>NC_073303.1:241700387-242300387 GCF_027595985.1 Sorex araneus
AATTAGGTCTGGGAGGCAGAGTGACACATCACGTGACTCATGAAGGTGCTTGGGGACCCTGCATTGTGCCAGAGAGTGCTCCACAGCAGGCTGCCTTGCAAGGCCAGGGCCTGCACTCCTGGCCTACCTCTGACCCCAGGAATTCAAATTCTATATAAATCCTATGAACCCTGTAAGGACACAGACTGGCATGACCAGGGGAGGGGGCGTGGCCAGAGATGAGGTCCAGCTGGTAGAGGCCATGGTAGGGCTGCTGGTGCTTGGCGGCTCCCAGTATGATGCCAGTATGCAGCACAGGCTATAGTTTCAAAGATCTGCAGGGGAGAAAGAGAAGCCAGCGGACAGGGCACTTGCTATGTATGCGGCAGACTCAACTTCACACCCTGAATCCCCAAGGAGTGATTCCTGAGCACTGCTGGTCTGGCAGAAATCCCCAACATCCCCCAAACACACAACCAAATAAAATCGAAGAGGAAATTACCTGCCAAAGGCAGAAGTGTGAAAGCCAGCAGTATATTCTCAAGAGTTGGTTCTTTAGTTTGTCTTTGTTTTGGGGCTACACCCAGGAAGACTCAGAGCTTACAGGCCAGGCTTTTACAGACTACAGTTTTACTCCTTTGGGTATGTGATTTTGTGTCCTTTACACACATGCTCAAAGGTGGCCTAATCCACCTGCATCATCAAGAAGGAAAAGTGACCTGGAAGACTACGATCTATGACGTCATCCCATTCACCAAGAAGCCTTAAAAGTGCGAGGTCACACAGTTCAGGGCAGCGAGGTACAGAAAAGTACCCTGATCCTATACTGGTCAAACACTGAACCAATGCTCTCACACATATATCCATCATGAAAAACAGAAGCAGGTTGATTCAAAGTAAGACAGGCAAGTAGGTTGTGAATGAGTCAGGTGACAATGAGCTTCTCCGGGAAGTCATCAAACAAGATGAGGATGAAAGCAGTGACTCAAGTCAGCCCTGAAGATGCAGAGAGGAACTGGCCTAGCAGCCACCCAGAGAGCTGGAGAGACACTGAACAGGACCAAAACATCAGAGAGCACTGTACAGTGAACACTCTACCCCTTGAAAACACGCAAGCAGAGAACTCTCACCTACAAGGATACCGCAGGACGCAGTTTTTGAAACACGTTTTCAACTCAGAGTATGGGGCCAGAGATTAGTACTGTGGCTTAATGCTTGTGTTGAAATGGTTTCCCTGAGAGCCAGGACAAACTCCTAAGAACTGCCAAGTATGGCATGAATTACATAAAACATACTGCAACAAATAAATCCCATGTATGGACCAACCTTAAGAATAGAGGCGCATAGGAGCTTATGAGCACCAAACTATACTGGATCATTTTGTAGACTTGTCTTTTGGACAGATTAAAAATGGTTTTAATCAGGGGCCAGAGCGATAGCACAGCGGGTAGGGCGTTTGCCTTGCACACGGCCGACCTGGGTTCGATCCCCGGCATCCCATATGGTCCCCCAAGCACCGCCAGGAGTAATTCCTGAGTGCAAAGCCAGGAGTAACCCCTGAGCATCGCTGGGTGTGACCCAAAAAAAAAGCAAAAAAAAAAAATGGTTTTAATCATTGTGGTGTCTAGTAGAGTTGAGATTTTACCGCTTCAAAATGCAAACGTTTTATCTTCTTTATTCCTAATATAACTGAAATGAGGAGGGTGGAATCCAGCAATGTGTCCATCCTTTATTGTTAGTCATCACAGCTGATGTTATTGCTGCTGAGATGGGAGTTTGGGTGCTCTCCCAGGTTCCCACCATTTGTAAAACATTTGGTTCAAGGGACCCCTTCCATCCTTTCATAGAACCATTAGAAGTCTTTCTATGCAAAGTCAAGTTGATTTCAACTCTCTCCAATCCACACTATTAAAGAACACTGGCAGGGCCATTTTCCTACACTTTTCAGAAATGTTTCTCCTCAATGCTTAGGTAAATCTAATAAACGTTTGAACACAAGGAGTGCAGAGCTGATACAGTGGGTAGGTGCTTGACTGCACAAGGCTGATCTGAATTCCAAGCCCAGATCCCCATAAGGATACCTGTGTCCTCTTTCACAGGTATGGATGAGCTCAGAGCCAAGAGTACCGCCTGATAAAGCAGGTGTGGCTCCTCAAAACATAACAGAGGAAGGCTGAAGATTGGAGGTTTGCCCATTTTTCCAATTCCAAAGGATTCACTGCAACATCCTGGTTGATTTCTACTATAAACCCTGCAAAGCAGGGTCAAGCCAGAGTCCGAGCAAAAAAATGAGACAGTGACATTTCCGATTAAGGGGTGGTTTTTGTACCCATTTACCTAGTTCTTATTTAATCAATTTCCACCTGGGTTCCATCACCAAGACCCATTATTTATAAGTTAACACACGTCAGGTCCAAAAATGCTGGAACGCAGGAGTAAATAATGGTAATCATTACCATGCTGAGGCATGGGTAATCATCAGCAACTACCTTTCACTTACAGTACTGGTCACCAGAAACTAATCACATGGTAGCACTCACGGCACCCCCACACTGCCCAGGGCCTGAGCCAGGGAAGGTTCTCAGACACTCACCGGAACCCACACCTCTCCTCCCCAGCCTCAGGGCTCCTCCTTCCAGCCAGGAGATCACCGCAGGCTTCCCCTCAAAAAGCCTTGACCCCACAGAGACAGGGTATTAATTAGTGACAAGGAAAAGGCAACAAGCCAACCTCATGTGTCCCTAACAAAATCAGGCAAATTCCTGAAAAGGTTTGAACAGAAACTCCACTTCTGATGTACCCCAAATTGGTAGTTACCAACCACATAAGCCCCAGATTTTAATTTCAGTATGAAATTTGAGTCATGCTGAAGTCCCCCCACACCCCCCAAGCACTGGAAATGACACCAAGCACTGAAATGCAACAGCACCTGATGGGGTAAGGCCCTAAAAAAGAAATGAACTCAGGCTCAGAGCTATATTCCAGCAGGGCAGGTACCTGACGACACACACAGACGGGTTTGATCCCTGGAAACCATATGGGCCAGGAGCACTGCCAGGAGAAATTCCTGAATACACAGCAAAAAGTAATCCCTGAGCATTGCTGGGTGTAGGCCCCTAACCAAATCAAAACTGAACAAAAAAAAAAAAAATTAGTTGCAGGCCTAGTGCAGTATAACAGCAGGTAAGGCACAAGCCTTGTGGGTGTTGACCTGGTTTAGATCACAGCACCCCCATGGGCCCCTGAGCACTGCCAGGAGAGATCCTCAGCACAGAGTTAGGAGGAATGTGGACCGTGATCCTGAATAGAAACCCAAAGCAAAACCAAAACAAACACAGTCAAGTGAAAGGTAGTACAAGAAGTATATATTTAGCAATGGAAGGAACTATTTAGGGGAACCCTAGAGATAGCACAGCACGAGGGGCGCTTTGCCATGTTCGTGACTGACCTGGGTAGATACCTTGCATCCCAGGAGGAAGCTTGACAATTGCCAACTGTGGCCAAATAACAAACACAGGAAAAAAGAAAGGAACATGTGAAACAGTTATCTGAATCACTGACAATAATCCTGACCAGTCCTGCCCCCAGAGGCCAATGCAGATCCCTCAGGGCACAGTTGGCCCCAGGCTGCTCTCACCAATGGCCCGCAGGTGCTGGTAGGTCTCCAGCATCAAGTCCCTGTAGAGCTTCCTCTAATCAGCGTCCAGGGACGTCTACTACTCCAGGGAGAAGCTCACGGCCACATAGGGGAAGGTAACTGCGTCCTGAGCCAACACATAGCGGGCGAGAGTCAGGGCTCTTCTCCACCCCATTCCCAGGCTGTGAGGATGGGACCTCTCAGGCCATAAAGGGGTTCAGGGCCTATTTCTCAGGAGGAACCAGCCTCGATTTCTTTCTCTCCATGGCCGTCCTGGCTGACGTGAAGAAATGACTCCAGACATCACTCTAAGGCAGTCAGATCTGGTAAAATGTGAGGACGCTATACAGGAAGATTTCTGGAGGCGCCAGTCTTGCACACAGCAATCCAAAACCACTGGTCCAGTGAGCACTGCAGAGAGTAACAATTGAGCACTGAACCAGCAGGACCCGAAAGGCAAAGCTGGTCTGGCCCAAAAGATGAAACACACACAATCAGCGACCCCATATCCCCTATTCTAGGGATGAGAAGGGGACGTTCGATGAGCAGCCAGTGACTCAAAGCTGTATGAGGACATATGTGCCTGGAGGACTCAGAAATCAAGTTTCAGGGCTGCCCTGTCAAACCAGATGAAAGTGTACTTTCTGGTTGGCATGTTTTGATTATCACGTGGTGATGATCAGGTGTTGCTCCTGGCTCTGTACTCCGACTGGCAGTGCTTAGGGAACCATATGGGATGACGGTGATTGACCCTGGACCGGCCGAGTTTGAGGCAAATGCCCTACTGCTGTACTAGCTCTCTGGCCCCATGTAAAAGAGTCCTGACCTCCAACATCTCTGCCGGTCCCAGAGATCCTTTGCTCTGTCTTCCTAGGATAGGCTCATGCCTGGAACTGTGCGCACAGCAGCATGACACTGTATGACTGAGCAGGTGACACTCTCCTGAGCGCGAAGGAAACAATAAGGGGAAGACATATCCTGGTGCCCAGAGTCATTGCAGCTGCCAGGGCACATATGGGGCCATGTGGCTGTGGGGGCCTCATTGCCCATCAGAGGTGAATCCAGAGCACAGAGCCAAGAGGAAGCCCTGAGCACCTCTACTGTGGTGTAACAACAAATAAAATAGAAGACAAAGCAGCAGATGGAGTTACAGTATAGCGGGTGCAGGGACAGTGGTAGGATGTCAATCCCCACTGTCCCATCTGGTCCCTCAAGAACTGCCAAGTGCAATGTCAAGTGCAGAGCCAGAAGTAACCCTGCAGGATCACTAGGTGTGACCCTCCCATCACCTCACAAAACAAGAAACTGAAGAAGTCAGCCTTGCATTCATGGCACCTGACAGGGTCCCCAAGACCTGGCAGGAGTGATCCTTGAGTACTTAATTTGGAGAACATATTGAGCACTGCTGGGTGTGGCTAAACCCAAATACAACAAAACAAACAAGCAAGGACAAAGTGGCCTCAAATAGCTGAGTCGGGCACTCAGCCAGGAACTACATCCCAGGGCTCCTTCTGAAAGTCAAGAGACAGAAGGCACTGGAAGTCTGTGCACGCCTGTCACTGCATCATGTCACCACGTCACTCTCCTCACCTGGGGACAGTGTGTCAGATGGTGCATCATCGTCTGCAGTTTCTGTAATTCTCGAGGATCAACAGGAGACTCTGTGGAAACACCTGGAAGAGAAGTCAGAGCCATGAGCACCACATAGAAGCACAACCTATGGCCTTAACCAGAAGTCCTAGCACTGGACCCGGGAAGGCCCTGACCAGCGTCACCCTCAGGCACCAGCTCACAGACCCACTCAGAAAGACAGTGCCAGATGCTCCTTCCTCTCCAGAGGACACAGAAGTGGGTTAGGATCCTGTTGGGGACTGGCCTTGATAGCCCCTGCTTGTTTTTCCTGAGAAGGGAATGAGCAGGGGAAAAACTAGGCGTGTGGGAGTGCCATGCCCTGGCAGCTGACCCTGTTAAGGGGGACCGAAGGGAAGAAGGCTGCACCTGATCCGCCTTGGCCGGGCCAGAGCCACATTCTCATTCCTGAGAGTTAAAGGAACTGCCCTCATGCGCAGCTACAAAACAGAATCACAGATAACTTAGCTCGCTCAACTTGTAACCCTTGGCTTTCCCACAGTGTTCACTACATACTGTAAAAGAAAATGAGTTTTGGAATAAAGTCACTGTATGTTTCATACAGTCCTCCCTACCCCATCTTCAGATCTTATTCCCTCTCTCTCCAACTGAAGTTCAAGTTGACTGCGCAGGACGCAGCAAATGGCACCTGAACACAGGGACCAGAGCACAAGGGAGTCAATGAAGAGCCCCTTACAAAAAACGATGCGTCGTAAGAAGTAACTTAAAGAGTTGTGGGGTGCTGTGTAAATTGGTAATAGGGAGTAAAAAATGGAGCTAACTGCTAGTCACCAGCAGCTGTTTGCGCAAACTTTGCAGATGATGTTTAGAGCAAAAGGCTTAAAAACGCAAGAGAAGCAAATAGAACTATTTCTTGAGCATGTAAAAGTTTGTCCTTGGTTTCCTAAGGAAGGTATCTTGAATGAAACAACGTGGAGTCAGGCAGGGCATGAGCTTCAGCAATATTATAATTGTGGTTCAGCTGATACACTCGTAGATGCTTTTGCGCTTTGGCCATTAATAATGGATAATATTTGCTGCTGTTCCGGAGCTAAAGGTGCGGGAAAACACATTCCCTAATCCTAGTCCTGCATCTTCTGCTCCTTCTCTTCCTGTGGAGACATCTAACCCTGTGATGCTTTCCTCTGTAATTTCTTTTAAGTCGGTACAAACTGAGCCTATGCATGATGACAATCGGGAAGCAACAGAACAGCGGGAGGAGGAAGGAGAGCAGTTGCATGAGCCAGAGGCTCCAGGAGATCTTCCAGTGCCGACTCTGGGAATGTTAGTCCCCAGTTATGGGAACAATTGAAAAACCTTGGTCTACAAGTGACTATTTACCCTATAAAAAGTTATGAAGAGAAAACAACTCAGCCTTTAATTGCTGACATGCATGCCAACAATTTCCTCTTATCAAAAAGCCATTGCGTTGGCAAAACAACAGGGCGAGGACGTGACTGGTTTCTTTATTTCCTGTTCGTCTTAACCAGCAAGGAGGTCAGATACATGAGCCTCTTCCTTTCAAGGAGATAACAGAGTTAAAATTGGCATGCTCTCAACATAGTCCGACTATGCCTTAGACCTTGTCATGGAAAATTTAACAGAAGACAATTTGTGCCCTAATGATTGAAAGCAATTAGAGCCCCTGCCTAGTTAAAAAAAAAAAAAAGCTTTGCAAAACAGTGCAAAAATAAAATTAACTTGGGTGTTTTCTTAAACTATTTAAAATTTGGGGGTTTTGTGTGTGTGTGTGTGTGTCTGACAGCATGTTTGTATTGTGAAATTGTTAAAAATGTCTAGTGTGAAAATTTTATGATTTGAGATAATTAAGAACTTTTAAAATTAGGCCAAGGAAGGAGTATAAGAAGCCCAAAACCCATATGGATGGGTCCCCTCTGAATTTATTTTGCTGGTTTTAAATTATCCAAAGCACTTTTCTGACCTTTTTTTTTTTTTTTTTGGCTTTTTGAGTCACACCCAGTGATGCACAGGGGTTATTCCTGGCTCATGCACTCAGGAATTACTCCTGGCAGTGCTCAGGGGACCATATGGGATGCTAAGAATTGAACCCGGGTCGGCCGCGTGCAAGGCAAACGCCCTACCCACTGTGCTATTGCTCCAGCCCCTCTGACCCATTTTTAACAAGCAGGAAACAGGCTGGTTAGGCTGGAAAACGGGGGATGGTCCCAATCGGATGATGAGGTTAAATATGCCCTGGAGCCTGTTCCTTCTTCTCTCAGTCCATCAGTTTTCCCCCTGCCATTTTTGAAAAGTCAGATCAATTGATCAAATATATCACTTGTATCACTTGTCATCCCATTGATCCTCGATTTGCTCAAGCAGGCGCCAGTAACATCTCCATTTGTCTCTGTCGCGTGCTAGTGTAGCCCAATGATATCTGCTCACTCCAGGAACAAGAAGAGGCTCAAATCATTCATTCAAGGTTTTGACGAAGAAATCTGACTATCTCATTGGTGGGCGATCACGCGATCTTTTGACGTCCCGTGGAATCCAGTCTGTAACAGCTCTAGTCCAGCGGTCATCTCTAAATCCCATTAGGTGTCCGGCACATCTGATTTTCGACGCCTTGGCAGATGAGATAGCGTCCCTGATTCTTGACCATCGATGGAGGTCAGAACTCCGGATTTCTTCTCTCACTTGAGTGAAACATGATACTCCAAGCATAGTTCTTTCGATTCTTCTTTGGGATACCTGAATAGCATTCTCATCCTGTTTGCGTAGGGCCCAGGTATGTGAGGCATATGTTAGTGCAGGAAGAATGGTGGAGTCAAAAAGATGTGCCCGGAGCTGGAGGTTCTTCATGCTCTTAACCACTTCTTCGACGCTCTTGAAGGTGTTCTACGCTGCTCTCTTCCTCCTGTGCAGTTCTGGCACCAAGTTGTTCCTCATGTTGAGTTCTCAACCCAGGTACACATAGCTGCTGCATTTGTAGATGTTAGTTCCACTGACAGCAAATGGAACGTCAGGGACTAGTTCATTTTTCATGAACATTATCTTCGTGAGATTCAGTTGCGGTCTGACCTTCTCACACTCGCAGTGAAGTCAGTCAGCATTTGTGCCACGTGCTAATGTTTGGTGTTATGAGAACGATGTCACCAGTGAACCGGAGGTGGTGTAGTTGCCGACCATCTATCTTTACTCCCATTCCTTCCCATTCCAGTCGTCACATGACATTCTTGAGGGTGGCACTGAAGAATTTCGGTGAAATGGTATCACCTTGCCGAACCCCTCTCTTTACATCAATGATCACTTCCTTGTAGAATGGTGGATCCTGGTGGTGAATCCGTAATACAGCTTGCAGAGGATCTTGATATACTGAGTTTGAACACCCTGTTTAGACAGGGCTTCAATGAACGTTAGAGCGGCATCTTGAACTCTCGTGAAACTTCGATGAGTTTGGGCACCGTGTGGATATGTGTGCACATATATATATATATACATATATATATATACACATATATATATACATAAATATATGTGCATGCACATGTGCATGTGATGTTCATTGTCAGTATGTCTGTCTTGAATACTTAAATACTAGAGTCAGGTTAAAATCAAAAGCAAAAATCTTTAAACGTGGGGAAGCAACATCTTCACAAGAGGTCAGAGTGATGTGCAATCCAGCAATTTAAAAGGTCTGTGTGTCAGAGCTGGAGAATGTAGGCATCCAGATCCAAGGAGCCCAAAGAGTACAAGCTAAAAAAGACCCTAGATCTATACAGGGCTTTGCATCCCAAGAAAGAATACACATTTTTTTCCAGTGCACACGGAACATTTTCCAATATAGGACATGTGCTGGGTCACAAAACATACCTCAATAGAATCAGGAAGATAGAAATTGTATCAACTATCTTTTCAGGGGGCCGGAGCGATAGCACAGCAGGTAAGGCGTTTGCCTTGCACTCGGCCGACCCAGGTTCAATCCCCGGCATCCCATATGGTCCCCCAAGCACGGCCAATTACTCAGGAGTAATTCCTGAGTGCAAAGCCAGGAGTAACCCCTGAGCATCGCTGGATGTGACCCAAAAAGCAAAAAAAAAACAACAACTATCTTTTCAGACCATGATGCACTGAAGATAGAAGTTAATCACACACAGACACGGAGAACCAAATCAAACACCTCAAATTAAACAACCAAATTAAACAACTCAATGTTGAGCAACGAGTGGGTCAGGAAGGAAATTAAGAAAATCAAAAGATACCTGGAAACAAATGAGAATGAAGACCCGAGTTACCAGAACCTACGGGACACAGCTAAAGCTGTGTAAAGGGGAAAAAATTACAGCTCTGCAAGCATTCCTCAGGAAAGAAGAAAGGGCCTACATAGATCACTTGACTTCACAGCTCAAGATATTAGAAATGGACCAACAAAGGGAGCCCAAACCAGGCAGAAGGAAAGAAATAACAGAACTCAGAGCAGAAATTAACAACATAGAAACCCAAAAACAATCTGAAAGATCAATGAAACCAAGAGCCGACTCTTTGATAAAATAAACAAAATTGATAAACTACTAGCAAGGTTCACAAAGAAAGAGAGAGAACCCTAATAAACCGAATCAGAAATGAAAAGGGGGCTATCAGAAAAGAAACCAAAGAAATTCAAAAGATCATCAGAGACTCTTCTGAAAGTCTGTATGCCATGAAACAAAAGAACCTAGAAGAAATGGATAAATTCCTGGATTCCTATAATCTCCCAAAATTGAACCAAGATCTGGAATACCTGAATAGACCTATTAATATCAAAGAAATTGAAAATGTAATCAAAAGTCTTCCCAAAAACAAAAGTTCAGGTCCAGATGGATTCACTAGCAAATTCTTCCAAACATTTAAAGAGGACCTATTGCCAGTTCAAGCTTTTCTGGGAAATTGAAGAAATAGAAACTTTCTTGATTATTGTGAGAGTGTAACCCAAACATGAAAGCTTGTAACTACCTCACGGTGATTCAATAAAATAAATAAAATAAAATAATTAGGTTATTTTAAAAAAAAAGAGACTCTCCCCAATAGTTTCTATGAGGCACATATCTCCCTGATACCAAAAGCAAAGACACCACAAAAAGAGAAAACTGCAGGTCAATAACCCTGATGAACACAGATGAAAGGATCCTCAACAAAATATCAGCAAATAGAATCCAACAGTTCATCAAAAAGATAATACACCATGACCAAGTAGGATTCATCCCGGGGATGCAAGGATGGTTTAACATTTGGAAATCAAACAACATAATTCATCATATCACTGTCACTGTCATCCCGTTGCTCATCGATTTGTTCCAGTGGGCACCAGTAACGCCTCTCATTGTGAGACTTATTTGTTACTGCTTTTGGCATATCCAATACGCCATGGGTAGTTTGCCAGGCTCTGCCGTGCAGGCGTGATACTCTCAGTAGCTTGTCAGGCTCTCCGAGAGGGGTGGAGGAATCGAACACGGGTCGGCCAAGTGAAAGGCGAACGCCCTACCGCTGTGCTATTGCTCCAGCCCTCATCATATCAACAAACCATATAATCACATCAATAGATGCAGAGAAAGCATTTGACAAGATCCAGCACCCATTTATGATGAAAACTCTCGCCAAAATGGGTATAGAAGGGACTTCACTCAATATAGTCATAGCCATCTACCACAATCCTATGGCAAGTATCATCCTCAATAGGGAAAAACTAAGAGCCTTCCCTCTAAGATCAGGGACAAGACAAGGATGCCCACTCTAACCACTTCTGTTCAATATAGTACTGGAAGTACTTGAAATAGCGGTTAGGCAAGAAAAAACTTATTAAGGGCATTCAGGTAGGAAAGGAAGAAATCAAGCTCTCACTATTTGCAGACGATATGATAGTAGGATTTAGAGAATCCTAAAACCTCTACCAAGAAACTCCTACAGACAATAGACTTGTATAGTAAAGTTGCAGGCTATAAAATCAATACCCAAAAGTCCAGTCTTTCCTATACACAAATAATGAGAGAAAAAAGTGACATGAAAAAAAGCAATCCCGTTCACAATTATGCCTCAGAAAATCAAGTACCTCGGAATCAGCTTAACTAAGGAGGTAAAGGACCTATACAAAGAAAACTACAAAATGCTATTTCACGAAATAAAAGAGGACATGAGGAAATGGAAAAATATCTTCTGCTCGTGGTATGGGAGAATTGACAATGTCAAAATGGCAATACTCTCCAAAGCATTATATAAATTCAATGCGATCCCTATAAGGATACCCATGACATTCTTCAAAGAAACGGAGCAAACACTCCTGAAATTTTTTTTTTTTTTGCTTTTTGGGTCACACCTGGCGATGCACAGGGGTTACTCCTGGCTCTGCACTCAGGAATTACCCCTGGCTGTGCTCAGGGGACCATATGGGATGCTGGGATTTGAACCCGGGTCGGCCGCGTGCAAGGCAAACGCCCTACCCGCTGTGCTATCTCTCCAGCCCCACACTCCTGAAATTTATATGGAACAATAAGCCCCCACGAATAGCGAAAGCAATTCTTGGGAAAAAGACGATGGGAGGCATCACCTTCCCCAACCTCAAACTCTACTACAAAGCAGTAATAGTTAAAACAGCATTGTATTGGAACAAAGGCAGAGCCACAGACCAAAGGAACAGGGTTGAATGTCCTGAGACACACCCTCAAATATATGATCATCTAATCTTTGATAAGGGACCAAGAAATGTGAAGTGGAGCAAGGAAACACTCTTTAACAAATGGTGCTGGCAAAACTGGACAGCTACATGCAAAAAAAATGGGCTCAGGGGCCGGAGCGATAGCACAGCAGGTAGGGCGTTTGCCTTGCACGCGGCCGACCCGGGTTCGATCCCCGGCATCCCATATGGTCCCCCAAGCACTGCCAGGAGTAATTCCTGAGTGCAAAGCCAGGAGTAACCCCTGAGCATTGCTGGGTGTGACCCAAAAAGCAAAAAAAAAAAAAAAAAAAAAAAAAGGGCTCAGACCTCTACCTAATACCATGCACAAAAGTCAGATCAAAATGGAATAGAGACCTCAGACCAGAATCTATCAGGTACATTGAAGACAAGGTCGGCAAAAACCCTCCACGGCATTGAAGCTAAAGGTATCTTTAAAGATGACACACCATTTTACTTGGTGTTCCCTTCTCTATCTGAGCTGCCTTTTTCCCCAGCATGTGAGACCAGCTACCAAGCCATGGAGCCAACCTCCTGGTACTTATTTCTACTATTCTTGGATATTAGTCTCCTACTCTGTTATTTTATATTCCACAGATGAGTGCAATCTTTCTATGTCTGTCTCTCTCTTTCTGACTCATTTCACTTAGCATGATACTTTCCATGTTGATCCACTTGTATGCAAAGTTCATCACTTCATTTTTTTCTAACAGCTGCATAGTATTCCATTGTATAGATATAAAAGTTTCTTTAACCAGTCATCTGTTCTCGGGCACTCAGGTTTTTTCCAGATTCTGGCTATTGTAATAGTGCTGCGATGAATATATAAGTGCAGATGTCATTTCAACTATGCTTTTTTGCTTCTCTGGGGTATATTCTCAGAAGTGGTATTGCTGGCTCAAATGGGAGCTCAATTTCTAATTTTTTGAGGACCGTTCATATTGTTTTCCAAAAGGGCTGATGTGTGCTAAAAGTAGACTGGAGTCTGAACACAATGGCCACTCAATACCCCTACTGCAAACCACAACACCCAACTGGAGAGAGAGATCAAAAGGGAATACCCTACCACAGAGGCAAGGTGGGGTGGGGGGGAGATGCGATGGGGGGTAGGAGGGATACTGGGTTTATTGGTGGTGGAATGGACACTGGTGGAGGGATGGGTTTGTGAACAATGTATGAGGGAAAAACAAGCTCAAAAATGTGTAAATCTGTATCTGTACCCTCATGGTGACTCATTAATTAAAGATTTTTTTTAAAAAATGACATACCATTGGCCAAGCAAGTGGAAACAGAGATAAACAAATGGGACTATCTTAAACTGAGAAGTTTCTGCACCTCAAAAGATACAGTGACCAGAATACAAAGACAGTCTACAGAATGCGATCCCTATAAAGGATATTCACCCAATACCCATCTGATAAGGGGTTGATTCAAAGGATTTACAAGGCACTGGTTGAACTCCTCGAGAAGAAAACATCTAACCCCATCAGAAAATGGGGCAATGAAATGAACAGAAACTTTCTCAAAGAAGAAATACGAATGGCCAAAAGACATATGAAAAATGCTCCTCATCACTAATCATCGGAGATGAAGGTCAAAAGAACAATGAGACATCTTCTCACACCATAGAGACTGGCCCACATCCAAAAGAACAAAAACAACCAGTGTTGGCACGGATGGGGAGAAAGGGACTCTCCTTCACTGCTAGTGGGAATGTCGACTGGTTCAAGCCCTTTTGGAAAACAATATGGATGCTTCTCAAAAAATTAGAAATTGAGCTCCCATTTGACCCAGCAATACCACTTCTGTGAATACATCCCAGAGATGCAAAAAAGTATAGTAGAAATGACATCTGCACTTACATGTGCTTTGCAGCACTGTTTACAACAGGCAGAATCTGGAAAAAACCCGAGTGCCCAAGAGCAGATGACTGGTTAAAGAAACTTTGATACGGGGCTGGAGTGATAGCACAGCGGGTAGGGCATTTGCCTTGCATGCGACTGACCCAGGTTCGAATCCCAGCATCCCATATGGTCCCCTGAGCACCGCCAGGGGTGATTCCTGAGTGCAGAGCCAGGAGTAACCCCTGTGCATCACTGGGTGTGACCCAAAAAGCAAAAAAAAAAAAAAAAAAAGAAACTTTGATACATCTACACAATGGAATACTAATGAAGCTGTTAGAAAAGATGAAGTCATTAAAAAAAAAAATGAATTCATGACATTTGCATATAGGTGGATCAACATGTAAAGTATCATGTTAAGTGAAATGAGTCAGAAAGAGAGGGACAGAATAGAAAGATTGCACTCAACTGTGGAATATAAAGGTACAGAATGAGAGACTAACACCCAAGAATAGTAGAGGTAAGTACCAGGAGGATTACTCCACAGCTTAGAAGCCGGCCTGCCTCACATGCTGGGGGAAAAGGCAGCTCAGATAGAGAAGGGACCACCAAGTAAAGGGTGCTGGGAGGGCCTGCTCGGGATGGGAGATGTGGGCTGAAAATAGACTATAGACTGAATTTGATGGCCAATCAATACCTCTACTGCAAACCATAACACCCAAAAGAGAGAGAGAGCGCAAAAGGGAATATCCTGCCACAAAGGCAGGGTGCAGTGGAGGGAGTGGGATGGGGGTGGTGGGACATTGGTGGTAGAAAATGGGCACTGGTGGAGGGATGGGTACTCGATCATTGTATGACTGAAACTTTCTAAGTATGTGATTGAACCTCACGGTCATTTACTAATTAAAAAAAAATGGTCTGGGTGTTGTTTGGAACTTCTTAGACCAGGTTTAAACAAAAAATTTCTCATCAGAATGTCGAACCTACAGAGAAAGTGAAATTTTCAATTTAAAATTTATTGGAAAAACACTAATGGTTGGTAACAGTTGAAATTCTTTTGAGGTTCAGAATCTGTATTATCTAGAAAAGAGTTGCTAAATTAGAACCTGAAACTAAAGTGAAAAAAGAGCTCAGAGAATGCAATGCCTTATCTTACAAGCCTCTGTGAATCTTAATGAAAAATTAGGCCATTTATACAATAGTTATAGAAGTCATTAAAACAGTTTTCTCATAAAAATTGTGTCCAAGTTTTTCTTATGCTGCAATGTCAATGTATGTATATTTGTTTGCATCTGCACTGGATTGTTAAAATGAGAATTGAAAAAGTTGTGGTGTCTATAAACAGGTTCAAAGAGTAATGGTTTGGCTCAAAACATGAGTTTCTAGAGTTATAAAATTGGTTGCAAGATTTATCTTGCCAGTGTTTGACTTGATCTCTGAGACTTTTGGTAACTGAAATTTCTAGAGCTATTTAGCAAAGAGTTATAATGGGTTAATCTCAGCTGTCAGCCTGAAGCCACAGCATTGTGCCTTATAATAAACAAGTCAATTGGCTGTTTCAAACGTTGGAGTCATGGGCTTTAGCTTTTTATCCTTTTCTGGAGAAATTGATAATCATTATCCCGGGATAATCATTATCCCTCTGATAAATTGGTACAGTTTTCTTTGCGAACTCAATATATTTTTCCTAAAATAATTGTAAATGTTCCTTTAAATATTGCTTTAACTGCTTTTACTGATGGTTCCTCAAATGGCATTGCTGCCTATACTGTGGGCGAAGAAACTACAGTTTTCCCCACTACCTTGAGAGCTGCTCAGATTGCAGAACTTCATGCAGCTTTAGCTGTCATTAAAAATTTTAACCAGAGGGGCTGGAGAGATAGCACAGCGGGTAGGGCGTTTGCCTTGCACGCGGCCGACCCGGGTTCAAATCCCAGCATCCCATATGGTCCCCTGAGCACGGCCAGGGGTAATTCCTGAGTGCAGAGCCAGATGTGACCCAAAAAGCAAAAAAAAAAAAAAAAAATTTAACCAGAGGTTGAATATATAAACTGATAGCCAATATGTTGCAAAAATTAAAAAGGAAAAGGGGGGAGATGGTGGTGAATTATAGACTCAAGCCACATAACCTGCTAAGTCATGCCCTCGTAACCTTAAATATTAATTTGGATCACGGCGGCCTGTCACCACTAGACAAATTTTGGAAACATGTTCCTGGACAGTGCCAAACACCTGAAGTCCTTTGGAAGTACCATATGACCAATCAATGGCATGGCCCTGATCTCTTGGTAACCTGGGAGAGGGGGCATATTTGAATATTTTCCAGATCCCAACATGAAGGGAGATGGATACCGGAGAGATTCGTCAGGCAAGTGGAGTAGAAAAAGGAAACGGCCTTGAGAAGGTTGACAAGGAGCATGAACAGGATGACCCTGAGCCCAGCAACCGCCCTGAAGCTGAATCAACTGACTGCAGAAGTGCCTGTTGCCACCTTGGTGAAGGGAGCAATGGAGCTGCTTCATAAAGCGGGAACCAGCCCTACACCTCTTTCCTTATTCTTAGCGTTTTTGGCTCTGGGGATTGTTAAACTAAACAGGAAATTGTATTAGACCTTCATTCCAGATCCTCCTGCTCTTCAGGACCTGGGGTGGGGACGAGGTTCCGATTTATACTCATCATCATCATCATCCCGTTGATAGTCGAATTTCTCGAGCGGTCTCAGTAACATCTTCATTTGTCCTAGCCCTGAAATTTTAGAAGCCTCTCCTTACTCGTCCTTTCTAATGGTGCTGCATTGGAGGCTCTTTCAGGGTCAGGGGAATGAGATTCATTATTGAATGAGACCCAATTTATACTAATGCTACAAAAATTGTAGGAGGCTATTCAGCCTTTCATTTGTCTTGGGAAAAGGGGTCCATACATTTTTCTGGAATTAGTTATTTAAACTCTATAAGTCTGCATAACAAAGGATCACAAAATGCTGTTTTAGAATGTCTGCCTCTGAGAACTTTGGTGTACTTCAGACCGTGACAAGAGACCTGGCTGGGGACTAAAATTTCCTTCAATACCATGCATATCCTTATTACCAGTGTGATGTTCCAGAACTCTTCCATCCAGAATGACAACCAGCAGCTTTGGCCGAGACCCTTGCTTCCCCAGAGTGAACTTCCTATCCAGGAGCATGGATGACCACCTGGCCCGGTTGCCGAGCCTAGAATGCCACCCTGTACACCTCTGAGAACATTACATGGATTTCCTGGCACTAGTAGAGCACAGACTATAAGTGTGGTCATTTTTGGATGACTGGCTCCCCTTGGGGAGTGCTTAACGTGGAACTACAACAGAACATTCAGAAACTGGCCTTGGCCATGACTAAGGACAACTACTTGTGGCCTGACAATAAAGAGAATTTTGAACTGGAGGGAGATGGTGATGTAAATGTTTGGGTGCCGGTAAATAGGATTCACCATCGCTTTGGGGGAATCTTTAAAGGCCTATGTCCCTTTCCCTTGGGGAATGATTGGTAAGGCAAACATCAGTAGAGCAGATCATGAACGGAATATTGCCTGGCAAAATTGTACCTTGACTTATATTGTGGGCACAGGGCCTGAGAATCAAGTTCTGCTTCTCCATCAACCGACTTTCCTGCTTATCCCCACTAACGTATCTGAGGTGGGTAGATGAAGAGTGGAGTGCAATTATGGAAGGACATTACTAAGGCATTAAGTAAGGAGAAGAGATTTGTTGGCTTGTTAATTGCAGGTATACTTGTTTAAATTAGTTATCGCCTCAGCTGCCACAGCCGGAGTTGCTTTGGCCAGAGAAGTACAAACTCCCATGTTGTCAATTCTCTTAGCAGAAATATTAGTAAAGCTTTTGGTATACAAGAAACCAAAGATAGAAAGATTGAGGAAAGATTGAATATGTTATGGGATACTGTACAGATTATAGGAGATGAAGTGCTTGCATTGAAAGTTAAAACAAGCCTCAAATGTCTTAAGAGTTTTCAATGGATTTGTGTCACCCACAAAAAAATATAATGATTCTCAGTACCTTGGGAAAAAATTAAGAAACATGTCTTACATAGAAAGATTGCACTCATATGTGTAATATAGAATAACAGAGTAGGAGACTAACACCCAAGAATAGTAGAAATAAGTATCAGGAGGTTGACTCCATGGCTTGGAAGCTGGCCTCACATTCTGGGAAAAAGGCAGCTCAGATAGAGAAGGGAACACCAAGCAAAATGTGGTTGGAGGCCACGCGGGTGAAGGGTGAAGCATGCTGAATGTAGACTAGAGACTGAACACAATGGACACTCAACACCTTCATTGCAAACCACAACACCTAATTAGAGAGAGAGAACAAAAGGGAAGACCCTGCCACAGTGGGGGGGATGGGATTGGGGGGAGTGGAGGGATGCTGGGTTTATTGTTGGTGGGGAATGGACACTGGTGAAGGGATGGGTTCTTGAACTTTGTATGAGGGAAACATAAGCACAAAAATGTATAAATCTGTAACTGTACCCTCACTGTGACTCACTAATAAATAAATTAAAAAAAAAAAAAAGAAACATGTCTTAGGTATTTGGCATTATGCAAATACTAGCCTTGACTTATTGCAATTGCATCAGGAAATTGTTGATATACAAAACTCTCTGCCACTGAATGAAGCAGATCTGGTAACCGAGCTAATGCAGGCTCCAAACTGGATAATGCATGCTTTGATAGACTTGGGAAGCGCTGTTATTTTTCTTTGTATTGTTCTCATTATTGTGCCTTGCTACTTAAAAGAGTGACTGACAGTATCAGACAATTATGGTATAATATGCATACTTTGCAGGTGTGCACCGGGCAGCGTATTGAACTGAGATAAAACAAAAAAGGGGGAGATGTCAGGGACTGGTCTTGGAAGCCCCTGCTTGTTTTCCCTGAGAAGGGAATGAGCAGGGAAAAAACTGGGCGTGTGGGAGTGCCATGCCCTAGCGGCCAACCCTGTAAAGGGGGTCGAAGGGATGGCTGCGCCTGATCTGCCTTGGCCAGGCCAGGAGCCATATTCTCATTCGTGAGAGAGTTCAAGGATCTGCGCGCATACAGAGTTGCAAAGCAGGATAACAGATAACGTAGCTTGCTCAACTTGTAACCCTTGGCTTTCCCACGGAGGGTTCTCTACATACTATAAAAGAAAATGAGCCTTGGAATAAAGTTGCTGTATGTTTCACACAGTCCTCCCTACCCCATCTTCAGCTCTCATTCCCTCTCTCTGCCCGAAGTTCAAGTTGACTGCATAGGATGCAGCAGGATCCCAGCTGACCTTCGCTCTCAGGGAAGGCGAGGCAAGCAGCTGACCTGCTGTCCTGTTTCTCAGGACTTTGGGGTCCACTCTAACTGAAAATTTTACGAGAACAGACAAATCTAGCTGAATAGAATAAAATTTGGTCCCAGAGCCAGAGTATAAGAACGCAGGGAAGAGAGGGCACTGGCCTTGCCCACAGGTACCCTGATTTGACCTTCCGCATGCATACGGTCTCCAAAGCCCACCAACAGTGATTCCTGAGTGCAGAGTGAGAAGGAATCCCAGATGACTGGCAGTTGTGGTCCAAAAACAAAAACACAGAGGCTGGAAAGATAGCACAGGGGGTAGGGCATTTGCCTTGCACACAGCCGACCCAGGTTCGATGCCCAGCATCCCATATGGTCCCCTGAGCACCACCGGGAGTAATTCCTGAGTGCGTGAGCCAGCAGTAATGCCTGTGCATTGCCGGGTATGGCCCAAAAAGCAAAACAAAAAAACAAAAACAAAAACAAAAACACACACTCCACAATGTGAGTTGTGTACTTAGTAGAAAAAAGAACATCTACTATCACAACTTTCTGAAATTGACTCAGAGTAAAAGCTTTTTATGATGGCCCCAGAGACAGCACAGAGCATGGGGTGCCTGTCTGGCATGCACTTCATCCAAGTTTCAATCCCCATCAGCCCAAAGGGTCCCCAGGTATTGCATGGGATGATCAATGAGCAGAGCCAGAAGTAACCCTATAGCATTGCCGGGAGTGGCCAACAATCAAAAATAAGGCAATAAATTTAGGGGCTGGAGTTATAGTCTTGTAGGGTGTGGGTCTCACACAAGGCTGACCTGGGTCAGTCCCCAGCACCAACTGGGTATTTGAAGCAGCAACCACAGGGTATGACCCAGAAACCAAAAGATAAAAAGAACTTGTTTATTTGTCAAACTCCACAAGGAAGATTTGTAAGACATAGGTTTTGGGAACAGCAGTGAAAGAACTTTGGGCAGTGCTTGGGGACCCTGGTTTCCCGAGACTGTACTGTGGCAGGCTGCTTCCAAGGCCAGGCCTGTACTCCCAGCCTATCTTGACCCCAGGTATTCAAATTCTATATAAATCCTATGACACAGACTGGCATGCCGGGGAGACTTGGACAAGGCCTAGCTGGTAGAGGCCATGGCAGGGCTGCTGACACCTGGCAGCTCCTGGTGAGACCCTGAGCCAAAAACACAGGCTGCAATTTTGAAGGTGTTTGGGCAGGGCACTTGCCATGCATGCAGCAGACTCAACTTCACACCCTGAATCCCTAAGGAGTGATCCCTGAGCACTGCTGGATTTGACATCTTCACTCCCCTCCCCTCCAATAAAGGCAAAGAGGAAGTTGTTTGCCAAAAGCAGAGGTGTAAAATCCATTAATATATCTCGAGGGTCAGTTCTTTCTTTGTGTTTGGGGGCCACACCCTGTGATGCTCAGAATTTACAGTCAGGTTTTCATAGACTATGCCATTTTACTCATTTGGTTATGTGAGCTTATGTAAGAAAAATAGGGGGAAAAGTACATTTGGCTTTAAAAGAAATCTCAACAGTGAAAGTCTATAATTTTGCTCAGAGACTCCAACCCTTCATTTCCTCCTGATTGCCTCTTGTTGAAAGTATTCCAGAATGTTCACATCTAAGAACTTCCAATGAGGGTATGAACAAAGGGGCAAGAGAGAGCACACCAGGCTGGAGCGGATGCCAGCCACATGGAAGCTCGGGGCCTTCACTGGTACCCTCACTCATACTGTGAGCACAGAGCAGGGTGCAGCCCTCGTTTGTCCCCAAATCCCACCCCATCTGCTCCCTGAGTAGTGAGATAGAGCCAGAGAGAGGAGCTCAAAGGGCTGAGCAGCTGCTTTACTGGTGGGGGACACGGCACAGCTCCCTTGCATCCAGAGACTCATAGACAGAGGGGCAGAGTCCCTGGCCAGCTCCAAGTTTGTAGCAAAAGGGGGGAAACCAAATAATGAGGCAGGAGAGAAGCCCACAACAGCCAAAGAACAAGTTTGGGAGACATCCGACAGTGCTCAGGGAACCCTATGGGGTGTTGGGGAAAGAACCGCTCGGTTGAATGCAAGTCAAGTGCCCTGTCTGCTCTCTCCTACTGCTCCGGCCTTTTCTTTCTTTATTATCTTTTCTGGTATTTGGGCCACACCTCTCGATGCACAGACAATCCTATGGGGTACTGGGGGGATTGAACCTAGGTCCATCCTGAGCAAGACCAACGCCCTCCTGGCTGTACTAAGGCTCCCACCCCTAGAATGAGACATTTAACACCTAGTACAACAGGTCCCTGGTTCTGCAAGTACTCACCCAAACAGATGGGGGAGCCTCTAGTCCGGGAGAAATCGACAATGAGGGAATGCTCTGAAACTTGATAGGTGAAGCACAAATTCTTTTTCTGGGGGAAAAAAAATTATACAGAGTTAGCAGAGATAGTAAGTAGATAGGGTGGTTTTCATTCAAGCAGCTAAGCCGGGGTGAATAGACAAGAGCACATAGGTTTTCCCACCCCAGCACTGCCAGCAGCCATGCCTGAGCTAAGATCCAAGAGTAAGCCCTGAATACTAGCCAGCCGTGGCCCAAAAACTACAATTAATAATAATAATAATAACAACAACAACAATACATTTTAAAAAAACAGCAGGTGGGGTTCTTGTCTTGCAAGTGACTAACCCAGGTTTGATTGTCGGCATCCCATGTTCCCTAAGACCCACCAGAAGTGAGCCCTGAGTGCAGAGGTAGGAATAATCCCTGAACATTGCCAACTGTTCCCTCCCCGTCAAAAAACCACTAACAATTATTTTATTAAATGTGTGGTGACCAATGATTTTCCTAGATTCCATTATAGTATAGCTTGGGGTACATCCTGGAAGTGACCAGGCTACTTCCTGCTACATTTGCACACTTGGTTGCAGGAATCTCTCTGATCCAACACAGCCCAGATGCTACACCCGCTTCCACCGGGGTCTCTTATAGCTCCGCATCTCCCAGGATCCAAAAATCTACTGCTAAAGCCCAGAACTTGAGAAAATCAAACAGTCAGCCAAATACTTCTGAGTCCCAAGCAAGTGAAGAGGGTAGTGCACTGGGAGAGCATCTGCCTTGCATGAGGCTGACCAGGACTGAGCCTTGGCATCCCACAAGATAATGAATACTGCTGGGAGAGATGCCCTAGTGCAGAGTCAGGAGTGACCCCTGAACACTGCTGGATGTCGATCAAAAAATAATAAAAGAAAACATCGTTTTTTAATTAAAAAAAAATCGCTTCCCCCCACTTGCCGGGAAACTGATCCTTTAGCCCTGATTCCCTAATTACTAGAATGAATGAAAGTGGGACAGCAAAGGACAGGCCTGGGAACATTCCTGGACCGATGCCCAGCCCCAGTCTTGTGACCGCCCTGGAGGCGACTGAGTGTCCCTGCAGAGAACTAATGGCAAGGTGGCCCTGCACGCCCCATCGATCTGCAGGGAAATTGGTGAAACTGAGGCTCCCTCTTATTCTCATTTTCTCTTTGGTTGGGGGCCAAAGCGATAAGGCAGCAGGGAAGGCGCTGGCCTCTTGTCCCGACGCCCCATCGGGTCCCCCGAATCCCTCAGGAGGGATCCCTGGGCGCAGAGCCAGGAATCAGTCCCGAGCCGGGCGCCCTCCCCGCGGGACCAGCACAACCCATCCACCCGCCATCTGCGCCTTTCCAAATAAGTTCTCTTCAGTCGAAATTCCCTTGTTTCCCTAAAACATAATGAACGTGATAAACCTCTCGGCAGCCGAGCTCGGTGCGTCCGGGATGAAGGGCCGCCACCCCCGGCCTCCGTCACAGAGCGACTCCGCAGCTTTGAAGACAAAGAGCGCGGCGGTTTAGGGCGCTAGGAGCGACCACTCGGCGGCCCGTGAAGAAATCGGCGCGGCGGGACCCCCCTGTCCGCCCTCCGAATCCCCTTCCCCGACCCTACCCTACTCCTCATGCTCCGCAACAATGGCGGCTGACCGGAAAATCTATCAACCGCAAAGACCCCAGGAGAAAAACCGGGACTCGATGACGTCACCTACACTTCCGGTCAGAGTTTTAAAGGGCCAGACCCTAAATATCCCTAACCAGGTATTTTCTGGTCAGGAAAGTTCATTTTTTTCCCGTTTCTTTTTTTTTTTTTTTTTTTTTTTTGCTTTTTGGGTCACACCCAGCGATGCTCAGGGGTTACTCCTGGCTTTGCACTCAGGAACTACTCCTGGCGGTGCTTGGGGGACCATATGGGATGCCGGGGATCGAACCCGGGTCGGCCGTGTGCAAGGCAAACGCCCTACCCGCTGTGCTATCGCTCCGGCCCCTTTTTCCCGTTTCTTGTCGTGGATCAGGTCAGCGGGACATCTGGGGGGTCGCTAGGTACCAGATAGATGGAGAGTGAACACATGACATATGGAGCCAAAGTTTTTATGTTTCTCTAAGGGAATAAAATTCACAAAGATTTCCTTGCGAACACCCATCAGTACAGCGCCCCAGCCCTTACCCCCAATCAACACCACCAAAAAATAATGCTCAGAAATTACTGGGCATTAATATTCAGATATCATAATGTTTTGTGTTGATTGATTCGTTTCTGGGGAGGCACGTTCTGTAGTGCTGAGGACTTATGCCTGACTACTCAGGGAACGCTCCACACTGGGCTCAGGGAACCCTCTGGGGTTCAAATCGTGGAACCTGTGTCAGCTACCTCCCAGCTGTACTGTACTAGCCCTGATTTTTGTTTACATTGCACTGAACTTCCAATTGCTGGAGTAGCTCTGACTGCTCATGTATTCTGTTACACGAGTGAGCTAGAAACTAAGTGAATCACATGGTCATAATTAGTTGAACTAATTTTGTGGGCGACCCAAAATGAGGCTCAGGAATTGGTGAATGGGAGAGTATTATATGTGTAATCAATATTCCTCTATATGTGTTTGTGTGAGTTCATAGCCATTGGTGTTCTCAAGCTATTCCTAGCTCTGTGCTCAGCAACTCTTCAAAACAGTGCTCAAGCTTGACAATGCACTGAATTCAACTGGGATCTAAAATGGAACAGCCGGGGCTGGAGAGATAGCACAGCGGGTAGGGCGTTTGCCTTGCATGCGGCCGACCGGGGTTCAAATCCCAGCATCCCATATGGTCCCCTGAGCACGGCCAGGGGTAATTCCTGAGTGCAGAGCCAGGAGTAACCCCTGTGCATCGCCGGGTGTGACCCAAAAAGCAAAAATAATAAAAATAAAAATAAAAATAAAATAAAATGGAACAGCCGAATGAATGGAAATTCCCTTCCCTGCTCTGTAACTGAGTAGTCATTTAGTAGTTTAGTAGTGGATGAATTATGCAGCAAAAATTAAATTCTTCAAAATTTGAACCAGTGGTCAAGAAGAATTGTACAGTGGGTGTGCAGGAGAAAGTTTCTTTTTTCAGATATATTGACCTATTGTTCAGCTATGATTTGATGTTTGTTATAGTAAAAGATGAAATTTAGTTAGTTTAGACGTTTACATTTTAGTTAGCGGAATTATTTGATAACTATATTAGTATACTGAATTTCTTGTAGGGCACCTGCCAGTCACGGAGTAAAATAGGAACAATGGCTTGGGGTCCACGACAGCGAGGTGTTAATGATCAATAGTTGATTGCTTTGTGTAATAACTTTGTCCTTCTTCTATATTAATGCTTGCTTACATAAATGTATGCTTACATAAATGTACTGGGTGCCAGGACATGGGCCCAGTGAGTTAAACTAATTTCGTGGGTGATTATGAAGATGACAGATGCGCCAGGATGAGGTTTTACCTAATGAAAAGCCTGTGCTTCTGGGGCTGGAGCAATACCACAGTGGATAGGGCGTTTGCCTTGCACGCAGCCAACCCGGGTTCTATTCCCAACATCCCATATGGTCTCCTGAGCACCTCCAGGAGTAATTCCTGAGTGCAAAGCCAGGAGGTAACCCCTGTGGATCGCCGGGTGTGACCCAAAAAGAAAAAAAAAAGTGTGTGCTTCTGCTGGGAGGCTGCTGCTCTTGCCTAGCAGGACAGCCCGCGTGTGTTCCCCACGCAGCTCTCACTTGGACCCCTGTCAACTCACGGTGAATCACTAATAAAAAATTTTTTAAAAAAGAGGTTTCTCTCCAGGATGAATATTCTTATGCTCAGAAAGGTGTGAGTCTCTTGGGAATATATCCCGGAGAGGCAAAAAGGTATAGTAGAGATGGCATATGTATTTCTATGTTCATTGCAGCACTGTTTACAATAGCCAGAATCTGGAAAAATCCAGAGTGCTCCAAAACAGATGACTGGTTAAAGAATCTCTGATACATATACACAGTGGAATACTATGTAGCTGTCAGAAAACACGAAGTCATGAAATTTGCCTATAAATGGATCAACATGGAAAGTATCATGTTGAGTGAAATGAGTCAGAAAGAAAGAGACAGACATAGACAGATTGCACTCATATGTGGAATATAATGTAATTGAGAAGTGCAAGTTTGCAGTGATGCAATTCCTGGCAGATCTTTCTCTGGACTTAGTTACTAAAATACTAGAATACAGAAAGCAAAAACCGTGAGGCCACTAGGTGCGGTCACTCGACCTCATACCTCTTTATTCTCAGCAATGGAAAACAAATTGTCAAATGCTTCCTTTTCAGCAGGTCTGACTTTAGGGGGGGAGACTCTCCAAACAATAATAGTGAATTTTGTTGAAATATTGAATGCAATCAAAGTGAAAGTAAAGTGAAATTTATCAGTTACACAGGCAAGGGGGGGGGCTAGCGGTGGTGGGGAGGCCTAGGGGTGTGGGGGACGGGGTGGATCTATACTTAGATTCTTGGTGGTGGAATATGTGCACTGGTGAAGGGATGGGTGTTTGAGCATTGTATAACTGAGACTTAAACCTGAAAACTTTGTAACTTTCCACATGATGACTCAATAAAAAAATTTAAAAAAAAAAAAGAAAGGTGTGAGAATAAAAGATACGCCTTCCCACATTCCTCCCACTGATAAGATTTCTTTCCAGCATGAATATTCTTGTGACTACTGAGGCTTGAGAGTCAAAAAAAAAGCTTTCCCACATTCTTCACATGTGTAAGATTTCTCTCCTGCTTTCATGTTCATATGGTCACAACAGGGTAAACCTTGACTCAAAGTTTCTCCTTGCTGCTGAAATTCCTGGAATTTCTGTCCACTATAGGTTTCTATGAGAACATCACGGTGCTGAGAACAAAGGGAGGCTTTCCCACATTCTTTGTACTTGGGTGGGATCAGTCCATGATGACACCATTTGTGGGCCTGTTGCATGAGGGACTCACTATACACAGTGCTCCTCTCCCACAGACCAAGGGCTGCCCACTGCGGGGGTTTGCATCCGTGAAAAGAGAAAAACAGACCCGGAAGAGCTTTACCCAGGGGAGGGCTTCTTTGGAGCAAGGTTGCTCTCTCCATTCTGATCACCCTCAGAGGAAATCCCGCCTGTCTCGGCATCCCCATCAGGCTGAGAGCACGAGTGCTCACTCAAGACTTTGTCATGGTGCGCATGGTCAGAGACATTCCACTCGGGCTGGCTGCTTCACTATAGAACATCAGAGAAGGATTCCAATTATTGACATCAAAAAAATTGAGTCCTTGGGACTGGAGCTATAGCACAGCAGGTAAGGCATTTGCCTTGCACACGGCCGACCCCAGTTCGATTCCCAGCATTTCATATGGTCCCCTTGTAAGGAGCCATTTTTCAATCCTGGCTCTTATCTTCAAGTAAGACAGAGCCTGGCACTTCTCAAACAGGGGCTTACTTAAAATTCCTGTAACAAGGATGTCATTGCTGACCCTACTGACCTTACTGTTCCGCCATTGTTTACACTAGCCAATACCCGTGCCTGACATGATAGATGAACATGTCACGATCTGTGATTGACTACTTCTTGTACGGGGTCCGGGCACACATACCATACCACTGCCTGCCTCCCAGCAGGCAAGTATAAATGCTGTAGCTGCCAGTGAATAAAGCTCTCTGTCTCTCTCTGTCTCTCTGTCTCTCTGTCTCTCTCTCTCTCCTCGTTCTTGTTGCTTTCTGTCTCTGCGTCTGTTCATTTGGCTGCATCCCCTCCTCAGCCCCACAAAGGGTCCTACCTGCTGGATAGGATGGGACCCCCACATCCCCTGAGCACCACCAGAAGTGATTCCTGAGTGCAAAGCGAGGAGTAACCCCTGAGCATCACCAGGTGTGACCAAAAAAAGCAACAAAAAAAAAATGAGCCCTTCAAGTATGGTATCTAACAGTTGCACTACATGAATAGTGCAATAGCCAACATGTGGATTGTTTTACCATGGAATAACTTAATGTTACTTTAAATTGGAAAAGCAAAATTGACAGATGTAGGGTCATTAAATTCTGTGATTTCTTTTTTCAATTTAATGAAGGGGCACAAATAGAATTAACTCCCTCTGCAGAGAGCTGACTCATCAGTTTCAAGAGAAAGTGAAATACACTCGCGTCTGGGTTCTAGCTTATTGTGGAGCCCGTGATGCACGTGTGAAGGCAACAAAATGCATCGTCACACAACTGAGGCAGACCACAGTGTCATTGAAAACATCTCACCAAAGCTGATTTCTCTCCATGATCAATGACTATTTTTTTTTGTTATTTTTGTTGTAGCTTCTATTTACTTTGGAAGTGGGGCCACACAGAGTGGTGCTCAGGGATCACTGGTAGTGGGTCTCGGGGGGACCAAATGGGTTGCTAGGGATGGGCCATCCATTCCTGTGTAAAGCAACTGTCCCTGGGGCTGGAGCAATAGCACAGCGGGTAGGGCATTTGCCTTGCACGCAGCCAACCCGGGTTTGATTCCCAGCACCCCATATGGTCCCCCGAGCACCTCCAGGAGTAATTCCTGGGTGCATGAGCAAGGAGTAACCCCTGTGCGATATCAGGTTTGACCCAAAAAGCAAAAAAAAAAAAATTCTCTCAAATGGCACTGATCAAACCTGGCAACCTCCTTTTATTGTAATACAGTACACCAGGGCATACATCACCGAATCCATGTGGACAAAAGGCTATTGATCTTAACAAGACACAGATTTGCTCTGTCAATGACTAATCTCCCGACCCCATATTTTAATCATCTACATTTCTGTCTAGACAGGATGTCCCCCTAATTTTACCTAAACATAGCATAGCATAATCAATCAACATCAAGGAGCAGCTGCATCATGACATGCTGACCCCAGCCCAGTTCAATCACAGTTCCAAGCTGCTTGCAGCTATGACACTGAAAGGCAGTGTCTGTCAGAACTTCCTCATGACTCTCACAGGGCTCCAACATCTCCCCCTTTTTGCAGCCAGTTTAGCCATCATAACTACATGTGCAGTGTGTTGTTGTTGGGTTATTCTGTTTTGTTTCTGAATTTTTGGCAGGCTATGTAAAAAAGAAACAACAACAGAACAATAAGTACAAACATACCAATAAAGCCTACCACAAGGCCTAGAATATGCTTCTTAGGATTTAGTTGAGTGATCCCATCCGACAGCCCACCCCAAATGGTATCAGGTCCCCAGACTTGCAAGTGGTCCTGAAATACAGAGTGAATATTATTTTGCAACTGTATAATTTTGTTGGTCATATTTTTATGGTTTAACAAATGCTTCTTAACCTTTTCCCATGGAAATTAAGATTCATTATAAGGTACAGGAGTTATACAAAATGCAGAAGTATTCCAGTCACATTTTAGAGTGAGTTGTCTTCTTAAACTCAGTAGCTGGTCACTGAGTAGGGTAACAGTTTGTGTAACATCAGCCAGTTCCTCTTGTAATCCTGAATCAATTTGTTACTGAGCTGTCTGCAGTCTCTCAGAGTTCTCATGCCATTTCTTAACAAACTCAGTGGCCTGAGATCCTTGCCACAACGCAATACCAGCCGTTGCTGCTGTAGCAGTGATGGCAATGAGTCCCGTGATAATAGCAATTACAAGGCCTACAAATCTCTTTGTACATCGTGCTAGGTGAGTGACCAGCAAGCAAAGAATGTTGGTAGCTGGACGGTCTTCCCATAAGCGGTTAAGCCGCACAGGCATCCACACCCCCACGTGAGCTCTAAGAAAATAAATGCTTTCTTCTGCTGTGAGACTCATAGTGTTATTAATACAAGTGAACATAGAGCAATCAGTGCAAGATATTACCCCTGCTACTCTATCCCAGCTAATTCTCCTTTTAAGTATAACATAGGACTGTAGAACACAAGCCTGTATATAACGGGTAAGATTTCTATCAAAATGTAAAGTACGTTTTGTTCCGACATTATTATGTTGGCTATAACCTGTCTAGGGCATCATGAATCCAAAAGCATTCCCTATTTTCCATAGATGATTTTGTTTCTTATGCCATGGAAGGAAGGGTATAGGAGGCACAAAGTCACCTCCATGCCACGCTATGCCAATATTAGAGTTAATTATAATTTGGGACACTTCAGAGCCTTGTATTGCTCCCCAGTTCAGAACCTTGTTAATTCATTTTTCCCAGGCTAAGCCCACTGGACTCCAATCAATAATTTTCCTATAAGGGGAATCGATGTAGTGTTGCAATATATGTTGCAGTAAGGTTTGGTTAGACATTCTGAGGCATTTAAGATATACACGCGAAAGAAATATACGTTATCTGGGAGGATCACATAGCTGCCTCCAGAGTTTTTTGTGCTGTGGCCTGCCTGGAGAGCAGCCTGTTCAGCCCCCTTTTATTTATTTATTTATTTATTTATTTATTTATTTTTTTTTATAATTTATTTATTTTTAATTAGAGAATCACCGTGAGGGTACAGTTACAGATTTATACACTTTTGTGCTTATACTTCCCTCATACAAAGTTCGGGAACCCATCCCTTCACCAGTGCCCATTCTCCACCACCCGTAAAACCGGCGTCCCTCCCACCCTCCCCACTCCCATCTCCCCCCCACCCCACCCTGCCACTGTGGCAGTCAGCCCCCTTTTATTAACTAGCTTGATGTTTTAACCAGTGATATTCAGCCACATAAGCAGAATATGCAAATTAACTTAGTCAACGGAAACAATATCAAAGTCAGTTACACAACTGGAAGTATAGTCAGTTAAAGTAACAGTAATAGAAAAAACGATGTTTACATCCAAGCCTAGCGAGGCCTGAGATTATGGGATGTTGTACACCAACAATATAGATTCTAGCTTTTTCTCCTCTATACTGCTTCCAATATATCCAATTTTCTAATTCAGTAACTTTAGGGAGTTCACAGACAGGCAAAGACAGTAGAGTATCACAGCTTTCACTTCCCGTGTCTAAAAATCCATTTGCTGAGAGCAATAAAAATGGCTTTTAATCTATTCTTACCTTCCCTTCAAACATCACCCTTAGGGACGGATGAGCTATTGTTATAAACATTTGCCAGTAAATTTACGAATTGGTGCTTCTAAAACCCCCTTCTCTTTGCTTATTTTGGTGCTTTCCTGGAATATATGGCAACAGAAGGAGCTGTGCAATTCTTTCTTCTTTTAATAATTTTAAAATTATTAAAATTCTATCGGTGCCATTACCGATATCATGACAAGAATTTCTCCTGTGAAATCACTATCTATAACTCCAATGTGGACATTGACACTTCTACAGGTTAAGCTACTCCTTCACAGTACTAATCCCACTGAACCTTTCGGCAGGGGGCCATATACATTAATTGGTACCTTATGTACAATTTTAGGTTTAAAATGAAAATCCTGAATAGCCAATATATCTGCTGCCCCTTTGGACCCGGCTGTGGAGCAAGCATGATGGAAGAGCCCAAGGGAGCGCCCTTGGACTCCAAGCAGCCCACTGAACTAATTCTGGCATGGGACCAGAGACCCCACAGCGCGCTGAAACAGTGGGAACCGGGCATCCCCCAATTCTTTTAACCTCTCTCTCTCTCAACTCCTCCCTCCTGAGCACAGCGCAGGGGCCGAGGTTTTCCTGAGCGCAAAATGGAGACGCCGAGCCTCTCTCTAGGTTTCTCCATCTTATGAGCACCATAAAAGGGTAAAAGTTTGTAGTGATGTTATTTCTGGTTGTACTTTCCCTGGACTTTATACAGAAACCCAAAACCACGCGGCCGCGCAACTTAATGTCATCTTAGCATCAGCAATATGTAATGGTTCCTTTCTAATGGGTCGGACTTTTGTGGGAGATCCTAATAGTAAGTCTGTTGCTGAAATATTGAAGGCAATCAAAGTGGTAGCCATCTCTCTAGACTGAACTAAGCTATATCCCCACGCCGGCTGAGAAGAAATTTTCTTCTTTCTCGGGAAGAAACGCGGTGTGTCGTCAACTACAGTGTGATGTCCATTAAGCAAACAGACCTCGTGGCGTGGGAATGGGATATAAGGGGAAAAATTATGTACAAGGAACAGTGGGACGCTGGTGGAATCTCGAGCCGGAGCCGATACCAGCGCAAGACCTTCGGTTCCAGAGACTGCTTGCAGACACTCTACTAGTCTATCAACTAAGCCAGAGCCCCACGCCTGCTGATGACGGGAAATAACCATCCTTTTCGGTTTTTTTTCCCTTGTCAGGCAGCGTGGCGATTACTAAACAGGCGTGAACTCGGTGGCGCGGGGCAAGGGGGAAAAAGAAAAGTTATGTAACAAACAGCGGGACTTAATATCTCTATATTCTTAGCAGTGGAGAACTATCAAATGCTTCCTTGGCAATAGGACTGCTTTTCTTTTTTGGGGGAAACCCCAACAACGGTAGTGAGTTGTGTGTTGAAACATGGAATGTAATCGAAATAAGGCGTAAACGAAGTGAAACTTATAATGTGCAAGGGTGGGGACTGGGGAGGTGGGAGGGGGCGGCAGGTATACTGGGGGGGTTGGTGATGGAAGATGGGCACTGGTGAAGGGAAGGGTGTTTGAGAATTGTATAACCGACATAATAATCCTGAGAACTATGTAACCCTCCACATGGTGATTCAATAAAATTAAATATATATATATATATATATATATATATATATATATATATATATATATATATATATCTGCTGCAGTACTGCCTTCTGTAGCTCTCTCCAGGTCTGCGTGAGTTAAATTTTGTGTCACCTTCTTTGCTGACTGCTTCAGGACTATAGGTGGCTTCTGCCTTTTGGATATGGGGGGAGGGTCTTCTTGAATACCAGAGGGTGAAAGTAGACTGTTTAATTTTTAATTTTTTATTCCAGTATTGTTGGCGGGGGATTGCCGGGCCGGGCTCTGCTTCTTGTTTCCCAAATTATCAGAAATGGGATTTCTAAATTTATCTTTTTTAGATCTACATTCATTAGTCCAATGTTTGCCTTTCCCGCATCTAAGGCACATACCAGGAGCTCCCTTTTGTGGCCACAATTAAGTTTGTGGCAGTCTCTTTTTAAAAAAAAAAATTATTAGTGAGTCACCGTGAGGTACACTTACAGACTTACAAACTTTTGTGCTTGCGTTTCAGTCATATTGTCGAGTGCCCATCTCTCCACCAGTGCCCATTTTCCACCACCAATGGTCCCAGCATCCCTCCCACCAGCCCCACCCCGTCCTCCCCCCACCCCACCCCACCTCTGTGGCAGAGCATTCCCTTTTGCACTCTCCCTCTCTCCTTTTGGGTGTTGTGGTTTGCAGTAGACGTATTAAGTGACCATCATGTTTGATCTATAGTCTACTTTCAGCCCGCATCTCCCATCCCGAACAGGCCCCTCCTATCACCCTTTACTTGGTGGTCCCTTCTCTGAGTTGCCTTTTTCCCAAAAATGCGAGGCTGGGCTTTTAAGCTGTGGAGTAATCCTCCTGGTAATTATCTCTACTGTTCTTGGGTGTTAGTCTCTCATTCTGTTACTTTATACTCCACAAATGAGTGCAATCTTTCTATGTCTATCCCTCTCTTTCTGACTCATTTCACTTAACATGATACTTTCCATGCTGATCATTCTATATGCAAATTTCATGACATGATCTTTTCTAAAAGCTGCATAGTATTCCATTGTATAGATGTACCAAAGTTTCTTTAACCAGTCATCTTTTCTCAGGCACTCGGGTTTGCAGAGCTATAAATTTTCCCTTTAATACAGCTTTAGCTGCATCCCATAGGTTCTGGTAACTCTTGTCTTCATTCTCATTTGTTTCCAGGTATTTTTGATTTCTTCCTTGATTTCCTTCCTGACCCACTTGTTGTTCAACATTGAGTTGTTTAATTTCCAGGCGTTTGATTTAGTTCTCCGTGTCTGTGCATGATTAACTTCTATCTTCAGTGCATCATGGTCTGAAAAGATAGTTAATACAATTTCAATCTTCCTGATTCTGTTGAGGTATGTTTTGTGACTCAGCGTGTGATCTATTTTGGAAAATGTTCTGTGTGCACTGGAAAAAATGTGTATTGTTTCTTTTTGGGATGCAGAGCGCTGTATAGATCTATTAGCCCTCTCTCTTCTATCTCTTCCTTCAAAGCCAGTGTTCCCTTGCTGAGTTTTAATCTTGTTGATCTGTCTAGAGGTGATAGGGCAGTGTTGAAGTCTTCAACTACTATCGTGTTGCTAGAAATGTCCTTGTTAGGGGAGGATTGGAGGGATGCTGGGTTTATTTGTGGTGGAGAATGGGCACTGGTGAAGGGATGGGTTCTCAAACTTTGTATGAGGGAAACATGAGCACAAAAATGTATAAATCTGTAACTGTACCCTCACGGTGATTCACTAATTAAAAATAAATAAATTTTTTAAATAAATAAATTAATTAAAATTTCCTTGTTAAAAATCTGTTAGCAGTTGTTTTAAGTATTTAGCTGGTTCCTCATGAGGTGTATACATGATTAAGAGTGTGATTTCTTCCTGCTGTACATATTCCTTGATTAGTAAAAAATGGCCTTCACTGTCCTTTCTCATCCTTTTCAACCTGAAATCAATGCTGTCAGATAGTAGTACAGCCACTCCGACTTTTTTGAGGGAGTTGTTTTCTTGCAGGATTGTTTTCCATCCTTTGACTTTGAGTCTGTGTTTGCTCTGATTATTTAGATGTGCTTCTTGTAGGCAGCAGATTGTTGGGTTTAGTTTCCGAATCCATTTTGTGTGGCAGTCTCTTTTTAAATGTCCAATTTTGCCACATTCATTTCATTTGTGTTCCCTGGTTGAAGGCTAAGGCTATCAGTTGAGTTTGATGAGTTGGAAATCCTATGTCCCTACAGACTCTAATAAAGTCATCTATGGTATCTTTCCCAGCCTCCTTGACCAACTGAATAGCCTTTCTGCAATCAATATTAGCATTATCTGTAGCCAATGTGGATAACAGCATATCTCGAGCTTCTTGATCTTGCATTGTTCTTGTTAAAGAATCCCAAGATGGGCCAGGAAATCTGTAAATGGCTCAGCATTCCCTTGCATTATTTTTATGAAGGAAACAGAAGGTTTTCCTGAAGTATCAATGAGCTTCCAGGCTTTAAGACAGATGTTTCTCAATGCAGTTAATATGGTTTCAGGTATTGACAACTGAGCATCTGTAGGGACCCACTGTCCTGCGCCCATTAATTTATCTATCGCTACTGGGGCATTGGTGGGAAGGCATGTTCTCTGAGCATGTTTCTCAGCCTCCTCTTTCCACCAAGCTCTAAATTGTATGCACTGAGGGCTTTCCAAAGTTTTATTGGCCATACTTTGCCAATTGCTAGGTATCATAGTATTGGTTTCCATGAAAGCTTCCAAGATGCCCATCACATAGTTAGAATTAATCCCAGCTATATGATTAGTTGGGCCAGTGGCTTGTTTTAGCTTTGAAAGGAATTTAAAAGGAATGGACTCATAATTCGCCTCCCATTTTTCTGTGTCTTCATTAAATGTGTGTTTCATGGGAAAGGCAAATAGTGCGGCTTCTCCCGTGTTTGGGAACGATTTTGGCAGAGTTTTCAAGCCTGATATTCTGTAACTCTGCTGAAATTTCAAATCTCCTTGATTTCTCTTTTACTTTAATCAGCTCTTCCTCTAAAGGGGGGGCTAAGGGTTAGAGGGGCGGGTTGCCCATGACGGCTGGTACCATTATCTCTCTAGCTGGATATACCTGTTATGTTTCCACTATTGTTTTTTTTTGTAAAGTATGAATATTTATTCAGGCTTTAGATCACAATCGATTTCAAAAAACAAAATCTATTATTCTCCTCAAAGAAGCTGAGGCCTCCGAGTGAGGGTGAGTCCTGGAAGCTGAAGGGGTTCTGTGCCCTTACGAACATATCTCATCAGGCGTAGCACAAAGTCCCTGATGCCCACTATACCCCAGCCTTAAGAAGGGAAAGAAACAAAATTCACCACCATAGGGCTGAACAAAAGCACACACACTAATATTAATGAGCAGCTAAACCTTGGCAAAATTTAAAAAAAAATTTTTTTTGTTTTGTGGAGGTTTTCTGGATTTTTTTCCATTTTATTTTGCTACCCAGAATCTGCAGCACTTATGAACTCTCAAGGGGTTCCCAGCCTTACACACATTGAACATCTTGATGAAAGACTATTTAATTCTTCAAGAATCTAAAAACAGAGTCAGCAGGAGCCCTGTTTGTTTTCCCCACCCACTGTGATAGGTTTTTGCTGCTGGGCCACTGCCAGGTCCCCACTGGCTCCCCTCCTGTTGGCCTGAGATGGCAGGGCAGTACAGGGGCCTTGAACGAGCACATCATGACTCCTCATTCCCAGAATCATCATCATCATAACAGTCGGCATCTTCCTCCTCCTCGACTTCGTCATCAATGTCGTCGTCATACAAGCTGTCATAAAGCAAATCTGAACTGTTGTCATTGGAAGGCACTTTAGTTTGGATACAGTATTCTGCCAGGGTTGTGGGGACCATCACTCCATCCTTTTCTGCTTCTGCTTCGGCCTTAGTGGCTGAGACCTGTTTCCTAATGATTTCAGCATATTCTTTGTCTTTTCTTTTACTGTCCCTCCATTTCCTGAACATAACCGAAGCATCCACGTTGGCTGGGGAGAAGGTGTTGGATTCATTGAGCAGTGAGATTACACTTAACAGGATAGTCCTGACATTCTGAGTAGGATTCCACCTTTCAGAGGGCAGTTCTCCACTTTGTGGATCATCTACAGGTGGGTGAAGAATTGAAATGCATACATCTCCATTCTCATAAATGTTGGAGTGCCACATTTTGGTCAAGAATCTGAAGGTACGGGGCTGGAGCGATAAAACAGCGGGTAGGGCGTTTGCCTTGCACGCGGCCGACCGGGGTTCAAATCCCAGCATCCTATATGGTCCCCTGAGCACTGCCAGGAGTAATTCCTGAGTGCAGAGCCAGGAGTAACCCCTGTGCATCGCCAGGTGTGACCCAAAAACAAACAAAAAAAGAATCTGAAGGTAGGTGGTGAATATGGGTAGTCAATAGTAAATTTAATATGTGCCTTGAAGTAGCCGCCTTCGTAGAGGGTGTTGGGGGCCCGAAGATGGCCACCTCCCAGTTGTAGAGGTCGGACTCATCCACCAGCGTGATCCAGAAGCCCTCCACCAAGGGCTCCTCCTGCCACGATTTCAGCTCGAGCATCAGGGCCTTCTGCAAGCGGGTCATCTGCTGCTGGGCCATGGCGGTGGCACCGCCGGACCCCCGTGCTCGCTCCCCGCTCCGCTGTTCCCATTGTTTTTTTCTTGCATCTATTCAATTTTTTGCATAATCTTCTCTAGCCATTCAATATCTTCACAGTCCCTAATTCGGCCTAGATCCTTTTCACCACTAGGTGTCCCCATCTCCTCATCACACAGGACAGTGCCTGGTTTTTCATTCAGTCTTTCCTCCTCATCCTCGAATAGGCAGACCAGCAGTAACCGTGCATTTTGAGGCAGCAGTGTCATCACACTCACCACCCTCTTCAGGGGACATTTTCAAATCAGATGGAAACGGTTGGAGAGCGGTGGCGATTATGCCAAAGGCTCCCCATTCTTCCACTGTCATAAAATCTCCCTTAAGTTAAACGGATCTTTAGTTTCAGGTGGATGCCAGCAACAGACGCGTAACAACCTGTTCTTTCACAGGCATGCCAGCAGCTCGAGCTAAGGACTTCAAAATAGTAGCATAATTATCTACAGCAGAAGGAGGGTTCCCCATTTTCTATGACTCCACCTGCCAGGAAATTCTACAGACTCAGTGCAGTCCAAACCGGTTCCACCCGTTTCCCTATAACTTACCTTCGGGGACCCACATTTGGGCACCAGGTGTTGTTGTTTCTTGATTGATCCAGCGATCAGCGGGGGTGGGGGGTGCAGAGACAAGAAAGGTGTGTGGAATGAGGAAGGATGGAGGGCCAAGAATACCCTCAGACAAATGGCGCTAATCAAACCCGGCAACTTCTTTTTATTGTAATACAGTACACTAGGGCATGCATCATTGAATCCACGTGGACAAAAGCACAGATCTTAACAAGGCACAGACTTGCTCTGTCAATGACTAACCATCCAACCCCACATTTCAATCATCTACATTTCTGTCTAGACCGGATGTCCCCTCTAATTTTACCTAAACATAGCATAACATAATGTCAAGGAGCAGCTGCATCATGACATGCTGACCCGGCCCAGTTCAATCACAGTTCCAAGCTGCTTGCAGTCATGCAAGGCAGTGTAGGAACTTCCTCATGATTCTCGTCGGGCCCCAACATTATAGCAAGCAGGATACAAGTGTTGCACACACATACAGGTTTGATCCCAAATATCCCATATGGTCCCAGAGCATAGCCAGGAGTGATTCCTGAATACATCGCCAGGAATAATCCCTGAGCATTGCTGGGTGTAAACCGCAAGGGGGGAGGAGGGGGAGGGGTAGAGCAGGAGGAGGAGGAGGAGGAGGAGAAGAAGAAGAGGAAGAAGAGGAGGAAGAGGTGAAGGAAGAGGAAGAGAAGGAGGAGGAAGATAAGGAGGAAGAGGAGGAAGAGGAGAGGGGGAGAGGAAGAGGAGAAAGAGGAGGAAGATGAGAAAGAGGTAGAAGAGGGGCCAGAGCGATAGCATAGCGGGTAGGGCATTTGCCTTGCACGCGGCCGACCCGGGTTCGATCCCCGGCATCCCATATGGTCCCCCAAGCACTGCCAGGAGTAATTCCTGAGTGCAAAGCCAGGAGTAACCCCTGAGCATCGCTGGGTGTGACCCAAAAAGAAAAAAAAAAAGAGGTAGAAGAGGAAGAAGAAGAGGAAGAAGAGGAGGAAGAAGAGGAGGAAGAGGAAGAAAAAGAAGAGGAAGAAGAAGGGGAAGAAGAAGAAGAGGAGGAAGAAAAAGAGGAGGAGGAGGAAGAGGAGGAAGAGGAAGAAGAGGAGGAAGAGGAAGAAGAAGAGGAAAAGGAAGAAGAAGAGGAAGAAGAGGAAGAGGAAGAATAAGGGGAAGAAGAAGAAGAGGAGGAAGAAAAAGAGGAGGAGGAAGATGAGGAAGAGGAAGAAGAGGAGGAAGAGGAAGAAGAGGGAGAGGAAGAAGAGGAAGAAGAAGAGGAAAAGGAAGAAGAAGAGGAGGAAGAAGAGGAAGAAGAGGAAGATGAAGAAGAGGAAGAAGAAGGAAAAGGAGAAGAAGGAGACGGAGAAGGAGAAAGAGAAGGAGAAGAAGAATTATTTGACAGCCTGGTGCAATTGTACCAGGAACCAACCTTTTAAGATGCCAACTGGGTTCAATCCTCAGCACCCCCATAGTCCCTGAGCACTCCCAGGAGTAATCTTTCAGCATAAAGCCAAGAGGAATGAGGACTGTGCCCCCAAAGGAAAAAAACAAACACAAAAGTTATGTGTAGTACAAGAAGTAAATTGATTTAGCAATGGAAGAAAAGTATTTAGAGAGACCTGAGCAACAGCCCAACACATAGGGAGCTTATCATCCTGGTGGATCCCAATCACCCCACGGAGTCCCACAAACACACAAAGAGGGATTCCTGAGTACAAAGCTGAGAGTAAGCTCTAAGTATCCCCAGGTGAGCACCAAGAAGAAAACCAGGGAAGAAACTACAGGAACAGCTACCACACAGATGTCAAACATCCTGGCCCATTGGAATTACAACTACATTTGGACACACAGCCATGGGCCGACCTGTGGGAGCCCACGCAGGTCAGTTCAGATACAGTCAGCCCCATATTGCTCTCACCAATGGTCCACAGGTGCTGGTAGGTCCCCAGCATCACTTCCCTGTAAAGCTTCCTCTTAGAGGTGCCCAAGCACATCTACTCTTCTGGGGTTAAGCTCATGGCCACATTGAAGGTCACTATGTCCTGAGTCAGCACACACAGGGGTTGGGAATCCCCATCCCATTCCCTTTGCTGTGAGGCCTGGAGACCCCAGGGCCCTAGGGTGTCTCTGGGCCTCTCTGCTTGGAATGAACAAGCCTCCATGCCCACTCCTGGCAATGGGCCCCAGAAGTCACACTAAGGGAGCTGGATCTGCTGAAGTGGGAGGACACCATACTAGAAAGTTCTTGGAGGTGTCAGCCTTTGATGAACCCTCCAGGGCTAATTCAGGCACCAGTGGTCCAGTGAGCACTGCAGTGTGTAACACCTGAGCGCAGATCCTGCAGGACCCATAAGAGGGTCCCTGGGTACAGCAAAAACCACTGAACACAGACCCCTCACTCCCACAGCCTGTGATCACTAGGGATGAGAACATGACAGTCCATATCCAGAGAGCAACTCAAAGCTGTGTGTGGACATGTGTGCCTGTTGGAAATCATGGTTCAGGGTCACCCAAATCTCTCTCAAAGCAGGTAAAAGTGACTTTACCCTAATTCCTATACTGGCCTCAGATTTCGTTTGGTCCATCTCCCTGGGACCAGCGCATGCCCAGAACTGTGCATACAGCAACGAGTGAACATGAGACTGTGTGACCGAGCAGGCAAGGCTCTTCAGAGAGGGAAGGACAAAACAGGGGATAGGCCTGTCCTGGTGCCCAAGTCATTGTAGCTGCCAGGGCACATATGAAGCACATATGAGGCCAGCACATCCCTGGGGCTCTGATACCGGTGGGAATCCAGAGCACAGAGGACCTACTGAGCACCTCCACTGTGCACAAAAATAAACACAAAAGAAAACAAAGGAGCAGGATAGAATAACAGTACAGTGGCTTCAGGGACAGCAGGCAGGTGCCGATCCTGTGCTCCATATGGTCCCCAACACATTGCCAGGTGCAATGCTGGCGTCCAAAGCTAGGATGATTCTGAGAAATACTTGGTGTGCACCCCCAAATAAAACAGAAAACCCGGGAGGCCAGGCTTGGACCTCCAGCAATCCATACAGTTGCCAAGATCGGTCAGGGGTGATCCTTATGCACAGAGCTGTGAGTACTCCTTGAGCACCGCTGGGTCCAAATACAACAAAACAAACGACACAAAAGTGGCTTCAAACAGCAGAGTGGGGTGCTCTGATCTGAAGTCTCATCCCAGGGATCTTTCCTGAAGAAACTAGAGAGACAACCGAGGAAGCCCCTGTGCTCCTGTCACTGCCTTGTGTCAACCTGTCACTCTTCTCCTACCTGGAGACAGTTTTTCAGAAGGCGCAGCACCATCGTCTCCTGCCTCTTGTTGTTCTGAGGATCCGCAGGAGGCTCCACGCAAAGGCCTGGAGAAGTCAGAACAGTGAGAGGAGCACCGCCCCACCTCCTCTGACCAGCCACACCTCGGGGACCAGCTCACAGACCCACCTTGGGGAGACACTGTCAGAAGCCTGTCTCCTCTGGGGATGCAAAATGTGTTGGCATCTGTCTTGCCCTGATTCAGGACAGGAGCTATGGGCCCAGGCTACAAGGGAGAAAACAGTAGCCTTCACTCCCCAGATTCCTCCCTGGACCTCACAGGAAAGTTCGAGAGGCACAGCCAGGGGCTGACTTTGAAGTCAGGAGCTCCTGCCTATAAGTACCTCCTGCAGGCCAGCAACAGGCCTGCACTGGGAAACCATAGCCAGGAATGTGGCCCTGCCATGGAGCAGTCACAGGACTTAATGTGGACGAGCCTTCAGTTAAGTACTTGTAGGGAGGACAAGGACATGAGCCTGCACTCTCTCCCAGGGACTGATGTCATTTCTGGATCCAGGTAAGCCCAAGGCACGGTCCTGCTCTGTCCCACTGGACCTGAGCCCGTCTGGGTCCTGATTCACTCTAATCCGGAATCAGCACATCTACAGGAGCCTCAGCACTCGCTCCTGTTGTGCAGGAATATATTTGAAAACTACACAAACAGCCGGTTGTGTATAGCAAAATAATCCAAATAACCAGAGTGTAAACTAAAAACCGTAATATGAACTGTGTCTGACAGAACTTTTTGACTCTACTTTATACTATAAATATTCTCTCTGTGGGCCTGGGGTGATCTTGCATCAGACACAAGTACAATACTCAGGTATCTTGGCCCCTGGCTGCAGTGATCCCTGAGCTCAGAATCAGGTGTAAGGCCTGAGCACTGTAGGGAGCAGCCAAAAACACAGCAACAGGGGCTGGAGCAATAGCACAGTGGGTAGGGTGTTTGCCTTGCATGCGGCCAACCCGGGTTCGATTCCCAGCATCCCATATGGTCCCTCGAGCACCACCAGGAGTAATTGCATGAACCAGGAGTAACCCCTGTGAATCACCAGGTGTGACCCAAAAGAAAAAAAAACTCATGCGCAAGACAAATTCTAGGAGAAACATTAAAAGAGTCAAACAGTGGGTCCTTAAAACCCCATTTTCTGGTATTTCCTTGAATCTTACTTTTTGTCCCCCTGTTCTCACATGTTTTCTGTGCACATGTATATAGGTTTTTGTGTGTGTATGTGTGAGTGTTTCATGTTTGGGCCAGCACTGGCAGTGCTCATGAGGTTTTCCTAGCTCTGCACTCTGGATTCACTTTTCACTTCTGGTAGATTTGGGGGTCACTAGGATGCAGGGAACAGAACCCAGGTTCTCAATGTGCAAAATAAGTGCCCTATTCGCTGTACTATTGCTCCAGGTCTAAGTAAATTTCTTCCCAAAATACCAGGAGCAGTCCCTGAGCAAATCTCTCCCTCCCCACAAAACACCAATTATCTTCCTTAAAAAAAAAAAAAAAAAAACCTAAACGCTTTACTCACAAAATTGCTTGGGGTGGACTGATCAGAGACAGATGCAGAGTGTGGGGTTGGGAGGGGCGCTTTGCAACTTTATCCGAGCCCATCCCCCACGTAGTATATATTCACCTGGGTGGGCATGTCTGTCCACACAGGGCGCCTGGCCCTTTTAGGGCTCCGTAGTGGAATGGGTATGTTGTGACATCACAGACACAGTCTTCTGACACATTTTCCAGCCCAGACCCAGTCACATGGGTCAGGCCACTACCTGGGAGAAGGAACAAGTAGTGGCCTGCGTGGAAGGGGGACTCTGAAGGCCGATTCTGTCGCAGGACAAGAGCAGCCTCATACCTCCTCATCTCCCCACTGTGAGCTGTGGGGCCGCGCCAGCTTGGGGGCGCTTTTCACTTGTTCCCCGTTATCCAGGTGGTTCTGAGGTGTAGCAGAGGCCTTAGGAGGACGTGGAGCTTTGCAGGGTGCAGTGGGGGCTGTACCGAGGAGCTGGGGTCGCGGGTGTGAGTGCGTGACCCTGGGACACCCCAACGGCCAGGGTCACCTCCAGTTCTGCAACGGTGGACACGGGGCTGGGCTCGGATAAAGGAGTGGAGAGGCAGCTGCTGGAGTGGCCGGTCACACAGTGGGGGATGGGGGTGAGGAGAAGTGCCCTGATCTTGTACTGGTCAGTCAAACAGGAAAAATGCAAGTGAGTTGACTCAAGGTAAAAATAGCCTGGTAGGTTGTGAGTGGGGCATGGGACAATGAGTTTCTTGGGGAAGTCATCAATCGAATTGGATGAAAGCAGTGACTCCAAAGCTAGCCCTGGAGGTGCAGAGAGGAACTGGCCTAGCAGCAGCCCAGAAAACTGGAGCGATTGGACAAGAGCAAAGGCACTGCACAGCCAACACTCTACCCCTTGACAACACACAAACAGTGGACACTAGCCACACAATTTCCAACCCAGAGTATGAACCAAGAGGGGTAGTCCAGAAGCTTGACACTTCCACTGAACTTGGTCATCCTGAGTCCATCCCAGTATGCCAAATCGTGGCTGAATAGAACCTAAGAAATGCTACATATGGAGCTGGAGCGATAGCACAGCAGGTAGGGCGTTTGCCTTGCACACGGCCGACCCGTATTCAAATCCAGCATCCCATATGGTCCCCTGAGCACCGCCAGGAGTAATTCCTGAGTGCAGAGCCAGGAGTAACCCCTGTGCATCGCCAGGTGTGACCCAAAAAGCAAAAAAAAAAAAAAAAGAAATGCTACGTATGGCCCCCCAAAAAGTATATATGAATAAATAAATCCAAGCATATCAACCAATCTTTTTTTTTTTTTTTGCTTTTTGGGTCACACCCGGCAATGCACAGGGGTCATTCCTGGCTCATGCACTCAGGAATTACCCCTGGTGGTGCTCAGGGGACCATATGGGATGCTGGGATTCGAACCCGGGTCTGCCGCGTGCAAGGCAAACGCCCTACCCGCTGTGCTATCGCTCCAGCCCCATATCAACCAATCTTAATGAAGGCATAAATTTAGTGGAAAGGGCAGCAAACCATACAGTTCACTATGCAGCCTTACTTGGCCTCTTGGACAGATCTGAATTGTTTTTATCATTCTGGTGACTACTAGATTGTTGGGATTTAACTGCTTCCAAATGCAAGTTTTGTTTTCTCCTAATACTACTGAAATGAGAGGGTGGGGTCCAGGAATGTGATCACCTTTATTGTAAAGAATCACAACCTGCTGAAATGGCAGGAGCTTGGGGGCCCTCCCAGGTTCCCAACATTTGTAAAACATTTAATTCCTAGAGCCACTTTCTTCTTTTACAAGAAACTGCAAATATCTTTCTACAAACAGCAAAATTCATTTAAACTGCCTCCAACGACCCTATTAAAGAACCTTGCCAGGGCCATTTGCATAGAATGATATTTTTCTAGAATATTTTTCTTCATATTTTCTAAGAAAATATGAATGTAAGAAGTGCAAAAATGGGGCTGGAGCAATAGCACAGCGAGTAGAGCGTTTGCCTTGCACATGGCCAACCCGGGTTCAATTCCCAGCATCCCATATGGTCCCCTGAGCATCGCCAGGAGTAATTCATGAGTGTACAGCCAGGAGTAATCCCTGTGCATCGCCCGGTGTGACCCAAAAAGAAAAAAAAAGTGCAAAAATGATACAGCCCATAAAGCATTTGCTTGCACAAGGCTGACCTGGATTCTAAGCCCAGTATCCCTTGTTCCATGCCTCTCAGGTATGAATTCCTGAGCTCAGTCAGTGTAAAGTCTGAGCACAGCAAGGTGTGGCTCCCCCAAAACATAACACAGGAAAGCCTGAAAAATGAAGGTGTGCATGTTTTTCCAACTTCAAAGGATTCACTGAAGCATTGTGTTTGATCTCTGCCATAAATTCCTATTAACCAGGGCCTCTGAGCCAAGTCAGAGAGAGAGCAAAGAATGACATGGTACAGCTGTTTATGTCATCACCTTCCTCCTGGGTTCCATAACCAAGACCCATTATTTACAAGTTAACACAGACATGTTGTCCAAATGGCAGGACACTGGTATGGCTGCAGTCAGGGTGATAATCACCAAGTGCCTTTCCGTGATGATACCGGCATGAGAAGCTTGTCACATACTAGGATTATTTCCTTTTTAGCTGCACTTTTGTAGCACCCCTGATCAACCTTGGACAAAGGATACTTGTTTTACTCAGGGGGCCTGTTTCGACTTTAGGGACTGTTATTAGGGGATCAAGTCATCTAACGTGAATTTTACTATGTCTTCTAAGCCTTGAGGGAAATAGGAAGGCCTGCCCACATACTTAACATACAGATTTCTCTTGAGTGTGCATTTTCATATGAATTCTAAGGCCTGAAGACAGACTGAAGGCCTTTCCACATGTGTGACATTTATGAGGTTTTTCTTTACTATGAATTTTTCTGTGCTTAGTAAGGTACCAAATTACAGAGAAGGCCTTCCCACAATCCGGACAAATATAAGGTTTCTCTCTAGCGTGTGTTTTCTTATGACTACAAAGGTTTGAGGAATGAAAATATGTCTTCCCACATTCCTCACATGCAAAAAGTTTCTCTCTAGTATGAAAACTCCTATGCTGATGAAGGCTGGAGGTGCTACTGAAGGCCTTTCCACATTCCTTACATGTATATGGTTTCTCTCCAGTGTGAACTCTCCTGTGTAAAGTAAGTTTTGAGGATGTGCTAAAGGCCTTCCCACACTCTTGACATGCATAAGGCTTCTCTCCAGTATGAGTTTTCAAATGCTCAGTAAGAACTGACCGATGAGTGAAGGCCTTTCCACAAGCCTTACATTTATGAGGTTTCTCTCCAGTGTGAATTCTCCTATGAACAGTAAGTCCTGAAGATGTGCTAAAGGCCTTCCCACATTCCTGACATACACAAGGCTTCTCTCCAGTATGAATTCTTCTATGATTCAAAAGGCTTGAGGAATAAGCAAACGCCTTCCCGCATTCCTTACAGAGATACAGTTTCTCTCCAGTGTGATGTTTCTTGTGCGTACAAAGGCTTGAGTAATAAGCAAAGACCTTCCCACAGTCCTGACATGAATATGGTTTCTCTCCAGAATGACTTTTCCTGTGACGAGAAAGGTTTGAGTAGCAACTAAAGGCCTTTCCACAGTCCTTACACATAGACAGTTTCACCCCAGTGTGTTTCTTTGGACTATCATACCACGAAGTCGCCTGACTGAACTTTTGTCCTCGCTGTGGACAATCCTGGGGATCCTGAACACTGTGATTTTCTAAGGGAAGATCAAGATGCCGAGAACATGGGAAGGCTCCCCCACAATGGTTACTCTTGGATGGGTTCAGTCCATGGTGCCTTTGCTTGTGGGCATGTTTGCATGACTGACTCACTATAAATGGTACTCCTTTTTCACAATCCAGGGGCTGCCCTGCTGAGGGAGTTTGTGTCCTAAAACTGAGGACAACAGATTGTGAGGAGCATTTCCCGGGGGAGGGCTTCTTCAGAGTGACGTCACTCTTTCCATTCTGATCACCCTCAGAAGATATACCACCTGTCTTGGCATCCTCATGGGGATGAGGGCAGGACTGCTCACTCGAGACTTTGTCACAGAGTGCAGGATCAGAGACATTCCACCTGGGCTGGCTGCTTCCCTGTAGAATAGGAGAGAAGGATTCCGATTATTGCAATATTCCTTGAGTCTCCCTGTCAAAAGAAACTAATGCCTGCAGGTTGGTTTCTAACATTTCTATCACAAGGAATGCAATTCCTGACATGTGGATGGCTTTTCCATGGATAAGCTAATATTTCTACATGGTGGATTCACAGAACAAAAGGATGCAGGGTGATTAAGCTGTCAACCCAACAAACAGATAAAATGGAAATAAGTCCCCTGTAGAAAACCAAAGTAGTTTCAAGTAAAATAAAATACACCTGTGTCCGGTTCAGTTCTAGCTCAGTGTGGAGCCAGTGAAGCATGTGTGAAGGGAATGCTGCAGCCACATACAGATGACAAGAACCTTGATCCACTGAAAACATCTCACCACAAGTTGGTTCCTCTCCTGGATCAATAAGTGGGTTGTTTTGTTTTGTTTTTTTTTGTAGTTTATTTAATTTGAGGCATTTGCCTTGCACACGGCCAACCTGGATTCGATTCCTCTACCCTTCTCGGAGAGCCCGACAAGCTACTGAGTATTCTGCCCACACAGCAGAGCCTGGCAAGCTACACATGGCGTATTTGATATGCCAAAAACAGTAACAAAAAGTCTCACAATGGAGACATTACCGGTTCCCAGCTCGAGGAAATCTATGAACAACGGGATGACAGTGCTACAGTGCATTGAATTTGAGGGGACCAACCAAGTGGTGTTCAGGGACCACTGTTGGTGGGGCTCTGGGACCATATGGGGTACTGGGGATGGAGCCCAGGTTTCCATTCCTTGTGTAAGATAAGTCCCCTTCCCATTGTACTATCACTAGTGCCAACAAACCAGTTCTTTCAATTAAACTTGTGCTTACTTTCAGTGGAATGAAAAAAAATCACAATATTTCTTCCATATTAAAGATAGGCGAATTGGGGCTGGAATCACAGTACACTGGGAAGTGTTTGTGTAGTGTGTGGCAGACCCAAGTATAAGCCCTGGCATCCCAAGGGTCCCCTGAGCACTACCAGGAGTAATTCCTGAGCTAAGCTAGTAGTAACCCCTCAACATTTCTGCGTGGGAATGAAAAAGCAAAATAAAAATAATAATATAAATATCTTTAGATTTAAAATGACTGATTTTAGCACTCAGTGAGAATATAGGCCCTCTACTCCTAGCATTAGGCTCCAAAATTCCTCAAGCAATACCCAGACTTTCACCTTTCAAGTCACAATCATGTTCCAGTGAGCTATCCCACCAGTATAATATTTACACGCAAATCATACCAGGTCACTCCTATTCAGAGACTCCGTTCCCAAATCAAATTGCTGCAATGCCAAATCCTGAAGCTGCAGCTTGAGTTCTGAAATCAAACACAATATACAATGGAAGAATTAGTAATGGAACATATTCCAATGGCAAGTACCTTCCTTGCTGTACTATCGCTCTAGCTCAAATGAGCTTAGTTATGGGCTCACTCATTCACTATTTATAAAGAAAAGTGAAATATATTCTTAGGGGGTTATAGAAAACAGCAGATAGGGCATTTGCCTTGCATGAAGTGACGGGCTGATCCCTGAACACCATCAAAAGTAACCTCTGAGGGGCTGGAGCGATAGCACAGCGGGTAGGGCGTTTGCCTTGCACGCGGCCGACCCGGGTTCGATTCCCAGCATCCCATATGGTCCCCCAAGCACTGCCAGGAGTAATTCCTGAGTGCAGAGCCAGGAGTAACCCCTGAGCATCGCTGGGTGTGACCCAAAAAGAAAAAAAAAAAAAAAAGTAACCTCTGAGAACTGCCAGGAATAAACTCTGAAAATTCCCAGCCCTAAATCAAAACAAAAAAATTCAGTTAATATTACTGGAAAAACATACTATTGATCTGAGGGCAAAGAAAAGCATAACAGAGAGAGCAGAGGGGCATCCAGCTGATCCTGAACAGGGCACGCAGACACTGGAGGCTGCACAGCCAGGCTGGTGAGGCACAGACTGGGGACAAGGGCCATGAATCTCATGGACTATTCTACATACTGGACAGATGAAGAATAATGATAAAGCCAAGAAAGTAAAGCATAGGATCATTCCATAAAGGACAGTGCTGCGGAGTGAAGGGCAGTGTGAGTGCAGCACAGACACCTGGATCCAGGAGCTCGAGGTCCCGGGGTCAGCAGTGTGTTTCACACACGCTCAGGGAACTGACACACAGTGCAGGGCCCAGCCAGGGAGGGTTCCCAGACACTCACCTGCACACACGCCTCTCCTCCCCAGCCTCAGGGTTCCTCCTTCCAGCCAAGAGATCACATCAGGCTTCATCCCTGAATGCCCTGCATCCCAGAGAGTTAAAGCATGGATTAGTGACAAGGAAAAGGTGACAGGAAAACCCTACATCCCTAATACAACCAGGCAAACTCCTAAAAAGACAGGAACAGAATCTCCACTTTCGATTTCCATGATTGGTGCTTATCAGAGAAATAAACCCAGGTTTTAGTTTCAGAGTGAAACTGAGTCAGACAGAAGTTTCCCAAGAACCACTGGAAGTGAACCCAGACACTGAAATAAAACAACGTATGATGGGGGGAGGCCTTAAGAAAGAAATGAACGTGTGGTTGTAGTGATTGTCCAGCATGAAGGGTACATGCCTGAAACACACATACAGGTTTGTTCCCTGGCATCCATATATGGATGGTTCCTCTCCCAACACACAGGGGGATGGGAGTCTGGGCCCATCTCTACCCCATTCTCAGGCTGTGAGGATGGGACATCTCAGTTCAGTAGCACTGCTGAATATATACCTAGGAGTAATCCCTGAGCATTGCTGGGTATAGCCACCTAACTAAATAAAAACTGAAGAAAAAAATCCAAAGAAACAAAAAAAATAAAGTTGTAAGCCAGATGCAATAGTACAGTGGGTAAGACAAGCCTGTGAATTAAACCAGGTTTAATCCACAGCACCCCCATGGGTCCCAGAGCACTGCCAGAGTGATCCTTTAGCACAGAACCAGGAGGAATGTGGACTGTGGCCCTGAATCAAAACCTAAAGTATGAAGTGAAGGGTAGAACAAAAAGCAAATTGATTTAGCAATGAAAGAACTATTCACAGAACCTGAATGATATACAGTGTGTAGAGAGCTTTGCCATGCACATTAGCTGACCCAGGTAAAGTCTGACAATTGCCAAGTACGGCCAAATAACAAAAACAGAAAAAAAAAAAAAGAAAGAATTATCCACATCACTGTTAAATATCCTGGCCTGTCAGAATCAAAGTCCCAATCAAACACAGCCCAGATCAGCCCCCAGATGCCCACATTGGTTCATCCAGGCATAGTCAGCCCCCATGATGCTCTCACCAACGGCCCGCAGGTGCTGGTAGGTCTCCAGCATCACGTCTCGGTACAGCTTTCTCTTATCGGCGTCCAGGCACATCCACTCCTCCGGGGAAAAGATCACGGCCACATCGTGGAAGGTAATTGCATCCTGAGCCAATACATAGGGGGACAGGAGTCAGGGCCCGTCTCTACCCCATTCTCAGGCTATAAGGATGGGACATCTCAGGGTGCTTAAGGGGCTCTGGGCCTCTCTCTTGAGAGAGAAACCAGCCTCGGTTTCTTTCTCTCCATGTGCCCTCCTAGCTGACATGGAGAAATCACTCCAGCTGTCACGCTAAGGTAGTCGAATCTGGTAAAATATGAGGACACTATACAGGAAGGTTACTGGAGGTGCCAGCCTTGCACACAGCCACCTCAAGGCCAATCCCAAACCACTGGTCCAGTGAGCACTGCAGAGAGTAACAACTAAGCTCTGAACCAGCAAGATCAAAAAACCCACATCCCTCTATTCTAGGCATGAGAAGGGGACACTCGATGTCCAGCAACCAACTCAAAGCTGTGTGAGGACATATGTGCATGTAGGACTTGGAACTCACCATTCAGGGCTGCCCCAAATCCCTGTCAAACCAGATGAAAGTGTCTTTGGTTGGCTTTTTCGATTATCCCCTGGTGGTGATCAGGTGTTCGTCCTGGCTCTGCACTCTGGAATTACTATTGCTGATACTCAGGGGGACCATATGGGATGAAGGTGATTTATCCTGGACGAGCCAGAAAATGCCCTACCACTGTGCTAGCTTTCCAGCCCCATATAAAGTGTCCTGACATCCAACACTTCTGGCGGCCCGTCTGCCTCCCTTGGATTGGCGCATGCCCGAAACTGTGCACACAGCAGCATGACACTGTGTGACTTAGCAGGCAAGGCTCTCAAGAGCAGGATGGACAAAATAGGGGAAATGAATGTCCTAAAGTCAGAGTCATTGCAGCTGTCAGGGCATATATGGGGCCAGCAGGCCACAGAAGCCCCTATGCCATTCAAGGATGATTCCAAAATACAGATCCAAGACAAAGCCCTGAGCAGCTCCACTATGAGATAACAACAAAAACAACAGAAAACAAAACAGCAGGATCAAGTATTGCAGCAGGTCCAGGATCAGCAGGTAGGACTGTCAATCCCCACTGTCCCATATGGTCCCCCATGCACTGCCAGGTGCAATGTCAAGTGTAGAACCAGGAATATACGCTGAGAATCACCGATGTGAATCTCCCATCACCTTACAAAACAAAAGAAACTGAAGAAGTCAACCTTGTACCCACCACAGCTCATAGGGTTCCTGAGACCTGGCAGGAGTGATCCTTGAGCACTGACTTCCGAGAACTCATTGAGCACCACTAGGTGCCACTTCAAACCCAAATACAATAAAACAGACAAAGACAAAGTGGCCTCAAACAGCAAAAATTCGGACACTGAGGCCAAGAACCACATCCCAAGGCTCCTTCTTCAAACTCAGAGACACACAGCCCTGGAAGTCTGTGAGCGCCTGTCATCGCATCATGTCATCACATCATTCTCTTCCCACCTGGGGACAGTGTGTCAGATGGCGTGTCACCATCGTCTGTAGCTTCTGTAATTCCTGGGGATCAGCAGGAGGCTCCATGGAAACACCTGTAGGACTAACCAGAGCCGTGAGCACCAGAGAGGAGCACAACCCCTGGCCCTGACCGGAAGTCCCAGCATTGAAGTAAAAGATTTGGTCAGCCTCACCCTTAGGCACAGTTCACAGACCCACCCAGGGAGACACTGCCAGATGCTCCTTCCTCTTCTGAGGACACAGAAACAACTGGAATCCAGGCTTCCCTTCGCTCTCAGGGAAGGCAAAGCAAGTAGCTGACCTGCTGTCCTATCTCTCAGGCCTTGGGTCCACTCTAACTGAAAATGTTATAGTATCTAAACAGAAATCTAGCAGAATAGATGACAATTAGGTCCTGGAGCCAAAGCAATAACACATAGGGGAGGGCAGTTGCCTCGCTCATAACTACCCCCGAATCCCATAAGGTCCCCAAAGTCTACCAGGAGTGATTCCTGATTGCGGAGTCAGGAGTAAGCCTAGATAAACTACTGTTGGGTGTGGCGCCTAACCAAAACCAGACACAGGAAAAAATGTGGGTTGTGTACTGAGTAGAAAAAAAGAACATCTAATTTCACAAATTTTTGGACTTTACCCAGTTTAAAAGATTTTTTATGATGGTCACAGAGATAGCACAGAGCATGGGGTGCTTGCCTGGCACATATTTCAACCAAATTTCAATCCCCATCAGCCCCAAGGGGTCCCAAGGGTTGCATGGGGTGATCAATGAGCAGAACCCTCTATTTCAGAGCCGTGGGCCTCCAACCAAAAATAAGCCAATAAATTTAGGGGCTGGAGCTATAGCACGCTAGTGTATTGGCCTTGTGTATGGCTGACCTGGGTTCAGTCCCCAAGACCCCACTGGGTACCATAAACAGGAACACAGAATATGACCCAAAAAAACAAAACAAAAAAGTAGAATTTGTATATTAGTCAACCCCCACCAGTCCGCTTTGTAAGACACACGTTTGGGTTTTGGGGCCACAAGTGGAAGAACTTTGGGCTTATTCCTGCAGTGCTTCGGGGACACTGCATTGTGCCAGGATTGTCCCATGACAGGCTGCTTGCAAGTCCAGGACCTACACTCCTGACCCAAGGATTCATATTCTATAAAAATCCTATGAACCTTGTGATATGACACAGACTGGCATGATGGGGGTCAGGGATGAGGCCCGGTGGATAGAGGCCATGGCAGGACTGCTGGCACCTGGCGGCTCCCAGTGTGACCCTGAGCCTGCAGCACAGCTGCAATTTCAAAGGTTTTAAGGGGTCAGGAAGAGAGACCAGTGGGCAGGGCACTTGCCATGCATGTGGCAAACTCAACTTCACATCCTGAATCCCCAAGGAGTGCTCCCTTAGCACTGCTGGGTTTGGTAGAAATCCCACCTCAACTCCTCTAACTTCCCAAATAAAGGCAAAGAGGAAGCCATCTTGCCAAAAGCAGAGGTGTGAAATCTAGCAGTATAATCTCAAGGGTCAGTTCTTTGGTTTGTTTTTTGTTTTGGGGCCACACCTTCGATGCTCAGAGGTTACAGGCCAGGTTTCACAGACTGCAAGATTTTATTCATTGAAGAATGTGATTTTATGTAAGAAATATAAGAGGGTAAGTACACTTCACCCAAAAGAAATCTTTTTTTTTTTTTGGCTTTTTGAGTCACACCCGGCAATGCACAGGGGTTACTCCTGACTCATGTACCCAGGAATTACCCCTGGCGGTGCTCAGGGGACCATATGAGATGCTGGGAATCAAACCCGGGTCGGCCGCATGCAAGGCAAACGCCCTACCCGCTGTGCTATTGCTCCAGCCCCGACCCAAAAGAAATCTTATTAGTGAATTTTTCTCAGAGACTCCAACCCCTTCATTTTCCTCCTAACAGGCTCTTGTTGAAAGTCTTCCAGAATGTTCACACCTGAGAACTTCCAATGAAGGTATGAACAGAAGGGCAGGAAAGAGCTCACCGGGCTGCAGCAGACGTAGGCCAGCTAGAAGTCCAGGGGGCCTTTCCTGGTACCTCCACTAAGCACAGTGCAGGGGACAGCCTTCATGCACTGACACGTGTGGTCCGAAATCCCACCCCACCTGATCCCCAAGGAGTGAGATAAAACCCAGGGAGAGGAGCTTAAAGAACTGAGCACCTGCTTTAATGGCAGGGGATATGGCATCTCAGAGACACATGAACAGAGCGGCATAGTCCCTGACCATCTCCAAATTAGTAACAAAACATGGAAAACAAAACAAAAAGGTAGAAGAAAAGCCCACAAATGCCATAAAAGTACTTAGAAAATGCTCATGACAAAAAAAAAATGCTCAAGACAAATCCTGGAGGGAAATATATATATATATATATATATATATATATATATATATATATATATATATATATATATATTTGGTTTGTGGGAGACACCCAGCAGTGCTCAGGGAGCCTTATGGGGTGCTGGGGATCAAACCACTAGGCCACATGCAAGGAAAGTTACCTGTTTGCCCTCCTACTGCTCCAGCCCTTTCTTTATTATCTTTTGTGGTATTTGGGCCACTCCTCTCCATGCTCAGACAATCCCATGGGGTACCAGGGGAATCCAAGTTGGCCCTGAGCGAGACCAATGTCCTTTTGGTTGTACTAAGGCTCACACCCCTAGAGTGAGACATTTAAAACCTAGTGCAGCTGGTCCCTGCAAACCCCGTTTCTGCAAATACTCACATGAACAGAAGGGGGAGCCTCTGGTCCAGGAGAGATGGACAATGGGGGATGCTCGCAAACTTGACAGGTGAAGCAGAAATTCTTTTTCTGGAAAAAAATAAAATCACAGAGAGTTAGCAAAGATAGTACAGTTGATAGGGTGCTTTTCATTTAATCAGCTAAGCTTGGGTAAATATGTAAAAGTACATAGGTTTCCCCAACCCAGCACTGCCAGGAACTATGCCTGAGCTAAGATCCAAGGGTAAGCCCTGAGCATTTGCCAGTTTTGGCCCCAAAATTACAATTACAAAAACAATAATAGGGGCTGGAGCAATAGCACAGCGGGTAGGGCATTTGCCTTGCACGCAGCCGACCTGGGTTTATTCCCAGCATCCCATAAAGCCCCTCCGAGCACTGCTGGGAGTAATTCCTGAGTGCATGAGCCAGGAGTAGCCCCTGTGCAATGCCAGGTGTGACCCCAAAAGCAATAAATAACAATAATAAATTAAAAATTGGGGGGCTAGAGCGATAGCACAGCACGTAGGGTGTTTGCCTTAGATGTGGCCAACCTGGGTTTGATCCCCAGCATCCCATAGGGTCCCTTAAGCACTGCCAGGAGTAATTCCTGAGTGCATGAGCCAAGAGTAATCCCTGTTCATTGCTGGGTGTGACCAAAAAAGAAAAATAATTAATGAAAATTTTCCAGTGCATAGGGGTTGGAAAGATAGTCAGGAGTTGAGGTTCTTGTGTTGCATGTGGCCAACCCAAATTTGATTGCCGGCATCCTATATGGTTCCCTGAGCACCACCAGGCGTGATATCAGAGTGAAGAGGTAGAAATAATCCTTGAGCATTCTTAACTGTCTCCCCTCCAAAAAATAATTTTAAACTAATAAAAATTATTTGAAATAAATAAATAAGGTTGTGGTAGCTAATGGTGATCCTAGATCATATTATGAGAGGCTTTGAGGCACACCCAGCAAGTATCCCAGCTACTTCCTGCTAAGATTACACACTTGGTTGCAATATTCCCTGTGGCCCAACACAGTCCTGATACAACCCCCTACCTCACCAGACTCCTGCATTCTCTTTAAGCTCCCCATCTCCCCAGGCCCCCAAAACATACTGCAATAGCATGAAACATGTGAAAATAAAGGTTCCACCAAATACTTTTGAGCCCAAGCATGAAAAGAACGCACCCACCCACCCCCTGCATCCCGCAGGGCAGGAAGGTAGTACATTGGGAGGGGCAGCGTTGACCTTGCATGCAACTGACCCAGATTGAGCCCCAGCACCCCTTACGATCCCGAGCATTACCAGGAGTGTCCCCTGAACACCGCAGATATCTTTCGAAAAATAAACAAAACTTTAAAAAAAAATTTGTTCTTTTAGGGGCTGGAGCAATAGCACAGTGAGTAGGGCATTGCATGCAGCTGACCTGATTAGATTCCCAGCATCCCATATGGTCCCCTGAGCACCACCAGGTGTAATGCCTGAGTGCAGAGCCAGGAGTAGCCCCTGTGCATCCCCGGTATTACCCCCAAAAAAATTTTTTTAAATGACTGCCTCCCTTCCCCTGCCCCAGAAACACACACACATTGACAAGGGAAATCGATCCTTTTGCCCTGACGCCATCCAAAATTGCCTTACAGAATGAAAGGCGGCCAGCAAAGGGCAGGGCAGATCTAGGGAAATTCCTAGGACTTTCCCCAGCCCCATGCCTGTAACCACCAGCCGGCTCCTAGTGTCTGTCTACAAGGGAACTAATGAAGAGGTGGCCCAAGCACGCCCCACCGATGTGCAGGGAGCCTCTGGCTCTGACGCTTTCTTTTGCGCTGGCCTCGTGTCCAGACACCCCAGGGAGCCCCCCCAACCCCCAGCCTCCCTGGAGGTATCCCTGAGCTCAGAGTCAGAAGGCAGCCGGGAGCCATGCAAGCTACAGCCCTAAAACACAGTTAAAAACATTTAAAAAGAAAACACTTTCTCTTCCGTTTGTTCGAACGTTCATTGCTTCTGAAACTCTCCCAACCACTTTTGCTTTTCCAAGTTTGTTTTTTCCTCCACCTCCTGCGTCAGCCCTGAGCACCGCCGGGTGCGGCCAGCGCCCGCCCCCAGGGACTAGGCGTCCCCGCCCCCCTCACCTTCCCAAATAAGTTCTCTTCGGTAAAAAATTACCTTGTGTCCCTAAAAACCAACTGATAAATAGGATAAACCTTCCCGCAGAAGCGCTCGGTGCGCCCCGCGTGAGGGACCGCCACGCCCGGCCAGGTACCTTCCACGGAGCGACCCCGCCGCCGCTCACAAGGCGGACACTGCGAGGTTCGGGGCGCTCAGAGCGACCACTCAGCAGCCAGCGAGGAAAACGGCCCTCCGGGACCCCCCTGTTCCCTCTCGGCACCCCCTCACCCGCTCCAACTCCAGTCCTCAGGCTCCCGCTACAAAAGTCCGCTGACTGGAACTTCCACCAGGAACGCGGAAGACTCTAGGGGGAAAGACCCAGATTCCATGACGTCACTCACATTTCCACATATCCGGTCAGAGTCTTAAAGGGCCAGGCGCCAAATATCCTGACCAGGTACTTTCTGGTCAGGAAAGTTCTTTCTTTCTTTTTTTTTTTTTTTTTTTTTTTTTTACCGTTTCTGGTCTTGGATCAGGTCACCAGAACAACTGGGCGTCACCAGGTCTGGGATAGATGGAGAGTGAGAGTTTGAACAGACGGCATATGGAGTAGAAAGTTGTTTGTTTTTTATTAGAGAATCACCTTGATGTACAGTTACAAACTTATGAACTTTTGTGTTTGCATTTCACTCATACAGTGATTATTTACCCATCCCTCCCCCAGTGCCCATTCACCTCCACCAATGATCCCAGTATCCCTCTCACCACCCCACCCCATCCCCCACCACCCTACCCTGCCTCAGCAGCAGGGCATATCCCTTTTGTTCTCTCTCTCCTTTTGGGTGTTGTGGTTTGCAATAGAGGTATTGAGTGGGCTTCATGTTCGGTCTATAGTTAAAGTAGAAAGTTTTTATGTTTTCACTGAGAGAAAATTCACAAAGATTCCTTTGCAAACACCCACCAGGACCAGCCACAGTCCTGACACACCAACCACCACCCCACAAAAATATTGCTCAGGAGTCACTGGGTGTTAATATTCAGATGTCATGATCTTTTGTGTTTATTGAATCACTTTTTAGCCGTGCTGAGGACTCATTCCTGACTGCTTAGGAACCACTTCACACTGGCTCAGGGAACTCTCTGGTGCTATGGATGAAACCTAGGTCAGCTGCTTTCCAGTTAGACTAAATCTGAGTCCTGATTTTTGTTTTCATCACACTGCACTTCCAGTTGTTAGAGTAGCTTCAACTCTTCATATTCTCACAGTTACAGGAGTTAGCTACAAACTAAGTGAATCACGTAACCCAGGAACAGGGACTAGGGGGGCTGGAGTGATAGCATAGCCGGTAGGGCGTTTGCCTTGCACGCAGCCGACCCAGGTTCAAATCCCGGCATCCCATATGGTCCCCTGAGCACTGCCAGGAGTAATTCCTGAGTGCAGAGCCAGGGAGTAACCCCTGTGCATCGCCGGGTGTGACCCAAAAAGAAAAAAAAAAAGAATCAGGGACTAGGGCTGGACCAGAAGGGGGCTCAGGAATTGGTGAATAAATAAGAAAGTATCATATGTGTAAACAATATTCCTCTGTGTGTGTTAGTGAGTGTGTGTTCACATCCATTCGTGCTCTCAAGCTACTCCTATCTCTGTGTTCAGCAACTTGTTAAATAGTGCTCAAATTAGGCAATGCAGTGAACTCAACTGGGATCTAAAATAGATAATCCACATGAACAAAATGTCCCTTCACCACTGTGTAGCTGAGTAGTCTTTAAGTAGTTTAGTAGTAGATGAACTATCACTGTATCACTGTCATCCTGTTGTTCGTCGATTTACTCGAGCGGTCACAAGTAATGTCTCTATTACACTCAGCCCTGAGATTTTAGCAACCTCTCCTTACTCATCTTTGCCAACAATTGGAGGCTCTTACACGGTCAGGGGAATGAGACCTATTGCTACTCTTTTTGGCATATCGAATATGCCATGGGTAGCTTGCCAGGCTCTGCCATGTGGGCAGGATACTCTCGGTAGCTTGCCAGGCTCTCTGAGAGGTATGTATATATCTGTTACTGTATTTTGGATATGAATATGCCACGGGGAGCTTGCCAGGCTCTCCCAACTGGGCAATAGACTCTTGGTAGCTTGTCAGGTTCTCTAAGACGGAGAACTAGGTTATTAGACGCTGCGTGGCCGCTTTGTTTTACAGTCTCTGGATGTTGGCCGTTGATGGGCTTACCCAGCACCAGACACAGTCTCTGCGTGTGACTGCCTATCTACTGGAAAATGGGGGATCTGGGTGGAAGAGGCCCAGTCCCGATCCGAGCAGCCTTGGAAATCTCGACCCCAGGTACTGCACACCTGGGGTCCTCTGCCAGCTCCTCCATGCATGAGGCCCGTCCGAATTTGTGGAGAGTGGCCTGAGTGGATGAATTTTCCAGAAAAAATTAAGTTCTTCAAAATTTGAACCAGTGGGCAAGAACAATTGTATAGCAACAGAAAGTCTTTTTTAGAAAGGTTGGCCTATTGTTCAGTTATGATGATGCTTCTTATAGCAAAATATGAAATGTAGCTAGTTTAGAACTTTATTTTTCAGTTAGTGGAGTTATGTGATAAGTATACTAGTAACTCCTCCACAAGCGTGCCTGACAGTTGTGGAGTAAAGTAGGACCAGTGGGTTAGGGTCCCCAAAAGTGAGATTAAAGATTAATAGTTGAGGGGCTGGAGTGATAGCACAGCGGGTAGGGCGTTTGCCTTGCACGCGGCCGACCCGGGTTCGATTCCCAGCATCCCATATGGTCCCCTGAGCACCGCCAGGGGTAATTCCTGAGTGCAGAGCCAGGAGTGACCCTTGTGCATCGCCAGGTGTGACCCAAAAAGCAAAAAAAAAAAAAAGATTAATAGTTGATTGCCTTCTGTAATCACTTGTTCATACTTCTATAGCAATGCATGTTTCACTCTGCTTAAATAAATTTACTGGATGCCAAGATATGAGCAAATGAGTTAAACTGATAATGTGGGTGCTTATGAAAATGATAGGTGCCAGGTTGTGGTTTTTCCTAACCAAAAGCCTGTGCTTCTGCTGGGAAGCTGTTGCTCTTGCCTAGCAAGACACCCTGCCAGCTGGTGTGAATACACTCCTCCAAATTTTATTCTTTTGATATCTCATATGGTCTTTTAATCTTTTTTTTTTCACCCGGCGATGCACAGGAGTCACTCCTGGCTTTGCACTCAGGAATTACCCCTGCCGGTGCTCAGGGTTCCATATGGGATGTTGGGAATTGAACCCACATCGACTGCATGCAAGGCAAATGCTCTACCTGCTTGTGCTATCACTCTAGCCCCAATAATTTAGGAGTGTATAACAGGATTTTCTTTTTCTTTTTTTTTGACTTTTTGGGTCACACCTGGCAATGCACTGGGGTTACTCCTGGCTCATTTACTCAGGAATTAACTCTGGCGGTGTTCAGGGGACCATATGGGATGCTGGGAATTGTACCTGGGTCGGCCACGTGCAAGGCAATCGCCCTACCCGCTCTGCTATTGCTCCAGCCCCTACAAACATGTTCTTTGAAACAACACTTTTACTAACTTTCTGTAGAAGGCAAACTGACAGTCTTCTATTGGTATGAAAAATAATAAAATTTCTCTAGGTTTACTGATTTAGGTTGCTGATTTCAGTACTTAGTGAGACTAGGCCCTCTACCCCCAGCATTAGGCTCTGGATTTCCTCCCTGTGGTGCTGAGAGACCGTAGGTGTGGCGGTGGGGATGGAGCCTGGACCCCACTTGCAAGTCACATGCTTGCTCCACTGGCATAATAATATTTATTTTGAGTGAGTGAATCTTACCAGCTCATTTGTATTCAGTGACCCCATTTCCAAATCCAAGTGCAGCAATGCCAAATCCTGAAGCTGTGGTTTGAGTTCTGAAATCAATCACAATAAGCAAAGTAAGAATTAGTCGTCAAGGGGCTGGAGTGATAGCACAGCGGATAGGGCATTTGCCTTGCACGCGGCCAACCCGGGTTCGAATCCCAGCATCCCATATGGTCCCCTGAGCACCGCCAGGGGTAATTCCTGAGTGCATGAGCCAGGAATGACCCCTGTGCATTGCCGGGTGTGACCCAAAAAGCAAAAAAAAAAAAAGAATTAGTCGTCAAGTGGTACCTAGTTGAATAGGTGAGCAGGAGCCATCTGTATGGTTCTCACAGTCCAAACAGGCCCACAGCAAAGGGAAGATCATTAGGAGGATCACTGTGAGGAGCTTGACAATCTCCAAACTAGCTTTTTGGCTATTGGGTTTTTTTTTGTTTTGTTTTTGGGTCACACCCGGCAATGCTCAGGGGTTACTCCTGCTCATGCACTCAGGAATTACTCCTGGCGGCGCTCAGGGGACCATATGGGATGCTGGGATTCAAGCCCGAGTCAGCTGCATGCAAGGCAAACGCCGTTCCCGCTGTACTATTGCTCCAGCCCCTGTTTTTTTGACTGGATCTGCTGATGTTCTGGGGATCATATGGGATGCTGGGGATCAAACCTGGGTCAGACATAGACAAGGCAAGCACCCTCCCCACTGTACTGTAACTCCAGCCCACACTAGCTTTGTTATTGTATCACTCATTCACTATATAAACATAAAAGTATATTTTAATTGGTCAGAGAGTCAAGAGCAGATAGTGCATCTGCCCTGTGTAAGCCTGACAGGGGCTGATCCCTGAGTACCACCAAAAGCCACTCCTGCGAATGACAAGGAAGAACCCCTCAGGAACACCAAAACCCAAAACAAAACATAAATACATTTCTTAGAATACTCAAAAACCATACTCCTGATCCAAGGGGAAAGATAAGCATGGGGACAGAGAGGGCACAGGAGGTCCAGTTGCTCCTGAAAGGGCACCTGGAAACAGCAGGCTGTACAGCTAGGCAAGTAAACACAGATAAGGGGACCAAATCTCATGCATGTATGACAGATGAAGAAGAATGAGCAAAGTGAAGAAAGCAAAGTGCGGGATCATTCTGTGATGGACAGTCCAGGGGACTGAAGGGCAGGTAGGTTGTGCATGGGGCATGGGACAATGAGTTTCTCTGGAAAGTCATCAATCAAGATGTGGTGAAAGGGGCTGGAGTGATAGCACAGCGGGTAGGGCGTTTGCCTTGCACGCAGCCAACCCAGGTTCGATTCCCAGCATCCCATATGGTCCCCTGAGCACTGCCAGGAGTAATTCCTGAGTGCAGAGCCAGGAGTAAACCCTGTGCATCACCAGGTGTGACCCAAAAAGAAAAAAAAAATCTGAAGGTAGGTGGTGAATATGGGTAGTAAATAGTAAATTTAATATGTGCCTTGAAGTAGCCACCTTCGTAGAGGGTGATGGGGGCCCGAAGATGGCCCCCTCCCAGTTGTAGAGGTCGGACTCATCCACCAGCGTGATCCAGAAGCCCTCCACCAAGGGCTCCTCCTGCCGCGATTTCAGCTCGAGCATCAGGGCCTTCTGCGAGGGGGTCATCTGCTGCTGGCCATGGCGGTGGCGCCGCCGGACCCCCGTGCTCGCCCCCATGCTCCGCTGTTCCCATTGTTTTTTTCTTGCATCTGTTCAAATTTTTGCATAATCTTCTCCAGCCATTCAATATCTTCACAGTCCCTAATTCGGCCTAGATCTTTTTCACCACTAGGTGTCCCCATTTCCTCATCACACAGGACAGTGCCTGGTTTTTCATTCAGTCTTTCCTCCTCATCCTCGAATAGGCAGACCAGCAGTAACCGTGCATTTTGAGGCAGCAGTGTCATCACACTCACCACCCTCTTCAGGGGACATTTTCAAATCAGATGGAAACGGTTGGAGAGCGGTGGCGATTATGCCAAAGGCTCCCCATTCTTCCACTGTCATAAAATCTCCCTTAAGTTAAACGGATCTTTAGTTTCAGGTGGATGCCAGCAACAGACGCGTAACAACCTGTTCTTTCACAGGCATGCCAGCAGCTCGAGCTAAGGACTTCAAAATAGTAGCATAATTATCTACAGCAGAAGGAGGGTTCCCCATTTTCTATGACTCCACCTGCCAGGAAATTCTACAGACTCAGTGCAGTCCAAACCGGTTCCACCCGTTTCCCTATAACTTACCTTCGGGGACCCACATTTGGGCACCAGGTGTTGTTGTTTCTTGATTGATCCAGCGATCAGCGGGGGTGGGGGGTGCAGAGACAAGAAAGGTGTGTGGAATGAGGAAGGATGGAGGGCCAAGAATACCCTCAGACAAATGGCGCTAATCAAACCCGGCAACTTAATTTTATTGTAATACAGTACACTAGGGCATGCATCACTGAATCCATGTGGACAAAAGGCTATTGATCTTAACAAGGCACAGACTTGCTCTGTCAATGACTAACCTTCCAACCCCACATTTCAATCATCTACATTTCTGTCTAGACCGGATGTCCCCTCTAATTTTACCTAAACATAGCATAACATAATGTCAAGGAGCAGCTGCATCATGACATGCTGACCCCGGCCCAGTTCAATCACAGTTCCAAGCTGCTTGCAGTCATACAAGGCAGTGTAGGAACTTCCTCATGATTCTCGTCGGGCCCCAACATTATAGCAAGCAGGACACAAGTGTTGCACACACATACAGGTTTGATCCCAAATATCCCATATGGTCCCAGAGCATAGCCAGGAGTGATTCCTGAATACATCGCCAGGAATAATCCCTGAGCATTGCTGGGTGTAAACCGCAAGGGGGGAGGAGGGGGAGGGGTAGAGCAGGAGGAGGAGGAGGAGAAGAAGAAGAGGAAGAAGAGGAGGAAGAGAAGGAAGAGGAAGAGGAGGAAGATAAGGAGGAAGAGGAGGAAGAGGAGAGAGAGGAGGGAGAGGAAGAAGAGGAGAAAAAGGAGGAAGATGAGAAAGAGGTAGAAGAAGAAGAGGAAGAAGAAGAGGAAGAAGAGGTGGAAGAGGAGGAAGAAGAGGAGGAAGAGGAAGAAAAAGAAGAGGAAGAAGAAGAGGAAGAAGAAGGGGAAGAAGAAGAAGAGGAAGAGGAAAAAGAGGAGGAGGAAAAAGAGGAGGAGGAAAAAGAGGAGGAGGAAGAGGAGGAAGAAGAAGAGGAAGAGGAAAAAGAGGAGGAGGAAAAAGAGGAGGAGGAAAAAGAGGAGGAGGAAGAGGAGGAAGAAGAAGAAGAGGAATAAGAAGAAGAAGAGGTTGGGCCGGAGCGATAGCACAGCGGGTAGGGCGTTTGCCTTGCACGCGGCCGACCCGGGTTCGATCCCCGGCATCCCATATGGTCCCCCAAGCGCCGCCAGGAGTAATTCCTGAGTGCAAAAGCCAGGAGTAACCCCTGAGCATCGCTGGGTGTGACCCAAAAAGCAAAAAAAAAAAAAAAAAGAAGAAGAAGAGGAGGTAAAAGAGGAAGACGAAGAAGAAGAAGTAGAAGAAGAAGAAGAAAAAGGAGAAGAAGAAGAAGAAGAAGGAGGAGGAGGAGGAGGAGGAGAAGGAGAAAGAGAAGGAGAAGAAGAATTATTTGACGGCCTGGTGCAATCGTACCAGGAGTAAGGCACCAACCTTTTAAGATGCCAACTGGGTTCAATCCTCAGCAGCCCCATAGTCCCTGAACACTCCCATGAGTGGTCTTTCAGCATAAATCCAAGAGGAATGAGGACTGCGCCCCCAAACAAAGGGAAAAAAAAACAAAGACACTGAAGTTATGTGTAGTACAAAAGTAAATTGATTTAGCAATGGAAGGAAACTATTTAGAGAGACCTGAGCAACAGCCCAACACTTAGGGAGCTTATCATCCTGGTGGATCCCAATCACCCGACAGAGTCCCACAAACACACAAAGAGGGATTCCTGAGTACAAAGCTGAGAGTAAGCTCTAAGTATCCCCAGGTGATCACCAAGAAAAAAACCAGGGAAGAAACTACAGGAACAGCTACCACACAGATGTCAAACATCCTGGCCCATTGGAATTACAACTACATTTGGACACACAGCCATGGGCCGACGTGTGGGAGCCCACGCAGGTCAGTTCAGATACAGTCAGCCCCATATTGCTCTCACCAATGGTCCGCAGGTGCTGGTAGGTCCCCAGCATCATGTCCCTGTACAGCTTCCTCTTAGAGGTGCCCAAGCACATCTACTCTTCTGGGGTTAAGCTCATGGCCACATTGAAGGTCACTATGTCCTGAGTCAGCACACACAGGGGTTGGGAATCCCCATCCCATTCCCTTTGCTGTGAGGCCTGGAGACCCCAGGGCCCTAGGGTGTCTCTGGGCCTCTCTGCTTGGAATGAACAAGCCTCCATGCCCACTCCTGGCTGATGGGCCCCAGAAATCACACTAAGGGAGCTGGATCTGCTGAAGTGGGAGGACACTATACTAGAAGGTTCTTGGAGGTGTCAGCCTTTGATGACCCCTCCAGGGCTAATTCTAGCACCAGTGGTCCAGTGAGCACTGCAGAGAGTAACACCTGAGCGCAGATCCTGCAGGACCCATAAGAGGGTCCCTGGGTACAGCAAAAACCACTGAACACAGACCCCTCACTCCCACAGCCTGTGATCACTAGGGATGAGAACATGACAGTCCATATCCAGAGAGCAACTCAAAGCTGTGTGTGGACATGTGTGCCTGTTGGAAATCATGGTTCAGGGTCACCCAAATCTCTCTCAAAGCAGGTAAAAGTGACTTTACCCTAATTCCTATACTGGCCTCAGATTTCGTTTGGTCCATCTCCCTGGGACCAGCGCATGCCCAGAACTGTGCATACAGCAACGAGTGAACATGAGACTGTGTGACCGAGCAGGCAAGGCTCTTCAGAGAGGGAAGGACAAAACAGGGGATAGGCCTGTCCTGGTGCCCAAGTCATTGTAGCTGCCAGGGCACATATGAAGCACATATGAGGCCAGCACATCCCTGGGGCTCTGATACCGGTGGGAATCCAGAGCACAGAGGACCTACTGAGCACCTCCACTGTGCACAAAAATAAACACAAAAGAAAACAAAGGAGCAGGATAGAATAACAGTACAGTGGCTTCAGGGACAGCAGGCAGGTGCCGATCCTGTGCTCCATATGGTCCCCAACACATTGCCAGGTGCAATGCTGGCGTCCAAAGCTAGGATGATTCTGAGAAATACTTGGTGTGCACCCCCAAATAAAACAGAAAACCCGGGAGGCCAGGCTTGGACCTCCAGCAATCCATACAGTTGCCAAGATCGGTCAGGGGTGATCCTTATGCACAGAGCTGTGAGTACTCCTTGAGCACCGCTGGGTCCAAATACAACAAAACAAACGACACAAAAGTGGCTTCAAACAGCAGAGTGGGGTGCTCTGATCTGAAGTCTCATCCCAGGGATCTTTCCTGAAGAAACTAGAGAGACAACCGAGGAAGCCCCTGTGCTCCTGTCACTGCCTTGTGTCAACCTGTCACTCTTCTCCTACCTGGAGACAGTTTTTCAGAAGGCGCAGCACCATCGTCTCCTGCCTCTTGTTGTTCTGAGGATCCGCAGGAGGCTCCACGCAAAGGCCTGGAGAAGTCAGAACAGTGAGAGGAGCACCGCCCCACCTCCTCTGACCAGCCACACCTCGGGGACCAGCTCACAGACCCACCTTGGGGAGACACTGTCAGAAGCCTGTCTCCTCTGGGGATGCAAAATGTGTTGGCATCTGTCTTGCCCTGATTCAGGACAGGAGCTATGGGCCCAGGCTACAAGGGAGAAAACAGTAGCCTTCACTCCCCAGATTCCTCCCTGGACCTCACAGGAAAGTTCGAGAGGCACAGCCAGGGGCTGACTTTGAAGTCAGGAGCTCCTGCCTATAAGTACCTCCTGCAGGCCAGCAACAGGCCTGCACTGGGAAACCATAGCCAGGAATGTGGCCCTGCCATGGAGCAGTCACAGGACTTAATGTGGACGAGCCTTCAGTTAAGTACTTGTAGGGAGGACAAGGACATGAGCCTGCACTCTCTCCCAGGGACTGATGTCATTTCTGGATCCAGGTAAGCCCAAGGCACGGTCCTGCTCTGTCCCACTGGACCTGAGCCCGTCTGGGTCCTGATTCACTCTAATCCGGAATCAGCACATCTACAGGAGCCTCAGCACTCGCTCCTGTTGTGCAGGAATATATTTGAAAACTACACAAACAGCCGGTTGTGTATAGCAAAATAATCCAAATAACCAGAGTGTAAACTAAAAACCGTAATATGAACTGTGTCTGACAGAACTTTTTGACTCTACTTTATACTATAAATATTCTCTCTGTGGGCCTGGGGTGATCTTGCATCAGACACAAGTACAATACTCAGGTATCTTGGCCCCTGGCTGCAGTGATCCCTGAGCTCAGAATCAGGTGTAAGGCCTGAGCACTGTAGGGAGCAGCCAAAAACACAGCAACAGGGGCTGGAGCAATAGCACAGTGGGTAGGGTGTTTGCCTTGCATGCGGCCAACCCGGGTTCGATTCCCAGCATCCCATATGGTCCCTCGAGCACCACCAGGAGTAATTGCATGAACCAGGAGTAACCCCTGTGAATCACCAGGTGTGACCCAAAAGAAAAAAAAACTCATGCGCAAGACAAATTCTAGGAGAAACATTAAAAGAGTCAAACAGTGGGTCCTTAAAACCCCATTTTCTGGTATTTCCTTGAATCTTACTTTTTGTCCCCCTGTTCTCACATGTTTTCTGTGCACATGTATATAGGTTTTTGTGTGTGTATGTGTGAGTGTTTCATGTTTGGGCCAGCACTGGCAGTGCTCATGAGGTTTTCCTAGCTCTGCACTCTGGATTCACTTTTCACTTCTGGTAGATTTGGGGGTCACTAGGATGCAGGGAACAGAACCCAGGTTCTCAATGTGCAAAATAAGTGCCCTATTCGCTGTACTATTGCTCCAGGTCTAAGTAAATTTCTTCCCAAAATACCAGGAGCAGTCCCTGAGCAAATCTCTCCCTCCCCACAAAACACCAATTATCTTCCTTAAAAAAAAAAAAAAAAAAACCTAAACGCTTTACTCACAAAATTGCTTGGGGTGGACTGATCAGAGACAGATGCAGAGTGTGGGGTTGGGAGGGGCGCTTTGCAACTTTATCCGAGCCCATCCCCCACGTAGTATATATTCACCTGGGTGGGCATGTCTGTCCACACAGGGCGCCTGGCCCTTTTAGGGCTCCGTAGTGGAATGGGTATGTTGTGACATCACAGACACAGTCTTCTGACACATTTTCCAGCCCAGACCCAGTCACATGGGTCAGGCCACTACCTGGGAGAAGGAACAAGTAGTGGCCTGCGTGGAAGGGGGACTCTGAAGGCCGATTCTGTCGCAGGACAAGAGCAGCCTCATACCTCCTCATCTCCCCACTGTGAGCTGTGGGGCCGCGCCAGCTTGGGGGCGCTTTTCACTTGTTCCCCGTTATCCAGGTGGTTCTGAGGTGTAGCAGAGGCCTTAGGAGGACGTGGAGCTTTGCAGGGTGCAGTGGGGGCTGTACCGAGGAGCTGGGGTCGCGGGTGTGAGTGCGTGACCCTGGGACACCCCAACGGCCAGGGTCACCTCCAGTTCTGCAACGGTGGACACGGGGCTGGGCTCGGATAAAGGAGTGGAGAGGCAGCTGCTGGAGTGGCCGGTCACACAGTGGGGGATGGGGGTGAGGAGAAGTGCCCTGATCTTGTACTGGTCAGTCAAACAGGAAAAATGCAAGTGAGTTGACTCAAGGTAAAAATAGCCTGGTAGGTTGTGAGTGGGGCATGGGACAATGAGTTTCTTGGGGAAGTCATCAATCGAATTGGATGAAAGCAGTGACTCCAAAGCTAGCCCTGGAGGTGCAGAGAGAAACTGGCCTAGCAGCAGCCCAGAAAACTGGAGAGAGATTGGACAAGAGCAAAGGCACTGCACAGCCAACACTCTACCCCTTGACAACACACAAGCAGTGGACACTTGCCACACAATTTCCAACCTAGAGTATGAACTAAGAGGGGTAGTCCAGAAGCTTGACACTTCCACTGAACTAGGTCGTCCTGAGTCCATCCCAGTATGCCAAATCGTGGCTGAATAGAACCTAAGAAATGCTACATATGGAGCTGGAGCGATAGCACAGCAGGTAGGGCGTTTGCCTCGCACACGGCCAACCCGTATTCAAATTCAGCATCCCATATGGTCCCCTGAGCACCGCCAGGAGTAATTCCTGAGTGCAGAGCCAGGAGTAAACCCTGTGCATCGCCAGGTGTGACCCAAAAAGAAAAAAAAAAAAAGAAAGAAATGCTACGTATGGCCCCCAAAAAGTATATATGAATAAATAAATCCAAGCATATCAACCAATCTTAATGAAGGCATAAATTTAGTGGAAAGGGCAGCAAACCATACAGTTCACTATGCAGCCTTACTTGGCCTGGATTCTAAGCCCAGTATCCCTTGTTCCATGCCTCTCAGGTATGAATTCCTGAGCTCAGTCAGTGTAAAGTCTGAGCACAGCAAGGTGTGGCTCCCCCAAACATAACACAGGAAAGCCTGAAAAATGAAGGTGTGCATGTTTTTCCAACTTAAAAGGACTCACCGAAGCACTGTTTTGATCTCTGCCATAAATTCCTATTAACCAGGGCCTCTGAGCCAAGTCAGAGAGAGAGCAAAGAATGACATGGTACAGCTGTTTATGTCATCACCTTCCTCCTGAGTTCCATAACCAAGACCCATTATTTACAAGTTAACACAGACATGTTGTCCAAATGGCAGGACACTGGTATGGCTGCAGTCAGGGTGATAATCACCAAGTGCCTTTCCGTGATGATACCGGCATGGGAAGCTTGTCATATACTAGGATTATTTCCTTTTTAGCTGCACTTTTGTGGCACCCCTGATCAACCTTGGGCAAAGGATACTTGTTTTACTCAGGGGGCCTGTTTCGACCTTAGGGACTGTTATTAGGGGATCAAGTCATCTAACGTGAATTTTACTATGTCTTCTAAGCCTTGAGGGAAATAGGAAGGCCTGCCCACATACTTAACATACAGATTTCTCTTGAGTGTGCATTTTCATATGAATTCTAAGGCCTGAAGACAGACTGAAGGCCTTTCCACATGTGTGACATTTATGAGGTTTTTCTTTACTATGAATTTTTCTGTGCTTAGTAAGGTACCAAATTACAGAGAAGGCCTTTCCACAATCCGGACAAATATAAGGTTTCTCTCTAACGTGTGTTTTCTTATGACTACAAAGGTTTGAGGAATGAAAATATGTCTTCCCACATTCCTCACATGCAAAAAGTTTCTCTAGTATGGAAACTCCTATGCTGATGAAGGCTGGAAGTGCTTCTGAAGGCCTTCCCACATTCCTTACATGTATATGGCTTCTCTCCAGTGTGAACTCTCCTGTGTAAAGTAAGTTTTGAGGGTGTGCTAAAGGCCTTCCCACACTCCTGACATGCATAAGGCTTCTCTCCAGTATGAGTTTTCAGATGCTCAGTAAGGACTGACCGATGAGTGAAGGCCTTTCCACAAGCCTTACATTTATGAGGTTTCTCTCCAGTGTGAATTCTCCTATGAACAGTAAATCCATAGGATGTGCTAAAGGCCTTCCCACATTCCTTACATGTATATGGTTTCTCTCCAGTGTGAACTCTCCTGTGTAAAGTAAGTTTTGAGGATTTGCTAAAGGCCTTCCCACACTCCTGACATGCATAGGGCTTCTCTCCAGTATGAGTTTTCAGATGCTCAGTAAGGACTGACCGACGAGTGAAGGCCTTTGCACAAGCCTTACATTTATGAGGTTTCTCTCCTGTGTGAATTATCCTATGAATAGTAAGTCCTGAGGATGTGCTAAAGGCCTTCCCACATTCCTGACATACACAAGGCTTCTCTCCAGTATGAATTCTTCTGTGATTCAAAAGGTTTGAGGAATAAACAAACGCCTTCCCACATTCCTTACAGAGATACAGTTTCTCTCCAGTGTGATGTTTCTTGTGCGTCCAAAGGCTTGAGTAATAAGCAAAGACCTTCCCACAGTCCTGACATGAATATGGTTTCTCTCCAGAATGACTTTTCCTGTGACGAGAAAGGTTTGAGTAGCAACTAAAGGCCTTCCCACAGTCCTGACACAAGAAAGCTTTCATTCCTGTATGAACTTCCCTGTGGACCCTAAGTTGTGAAGACAGGGTAAAGGTCTGTCCACATTCCTTACATGCATGAAGTTTCTCTGCATTATGAACTCTCCTATGTATAATAAGGTTTGAGGGGGAAGTGAAAGCCTTTCCACAGTCCTTACACATAGACAGTTTCACCCCAGTGTGTTTCTTTGGACTATCATACCAGGAAGTCGCCTGACTGAACTTTTGTCCTCGCTGTGGACAATCCTGGGGATCCTGAACACTGTGATTTTCTAAGGGAAGATCAAGATGCCGAGAACATGGGAAGGTTCCCCCACAATGGTTACTCTTGGATGGGTTCAGTCCATGGTGCCTTTGCTTGTGGGCATTTTTGCATGAGTGACTCACTATAAATGGTACTCCTTTTTCACAATCCAGGGGCTGCCCCGATGAGGGAGTTTGCGTCCTAAAACTGAGGACAAAAGATTGTGAGGAGCATTTCCCGGGGGAGGGCTTCTTCAGAGTGACGTCACTCTTTCCATTCTGATCACCCTCAGAAGATATACCACCTGTCTTGGCATCCTCATGGGGATGAGGGCAGGACTGCTCACTCGAGACTTTGTCACAGAGTGCAGGATCAGAGACATTCCACCTGGGCTGGCTGCTTCCCTGTAGAGTAGGAGAGAAGGATTCCGATTATTGCAATATTCCTTGAGTCTCCCTGTCAAAAGAAACTAATGCCTGCAGGTTGGTTTCTAACATTTCTATCACAAGGAATGCAATTTCTGACATGTGAATGGCTTTTCCATGGATAAGCTAATATTTCTACATGGTGGATTCACAGAACAAAAGGATGCAGGGTGATTAAGCTGTCAACCCAACAAACAAAGATAAAATGAAAATAAGTCCCCTGTAGAAAACTGAAGTAGTTTCAAGCAAAATAAAATACACCTGTGTCCGGTTCAGTTCTAGCTCAGTGTGGAGCCAGTGAAGCATGTGTGAAGGGAATGCTGCAGCCACATACAGATGACAAGAACCTTGATCCACTGAAAACATCTCACCACAAGTTGGTTCCTCTCCTGGATCAATAAGTGGGTTTTTTTTTGTAGTTTATTTAATTTGAGGCATTTGCCTTGCACACGGCCAACCTGGATTCGATTCCTCTGCCCCTCTCAGAGAGCCCGACAAGCTACTGAGAGTATTCTGCCCACACAGCAGAGCCTGGCAAGCTACCCGTGGCGTATTTGATATGCCAAAAACGGTAACAAAAAGTCTCACAATGGAGACATTACTGGCACCCGGCTCGAGGAAATCGATGAACAACGGGATGACAGTGCTACAGTGCATTGAATTTGAGGGGACCAACCAAGTGGTGTTCAGGGACCACTGTTGGTGGGGCTCTGGGACCATATGGGGTACTGGGGATGGAGCCCAGGTTTCCATCCTTGTGTAAGATAAGTCCCCTTCCCATTGTATTATCACTAGTGCCAACAAACCAGTTCTTTCTATTAAACTTGTGCTTACTTTCAGTGGAATGAAAAAATCACAATATTTCTTCCATATTAAAGACAGAAGAATTGGGGCTGGAATCACAGTACAGTGGGAAAAGTGTTTGTGTAGCGTGTGGCAGACCCGAGTGGAAGCTCTGGCATCCCAAGGGTCCCCTGAGCACTGCCAGGAGTAATTCCTGAGCTAAGCTAGTAGTAACCCCTCAGCATTTCTGCATGGGAATGAAAAAGCAAAATAAAAATAATAATAGAAATATCTTTAGATTTAAAATGACTGATTTTAGTACCCAGTGAGAATATAGACCCTCTACTCCCAGCATTAGGCTCCAAAATTCCTCAAGCAATACCCAGACTTTCACCTTTCAAGTCACAATCATGTTCCAGTGAGCTGTCCCACCAGTATAATATTTATATTCAACACGCAAATCATACCAGGTCACTCCCATTCAGAGACTCCGTTCCCAAATCAAATTGCTGCAATGCCAAATCCTGAAGCTGCAGCTTGAGTTCTGAAATCAAACACAATACACAATGGAAGAATTAGTAATGGAACATATTTCAATGGGATCCATTGCAGGGATTGTTGCGAGCAGGTTGGGAATTCACAAAACTTCGTGTTTTGTTTTTTAATCAGACCTGGTGTTACCAGGGGGACCATATCAGATGCTATGGATTCATCCTGGGTCGGACACATGAAAGGCAAGTACCTTCCTTGCTGTACTATCGCTCTAGCTCAAATGAGCTTAGTTATGGGCTCACTCATTCACTATTTATAAAGAAAAGTGAAATATATTCTTAGGGGGTTATAGCAAACAGCAGGTAGGGCATTTGCCTTGCATGAAGCTGACAGGGGCTGATCCCTGGGCACCACCAAAAGTAACCTCTGAAAACTGCCAGGAATAAACTCTGAAAATCCCCAGCCCAAAATCAAAACAAAAAAATTTAGTTAATATTACTGGAAAAACATACTATTGATCTGAGGGCAAAGAAAAGCATGACAGAGAGAGCAGAGGGGCATCCAGCTGATTCTGAACAGGGCACGCAGACACTGGAGGCTGCACAGCCAGGCTGGTGAGGCACAGACTGGGGACAAGAGCCATGAATCCCATGGACTATTCTACATACTGGACAGATGAAGAATAATGATAAAGCCAAGAGAGTAAAGCGTAGGATCATTCCATAAGGGACTGTGTGTAAAAACACAAAAGAGAAGAGGGGGCCCAGCGGGGCTCTATCTCTCCCGCTGCCTGCGTTCGGTAGTCTCCAGCCGCTTCCCCCACCCCGGGGAGGTTGATGGTGATGATGAGGCAGGCGAAGGAAGGAAGAAGGCCAAACTGGTTGCTCGATCAGTTTATTTCGTTCTCTCTCTCTCTGCTTCTCTTCCGGTTCTCGATCTCTCTCTGGATCTTCCTCTAATTCGCTTTCTGCCCCGCTCGCTCTCACTTCTTTCACCTTGTTCTCTGCTTATGTGTGTGCCACTGTGCTCTCTGCGTCTGTCTCTCTGCGCCTGTCTCTCTGCGCCTGTCTCTCTGCGTCTTCTTCCTCTGTCTTCTTCTTCCTCTGTCTCCCTTGTCTTCTTTCTCCTATCCCCGTCTTTTCTATCTCCCCTGAGTGCCCCACAGTCTTAGTTTATATAGCAAATTACATAGGGTGGTGACACAAAGGTGAGTTTAACATCAACAAATCAACAAAGAAGGGTAAGACTATTTCTCGAGGAGATTAACAAAATCTCATCTAAGGAAATCTCATCTAAGAAGATCCACTCAAGGGTGGGGGTCCAAACAAGGGTGTATCAGGGTGTGAGCTAGTAATCTACTTAAATAGTTAAAGTAAATCTACTTCTAATATTTCTAGCAATGTCATTCTGTATGAGCACAGTAAGAGACATAAAGTTTGTTTTTTCCTGAGGGCATCTCCAGACCACAGTCTTCAGGCCAGGTTAATCTTCCTAACCCCAGCAGGATCCTAATCTCATCGTTACTTTTGGATCATGACAGCATTATCCATGATCATGCTCTCAACTTATAGTTGAGTATTGTGGCGCTTTGGCCTGGCCCATTTCGATGCCAGGGTAGCACATAACTCACCGCTTGCCCTAGATCCGTCCTGTCCCTTGTCGGGATCCTGCTTTTGGGGTGCTAGGAACTGAGGGCAACTTGAGTTAAGAAAGCAGATGCCCAGGAGTAAATATTATTGGAGTCAATCAACTCCCAATTTATAAGCACAATATTGTCTTCCTGTGTCCATACAGAAAGGAAATTGCTTTAAGGTAAACTATGTTCCCTAAGGCAAGGCTAAAAGGACAAACCCCATGTTATCTACAGGACTGTGCTGTGGAGTGAAGGGCAGTGTGAGTGCGGCACAGACACCTGGATCCAGGAGCTCGAGGCCCTGGGGTCAGCAGTGTGTTACACACATGCTCAGGGAACTGATACACTGCGCAAGGCCCAGCCAGGGAGGGTTCCCAGACACTCACCTGCAAACACGTCTCTCCTCCCCAGCCTCCGGGCTCCGCCTTCCAGCCAAGAGATCACTTCAGGCTTCATCCCTGAATGCCCTGCATCCCAGAGAGATAAAGCATGGATTAGTGACAAGGAAAAGGTGACAGGAAAACCCTACATCCCTAATAAAACCAGGCAAACTCCTAAAAAGACAGGAACAGAATCTCCACTTTCGATTTCCATGATTGGTGCTTATCAGAGAAATAAACCCCAGGTTTTAGTTTCAGAGTGAAACTGAGTCAGACAGGAGTTTCCCAAGAACCACTGGAAGTGAACCCAAACACTGAAATAAAACAACATCTGATGGGGGGAGGCCTTAAGAAAGAAATGAACGTGTGGTTGTAGTGATTGTCCAGCATGAAGGGTACATGCCTGACACACACATACAGGTTTGTTCCCTGACATCCATATATGGATGGTTCCTCTCCCAACACACAGGGGGATGGGAGTCTGGGCCCATCTCTACCCCATTCTCAGGCTATGAGGATGGGACATCTCAGTTCAGTAGCACCGCTGAATATATACCTAGGAGTAATCCCTGAGCATTACTGGGTATAGCCACCTAACTAAATCAAAACTGAAGGAAAAAATCCAAAGAAACAAAAAAAATAAAGTTGTAAGCCAGATGCAATAGTACAGTGGGTAAGACAAGCCTGTGAATTAAACCGGGTTTAATCCACAGCACCCCCATGGGTTCCAGAGCACTGCCAGAGTGATCCTTTGGCACAGAACCAGGAGGAATGTGGACTGTGGCCCTGAATCAAAACCTAAAGTATGAAGTGAAGGGTAGAACAAGAAGCAAATTGATTTAGCAATGAAGGAACTATTCACAGAACCTGAATGATATACAGTGTGTAGAGAGCTTTGCCATGCATATTAGCTGACCCAGGTAAAGTCTGACAATTGCCAAGTACGGCCAAATAACAAAAACAGAAAAGAAAAAAAAAAGAAAGAATTATCCACATGGCTGTTAAATATCCTGGCAGTGTCAGAATCATGGCCCAAATCAAACACAGCCCAGCCCAGCCCCCAGTGCCCACGTTGGTTCATCCAGGCATAGTCAGCCCCCATGATGCTCTCACCAACGGCCCGCAGGTGCTGGTAGGTCTCCAGCATCACGTCTCGGTACAGCTTTTTCTGATCGGCATCCAGGCACATCCACTCCTCCGGGGAAAAGAACATGGCCACATCGTGGAAGGTAATTGCGTCCTGAGCCAATACATAGGGGGACAGGAGTCAGGGCCCGTCTCTACCCCATTCTCAGGCTATAAGGATGGGACATCTCAGGGTGCTTAAGGGGCTCTGGGCCTCTCTCTTGAGAGAGAAACCAGCCTCGGTTTCTTTCTCTCCATGTGCCCTCCTAGCTGACATGGAGAAATCACTCCAGCTGTCACGCTAAGGTAGTCGAATCTGGTAAAATATGAGGACACTATACAGGAAGGTTACTGGAGGTGCCAGCCTTGCACACAGCCACCTCAAGGCCAATCCCAAACCACTGGTCCAGTGAGCACTGCAGAGAGTAACAACTAAGCTCTGAACCAGCAAGATCAAAAAACCCACATCCCTCTATTCTAGGCATGAGAAGGGGACACTCGATGTCCAGCAACCAACTCAAAGCTGTGTGAGGACATATGTGCATGTAGGACTTGGAACTCACCATTCAGGGCTGCCCCAAATCCCTGTCAAACAAGGTGAAAGTGTCTTTGTTTGGTTGGCTTTTTTGATTTTCCCCTGGTGATGATCAGGTGTTCCTCCTGGCTCTGCACTCTGGAATTACTATTGCTGGTACTTGGGGGACCATATGGGATGAAGGTGATTTATCCTGGACCAGCCAGAAATGCCCTACCACTGTGCTAGCTTTCCGGCTCCATATAAAGTGTCCTGACATCCAACACTTCTGGCGGCCCGTCTGCCTCCCTTGGATTGGCGCATGCCCGAAACTGTGCATACAGCAGCATGACACTGTGTGACTTAGCAGGCAAGGCTCTCAAGAGCAGGATGGAAAAAATAGGGGAAATGAATGTCCTAAAGTCAGAGTCACTGCAGCTGTCAAGGCATATATGGGGGCAGCAGGCCACAGAGGCCCCTATGCCATTCAAGGATGATTCCAAAATATAACCAAGGGGCTGGAGCAATAGCATAGCGGGTAGGGCGTTTTTGCCTTGCACGCGGCCGACCCGGGTTCAATTCCCAGCATCCCATATGGTCCCCTGAGCACCGCCAGGGGTGATTCCTGAGTGCAGAGCCAGGAGTAACCCCTGTGCATAGCCAGGTGTGACCCAAAAAGAAAAAAAAAAAACAAGATACATAACCAAGACAAAGCTCTGAGCAGCTTCACTATGAGATAACAACAAAAACAACAGAAAACAAAACAGCAGGATCAAGTATTGCAGCAGGTCCAGGATCAGCAGGTAGGACTGTCAATCCCCACTGTCCCATATGGACCCCCACACACTGCCAGGTGAATTTTCAAGTGTAGAACCAGGAATCTACCCTGAGAATCACTGATGTGAATCTCCCATCACCTCACAAAACAAAAGAAACTGAAGAAGTCAACCTTGTACCCCCCACAGCTCATAGGGTTCCTGAGACCTGGCAGAAGTGATCCTTGAGCACTGAGTTACGAGAACTCATTGAGCACCACTAGGTGCCACCTCAAACCCAAATAAAACAAAACAGACAAGGACAAAGTGCCTCAAACAGCAAAAATTCGGACACTCAGGCCAAGAACCACATCCCAAGGCTCCTTCTTCAAACTCAGAGACACACAGCCCTGGAAGTCTGTGAGCGCCTGTCATCGCATCATGTCATCACATCATTCTCTTCCCACCTGGGGACAGTGTGTCAGATGGCGTGTCACCATCGTCTGTAGCTTCTGTAATTCCTGGGGATCAGCAGGAGGCTCCATGGAAACACCTGTAGGACTAACCAGAGCCGTAAGCACCAGAGAGGAGCACAACCCCGGGCCCTGACTGGAAGTCCCAGCATTGGAGTAGAAAGATTTGGTCAGCCTCACCCTTAGCACAGTTCACAGACCCACCCAGGGAGACACTGCCAGATGCTCCTTCCTCTCCTGAGGACACAGAAACAACTGGAATCCAGGCTTCCCTTCGCTCTCAGGGAAGGAAAGGCAAGTAGCTGACCTGCTGTCCTATCTCTCAGGCCTTGGGTCTACTTTAACTGAAAATGTTATATATCTAAACAGAAATCTAGCAGAATAGATGACAATTAGGTCCTGGAGCCAAAGCAATAACACATAGGGGAGGGCAGTTGCCTCGCTCATAACTACCCCCGAATCCCATAAGGTCCCCAAAGTCCACCAGGAGTGATTCCTGATTGCGGAGTCAGGAGTAAGCCTAGATAAACTACTGCTGGGTGTGGCACCAAACCAAAACCAGACACAGGAAAAAATGTGGGTTGTGTACTGAGTAGAAAAAAAGAACATCTAATTTCACAACTTTCTGGACTTTACCCAGTGTAAAAGATTTTTTATGATGGTCACAGACATAGCACAGAGCATGGGGCGCTTGCCTGGCACATATTTCAACCAAATTTCAATCCCCATCAGCCCTAAGGGGTCCCAAGGGTTGCATGGGGTGATCAATGAGCAGAACCCTCTATTTCAGAGCCGTGGGCCTCCAACCAAAAATAAGCCAATAAATTTAGGGGCTGGAGCTATAGCACGCTAGTGTATTGGCCTTGCGTATGGCTGACCTGGGTTCAGTCCCCAAGACCCCACTTGGTACCATAAACAGGAACACAGAATATGACCCAAAAAAAAAACCAAAAAAGTAGAATTTGTATATTAGTCAACCCCCACCAGCCCACTTTGTAAGATACATGTTTGGGTTTTGGGGCCACAAGTGGAAGAACTTTGGGCTTATTCCTGCAGTGCTTCGGGGACACTGCATTGTGCCAGGATTGTCCCATGACAGGCTGCTTGCAAGTCCAGGACCTACACTCCTGACCCAAGGATTCATATTCTATAAAAATCCTATGAACCTTGTGATATGACACAGACTGGCATGATGGGGGTCAGGGATGAGGCCCGGTGGATAGAGGCCATGGCAGGACTGCTGGCACCTGGCGGCTCCCAGTGTGACCCTGAGCCTGCAGCACAGCTGCAATTTCAAAGGTTTTAAGGGATCAGGAAGAGAGACCAGTGGGCAGGGCACTTGCCATGCATGTGGCAAACTCAACTTCACATCCTGAATCCCCAAGGAGTGCTCCCTTAGCACTGCTGGGTTTGGTAGAAATCCCACCTCAACTCCTCTAACTTCCCAAATAAAGGCAAAGAGGAAGCCATCTTGCCAACAGCAGAGGTGTGAATTCTAGCAGTATAATCTCAAGGGTCAGTTCTTTGGTTTGTTTTTTGTTTTGGGGCCACACCTTCAATGCTCAGAGCTTACAGGCCAGGTTTCACAGACTGCAAGATTTTATTCATTGAAGAATGTGATTTTATGGGGCTGGAGCAATAGCACAGCGGGTAGGGCGTTTGCCTTGCATGCGGCCGACCCGGGTTCAATTCCCAGCATCCCATATGGTCCCCTGAGCACCGCCAGGGGTGACTCCTGAGTGCAGAGCCAGGAGTAACCCCTGTGCATCACCCGGTGTGACCTAAAAACCAAAAAAAAAAAAAAAATGTGATTTTATGTAAGAAATATAGGAAGGGAAGTACACTTCACCCAAAAGAAATCTTTTTTTTTTGGCTTTTTGAGTCACACCTGGCTGTTGGAGACCAGCACTGCAGACAGGAATATTTTCCCTTTTTCAGCTGCCTTCTGGAAATAATTTCAGAGGCAGTTTTCCTTTTCTCACAAGAAGCCTGGCTGGTCTTTGACATGCAGATTTTAGGTGCTAGCCAGGCCTGACTTGACATTGTAGATTCCAGGTTCTGGCCTAGCCTAGTCTTTGGGATGTAAATCCGAGTGCTTTCAGCCCAAGGAAGGCTTTGGTTATGGTTTTGGTTTTGTATCTTATTTCTGGGGGCCTAGATTAATGGCCTGCAGATACAAGAGAATAACGTTGCCTCAATGTTCTTCCTGTAACATCTTTTGGTGCCTTTGGTGACGTCAATGTATTGTGCCCTTTGGAAGTGCCATGATGAGTAAAAGGGGTTCGGAGAGAGATACAAGGAAGGAGAAACTAGAGAAGGAGGAGGCGGTAGATCCAGAGAGAGGCCGGAGCTGGGAGTGCAGGAGATGGAAGATTAAAGATTGAATAAACGGTAACTAATCAGCAACCAGCATGGTCCTCGTTCTTCCTTCGCCTTTCCTTGACCACCGGCTGTCCCGATCCAGTCCACACACTGCGGTTCCAGGGCACCGAACGTGGGCGGTGAGACAGAGCCACCCGGAGAGCCCGAGAGTGCACTCGCCCCACGGCGAGCTTTAGTTTTTCACACCCGGCAATGCACAGGGGTTACTCCTGGCTCATACACTCAGGAATTACCCCTGGCGGTGCTCAGGGGACAATATGAGATGCTGGGAATCAAACCCGGGTCGGCCGCATGCAAGGCAAACGCCCTACCCGCTGTGCTATTGCTCCAGCCCTGACCCAAAAGAAATCTTATTAGTGAATTTTTCTCAGAGACTCCAACCCCTTCATTTTCCTCCTAACAGTCTCTTGTTGAAAGTCTTCCAGAATGTTCATGCCTGAGAACTTCCAACGAAGGTATGAACAGAAGGGCAGGAAAGAGCTCACTGGGCTGCAGCAGACGCAGGCCAGCTAGAAGTCCAGGGTGCCTCCCAAGAATAGTAGAAATAAGTACCAGGAGGTTGACTCCATGGCTTGGAGCTGGTCTCTCACTCTGGGCAACTCAGAGAAGGGAACACCAAGTAAAATGTGGTTGGAAGTTATGCGGGGGAAGGGTGATGCGTGCCGAATGTAGACTAGGGACTGAACACAATGGCCACTCAACACCTTTATTGCAAACCACAACATCTAATCAGAGAGAGAGAATAAAAGGGAATACCCTGCCATAGTGGCAGTGTGGGGTGGGGGGGGGGGGGAGACGGGACTGGGGAGGGTGGGAGAGATGCTGGGTTTACTGGTGGTAGAGGATGGGCACTGGTGAAGGGATGGGTTCTCGAACTATGTATGGGGGAAACATGAGCACAATAATGTATAATTCATTTCAATTCTTAATGTAATTTTATTAGATCAATAAAGTCCAGATTGAAAAAAAAAAAAAAAGAAGTCCAGGGTGCCTTTCCTCGTACCTCCACTAAGCACAGTGTAGGGCACAGCCTTCATGCACTGACACGTGTGGTTCGAAATCCCACCCCACCTATCCCCAAGGAGTGAGATAAAACCCAGGGAGAGGAGCTTAAAGAACTGAGCACCAGCTTTAATGACAGGGGATATGGCATCTCAGAGACACATGAACAGAGCGGCATAGTCCCTGACCATCTCCAAATTAGTAACAAAACATGGAAAACAAAACAAAAAGGTAGAAGAGAAGCCCACAAATGCCACAAAAGTACTTTAAAAAATGCTCATGACAAAAAAAAATGCTCAAGACAAATATATATATATATATTTTTTTTTTTGGGGGGGTTTGTGGGAGACACCCAGCAGTGCTCAGGGAGCCTTATGGGGTGCTGGGGATCAAACCACTAGGCCACATGCAAGGAAAGTTACCTGTTTGCCCTCCTACTGCTCCAGCCCTTTCTTTATTATCTTTTGTGGTATTTGGGCCACTCCTCTCCATGCTCAGACAATCCCATGGGGTACCAGTGAAGAGGAGGGCAGGTTAAGAGTTAAATTTGCCTTTGTAACTGTTTGACTGCTTTGAAAGATATTTTCTTTGTGACCTCCCGAAACTGTCACCAAATGGGCCAACAAACTACCCTAGGAACTCTAAGCAAACATTTGCAGGGAAGCAGTTAACAGTAAACAAATGTTTAGATACGCAAATTAAGCGACCTATCTGTGATCCCCTTTGATCTATAGATGTGATTCCCTTTGATATGTGAGATTTTCATTTGTCAACAAATGTTTAGATATGCAAATTAAGTGACCTACCTGTGATCCCCCTTTGATCTATAGATGTGATTCCCTTTGATATATGAGATTTTCATTTCTCCCCCAAAAGGGTATAAAAACAGCTAGCTTTTTGAGTTCGGGGCCTTCAGTTATGCCACGCTATTGAGGCACAATTGAAGGTCCCAATATAGCTATATTGGCTTAAATAAACCCCATGCGTTTGCAGAAAGAGTTGTTTTGGTTGTGTTCTTTTGTTTCTCCGAGCCTCCCCCAGGCAGAGATCTGCTGCCCCTAACACCAGGGGAATCCAAGTTGGCCCTGAGCGAGACCAATGTCCTCTTGGTTGTACTAAGGATCACACCCTTAGAGTGAGACATTTAAAACCTAGTGCAGCTGGTCCCTGCAAACCCCGTTTCTGCAAATACTCACATGAACAGAAGGGGGAGCCTCTGGTCTGAGAGAGATGGACAGTGGGGGGATGCTCGCAAACTTGACAGGTGAAGCAGAAATTCTTTTTCTGGAAAAAAATAAAATCATAGAGAGTTAGCAAAGATAGTACAGCTGATAGGGTGCTTTTCATTTAATCAGCTAAGCTTGGGTAAATATGTAAAAGTACATAGGTTTCCCCAACCCAGCACTGCCAGGAACTATGCCTGAACTAAGATCCAAGGGTAAGCCCTGAGCATTTGCCAGTTGTGGCCCCAAAATTACAATTACAAACAACAATAATAGGGGCTGGAGCAATAGCACAGCGGGTAGGGCATTTGCCTTGCATGCAGCCGACCTGGGTTCAATTCCCAGCACCCCATACGGCCCCTCCAAGCACTGCCAGGAGTAATTCCTGAGTGCATGAGCCAGGAGTAACCCCTGTGCAATGCCAGGTGTGACCCCAAAGGCAATAAATAAATAACAATAATAAATTAAAATTTGAGGGGCTAGAGAGATAGCACAGCAGGTAGGGTGTTTGCCTTAGATGCGGCCGACCCGGGTTCGATCCCCAGCATCCCATAGGGTCCCTTAAGCACTGCCAGGAGTAATTCCTGAGTGCATGAGCCAAGAGTAATCCCTGTTCATCGCTGGGTGTGACCAAAACAGGAAAACAAAAATGAAAAATAATTAAAATTTTCCAGTGCATAGGGGCTGGAAAGATAGTCAGTAGTTGAGGTTCTTGTGTTGTATGTGGCCAACCCAAATTTGATTGCTGGCATCCTACATGGGTCCCTGAGCACCACCAGGCATGATATCAGAGTGAAGAGGTAGAAATAATCCCTGAGCATTCTTTTTTTGGGGGGGGGAAATCACACCTGGCAATGCACAGGGGTTACTCCTGGCTCTGCACTCAGGAAACACCCCTGACATGATTAGGGGACTGTTGGGGACTGTTTAGGACCCTGAACAAAAGGGAGCCCCTCAACCTTTACTCTGTACAAACTGGAAAATTCCATTACCAATGTTTGCATAACCTGAGGCACAGGTGCCCTTGTGACAAAGGAAATAGCTAACCTCAAGAAGTAAAAGTAGCCCAGGGCAGTTAACCACGAGACACTAAGAGCCTGTAGAGAAGAATACCTTCCTTTACAGTAAAAGCCATACCCTAGCTTACAAAACCTTGTACGTTCAGCCTGACAGATGTTCCTGCCAGATAAACACTTGTCTACGTGACCTCCTTCCCCTCCCCACTATTTCTCAACCGACTCTTAGAGAATATTGTAGCCCACCAAAGAACACCCCGAACTTTTCTTTATTTGGTCTCAGAAGACACTTCCCTGATGATTGACAACTCATGTACCAACCCCCTGCTAAGAAATTTATAAAACCAGCATGACTGGCAATAAACTTGCTCTTGATCAGCATATGTTGTCTTGAGCCTCCTTCTTTCTAACCTCACCAGTTTTGTTCTCAGGTCGGGACCGCTCAGGAAACCCACTCAATTAGGAGCGCTTTCCACTGTTGCCTCTCCGAAGGCCGGAGAGATTTCAGGGAACACGCAGAGGACCATAGGGGATGCTGGGAATTGAACCCGGGTCGGCCGAGTGCAAGGCAAACGCCCTACCTGCTATGCTATCGCTCCAGCCCCTCCCTGAGCATTCTTAACTGTCTCCCCTCCAAAAAAATTTTTTAAACTAATAAAAATTATTTGAAATAAATAAAGTTGTGGTAGCTAATGGTGATCCTAGATCATATTATGAGAGGCTTTGAGGCACACCCAGCAAGTATCCCAGCTACTTCCTGCTAAGATTACACACTTGGTTGCAATATTCCCTGTGGCCCAACACAGTCCTGATACAACCCCCTACCTCACCAGACTCCTGCATTCTCTTTAAGCTCCCCATCTCCCCAGGCCCCCAAAACATACTGCAATAGCATGAAACATGTGAAAATAAAGGTTCCACCAAATACTTTTGAGCCCAAGCATGAAAAGAACGCACCCACCCACCCCCTGCATCCCGCAGGGCAGGAGGGTAGTACATTGGGAGGGGCAGCGTTGACCTTGCATGCAACTGACCCAGATTGAGCCCCAGCACCCCTTAGGATCCCGAGCACTACCAGGAGTGTACACCGCAGATATCTTCCAAAAAATAAACAAAACTTAAAAAAAAAAATTTTTTTTTTCTTTTAGGGGCTGGAGCAATAGCACAGTGAGTAGGGCATTGCACGAAGCTGACCTGGTTAGATTTCCAGCATCCCATATGGTCCCCTGAGCACCACCAGGTGTAATGCCTGAGTGCAGAGCCAGGAGTAGCCCCTGTGCATCCCCGGCATGACCCCCCAAAAAAATTTTTTTAAATGACTGCCTCCCTTCCCCTGCCCCAGAAACACACACACATTGACAAGGGAAATCGATCCTTTTGCCCTGACGCCATCCAAAATTGCCCTACAGAATGAAAGGCGGCCAGCAAAGGGCAGGGCAGATCTAGGGAAATTCCTAGGACTTTCCCCAGCCCTATGCCTGTAATCACCAGGGGCTCCGAGTGTCTGTCTACAGGGGAACTAATGAAGAGGTGGCCCGAGAACGCCCCACCGATGTGCAGGGAGACGGAGGCTCCCTCTGGCTCTGACGCTTTCTTTTGCAGTGGCCTCGTGTCCAGACACCCCAGGGAGCCCCCCCAACCCCCAGCCTCCCTGGAGGTATCCCTGAGCTCAGAGTCAGAAGGCAGCCCGGAGCCATGAAGGCTACAGCCCTAAAACACAGTTAAAAACATTTAAAAAGAAAACACTTTCTCTTCCGTTTGTTCGAACGTTCATTGCTTCTGAAACTCTCCCAACCACTTTTGCTTTTCCAAGTTTGTTTTTTCCTCCACCTCCTGCGTCAGCCCTGAGCACCGCCGGGTGCGGCCAGCGCCCGCCCCCAGGGACTAGGCGTCCCCGCCCCCCTCACCTTCCCAAATAAGTTCTCTTCGGTAAAAAATTACCTTGTGTCCCTAAAAACCAACTGATAAATAGGATAAACCTTCCCGCAGAAGCGCTCGGTGCGCCCCGCGTGAGGGACCGCCACGCCCGGCCAGGTACCTTCCACGGAGCGACCCCGCCGCCGCTCACAAGGCGGACACTGCGAGGTTCGGGGCGCTCAGAGCGACCACTCAGCAGCCAGCGAGGAAAACGGCCCTCCGGGACCCCCCTGTTCCCTCTCGGCACCCCCTCACCCGCTCCAACTCCAGTCCTCAGGCTCCCGCTACAAAAGTCCGCTGACTGGAACGCGGAAGACTCTAGGGGGAAAGACCCAGATTCCATGACGTCACTCACATTTCCACATTTTCGGTCAGAGTCTTAAAGGGCCAGGCTCCAAATATCCTGACCAGGTACTTTCTGGTCAGGAAAGTTCTTTTTTTTTTTTTTTTTTTTTTTAACCGTTTCTGATTTTGGATCAGGTCACCAGGTCTGGGTTAGATGGGAAGTGAGAGCGTGAACAGAGAGCGTATGGAGTAGAAAGTTTTTTTTGTGTTTTTTTTTTTATTAGAGAATCACAGTGAAGTACAGTTACAAACTTATGAACTTTTGTGTTTGCATTTCACTCATACAGTGATCATTTTACCCATCCCTCCACCGGTGCCCATTCACCTCCACCAATGATCCCAGTATCCCTCTCACCACCCCACCCCATCCCCCACCACCCTACCCTGCCTCAGCGGCATGCCATTCCCTATTGTTCTCTCTCTCTCCTTTTGGGTGTTGTAGTTTGCAATAGAGGTATTGAGTGGCCTTCATGTTCGGTCTATAGTTAAAGTAGAAAGTTTTTATGTTTTCACTGAGGGAAAATTCACAAAGATTCCTTTGCAAACACCCACCAGGACCACGCCATAGTCCTGACACACCAACCACCACCCCACAAAAATATTGCTCAGGAATCACTGGGTGTTAATATTCAGATGTCATGATGTTTTGTGTTTATTGAATCACTTTTAGCCGTGCTGAGGACTCATTCCTGACTGCTTAGGAACCATTCCACACTGGCTCAGGGAACTCTCTGGTGCTATGGATGAAACCTGGGTCAGCTGCTTTCCAGTTGGACTAAATCTGAGTCCTGATTTTTGTTTTCATCACACTGCACTTTCAGTTGTTAGAGTAGCTTCAACTCTTCATGTTCTCACAGTTACAGGAGTTAGCTACAAACTAAGTGAATCACGTAACCCAGGATCAGGGACTAGGGGGGCTGGAGTGATAGCATAGCGGGTAGGGCATTTGCCTTGGACGCAGCTGACCCAGGTTCAAATCCCAGCATCTCATATGGTCCCCTGAGCACTGCCAGGAGTAATTCCTGAGTGCAGAGCCAGGAGAAACCCCTGTGCATCGCCGGGTGTGACCCAAAAAGAAAAAAAAAAAAAGAATCAGGGACTAGGGTTGGACCAGAAGGGGGCTCAGGAATTGGTGAATAAATAAGAAAGTATCATATGTGTAAACAATATTCTTCTGTGTGTGTTAGTGAGTGTGTGTTCACATCCATTCGTGCTCTCAAGCTACTCCTATCTCTGTGTTCAGCAACTTGTCAAATAGTGCTCAAATTAGGCAATGCAGTGAATTCAACTGGGATCTAAAATAGATAATCCACATGAACAAAATGTCCCTTCACCACTGTGTAGCTGAGTAGTCTTTAAGTAGTTTAGTAGTAGATGAACTATCACTGTATCACTGTATCACTGTCATCCTGTTGTTCGTCGATTTACTCGAGCGGTCACAAGTAATGTCTCTATTACACTCAGCCCTGAGATTTTAGCAACCTCTCCTTACTCATCTTTGCCAACAATTGGAGGCTCTTACACGGTCAGGGGAATGAGACCTATTGCTACTCTTTTTGGCATATCGAATATGCCATGGGTAGCTTGCCAGGCTCTGCCATGTGGGCAGGATACTCTCGGTAGCTTGCCAGGCTCTCTGAGAGGTATGTATATATCTGTTACTGTATTTTGGATATGAATATGCCACGGGGAGCTTGCCAGGCTCTCCCAACTGGGCAATAGACTCTTGGTAGCTTGTCAGGTTCTCTAAGACGGAGAACTAGGTTATTAGACGCTGCGTGGCCGCTTTGTTTTACAGTCTCTGGATGTTGGCCGTTGATGGGCTTACCCAGCACCAGACACAGTCTCTGCGTGTGACTGCCTATCTACTGGAAAATGGGGGATCTGGGTGGAAGAGGCCCAGTCCCGATCCGAGCAGCCTTGGAAATCTCGACCCCAGGTACTGCACACCTGGGGTCCTCTGCCAGCTCCTCCATGCATGAGGCCCGTCCGAATTTGTGGAGAGTGGCCTGAGTGGATGAATTTTCCAGAAAAAATTAAGTTCTTCAAAATTTGAACCAGTGGGCAAGAACAATTGTATAGCAACAGAAAGTCTTTTTTAGAAAGGTTGGCCTATTGTTCAGTTTGATGATGCTTCTTATAGCAAAATATGAAATGTAGCTAGTTTAGAACTTTATTTTTCAGTTAGTGGAGTTATGTGATAAGTATACTAGTAACTCCTCCACAAGCGTGCCTGACAGTTGTGGAGTAAAGTAGGACCAGTGGGTTAGGGTCCCCAAAAGTGAGGTGGTTAAAGATTAATAATTGATTGTCTTCTGTAATCACTTGTTCATACTTCTATAGCAATGCATGTTTCACTCTGCTTAAATAAATTTACTGGGTGCCAAGATATGAGCCTAATGAGTTAAACTGATAATGTGGGTGCTTATGAAAATGATAGGTGCCAGGTTGTGGTTTTTCCTAACCAAAAGCCTGTGCTTCTGCTGGGAAGCTGTTGCTCTTGCCTAGCAAGACAGCCTGCCAGCTGGTGTGAATACACTCCTCCAAATTTTATTCTTTTGATATCTCATATGGTCTTTTAATCTTTTTTTTTTTTCACCCGGCGATGCACAGGAGTTACTCCTGGCTCTTCACTCAGGAATTACTCCTGGGGCTGGAGGAATAGTACAGCGGGTAGGGCATTTGCCTTGCACGCAGCCGACCTGGGTTTGATTCCCAGCATCCCATATGGTCTTCTGAGCACCGCCAAGGGTGATTCCTGAGTGCAGAGCCAGGTGTAACCCCTGTGCATTGCCAGGTGTGACCCAAAAAGCAAAAAAAAAGGAATTACTCCTGGCAGTGCTCAGGGGACCATATGGGATGCTGGGAATCAAACTCGGGTCAGCCATGTGCAAGGCAAACGCCCTATCTGCTGTGCTATCGCTCCAGCCCCAGTCCTTTAATCTTTACCCCACAACATTTGTAACTTTGTGAGAGAGCAAGAATGAAAGTGCCTCCCATAGAGGGAGTCTGGGGGTGTGTGGTGGGGGGTATTGGGGGATGGTGGTAGGGAAACAGGAGACATTGATGGTGGGAAGTGTGCACTGGTGGAGGGAAGGTGCTGGATTATTGTATGACTGAAACCCAATTATGAACAGCTTTCTTATGGTCTACTTATGGGTATTCAATTTTAAAAATTTAAAACAATAATTAAAAAAAAGTAATGTGGAGTTCATGCCCAATTCAATCTATTCCACCTTCTACTTCCAATCAGCTTAATCAATGGCTGAATATATAGCAGTACTCCTACATTAAAAATTTAAAAAAAACATTTGCAGATTTTTGCTGAGCACAGAGATAGGAGTAGCTTGAGAACACCAATGGCTATGAACACACACACACAAACACACACAGAAATATTACTTACACGTGTAATACTTTCCCATTCATTACCAATTCCCAAGCCCCCTTCTGGGCCATGCCTGAGCCTCATTCTGGGCCAGTGATTCACTTAGATTCATGATTTGTCGGTGGATCCCAGCACCCCAGGTCCCTGGGGACATCCACAGAGATCCTTCAAAGGACCACTGGCCATTGATTTGTTCAAACCTTTGCCCAGTTGCCCAGGGTGTCGGCAGAACCGATGCCCCCAAATCTCTTAGATTTGGCTATCAGGACTCCTCTGTTCCTCACTGGGGAGTCACTGACAGTCTTCTCTCTGGGCCTGTAAGTCAATGTCTAAGACTGTGTGGAAGACTGGACGCAGCATTACTGCCCCAGTCTTCCACCCAGTCACTACTGGGTGGTGAGAATTGCCATGGACAACTGGGGTCGTTTAAAACTGCGTAAGCGCATTACTCTCAGGATCAGTGAGGTTTTTTGTTCTTTTGGTTTTCTTGTTTGACCTTATTTGGCAAGAGGGCACACCAAGAAGGGCTCAGGTATGAGTCCTACGGGGGCGCTAAGACTGTATGAGATGCTGGGGATGGAGCCCAGATTCCCATCTCATACAAAGCAAGTGCCCTTCCCACTGCACTATAACCTTTTAAAGGCCCACAAGGGACTAGAGAGAGAGCACAGCAGGGAGGGCGTTTGCCTGGCATGTGGTCGACCGGGGTCTGATTCCCAGCATCTCATATGGTCCCCTGAGCACAGCCAGGGGTGATTCCTGAGTGCAGAGCCAGGAGTAACCCCTGAGCATCGCCAGGTGTGACCCAAAAAGCAAAAAAAACAAAAACAAAAAAAAACCCCAAAAACTAAAGGCCCACAAACCGTTTTTGGTGGTTTTTTTTTTCTTTTTTGCTTTTTGGGTAATACCCAGTGATGCACAGGGGTCACTCCTGGCTCTGCACTCAGGAACTACCCCTGGCAGTACTCAGGATACCATATGGGATGTTGGGAATCGAACCTGGGTTGGCTGCATGCAAGGCAAATGCCCTTCCTGCTTGTGCTATCACTCCAGCCCCAATAATTTTTTTTTTTTTTTGCTTTTTGGGTCACACCCAGCGATGCTCAGGGGTTACTCCTGGCTTTGCACTCAGGAATTACTCCTGGCAGTGCTTGGGGGACCATATGGGATGCCGGGGATCGAACCCGGGTCGGCCGCGTGCAAGTCAAACGCCCTACCCGCTGTGCTATCGCTCCGGCCCCCAGCCCCAATAATTTAGGAGTGTATGACAGGATTTTCTTTTTCTTTTTTTTTTAACTTTTCGGGTCACATCTGGCGATGCACATGGGTTATTCTGGCTCATTTACTCAGGAATTAACTCTGGTGGTGCTCAGGGGACCATATGGGATGCTGGGAATTGAACCTGGGTCGGCCACATGCAAGGCAAATGCCCTACCCGCTCTGCTATTGCTCCAGCCCCTACAAACTGGTTCTTTGAAAACAACACTTGTACTAACTTTCTGTAGAAGGCAAACTCACAGTCTTCCATTGGTATGAAAAATAATAAAATTTCTCTAGGTTTACTGATTTGGGTTACTGATTTCAGTGCTTAGTGAGACTAGGCCTTCTACACCCAGCATTAGGCTCTGGATTTCCTCCCTATGGTGCTGAGAGACCATAGATGTGGCGGTGGGGATGGAGCCTGGACCTCACTTGCAAGTCACATGCTTGCTCCACTGAGTTATCCCTCCAGGCATAATAATATTTATTTTGTTTTTTGTTTTTTTGGGGTTTTTTTAAAGAATTTTATTTTATTGAATCACCATGTGGAAAATTACAATGCTTTCAGGCTTAAGTCTCAGTTATACAATGCTGAAACAACCATCCCTTCACCAGTGCCCATATCCCACCACCAAAAAAAAAAAAAAACACAGTACACCTCCCATCCCGCCACCCCGCACCCCCACCCCGCCTTGTAACAGATAAATTTCACTTTACTTTCTATTTACTTTGGTTACATTCAATATTTCAACACAAACATCACTATTATTGTTAGGAGTACCCCACTAGAGTCAGACCTGTTGTGAAGAGATATGAGGTCTGTTTTGGATTTCTGTACTTTAGCAACTAAGTCCAGGGAGATTTCTTCCAGGTATTGGGTCATTGCAAGCTTGTAAACCCCATCTGTGGTTGTCACAATATGGCGGTCACCACGCCCTTCACCCCCGGCAAGGAAGAGGTGAGAGAGAGAGAGAGAGAGAGAGAGAGAGAGAGAGAGAGAGAGAGAGAGAGAGAGAGAGAGAAATAGAGAGAGAAATAGAGAGAGAAATAGAGAGAGAGAAATAGAGAGAGAAATAGAGAGAGAAATACCTTTCCCCTCCTGGGCGGGCATGGGGCCCCAGCTTAGTTCTCAGTCTGGAGACATTCTGCAAGGAGCTGCCTATGCCGAAAAATTCAGCTGGCATCTGGAGTCACGCTCGTGCAGCTGCAGAGAGGCTGCACACACGTGTGGCCCCTGGGATCACATCTTGGCCGCAGAATAATATTTATTTTGAGTGAGTGAATCTTACCAGCTCATTTGTATTCAGTGACCCCATTTCCAAATCCAATTGCAGCAATGCCAAATCCTGAAGCTGTGGTTTGAGTTCTGAAATCAATCACAATAAGCAAAGTAAGAATTAGTCGTCAAGTGGTACCTAGTTGAATAGGTAAGCAGGAACCATCTCTATGGTTCTCACAGTCCAAAGAGGCCCACAGCAAAGGGAAGATCATTAGGAGGATCACTGTGAGGAGCTTGACAATCCCCAAACTAGCTTTTTGCCTATTGTTTTCTTGACTGGACCTGCTGATGTTCTGGGGATCATGTGGGATGCTGGGGATCAAACCTGGGTCAGACACAGACAAGGCGAGCACCCTCCCCGCTGTACTGTAACTCCAGCCCACACTAGCTTTGTTATTGTATCACTCATTCACTATATAAATATAAAAATATATTTTAGTTGGTCAGAGAGTGAAGAGCAGGTAGGGCATCTGCCCTGCATAAGGCTGACAGGGGCTGATCCCTGAGTACCACCAAAAGCCACTCCTGCAAATGACCAGGAAGAACCCCTCAGGAACACCAAACCCCCAAAAAAAACATAAATAAATTTCTTAGAATACTCAAAAACCATACTCCTGATCCAAGGGGAAAGATAAGCATGGGGACAGAGAGGGCACAGGAGGTCCAGTTGCTCCTGAAAGGGCACCTGGAAACAGCAGGCTGTACAGCTAGGCAAGTAAACACAGATGAGGGGACCAAATCTCATGGATGCATGACAGATGAAGAAGAATGAGCAAAGTGAAGAAAGCAAAGTGCGGGATCATTCTGTGATGGACAGTCCAGGGGACCGAAGGGCAGGTAGGTTGTGCATGGGGCATGGGACAATGAGTTTCTCTGGAAAGTCATCAATCAAGATGTGGTGAAAGGGGCTGGGGAGATAGCACAGCGGGTGGGGCGTTTGCCTAGCACGCGGCCGACCCCGGTTCAAATCCCAGCATCCCATATGGTCCCCTGAGCACCGCCAGGGGTGGTTCCTGAGTGCAGAGCCAGGAGTAACCCCTGTGCATCGCCGGGTGTGACCCAAAAAGCAAAAAAAAAAAAAAAAGATGTGGTGAAAGGGGCTGGAGTGATAGCACAGCGGGTAGGGCGTTTGCCTTGCATGCGGCCGACCCGGGTTCGATTCCCAGCATCCCATATGGTCCCCTGAGCACCGCCAGGAGTAATTCCTGAGTGCAGAGCCAGGAGTAACCCCTGTGCATCGCTGGGTGTGACCCAAAAAGCAAAATAAAAAAAGGAACATCAGAGAGAACTGTCCGGCCAACTCTCTACCCCTTGACAACACACAGCAGTGGACCCTCGCCTACAAGGAAAACTGCAGGTGGCAGTTTCAAAAACCAACTTTGAAAACAGTATGCAGCCAGAGTGGTACTGAAAGAGGAAGACTCGGTTTACCCTTGACTATTACTTTTACTATTACAGTTTATGATGATGGGTGGCCCATCATCATAAACTGCCCCAGAGCCTAAGCTCACAGGGAAACTAAAATAAAGAACAATCCCTGAGGAAGATGTTCACAAAGACTCCAACCAGTCTGACTGCCCTGTAGATTCCCTGCATTCTGCATAACACTTGTTGGTTGATAAGAATTGCAAAGAGCCTTTAAAAAAGGACTACACCAACTTACTTTTAACTTAGTCCTACACTAAATTCCTCCGCATTTGGGGAGCACCTTTCCTTTTCTCTTCTACTTTCCAATAAACTTCTCTGCTTTCCAACTCTCAATCTGAGCATCTTTAATATCATTCTAGAAAATATTGAAGAACATGGGAATCACAAATGAAGAGAAACCTGGAGCCACAGCTTCCTCTCATCTGCATTAGTACAACGTTTGCATGCTTATCTTGCCTGCTATTGACCTAGGTTGGATCCCCTGAGCAACATCACATACACTGAGAGTTCAAAGCCAGGAAGAACCTGTGAGCACTGCCATGTGCTGTCCCAAAACCAGTGGTGTGTGTGTGTGTGTGTGTGTGTATTTATTTACGATCTTGCATATGGACCAAACCTTAGAATGGTGACAAACATTAAGTTAATGGACAGAAAACCATCTTGTCATTTTGTAGCCTTGCTTGACCTTTTGGACAGATCTAAATGGTTTTTAGCATTCTTGTGACAATAGACTATTAGAATTTTACTGCTTCAAAAATGAAAACTTGGTTTTTCCTAATCCTACTGAAATGAGGGAGTTGGAATCTAGAGATGTGACCACTCTTTATTAATAGCTCAATAATCACAGATTAATGAAATTGACTGTTGAGTTGGGGAGTTTGGGGTCCCCCGATATTTCCACCACTTTTAAAACATTTCATTCCAGGGTCCCCTTCCATACTTTCCAACAACTGACATTCATCTTTCTATGCACATAAGGTCCATTTAATCTGTCTCCAGCCCACCCCATTAAAGAACATGCCACAACCATCTCAAAAGATGATACTTTGCAGAAATACTTATCCATAATGCTTGTGTAAATTTAATGAAAACCTGAATACAAAGAGTGCAGAAATGCTACAGTGAGTAAGGTGTTTGTTTGCACACAGCCAACTTGGACACCAACCCCAGTACCTAATAAGATTGCCTGAGCCTTTCCACTGCTGCATGAGCATGATCCCAGAGGCCAGCTAAACTACTCTGGGCACCAGCAGCTTGCAGAAATGTCTCTAGACTGTGAACTGAGCCACTGCCCCATGATGCACCAGGAGGGGAAATGTTTTACTCTCGGCTTTTCCATTTTATGAGCACGACAAAAGGGAAGTAAAAGCTTGCAGTGATGCAATTCCTGGCAGAAATTTCCCTGGACTTAGTTACTAAAATACAAAAATCCAAAACTGCAGCGGCTGCGTGACCTCATATCTATTAATTGTCAGCAATGGAAAACATTATCAAATGGTTTCTTTTCAACAGGTCTGACTTTGTGGGGCTGGAGTGATAGCACAGCGGGTAGGGCGTTTGCCTTGCACGCGGCCGACCCGGGTTTGAATCCCAGCATCCCATATGGTCCCCTGAGCACGCCAGGGGTGGTTCCTGAGTGCATAGCCAGGAGTAATCCCTGTGCATTGCCAGGTGCGACCCAAAAAGCAAAAAAAAAAAAAAAAAACAGGTCTGACTTTGGGGGGTAAACTCCAAACAATAATGGTGACTTTTTTGTTTAAATATTGAAGGTAATCAAAGTAAAGTGAAATCTATTAGCTACACGAGTGGGGGGATGATGTGGGGGGAGGTATAGTGGGGCTCCTGGTAGTGGAATATGTGCACTGGTAAAAGCCAACCCATTTATGGTTGGCAGAACTGGATGTGTCTCCCAGAATATAACACAGGAAGGCCTTAAGAATGGAGGTTTGGGGCTGGAGCGATAGCACAGTGAGTAGGGCGTTTGCCTTGCATGCAGCCGACACGGGTTCGATTCGATTCCCAGCATCCCATATGGTCTCCCAAGCACCGCCAGGAGTAATTCCTGAGTGCAGAGCCAGGAGTAACCCCTGAGCATCGTCGGGTGTGACCCCCCCCCAAAAAAAAAGAATGGAGGTTTGGTTGTTTTTGCAATTTCTAAGTGATGTAGGCAGGCAGATAAGGAAGTCCCCTTCCCAAGGCAATGGCAGTAAATCTCCTGGGAAGTAATAGCCCTGACCTCATGGAGAACTAATGCCAGTCTGTAACACACCCTAAGGAGGCTCAGCCAACCTCCTCCAAAGAAGCTCTTGCAGAAATTAAAGTCATGAAAGGAATTTCAAAGAAGACCATCACCATTCCCACCCTATTGCTTACTTTCCTAGCAATGGACTTTTACCTAAGTAAAAGTCCCACATTGGGGGGCAGGTTGGAGAAACCCTATAAAGGCCATCTTGAACAAAGGAAGCACGTGCATACGCTGCCAGAGACCCTGTGCTGCTTCTGTCTATGTGGCTGAGCACATGCAGTGGCTGAGCACATGTGTTGCCCGCATCTCCTCTCTTGAGATGTGTACTTTCATGCTTTCCTGTCTGTTGGTATAAAACATTTCACAATCTCAGGCCTAGCTAGGCTTGGAGGTAAAAATTGTTTTTCTCTTGCTGTTACTTTAACTGATTATGCTTCCGGTTATGTAACTGACTTTGATACTGTTTCCATTGGCTAAGTTAATTTGCATATTCTGCCTATGTGGCTGAATATCATTGGTTAGAACATCAAGCTAGTTAATAAAAGGGGGCTGAACAGGCTGCTCTCTGGCACAGCACAACAAGAGGGACAGTTTTGTGATCCTCCAGAAAATATTTATTTTGCGTGCCTCAGACTGTCTAATCAAACCTTACTGCAACACCTGTCTAATGCTGGGATGTGTGTAGGGGCTCTCCTTACCCTTGAAGAAGCCTGGGTTCTCTCTTGAGCATATTACTCTCCACTCTCTCTCATTTCCTATCCCCACTTCAAAACCTCCAAAAAAACCTGTCGTTTCACTGCTCTTCTACTCCTGAAATTCCTTTCTGAGAGGCAAGACAAGAACCCAGTCACTTTGGGTTCCGGGTGGCAGAGGTGGATTGGGAGAAAGTGACTGTCTTTCTCCTCCCCACTTCACATGAGCCACCCGAGGGGCCCACCAACATCAAAAGGATTCACTGCAGCACCATGGTTGATCTCTGCCATAAACTCCACAAACCAGGGCCTCTGAGCTAAGCCAGAGTCAGAGAAAGAATGAGATTGTGGTGAATCCTGACAGCAGGGTGAAGGGTGGTTTCTGTACCTGTTTTAGTTCTTATTTAGTCACCTTCATTCTGGCTTCCATTACCGAGACCCATTATTTACAAGTGAACATACATATGAAATCCTAACGCTGGGACACTGCCATAGCCATGACCAGGCTGATAATCAAAAAGTACCTTTCCCTTATAGTATTGGCACCACAGGAAGTTTATCACATGCTACCAGGATTTCCTTCTTGACTGCACTTTTGTAGGACCCTGACCCCCTTGACAAAGTAAATTTATTTCATCTAGGGGGCTCAGATAAAGGAGTGTAGAGGAGCTGCTGAAGTGGTTGGTCACACAGAAGGGAGTGAGGGGTTGGAGAAGTCCCCTGATCCTGTACTGGTCAGTCAAACATTGAACCAATGTTCTCACATGCAGATCCATCAGGAAAAATGCAAATGGGTTGATTCAAGGAAGGTAGGGAGAAGATGGGACACAGAACAATGAGTTTCTTGGGAAAATAATCAATGAAGAGGGGGTGAAAGCAGTGGCTCTGAAGCCAGCCCTGGAGATGCAGAGAGGAACAGGTCTACCAAAAGCTCAGAGAGCTGGACAGACACTGGAACAGGAGCAAAGGCTGGTAACAACATCAGAGAGCACTGTCTGGTCAACGCTCTGCCCCTTGAAAACATGCAAGCAGTGGACAATCACTTACAAGGAAAGCCCCAGGAGGCAGTTTCAGAAACACGATTTCAAACCCAGATTATGACCAGGGGGGGATAGTCTAGAAGCTTGACACTTGCTTTGAACTTGGTTGTCCAGAGTCTATTTGTGTTATGCCAAGTGGTGGCCTGAGCAACGCCAGGAGTAACACCTAAGAACTTCCAGGTATGCCTTCTTCCCCCTTGCCAAATATTCTTCAATAAATAAATCTCAGGATATGGACCAGTCCTAAGAATAGAGACATACATTTGACAAAAGAGCAGCAAACCATACTTGTCCTTTTGTAGCCTTAGTTGGCCTTTTGGACAGATCTACATCACTTTTATCATCCTGGTGACTACTTAGAGGGTTGGGAATTAACTGCTCCAAATGTAAAAGTTTTGTTTTCTCCTAATACTAGTCAAATGAGGGGGGTGGAAAACAGTAATGTGACCACCCTTTTAATCATCACAGCTAAATGAAATTGCTTGCTGAGATGGGGAAGCTCGGGGCTTTCCCATGTTCCCACCACTTGGAAAACATTTGATTCAAGGGGCCCCTTCCATAGTTTTAAAGCAGCAGGACGGGCTGGAGCAATATCACAGCGGGTAGGGCATTTGCCTTGCACGCAGCAGACCCAGATTCGATTCCCAGCATTCCATATGGTCCCCTGAGCACCGCCAGGAGTAATTCCTGAGTGCAGAGCCAGGAGCAACCCCTGTGCAGAGCCAGGAGGTAACCCCTGTGCATTGCCGGATGTGACCCAAAAAGCAAAAACAAATAATAATAATAATAATAATCGAGGGCTGTGGGCTCTCTCCCACCACTTGCATTCAGTGGCCATGAGCTGTTCCCTCTCTGCCCTGCAGCCACTGCCAACAGATGTATGAATAGGGCCACCAAGCTGGTTGCTGATCAGTCACCATTTACTTCAATCTTGTCTCCCTCTGCCTCCTTCCAGTCTCACCCACTCCCATATTCCTCCTGTCCCCCAAGCTCGGCTCTCCGCTCTCTGTCCCCCAGCCTTAGTCTAGATTGCCACATCCAAAGGTTGGGGGAGCAACTACCTCTAGGTGAGGTAGCATAATCAATATATGAAAGTCCTTCCTTGCTGGAGAAGCTCTTCTAAAATGAGACAAAGATCTCTGGCTAGATTTGCTCAAGGACAGAATACGATCTAGGGATGTGTTTCAAGTTTCTTCTTTCCTTAATCCAATAACCATTTAAACATTCATCTTAATTCTACTTCTTAATAATATTCGTTATTTTGTATGAACATAGTAAGAGATGTATTAAGCTTATAGGGTGGCTTTCCTGGGGACATCTCACTATGATCTCAGACTACAGTGCCAAATGAGCTCTTCCTAACTCCAGCAGGGTCATAGTCTAGTTGTTTTTCTTTGGATCATGACTGAATTTTTCCATGACTGTGCTCCTAACTTATAGTTAAGTATTATGGCACTTGACCTGGCCCATTTTGACGACACAGTAGCTCATAGCTTGCCCTGGGTTCATCCAGTGCCTTCATCAGCACCCTGTTCGTGGGGTGCTAGGAACTAAGGGCAACTGAGGCTTAAATCGAGTAAACAGATGCCCAGGATTGAATATTATTCAGAGTCAATTAACTCCCAAGTTACAAAACAGCATTAACTGTCTTCCTGTGACTATACAAAAAGGACATTGCTCTTAAGTAAAATATGCAAAGGCCAATAAGGGAAGGAGAAAAGCAATACTTCACTTACAAATACAAAATCAGAGATTTCTAAGGAATTTGACTTCACAAGTCATAATAGAGTCTGATTTGGGATATAGGTGATTAACCGGTTGTAGAAGAGAGCACAGAGGAAAGGTTAACAAAAAACACAGAGGAATGGGAGTGCTTCCCGAGCAATGTAATGGGTGTAACCCAATAAACCTAAGCTCCCTGGTGCAAGGGAAAAAGGACAAACAAATGTTATCCTACACATTATATTTATGAGGTTTATTTCCAGTATGAATTTCTCTATGTGTAACAAGGAGTGAGGGGTTCCAAAAGGTTTTCCCAGAGTCCTCATAGATATAAGGCTTCTCTCCAGTATAAATTGTCCTGAGATTCAAAAGGCTTGAGTAACGAGCAAAGGCCTTCCCATATTGCTTATATCAATAAGGCTTCTCTCCAGCATGGTGTTTCCTGTGATAAGAAAGGTTTGCATAGGAAGTTAAAGTATTCCCACAGTCCTGACATGAATAACGTTTCTCTCCCGAGTGAATTTTCCTATATATAATAAGGTATGAGGATCAATTGAAGGCATTCTCATATTCTTGGCACATACACGGTTTTATTCCCATGTGGAGGTTTGGACAATCACACCGGGGTGACACTTTACTCAAGGTATCTCCTCCCTGCTGACATCCCTGGGGATTCTGTCCACTATGGGTTTCTAAGGGAACATCACGGTGCCGAGAACACAGGTTCCCCCAAATTCCTTACACTTGTCTATTCATGGTGATTTTGTTTGTGGACCCATCAGCATGAGGGACTCACTATAAATAGTGCTCTTCTCTCACAGTCTAGAAGCTGCCCCACTGAGAGGGTTTGTGTCCATGGATTGAGTGGAATAGACACTGAGGAGTTTTTCCAAGGGAAGGGCTCTTTGGAGTGTGGACATTCATGCCATTCTGGCCACCCTCAGAAGACATTTGCCCTGTCCCAGCATCCCCATGAGGATGAGGGCAGGATTGGTGACTTAAGACTTTGTCACAGTGCTCAGGATCAGAGACATTCCATCCACGATGGCTGCTTCCCTGTAGAACAGCAGAGGAGGATTCCAATTACTGCTCTATTCCTTAAGAGTCCCTGTCAAAATAAATCAAGCCCTGCAGGTTGGTTTCTAACATCTGCACCACACAAATACAAGTCCCAAGACTTAGATGTTTGTTTGTTTTTTTCTGGAACGATATAATGTTTCTGCAAGATGGATGCACAAACCTAAAGGATGTCTGCATTAAACTGTAAAATTTGGGGCCGGAGCGATAGCACAGTGGGTAGGGCGTTTGCCTTGCATGCGGCCGACCCGGGTTCGATCCCCGGCATCCCATATGGTCCCCCAAGCACTGCCAGGAGTAATTCCTGAGTACAAAGCCAGGAGTAACCCCTGAGTATCGCCGGGTGTGACCCAAAAAGCAAAAAAATAAAAAAATAAAAATAAATAAACTGTAAAATTTTCTCAACTCAATAAACATATACATTAAATGGAAATAAGGTCCTCTGCAGAACACTGAAGAACTACTTTTGACAAAATAAAATACACCCGAGTCTAAGTTCTGATCTAGCTCACTGAATAGCCTGTTCTATATGCAACGCTGTATCCCCACACAGCTGAGTTGGACCACCAGGGCCATTGAAAACATCTGAACACAAGAGGATTCCTTCCCAGAATCAATGACTGTTTTTGTTCTTTTGTTCTGCAGCTTGTATTTTTTTTTTTTGGTCACACCCAGCGATGCTCAGGGGTTACTCCTGGCTTTGCACTCAGGAATTACTCCTGGCAGTGCTTGGGGGACCATATGGGATGCCGGGGATCGAACCCGGGTCGGCCACGTGCAAGGCAAATGCCCTACCCGCTGTGCTATCGCTCCGACCCTGCAGCATGTATTTATTTTGAGGGGTAACACCAAGAGGTGCTCAGTGATGACTCTTGGTGGGTCTCTGGGACCATATGGGGTGCTGAGGATGGAGCCCAGGTTTCCACCCCTATGCAAAGCAAATGCCCTTCTCAGTGCAGTATCACTGTCACTGTATCATTGTCATCTCGCTGCTCATCGATTTGTTCGAGCGGGCACCAATAACGTCTCCATTGTGAGACTTGTTGTTACTGTTTTTGGAATATTGAATACGCCACGGGTAGCTTGCCAGTCTCTGCCGTGCAGGTAGGGTACTCTCAGTAGCTTGCCAGGCTCTCCAAGAGGGGTGGAGGAATCGAACCCGGGTCGGCCAAGCGCAAGGCAAACGCCCTACCCGCTGTGCTATCGCTCTAGCCCCAGACGAACCATAGGAAAGTCGGTTCTATTTTAGGGCTTATACCAGCTCAGAACCAGACTCTGAATTGTCAATATTTCTACCCCAAGTTAGAACACAGACTATCTGGCACAAAGCCAAGTGCAGGGGAGGAATTGTCCTTACTAATAAAATCAAAGGTGCTATAAGAAGGTAGCTATGTCGGAACTACAGAGGTTGCGTGAGGGGCTAGCCCGAAAGTCAGGGTGAAGGCATATAAACATGGCTTGGGGAAAGCCCAACAAAAACCACTGACCCCAATGTCTGACAGACCCCCTAGCTTTGCTGACAATGAGGCACCTAACCTAAGAGCAATCATCTATAAAAATAACTTCACTCGAAAACTGTTAAGTTTTGGTCTGGAGACCCATCAGTACCTTGGAAATGACAGGTGCATTTCCTTTGATCATAAACTCAGACTGTCTACAGAAGCAGCCAACTCTAAGGCCTTTCCTGTGCAGGAGAGCTAGCACAGACTGACGGAGCAAGTGCTGCACACGGTCGACCCCTGTTCAGTCCCCAGCAGCCCAAAGGGTCCCCTGAGGCAGTATCATTAGGACCAACAAACCAGTTTGGTTCTTTTTTTAACAATTACCATTGTGCTTATTTTCAATAAATGAAAAAAATCACAGTATTTTTTCAGTCTTAAAAATAATTGGAATTGGGAGCTGGAGAGATAGCACAGCGGGTAGGGCGTTTGCCTTGCACGAGGCCGAGCCAGGTTCAAATCCCAGCATCCCATATGGTCCCCTGAGCACGGCCAGGGGTAATTCCTGAGTGCAGAGCCAGGAGTAACCCCTGTGCATCGCCAGGTGTGACCCAAAAAGCAAAAAAATAATAATAATAATTGGAATTGGGGCTGGAGCAATAGCACAGCGGGTAGGGCATTTATCTTGCATGCAGCCAACCCGGGTTCGATTCCCAGCATCCCATATGGTCCCCCTAGCACCACCAGGAGTGATTCCTGAGTGCATGAGCCAGGAGTAACCTCTGTGCATCGCTGGGTGTGACCCAAAAAGCAAAAAAGAAAAAAAAATGGAATTGGAGGCAGAGTGATAGTAGAATAGAGATGGTGTTGGCCTTGCATATGGCCTACTCAGTGTATTTTTTATTTTTTTATTTCTTTCTTGATTTACCGTGAGGTACAGTAACAAAGCTTCCATGTTTGTTTCGATCATACAGTCATCAAACACCCATCCCTTCACCAGTGCACATTTTCCACCACCAAAATCCCCAGTATTCCCCCCTCCCCCCATTCTACACCTCCCCCTGCCTGTGCGGCAGACAATTTGCACAACACTCTCTTTCTCTACTTCAGTTACCTTCGATATTTCAAGACCAGACCCACCACCACTCACATCTGCTGAGGAGGCAATGTTAGACAATGTGTTTTGTATTGTTTGTTATGGATGTAATACAATGTCTTGTAGGCGCACGCTCTAGGAATTCTAAAATTTTAATAATTAGGGACTGAGGAGGTTGCTGCAGCAAGTGGCTTGGGCCCGAGTTTCATTTGTGTGTCTCTGGATCCTGGCAGTGTCGGAGCATAAGTGGACGGCGGCCAGGTGTGACTTCATCTCAGAGTCCCATCAGGGCGGGTGGAAGGAGGAGTGCCCACTCCTCCTCTGTCCCCTGAAGACTGGCATTTGGTACCACCATCACTTGTACCTGGAGCTTATCACTGGCTTCTAGAGGGCAAGTGGTGGGACAGCACCTGCCCCTGTCTGGAACTGCCCAGCGTTAGTGACCTATTGCAAAGTCCAGGGCTATTTCTGCCGCAAGTTGCTTGGGTCCGAGTTTCATTTGTGTGTCTCCCAACTCAGGCTTTATTCCTGGCATCCCACCTGGTCCCGTGAGCACCACCAGGAGTAATTTCTGAGTGCAGAGCCAGAAATTACTCCTGAGCATCACTGGTGTGACTCAAAGGGCAAATTAATTAACTAATTAAAAAGTTTTTAAAAATAAGTTAAAAGTAAGTTAAAATAATAAAACAATATAAAAAAGCAAATGATGATGATGATGATGATGAAATTTCTTTTGATTTTAAAATGGCTGATTTTAGCACCCAATAATGCTGTGGAGTCCCTCCTCCCAGCATTAGTCTCCAGATTTCCTCCCTGCAGGGCCCAGAGACCATATAAGTGGTGGCGGGGATTGAGCCCAGATCTCTACCTTTCAAGTCACATGCATTGTGCACTGAGTATCCCTCAGCATAACATTTCAAGTACATGACTCTTACCAGGTCACTCAGATTTGGAGAGCCCATTCCCAAATCAAACCGTAGCAATGCCAAATCCTGAAGCTGGGGTTTGAATTCTGAAATCTAATACAATACACAATAAGAACCAGTCGAGGGGCTGGAGTGATAGCATAGCAGGTAGGGAGTTTTTGCCTTGCACGTGACCAACCCAAGTTCAATTCCCAGCAACCCATATGGTCCCCTGAGCTCCGCCAAGAGTAATTCCTGAGTGCAAAGCCAGGAGGTAACCTCTGTGCATTGCCAGGTGTAACCCCCCAAAAATAGCAAAAAAAAAAAAAAAAGAATCAGTCGAGTGTCAAATGGAACATACCTCAGGAAGGTTTGTTGGGAGGATCACTGTGAGGAGCATGGGAATCCCCAAACTAGCTTTTGGATTTTTATTTTTCACCAGACCTGGTGATGATTGGGGGACCATATGGGATGCCAGGGATTCAACCTGGGTCAGTCGCATGCAAGGCAAGCACCCTCCCTGCTGTGCTATCTCTGTGGCTCAAATTAACTTTGCTATGGGCTCACTCATTCACTCTTTAAACATAAAGGCAAAAAAATAGTTCTTAGTGGATAAGAAATAGCAGCAGGTAGGGCATTCTCCTCACATAAGGCTGACAGGGGCTGCTCCCTGAGCACCACCAAAAGTAACCTGAGAATGGCCAGGAATAAAGGCTGAGCATCCCTGGGCCCAAAATAAGTAAATAAATAAATAAATTTGTTAATATAGTAAACTACTATGCTGATCCCACACGGCAGAGCCTGGCAAGCTACCCATGGCATATTCAATATGCCAAAAACAGTAACAAGTGTCACAATGGAGACATTACTGGTGCCCACTCGAACAAATCAATGAACAATGGGAGGACAGTGCTACAGTGCTACCACGCTGCTGATCTGAGGACAGATATAAGAATAACAGAGAGGACACAGGGGTGTCCATCAACTCCTGAAAGATACCCCAAAATTACAGGATGTACAGCCAGGCTGGTAAGGCTAGAAGGGGGTACGGGGAAGGGCCGAGAATCCCATGAGTTGTTGTTCTACATGCCTGAGAGATGAAGAAGAAGAACGACAAAGTCAAGAAAGCAAAACGCAGGATCATTCCATAAGGGACAGTCCAGGGGAGTGAAGGGCAACATGAGCGCAGCACAGACGCATGGATCCAGGAGCCTGAGGCCACCGGGGTCAGCATTGTCTTTCACACAAGCACAGGGCACTACCACACTGCCCAGGGCACGGGCCAGGGAGGGTCCTCAGACACTCACCTGCACACACACACCCCTCCTCCTGACCTCCTCTTTCCAGGCAGATCACTGCAGGCTTCACCCCACCTCAGAATGTCCTGAACCCCACAGAGACAGAATATGGATTAGTGCCACAGAAAAGGTGACAGGCCGACCCTGTGTGTCCCTAATAAAACTCAGCAATATACTGAAAAGGAATGAACAGAATCTACACTTCCGCTATGCCCAAGATTGGTGGTTATCAGAGAAGACATAAAACCCAGGATTCAATTTAAGAGTGAAAATGAGGGGCTGGAGAGATAGCACAGCGGGTAGGGCGTTTGCCTTGCACGCGGCCGACCCGGGTTCAAATCCCAGCATCCCATATGGTCCCCTGAGCATGGCCAGGGGTAATTCCTGAGTGCAGAGCCAGGAGTAACCCCTGTGCAGAGCCAGGTGTGACCCAAAAAGCAAAAAAAAAAAAAAAAAAAGAGTGAAAATGAGTTACACTGAAGTCTCCCAAGAACTGGAAGTGACCCCAAGCACTGAGCCATGTTTGATGGGATTGGCCCTAAGAAAGAAATGAATTAGTGACTGCAGGGATAGTCCAGCAGGTGGACACGTGCCTGACACACACATAAATGGGTCTGAGCCCTGGATCCACATGGTCTCAGAGCACTGCTTGGGAGAAATTCCTCAATATATAGCCAAGAGTAATTTCTGAGCAATGACGAGTGTAGCCCTAAAATCAAATCAAAACAGGAAAAAAAAATAAAAGAAGTTGCAATCCTTGTGCAGGAGTACAGTGGGTAAGGCACCAGCCTTGCAGGTTGCTAACCAGGTTAATCCACAGCACCCACATGGGCACCTGAGCACTGCCAGGAGTGATCTTTCAGCACAGAGTCAAGAGGAATGTGGACGGTATCCCCGAATCAAAACCCAAAGTAAAACCAAAATGAACACACTTAAGTATAATATAAGAAATTAATTCAGCAGGGGGTGGACCAATTGCACAGCGGGTAGGGTGTTTGCCTTGCACGCAGCCGATCTGAGTTCAATTCCCAGCATCCCATATGGTCCTCTGAACACCACCAAGGGTGATTCCTGAGTGCAGAGCCAGGAGTAACCCCTGTGCATCGCCAGATGTGACCCAAAGAGAAAAAAAAAGAAAGAAGAAAAAAAGAAATTAACTCAGCAAAGGAAGGAACTATTAGAGTGACAGTAGGGGCATAGGGCACATGCCTTGCATGTGGCAGACCTCAGTCTATCTCCTGCATCCCATCTGGCCCCAGAGCCACCAAGAGGGTTCCCTGAGTAGAGCCAGGAGTAACCCCTCAGTACCTCCAGGTGTGGCCCAATAACAAAAACAGAATAAAAGAAAGGACCAAGAGAAACAGTGATATGCACGGCTGTCAAACATCTCAGCCATGAGAATCATAAGCCCTGCAAACTCATAGCCCAGGCCCAAGCCCCGTATCCCACGCAGGTCTGTCTGGCGAAGGCTTCAACCTGTGGCTCTCACTGACGGCCCACAGGTGCTGATAGGTGTCCAGCATCACGTCCATGTAGAACTTTCTCTGAGAGGTATGCAGGCACGTCCACTCCTCTGGGGTGAAGTTCACAGCTACGTTGGGGAAGATTACTACATCCCAAGTTGGGAAAACAGGGGACAGCACTCAGTGCCCTGCCCATCCTGCACCCAAGGTAATGAGGAGAGGACCCCTCAGCCACATAGAGGAGCTAAGGACCTCTCCTCTTGGGAGGAAGAAGCTTCCATGCACAATTAGAAATCAGTCTAAGTCGGCCAGATCTGGTAAAATGTGAGGATGCTATATTAGGAGATTCCTAGAAGTTCAGGCCTTGCACATACACACCCCAGGGCCAATCCCAGAACAACTGCTCACGTGAGCACTGCAGAGAGTAATACGCCTGAGCACAAATCCAGTGGTACTAACGAAACGATGCAGGGTAGGGCTGAAAACCCTAACCACACACCCACCCTGCACTCCACAATTCAGGATCACTAGGAATGAGGAAGCAACACTCAATGGTAATCGAGTGATGCAAAACATGTGTGTAGGACACATTTGTGCCTGTAGGACTCTGAAACATGGTTCAGTGTTTCCCCAAATCCCTCTTGAAGCAAGTGAAAGTGTCTTGATACCAAAGACTTCTGCCGGACACCTTTGCTTCACCTCCTGGGGCCAGCACATTTGTGGAACTACACACAACAACGAGTGAATGTGAGACTGTGATGGAGCAGGCAAGGCTCTCTAGGGTGAAAAGGACAAAATAGGGGAAATGTATATCCTGGGGCTCTAGTCATTGTAGCTGCCAAGGAACATATGGGGCAAGCATACCCCGGGGGTACCCTGATGCCCATTAAAATTGAATCCAGAGCACTGAGCCAAGGAAGACCTAAGCAAATCCACAGAGGAACAAAAAATAAATACAAAAGAAAAGAAAGCAGCAAGATGGAGTAACAATACAGCAAGTACAGGAACAGCAGGTACTGCTGGCAATCCCCACTGTCACATATGGTTCCCCAAGCACTGCCAGGGGCAATGTCAAGTGCAGAGTCAGGAGGAACCCTAGGAATCATCGGGTGTGTTGCCCACATTACCCACCAAAACAAACAAAAAATATCTGAAGAAAATAGCCTTTTGTTCTGGCACCTCATAGTGTTCCTGAGACCTGGCAGGAGTGACTATTGAGCACTGCACTTTTATTAATTCTCCAGTACCACTGGGTGTAGCCACAAACACAAATACAACAAAACAAACGGACAAAAGTGGCCACAAACAACAGTCAGTCACTCTGAGCAGAAGCAACATCCCAGGGCTCTTTCCAGAATCAACTCAGGAACAGACGGCTCTGGAAGCCTGTATGCGCCAGTCACTGCACCACCTCATCTTGTCACTTTCCTCCGACCTGGGGACAGTGTGTCATGGAGTATCACCACTGCCCCCAGCTTCTCATTCCCAAGAATCAGCAGGAAACTCTGTCAAAAGACCTGGAGAAGTCAGAGCTGTGAGCATCAGAATCAATCCAATAAAAATCTGAATACGAGCTGGAGCAATAACACAGCGGGTAGGGCGTTTGCCTTGCAGGCGGCTGACCCAGATTTGATTCCCAGCATTCCATATGATCCCCTGAGCACCGCCAGGAGTAATTCCTGAGTGCAGAGCCAGGAGTAACCCCTGTGCATCGCCAGGTGTGACCCAAAAAGCAATAAAATAAAATAAAATAAAAAATAAATCTGAATACAAGGAATGCACAGATAGTGGGTTGCCACTTGATTGCACAAGGCTGATCAGGATTCCAAGCCCAGTAACCCATAAGGATAATTATTGTCCTCACAGGTATGGATCCCTGAGCTCAGAGTCAGGAGTATGGCCTGAACAAAGCAGGTGTGGCTCCCCAAAACATAACGCAGGAAGTCCTGAAGAATGAAAGTTTGTCTATTCTTCCAGTTCCAAAGGATTCACTGCAACATCTTGGTTGATCTCTACCAAACAACCCCACAAACCAGGGCCTCTGAACCAAGCCAGAGTCCGAGCAAAGAATGAGACAGTGGCAGCTCTGATCGAGGGGTGGTTTTTGTAACTGTTTATTTAGTTTTTATTCAATCACCTTCCACTGGCTTCCATCACCATAACCTATTATTTACAAGTTAAAATACACATCAAGTTCATTCAAATGCCAGGACATTAGCATAGCTGAGGCATAGCTAGTGAGCAACTACATTTCCCTTATAGTACTGAAGTCACCAGGAACTTCACAGGCTACCAGGTTTCTCTATTTCTTGACTGTCCTTTTGCAACCCCCCAATAATCTTTTCCAGGCAAAACATTTTTTACTTAAGGTAGCTTGTTCTGACCTTGGGGATTATTTTGGGAGTCATCCAGTATGAATCTTACCACATTCTTTACATACTTGAGAGTGCTCTCTAGAGTGTATTTTCATGCCTTCTAAGGTCTGAGTGTCTGATGAAGGCCTTCCCCCGCATGTCTGACATTGATGAGGTTGTATTATTCTCTACAAAGTGCTTATTTAGGTACTAAGTTTCAGAGAAGGCCTTCCCACGTTACTTACAAACATAAGGTTTCTCTCCGTATGAATTTTCCTATGACTAAAAAGGTTTGAGGAATGAGAATATGCCTTCCCACATTCCTCACATGCAAAAAGTTTCTCTTCAGTATGAAATCTCCTATGTTGATGAAGGCTGGAGGTGCTACTGAAGGCTGTCCCACACTCTTTACATTTATACGGTTTCTCTCCGGTGTGTATTCTCCTATGAATAGTAAGTATTGAGGATCTCCCAAAGGCCTTCCCACATTCCAGACATACATAAGGTTTCTCTCCAGTATGCATATTCATATGCTCATTAAGACCTGACCCATGAGCAAAGGCCTTTCCACATGCCTTGCATTTATGAGGTTTCTCTCCTGTGTGAATTCTCTTATGAATAGTAAGCACTGAGGATCTGCTAAAGGCCTTCCCACATTCCTGACATACATAAGGCTTTTCTCCCGTATGAGTTCTCATATGATTAGTAAGGACCGATCCCTCGGTGAAGGCCTTTCCACATGCCTTACATTTATGAGGTTTCTCTCCAGTGTGAATTCTCCTATGTACAGTAAGAATTGAGGATGTGCTGAAGGCCTTCCCACACTCCTGACACACATACGGCTTCTCTCCCGTATGCGTTCTCTTATGCTTAGTTAGTACTGATCCATCAGAGAAGGCCTTTCCACATGCCTTACATTTATGAGGTTTCTCTCCAGTATGAATTGTCCTGTGATTCAAAAGGCTTGAGGGATAATCAAAGGCCTTTCCACATTCCTTACAGATATATGGTTTTTCTCCAGTGTGATTTTTCTTGTGCCTCGAAAGGTTTGAGGGATAAGCAAAGACCTTCCCGCAGTCCTGACAGGAATATGGTTTCTCTCCAGAATGAGTCTTCCTGTGATGAGAAAGGTTTGAGTAGCAAGTGAAGGCCTTCCCACAGTCCTGACACGAGTAAGTTTTCATTCCCGTATGAAGTTCCCTGTGAACACTAAGTTGTGAGGATAGAGTAAAGGCCTGTCCACATTCCTTACATGCATGAGGTTTCTCTGCAGTATGCACTGTCCTATGTGCAACAAGGTTTGAGGGGGAAGTGAAAGCCTTCCCACAGTCCTTACACATATACAATTTTTCTCCAATCTGAATGTTTGGACTGCCACACCGGGGTGACACCTGACTCAAAGTTTGTCCTTGCTGCTGACAATCCTGGGGATTCTGACCACTGTGGGTTTCTAAGGAAACATCACGATGCTGAGAACACGGAAAGGCTCCCCCACAATGGTTACTCTTGGATGGATTCAGTCTGTGGTGACTTTGCTCTTGGGTGTGTTGGTGTGAGGGGCCCGCTATAAACAGTGCTTCACAGTCTAGGGTTTGCCCCACTGGGGGCAGTTGTGTACAAAAACTGAGGACAATAGACTGTGAGGGTTTTTTCCCAGGGGAGGGCTTCTTCAGAATGGGGTCATTTTCTCCATTCTGATCACCCTTAGAGGACATCCCACCTGTCTCAGCATCCCCATGGGGCTGAGGGCACGATGGCTCACTCGAGACCTTATCACAGTGAGCAGGATCAGACACATTCCACGTGGGCTGGCTGCTTCCCTGTAGAATAGCAGAGAAGGATTCCAATTATTGTTCCATTCCTTAAGAGCCACCCTGTCAAAAGAAACTAACGCCTGCAGGTTGGTTTCTAACATTTCCATCATAAGGAATGCAATTCCTGACATGTAGATGGTTTTTCCACGGAAAAGCTAATATTTCTACATGGCAGATTCACAAAACAGAAGAATGCAAGGTCATTAAGCTGTCAATTCAATAAATAGATTCATAAAATGGAAATAAGTCTCTCTATACAATACCAAAGAAGCAGTTTCTAGGAAAATACACCTGAATCTGGGTTCAGTTCTAGCTCAATGTGGAGACCATGAAGCACTTGTGAAGGCAATGCTGCAACTAGGCACAACTGAGATGGACCAGAGGCCACTTAAAACATCTCACCACAAGGGGAGATTCCTCTCCAGGATCAATGAGTGTTTTTTGTTCTTTTTCTTTTATAGTTATATATATATGTTTTTCTTTTTGGGTCACACTCGGTGATGCACAGCGATGCACAGGGGTTACTCCTGGCTTTGCACTCAGGAATTACTCCTGGCGGTGCTCAGGGGACCATATGGGATGCTGGGATTTGAACCCGGGTTGACCGAGTGCAAGGCAAACGCCCTACCCGCTGTGCTATCGCTCCAGCCCCTATAGTTTATATTTATTTTTAGGGTGGCACACCAAGCGGTGCTCGGGGATCACTGATGCTAGGTGTCTGGGAACCGTATGTGGTGCTGGAGATGGAGCCCAGGTTTCCATCTTTGTGTAAAGCAAGTTCCCTTTCCAATGCACTTTCACTAGAGCCAACAAACCAGTTCTTTTAAACAATGACCTCTTGAACTTACTTTTATCAAGTGAAAACTCACAGCATTTCTTCCATATAAAGATAGTAGGAATTGGGGCTGAATGACAGTACAGTTGGGATGGTATTGCATGTGGTAGATCCAGGTTTGATTCCTGGCATCCCAATGATCCCCTGAGCTCTGCCGGGAGTAATTCCTAAGTGCTGAGCCTGAAGTAACCCCTCAGCATTTGTGTGGGAATGAAAATGCAACAACAACAATAATAATAATAATAATATCTTTAGATTTTAATATGACTGATTTTAGCACCCAGTGAGACTCCAGACCCTCTACTCCCAGCAATAGGCTCCGAAGTTCCTCCTTGCAATGCCCAACCTCCACCTTTCAACTCAAAATCGTTTCAGTGAGCTATCTCGCCAGCATAATATTTATATTTTACGTGCAAATCGTACCAGCTCACTCCTAGTCGGAGACCCCTCTCCCAAATCAAACTGCTGCAATGCCAAATCCTGAAACCATGGCTTGAGTTCTGAAATTAAACACAGTAACAAATGGAAGAATTAGTAATGGAACATATTTGAATGAGATCTGTTGTGGAGATTGTTGTAAATAGCTTAGGACTTCCCAAAGTAGTTTTTTTGGGATTTTTTTCTCTTTTTGGGTCACACCCAGCAATGCACTCCTGGTTCTGCACTCAGGAATTACTCCTGGCGGTGCTTGGGGAACCATATGGGATACTGGGAATCAAACCCGGGTCAGCCACATGCAAGGCAAACGCCCTACCCGCTGTACTGTCGCTCCAGCCCCTGGGTTTTGTTTTTTAACCAGATCTGGTGATACCAGGAAACCATATGCAACACAAGGGATTCAACCTGGGTGGGATGCATGAAAGGCAAATACCCTCCCTGCTGTGCTATCTCTCACACTCAAATTAGCTTAGTTATGGGCTCACTCGTCCACTGTTTAAACTGAAAAGCAAAGGGCATTCTTAGTGGGTTAGAGAGAACAGCAGGTAGGACATTTACCTTACATGAGGCTGACAGGGGCTAATCCCTGAGCATAAACAAATGTAACCTCTGAGAACCACTAGGAATAATATCTGAAAATTCTCCAGTCTGCTACAGAAAAAAAAATCTGTTAATATACTGACAAAACATGCTACTGATCTGAGAGCAAAGATAAGCATGACAGAGAGGGCAGGAAAAGAGTGGAGCTTCTCATGAACAGGTCACAACGATTCAGGATGCTGTACAACCAGGCCGTTGAGGCACAGAAAGGGAGACAAGGGCCATGAATCCCATGGACTGTTCAACACGCTTGAAAGACAGGGAAGAATAACAACAAAACCAATAAAGCAAAGCGTTGAATAATTCAGTAAGGGATAGTGCAGGGGATGAAGGGCAGCGTAAGCTCAGCACAGATACCTGGATCCAGGAGCCCAAGGGCCTCGGGATCAGTAGCGCATTTCACACTCAATCAGGACACACACACACTGCCCAGGACCCCACCCAGGGAGGGTCCTCAGACACTCACCCGCAGACATGCCTCTCCTCCCTGGCTTCAGGGCTCCTCCTTCCAGCCAGGAGATCATCGCAGGCTTCACCCTGGAATTCCCTGAAGCCCACAGAGAGAGAGAGGCCTGGATTAATGACAAAGAAAAGTGACAGGCCAACCCCACGTGTCCCTAATAAAATCAGGTAAATTCCTGAAAAGGCATGACCAGAATCTCCACTTTTGATTTGCCAGGTTTGTGGTTATCAGAGGCATAAGCACCAGGTTTTAGTTTCAGAATGAAATTGAGTCATGCCAAAGTCTCCAAGAAACACTGGGTTTGAACTCAAGCATTAAAAAAAAAAAAAAAAAAAAAGCATCTGATCGGGTGAGGCCCTAAGAAAGAAATGAACTTGTGGCCAACGTGATAGTCCAGTTTGGCAGGCATGTGCTTGGCACACACATATGGGTTTGATCCCTGGCATCCATATAATCAGCATTGTTGCGAGAAATTCCTGAATATATTGCCTGAGCATTGCTGGGTGTAGTCACCTAACTAAATCAAAACCAAAGGAAAAAAAAAAAAAAAGAAAAATGAAGTTGTGGGTGTGGTGCTGTAGTACAGTGGATAAGACATCAGACATGTAAGCTGCTGACCCTATTTAGTCCACAACACCCCCATGGGCCTCTGAGCACGGCCAGGAGTGATCCCTCAGCACAGAGCCAGGAGGAATGTGGACTGTGGCTCCGAATGAAAATCCAAAGTAAAACCAAAACAAATATAATGAAGTGAAGGGTAGTACAAGAAGTAAATTAGTTCAGCAATGGAAGGAACTATTTTGAGGAACCTGAGTGACAGTGCAGCATGAAGGGTGCTTTGCGATGCACATGGCTGACCCAGGTGGATCCCCCTGCATCCCAGGAGGAAGGACTAACAACTGCCAAGTGTGGCCAAATAACAAAAACAGAAAAAAAAAAAAAAAGAAAGAAATGAACTCGAGAAACAGTGATCCATACTGCTGTCAAAAATCCTGGCCCAGGGGCTGGAGCGATAGCACAGTGGGTAGGGTGTTTGCCTTGCACTCGGCCAACACGGGTTTGAATCTCAGCATCCCATATGGTCCCCTGAGCACCGCCAGGAGTAATTCCTGAGTGCAAAGCCAGGAGTAACCCCTGTGCATTGCCAGGTGTGACCCAAAAAGCAAAAAAAAAAAAAAAAAAAAATCCTGGCCCAGGGGCTGGAGTGATAGCACAGCAGGTAGGGTGTTTGCCTTGCATGCGGCCGACCCAGGTTCGATCCCCGGCATCCCATATGGTCCCCAAAGCACCGCCAGGAGTAATTCCTGAGTGCAGAGCTAGGAGTAACCCCGGAGCATTGCTGGGTATGACCCAAAAAGCAAAAAAAAAAAAAAAAAAAGAAAGAAATTCTGGCCCATCAGAACCATAGCCCCTGGGTTCTGCACAGTTAGCCCTGTTAGCCCAGTTAACCATGGATGTCCATGCAGGTCACGTCAGGTACAATCAGTCCCATGCTGCTCTCACCGATGGCCTGCAGGTGCTGGTAGGTCTCCAGCATCACGTCCCTGTAGAGCTTTCTCTGTCTGGCGTCCAGGCATGTCCACTCCTCCGGGGAGAATCTCACAGCCACATCAGGGAAGGTAATTGTGTCCTGAGTCAACATACAGCAGGGCAGGAGTCAGGGCCCATCTCCACCCCATTACCAGGCTGTGAGGATGGGACCCCTCAGGGCCCTAACAGGGCCCTGGGCCTCGCCCTCGGGAAGAACCAGCCTCGATTTCTTTCTCTCCATGTGCCCTACTGGCTGATGTGGAGAAATCACTCCAAACATCGCTGTAAGGCAGTCAGATCTGGTAGAATGTGAGAACACTATACTAGATGCTTTCTTTATTTTTATTTTTTTTTATTTTTAAATTTAATGCAATTCTCTCTCTCTTTTTTTTTTCTTTTTGGGGCACACTCGGCGATGCTCAAGGGTTACTCCTGGCTCCGCACTCAGGAATTACTCCTGGTGGTGCTCCGTGGACCATATGGGACGCTGGGAATTGAACCCGGGCCGGCTACGTGCAAGGCAAATGCCCCACCCGCTGTACTATAACTTCAGCCCCCTATACTAGATGTTTTCTGAAGGCACCAATCTTGCACATAGCCACCCCAAGGCCAATCCCAAACCACTGGTCCAGTGAGCACTGCAGAGAATAACAATTGAGCACTGAACCAAGGCAAAGCTGGGTTTAGCCCCCAAAATGAAACACACACATACACCCAGCACCCCCACATCCCCTGTCCTAGGAAAGAGAAGGGGATACTCGATGTCTAGCGAGCGACTCAAAGTTGTGTGAGGACATTTGTGCGTGTAAGACTCGGAACTCACAGTTCAGGGCTGCCCCAAATACCTCTAGAACCAGGTAAAAGTGTCTTTTTGTTGTTGCAGTTTGCTTTTTTTCATTAACACCTGGTCATGATTAGCTCTTCCTCCAGCTTTGCACTCTGGAATTACTACTGGCAGTGCTTGGGGAGCCATATGGGAAAAAGGTGATTTACCCTGGACTGGCTGGGAGCAAGGCAAATGCCCTACTGCTGTACTAGCTCTCTGGCCCCAGGTAACAGTGTTTTGACCTCCAACACCTCTGAAGGTCCTGTAGATCCTTTGCTCTGTCTCCCTGGGACTGCTGCTTGCCCAAAACTGCACACACAGCAGAACGACACTGTATGACTGAGCAGGCAAGACTGTCCAGAGCAAAAAGACAAAATAGGGGAAACACAAGTCCTGGTGACCAGAGTCATTGTAGCTGCCAGAGTATATATAGCAGCAACTGGCCCCTGGAGCCCCAATGCCATCAGGATGAATCCAGAGCACAGAGTCAAGAGAAAGCCCAAAGCACCTCCTCTATGGTATAAGAACAAATACAATAGAAACAAAGAAGCAGGATGTACTAATAGTACAGCAGGTACTATTGGGTAGGTATGTAGGTTGACTCCAGCCCCACTCTCCCATATGGTCCCCCAAGCAATGCCAGGTGCAATGTCAAATGCAGAACCAGGAATATACCTGAGAATCACCGATGTGAACCTCCCATCACTTCACAAAACAAAAGAAACTGAAGGTTCCTAAGACCTGGCAGAAGTGATTCTTGAGCACTGAGTTGCAAGAACTTATTGAGCACCACTAGGTGTCACCTCAAACCTAAATACAACAAAACAAGTACAAAGTGGCTCCAAACAGCACTCAGGGGGCTGGAGCGATAGCACAGTGGGTAGGGCATTTGCCTTGCACGCAGCAGACCCGGGTTTGATTCCCAGCATTCCATATGGTCCCCTGAGCACCGCCAGGAGTAATTCCTGAGTGCAGAGCCGAGAGTAAAACCTGTGCATCACCAGGTGTGACCCAAAAAGCAAAAAAAAAAAAAAAAAAAAACCAGCACTCCAGCCAGGAACCACATCACAAGGCTCATTCCTGAAATTCAGAGACACACAGCCCTGGAAGCCCGTGAACTCCTGTCACCACATCCTGTCACCACATCATGCCACCACATCACTCTCCTCTCACCTGGGGACAATGTGTCAGATGGCGCGTCACCATCGTCTCCAGCCTCTGAATTCCCAAGGGTCAGCAGGAGGCTCCGTGGAAATATCTGGAGGAGAAGTCAGAACCGTGAGCACCAGAGAGAACAACCCTGGGCCCTGACCAGAAGCCCTAGCATCAGATCTAGCCAGCCTCACTCTTAAGCACTGCTCACAGACTCGCCCAGAGAGACACTGCCAGATGTTTCTTCCTCTTCTAAGAATGCAGAAGCAGGCTGGGATCCAGGCTGCCCATTGTTCTCAGGAAGACAAAGCAAGCAGCTGACCTGCTGCCCCATCTCTCAGGGACTTTGGGTCCACTCAAACTAAAAATCTTATAGTATCTAAACAAAAGTCTAGCAGAACAGATGACAATTAGATCCCGGAGCCAGAGCAATAATAGCACCTAGAGGAGGGCAGTTACCTTGCACGCAGCTACCCTGGTTTGATCCCCTGCATCCCACAAGTTTTCCCAAACTGCACCAGGAATGATTCCTGAGTGCGGAGTCAGAAGTAACTCCAGACTACTGCTAGGTGTGGCCCCGAACCAAAAACAGGTAACATAAAAAATGTGAATTGTGTAGTTAGTAGAAAAAAAGAACATCTAATTTCATAACTTTCTGGATTTTACCCAATGTAAAAGATTTTTAATGACTGCCACAGGGATAACACAGAGCACAGGTGTTTGCCTGGCAAGCACTTCAACTATGTTTCAATCCCCATCAGCCCAAAGGCTCCCCACGCATTGCATGGGGTGCGTGGGGTGATCAATGAGCAGAGCCCTCTATTCCAGAGCAGACCTCGAGGAGTAACTTATGAGTATCGCCAGGCCTGACCTCCAATCAAAAGAAAAAAAAAAATCAATAAATTTAGGGGCCGGAGCTTACAGCCCAGTAGGGTATTAACCTTGCACATGGTCCCCAGGACCCCACCAGGTACGATACACAGCAACCACAGGGTATGACCCAAAAAACAAACCAAAAAAAGTAGTATTTGTTTATTATTCAACACCTGCCAGCCAGCTTTGTAAGACACAGGTTTGCGTTTTGGGGCCACAAGTGAAAGAATTTGGGCTTGTTCGTGGAGGTGCTTAGGGCACCCTGGGTTGTGTCATTTGACTTTTCTGACCCCAAAGTCAAATTCTATATCAATCTTATGAATCTTGTAATAAGGACATGACTGGCATGATGGTGGAGCAGGGATGAGGCCCACTTGGTAGAGGCCATGGCAGGGCTGCTGGCACTTGGCAGTTCCTAGTGTCACGTTGAGCACAGGCTGCAATTTCACAGGTGTGCAGGGGCTACAAAGAGAGGTCAGTGGCCAGGCACTTGCCATGCATGCGGCAGACTCAACTTCACACCCTGAATCCCTAAGGATGCTCAGGGGTTACCCCTGAACACCACTGGGTTTGGCAGAAACCCCCATTTCCATTCCCACCCACCCACTACCCCCCTGCCCAAAAATCAAGGCAAAGAGGAAGTTATCTACTGACAGCAGAGGTGTGAAATCCAGCAATATATTCTCAAAGATTAGTTCTTTGCTTTGTTTTTGTTTGGGAGCCACCCAGGCAGGGCTCAAAACTTACAGACCATGTTTTCACAGAATACCAAATTTTACTTGTTTGGGTTTGTGATTTTGTACAAGAAAAGTAGGGCCAAAAGAAATTGAATGGTGCAAGTCCATAATTTTTCTCAGAGACTCCAACTCCTTCTTTTCCTCCTGACAGCCTGAGTGTATTCCAGAATGTTCACACCATAGAAATTCCAATGAAGGTATGAACAGATGGGCAGGAAGGCTGATCAGACAGGGCCAGCAGGAAGCCTGGAGGGAGGGCCTTCCCTGGTACCCACTGTCCACTTGCTGCCTGAGCACAGAGCAAGGCGCAGTCCTCAAACACTGGCAGGTGTGGTCCAAGTCCCACCCAATCTACTCCAGAGTACTGAGACAGACCCAAGGAGAGGAGCTCAGATGGCTGAGCACCTGCTTTACTGGTGGGGATGCATCACCTCAGAAACACACAAACAGAAGGGGAGAGTTCCTGACCATCTCCATGTTTTCAGTAAAACTGGTAAAAAAAAAAGCAGAAGACAGACCCATACTGCCAAAAAGTACTTCAAGGAGCTGGAGCGATAGCACAGCGGGTAGGGCGTTTGCTTTGCATGCGGCTGACCCGGGTTTGATTCTCAGCATCCCATATGGTCCCCTGAGCACCACCAGGATTAATTCCTGAGTGCAGAACCCGGAATAAGCCCTGTGCATCGCCAGGTGTGACCCAAAAAGCAAAAAAGCAAAACAAAACAAAAAGTACTTCAAGAATGCTCAAGTGTCAAAACAAATGCTGGAGTGAGATTTTTTTTTTTGCGGGGGGGGGGGGGGGCGGGGGTTGTGAGAGCCCGGCAGTGCTCAGGGAACTCTATGAGGTGCTGGGGATCAAACCACTAGGCCACATGCAAGGAAAGTGTCCCGTTTGCTCTCCTACTGCTCCAGCTCGCTCTCTTTCTTTCTGTTTTTTTTTTTTCTTTTTGGGTCACACCCAGCGATGCTCAGGGGTTACTCCTGGCTTTACACTCAGGAATTACTCCTGGTAGTGCTTGGGGGACCATATGGGATGCCGGGGATCAAACCCGGGTCGGCTGCGTGCAAGGCAAACGCCCTACCCGCTGTGCTATCGCTCTGGCCCCTCTTTTTCTTTCTCTCTCTCTCTCTCTCTCTCTCTCTCTCTCTCTCTCTCTCTCTCTCTCTCTCTCTCTCTCTTCCTTCCTTCCTTCCTTCCTTCCTTCCTTCCTTCCTTTCTTTCTCTTTCTTTCTTTCTTTCTTTCTTCTTTCTCTTTCTCTTTCTCTTTCTCTCTTTCTCTCTCTCTTCTTTCTCTCTTTCTCTCTCCTTTCTTTCTTTCTTTCTTTCTTTCTTTCTTTCTTTCTTTCTTTCTTTCTTTCTTTCTTTCTTTCTTTCTTTCTTTCTTTTTCTTTCCCTCCCTCCCTCCCTCCCTCCCTCCCTTCTTTCCTTCCTTCCTTATCTTTTGTGGTATTTGGGCCACTCCTCTCGATGCTCAGACAATCCCCTGGGGTGCCAGGGGATAGACTCCAAGTTGGCCCTGAGCAAGACATGCCCTCCTGGCTGTACTAAGGTTCACAGCCCTTGAGTGAGACATTTAAAACCTAGTGCAGCTGGTCCCTGCAAACCCCGTTTCTGCAAGTACTCACATGAACAGAAGGGGGAGCCTCTGGTTCGGGAGAGATGGACAATGAGGAATGCTTGCAAACTTGACAGATGAAGCAGAAATTCTTTTTCTGGAAAAAAATAAAATCATATAGAGTTAGCAGAGATAGTACTGTTGATAGGGTGCTTTTCATTCAATCAGCTAAACTGGGGTAAATATGTAAAAGCATATAGGTTTCCCCAACCCAGCACTGCCAGGAAATATACCTGAGCTAAGATCCAAGAGTAAGCCCTGAGCACTTGCCAGCTATGGCCCAGAAATTACAGTTAAAGGGGCTGGAGCGATAGCACAGTGGGTAGGGCATTTGCCCTGCACACGGCCGACCCAGGTTCGATTCCCAGCATCCCATATGGTCCCCTGAGCACTGCCAGGAGTAATTCCTAAGTGCAGAGCCAGGAGTAACCCCTGTGCATCGCCAAGTGTGACCAAAAAATAACAGAGAAAAAAATTATAATTAAAAATAACAATCAATCGGGGCTGGAGAGATAGCACAGCGGGTAGGGCGTTTGCCTTGCACGCGGCCGACCTGGGTTCAAATCCCAGCATCCCATATGGTCCCCTGAGCACGGCCAGGGGTAATTCCTGAGTGCAGAGCCAGGAGTAACCCCTGTGCATCGCCAGGTGTGACCCAAAAAGCAAAAAAAAAAAAAAAATAACAATCAATCACTGTCACCCTGTTGCTCATCGATTCACTCAAGCGGGCACCAGTAATGTTTCCATTGTGAGGCTTGTTGTTACTGGTTTTTGGCATAATGAATACGCCATGGGTAGCCTGCCATGGGTAGCTTGCCAGGCTCTGCCGTGCGGGCTAGATACACTCGATAGCTTGCCGGGAGGGGCGGAGGAATCGAACTCGAGTTGGCTCCGTGCAAGGCAAGCACCCTACCGGTTCACAGGGGCTTGCGAGATAGTACAGCAGTTGATGTTCTTTTCTTGCACACGGTCACCCCAGATGTGACATCCTACATGTTTCCCTGAGCACCATCAGGAGTGACCTCTGAGTGCAGAGGTAGCAATAACCCCTAAGTATTTCTAAGACTCCTCCACTACAAAAATAAAACTATTAAAAATTAATTATTAATTATTTAAAATTTAATTATTTAAAATAAATTAATAGGGCTAGAGCGATGGCACAGCGGGTAGGGCATTTGCCTTGCACGCGGCCAACCCAGGTTCGATTCCCAGCATCCCATATGGTCCCCCAGCACCGCCAGGAGTAATTCCTGAGTGCAGAGCCAGGAGTAACCCCTGTGCATCACCAGGTGTGACCCAAAAAGCAAAGCGAAACAAAAATAAAATAAAATAATAAAGTTGTGGCGGCCAATGGTGATCCTAGATTGTATTATGAAAGGGCTGGAGCACATCCTGGAAGTGCCCGGGCTACTTCCTGCTAAGTTTGCACACTTGGTTACAGGAACCCATGTCCTAACACAGGTAATTCCTCCGTCCTAGCCAGAGTACTGCATTCTCTTAAACCTCTGATCCTCCTGGACCCCCAAAACCTACCGAAGTAGCATGAAATGTGAAGATCAAAAGGTTCCACCAAATACTTTTTTTTTTTTTAATTACCAAATACTTTTGAGCCCCACATTGCACAGGGCAAGAGGGTAGTACACTGAGGGGTTGGAGGGTGTTCTCTTTGCATGCAACTGACTTGGATTGGGCTTGGGCACCCCATAGGACATGAGCGTCACTAGAAGCGACCCCTGAACACTACCGATATCTTTCAAAAATAAACAAAACTTTAAAAAAATCTTTGAAAAAGTGAAAAACATGAAAGTTAAAATACCTCCCAGTCCTCTCCAACGGGTCCCCACACCCCCATCAATTTGCAGGTAAACTGAGGCTTCTTCTGGCTCTTGACACTTTGTTTGGGGGCCAGAAGATAGGTCAGCAGGGAGAGCACTAGCCTCGCATCCTGACACCCTATGGGGTCCCCCAGGTCCCCAGGAGGGATTCCTGACCAAAGAGCCAGGAGTCAGCCGGGTGCGGCCCTAAAACACAATTAAAAACAAATTTTTTTTGCTTTTTTTTTTTTTTTGCTTCTTTTTTTGAGTCACACCTGGCGATGCACAGGGGTTACTCCTGGCTCTGCACTAAGGAATTACTGTTACTCCTGGCGATGCTCAGGGGACCCTATGGGATGCTGAGAATCAAACCTGGGTAGGCCATGTGCAAGGCAAACGCCCTACCTGCTGTGCTACTGCTCCAGCCCCTAAAAACAAATTTTATCAGAAAATACTTTCTGTTCTGTTTGCTCTTATTTTTCTTGTTTGTGAAACTTTCCGAATGACTTTTGCTCTTTAAGCTCATTTTTTCTCTCCACCTCATCCATCAATCCTAAGCACCACCGGGTGCCATCAGCGCCCACCCTCGGGACTAGCAACCCCCTTATGCACCTTTCAAAATAAGTTATCCTCAGTAAAAACTCCCTTGTTTCCCTAAAAACAATTAATAAATAAGATGAACCTTTCCGCAGAAGAGCTTGGTTTGTCCCAGGTGAGGGGCCGCCACCCCAGCCACTCACAAGGCGGAAACCACCGCAGAGGTTTAGGGCGCTCAGAGCGACCATTCTGCGGGTGGTGAAGAAACCGGCCTTCCGGGACCCCCCTGTTGCCCCTGGGTCCCCCCCTTCCCTGCTCCTCCCCAACTCCTCACCCACACAGCCATGGCTGCTGACTGGAGTTTCCACCCCAAGGGCAAGGACCCCAGGGAAAAAGACCCCAAGGATTCCTGATAAGGTACTTTCTCCTCAAGAAAGTTATTTTTTTTTTATTTTTTAATTTTTACTTTATTTTATTATTTTTATTATTTATTATTTTTTATTAATGAATCACTGTGAGGGTACAGTTACAGATTTACATATTTTCATGCTTGTGTTTCAGTCATACAATGCTCGAGTACCCATCCCTCCACCAGTGCCCATTCTCCTCCACCTATGACCCCAGTATCCCTCCCACTCCCATCCTATCCCCCCACCCCACCCCGCCTCTGTGATAGGATGTTCCCTTTTGTTCTCTCTCTCCTTTTGGATGTTGTGGTTTTCTTTTTTTTTTTTTTTAATTTATTTATTTTTAATTAGAGAATCACCGTGAGGGTACAGTTACAGATTTATACACTTTTGTGCTTATATTTCCCTCATACAAAGTTTGGGAACCCATCCTTCACCAGTGCCCATTCTCCACCACCCATAAACCCAGTGTCCCTCCCACCCTCCCCAATCCCATCTCCCCCCCACCCCACCCTGCCACTGTGGCAAGGCATTCCCTTCTGTTTTCTCTCTCTAATTAGCTGTTGTGGTTTGCAATAAAGGTGTTGAGTGGCCGCTGTGCTCAGTCTCTAGCCCTCATTCAGCCCGCAACTCCCTTCCCCCACATGGCCTTCGACTACAATGTAGTTGGTGATCGCTTCTCTGAGTTGACCTTTCCCCGGAACGTGAGGCCAGCCTCGAAGCCATGGAGTCAACCTCCTGGTACTTATTTCTACAGTTCTTGGGTGTTAGTCTCCCACTCTGTTATTCTATATACCATAGATGAGTGCAATCTTTCTATGTCTGTCTCTCTCTTTCTGACTCATTTCACTCAGCATGAAACTTTTCATGCCCATCCACTTGACTACAAAATTCTTGACCTCCTTTTTTCTAACAGCTGCATAGTATTCCATTGTATAGATGTACCAAAGTTTCCTCAACCAGTCATCCGTTCTGGGGCATTCGGGTTTTTTCCAGATTCTGGCTATTGTAAACAGTGCTGCGATGAACATACATGTGCAGATGTTGTTTCGATTGTACTTTTTTGCCTCTCTGGGATATATTCCCAGCAGTGGTATTGCTGGGTCAAATGGGAATTCAATATCTAATTTTTTGAGAGTCCAAATTGTTTTCCAGAAGGGCTGAACCAGTCGGCATTCCCACCAGCAGTGAAGAAGGGTCCCTAGGAAAGTTATTTTTTTTTCCCATTTCTGTTTGGATCAGGTGGCCTTAACATCTGTGGGGTCGCCAGGTCTGGGATAGATGGAGAGGGAGAGTCTGAACAGACGTCATATAAAGCACAAAATCTTTATGTTTTCACTAAGGGAGCAAAAATTGACAAATTCGGGGATGGAGCAATAGCACAGTGGGTAGGGCGTTTGCCTTGCACATGGCAGAACTGAGTTCGAATCCCAGCATCCCATATGGTCCTCTGAGCACCGCCAGGGACGATTCCTGAGTGCAGAGCCAGGAGTAACCCTTGTGCACCACCAGGTGTGACCCAAAAAGAAAAAAAAAAAAAATCACAAATTCCTTCCTTGTGAACCCACAAGGACCACACCCCAGTCCGGACCTAGTCGTGACCCACCAACCACCACCCCCCTAAAAATATTGCTCAGAAATTACTGGGCATTAATATTCAGATATCATATTTTGTGGGGTTTTTTGGGGGGGCACATTTAGCAATGTTGAGGACTCATTCCTGACTGCTCAGGCATCACTTGCTCAGGGGTGCTGAGGGATGCTTGGTCAGCTACTTTCCAGTTGGACTATCTCTCTGAGTCCTGATTTTTGTTTTCATTGCACTGAACTTCCAGTTGTTAGAGTAGCTTCAGCCATTCATATTCTCACAGTGACAGGAGTGAGCTACAAACTAAGCGAATCACTGGCCCAAAATGGGGGGCTCAGGGCTGGCCCAGAAGGGGGCTCAAGAATTGGTAATGAGGGGCTGGAGCAATAGCACTGCGGGCAGGGTGTTTGCCTTGCATGCGGCCAACACAGATTCGATTCCCAGCATCCCATATGGTCTCCTGAGCACCGCCAGGGCTAATTCCTGAGTGCAGAGCCAGGAGTAACCCCTGTGCATTGCCGGGTGTGACCCAAAAAGCAAAAAAATAATAATAATAATAATAAATAAATATTTTTAAAAAAGAATTGGTAATGAATAGGAAAGTATTATATGTGTAAGCAATATTCCTTTGTATGTGTTTGTGTGGGCTGAAGTGATAGCACAGCGGTAGGGCATTTGCCTTGCATGCAGCTGACCCAGGTTCAATTCCTCCGCCCCTCTCAGAGAGCCCAGCAAGCTACCACAGAGTATCTAGCCCACACAGCAGAGCTTGGCAAGCTACCTGTGGCATATTCGATATGCCAAAAACAGTAACAAGTCTCACAATGGAGACGTTACTGGTGCCCGCTGGAGCAAATCAATGAGCAATGAGATGACAGTGATACAGTGATGTGTTTGTGTGTGTGTTCATAGCTATTGGTGCTCTCAACTACTCCTATCTCTGTGCTCAGCAACTCTTCAAACAGTGCTCAAGTTCAACAATGCAGTGAATTCAATCAGTATCTAAAATGGATCAGCCCCATACACAAAAAGTCCCTTCACCGCTATGCAGCTGGGTACTGTTTTAGTAGTTTAGTAGAAGATGAATTATCTAGCAAAAATTAAATTCTTCTGGGGCTGGAGCCATAGCACAGCGTGTAGGGCATTTGCCTTGCACGCGGCCAACCCGGGTTTGAATCTCAGCATCCCATATGGTGCCCTGAGCAACACCAGGAGTAATCCCTGAGCATCGCCAGGTGTGACCCAAAAAGCAAAAATAAATAAATAAATAAATAAATAAATAAATAAATAAATAAATAAATAAATAAATTCTTCTAAATTTGAATCAGTGGGCAATAACAGCAGGTGTGTAGGAGAAAGTCTCTTTTTCAGACATGTTGACCTATTGTTCATCTTTGATGACTGATATTTGTTATAATAAAATAGGAAGTTTAGTTTAAAAGTTTACTTTTTAATTAATGGAGTTATTCGATAAGTACATTAGTGTACTGAATTTCTTGTAACCGCTCCACAAGGGCACCTGCCAGTCATGGAGTAAAATAGGAACAATAGGTTAGGGTCCCCCTCAAGTGAGGTAGCTAATGATCAATAGTTGATTGTTTTGTGTAATCGCTTTTGCTTGCTTCTATAACAATGCTTGCTTTGCTCTGCTTATATAAATTTACTGAGTGCCAGGATATGAGCCCAATTTTGTGGGTGCTTATGAAAATGACAGAGGCACCAGGATGCAGTTTTTCCTAACCAAAAGCCTGTGCTGCTGGGAGACTGCTGCTCTTGCCTAGCAGGACAGTTCACCAACTGGTATGAACATTCTCCTCCAAATTTTATTCTCTTGATATCTCTGGTGGTCTTTTAATCGTAACCCCACAACATTTGAGGCCGATTAAGGATCTGATGATGAACCCCAATACCCCATTTCCTGGGGATGGTCATAGAGATTCTTCAAAGGACCACTTTGCCTTTGCTTTGTTCAAACCTTTGCCCAGTTGCCCAGGGTGTCAGCCAAACTGATGCCCCCAAATCTCTTTGATTTGGCTCTCAGGAGCCCTCTGTTCCTCACCGGGGAGCCACTGTTGATCTTCTCTCTCTGGGCTGTAAAGTCACTATCTGAGACTGTGTGGAAGGCTGGACACAGCGCTACTGCCCCATCAGGCCTGGGGGTGAGACACTGCCATGGGCAATTCTGCCATTTAAAACTGTGCAAACACATTATTCTCAGGATCAGTGAGTTTTTTGTTCTTTAGGTTTTCTTGTTTGTCTTTATTTGGGGAGGGGGCACACCAAGCAGTGCTCAGGGATGAGTTCTACTGGGATGCTGGAGACCATATGGGGTGCGACAGATGGAGCCCAGATTTCCATCTCATACAAAGCAAATGTCCTTCCCACTGCACTATCACTAGAGCCCACAAGCCCATAAACAAGTTCTTTTTTTTTTTTTTGGTTTTTGGGTCACACCTGGCGATGCACAAGGGTTGCTCCTGGCTCTTCACTCAGGAATTACTCCTGGTGGTGCTCAGGGGACCATATGGGATGCTGGGATTAGAACCCGGGTCGGCCGCGTGCAAGGCAAACGCCCTACTCGCTGTGCATCACTCCAGCCCCAAGTTCTTTGAAACAATTAACACTTGTACTAACTTTCTATAGAAGGCAAACTAACAGTCTTCCACTGGTATGAAAATTAATAATAAAAATAAAAATAATAATATGAAAAAAACCTAAACCACTGTCTTTAGCTTTAGGACTTACTGATTTCAGTGCCAAGTGAGACTAAGACCCTCAGTACTCAGAATTACGCTCTGGATTTCCTCCCTGTGATGTTGAGACCACACATGTCATGGCGGAGATGGAGCAGATGTCATGGCGGAGATGGAGCCCGGAATGTCACCTTTCAAGAAACATGCACTGAACTCTAAATATCCCTCAGCATAACATTTATTTCAAATACTCAAATCTTACCAGCTCATTCGGATTCAGTGACCCCGTTCCCAAATCAAACTGCAGCAATGCCAAATCCTGAAGCTGAGGTTTGAATTCTAAAATCAAGCACAATATGCAATGGAAGAATCAATCCAGTGTTGAATGGAATGTAGTTGAATGAGGTTGAGCAGGTAAAGGAACCGTCTCTATGGTTCTCATATTTCAAACAAGCCAAAAGCAAAGGGAAGGTTCACTGGGAGGACCATGTGAGGAGCTTGGCAATCCCCAAACCAGTTTTCGGGTTTTGATTTCTCACCAAACCCAGTGATGATTGAAGAACTATATGGGATGCCAGGGATTCAATATGGGTCTGCCATGTGTAGGGCAAGCACATCCTTGCTGTACAAATTACCTTTGCTATGATAATTTCAATCTTTAAACATAAAGACAAAAAATATTTCTTAGTAGTTGGGAAGCAACAGCGGGTAGGTTATTAGCCTCAGATGAAGCTGACGGGGCTGATCCCAGAACAGTCAAAAGCAAGCTCTGAGAAGGGCTGGAGCGATAGCACAGAGGGTAGGGCACTTGACTTGCACGCAGCCAACCCGGGTTCGATTCCCAGCATCCCATATGGTCCCCTGAGCACCACCAGCGGTAATTCCTGAGTGCAGAGCCAGGAGTGACCCTTGAGTATCACCGGGTGTGACCCCCCCCCAAAAAAAAGTAAGCTCTGAGAATGGCCAGGAAAGAGCATCCCTTGGACCCACCAATAAATAAATAAATAAATTTGTTAATATAGTGAATCAGTCACTGTCATCCTGTTGCTCATCGATTTGCTGGAGCGGGCACCAGTAACGTCTCCATTGTGAGACTTGTTACTGTTTTTAGCATATCGAATACACCACGGATAGCTTGCCAGGCTCTGCCGTGTGGGCGAGATACTCTCAGTAGCTTGCCGGGCTCTCTGAGATGGGCAGAGGAATTGAACCCAGGTGGGCTGCATGCAAGGCAAATGCCCTACCCGCTGTGCTATGTGCTATATTGCTCCAGCCCAATATAGTGAAAAACCATGTTAATGATCCAAGGACAGATATAAGAATGACTGAGAGAACACAGGGCTATCCAGGTCATTCCAGTGTCCCTAGAATCATTAGAAGTGAACCCAAGCAGTGAAATAGTGCAGAGTCTGATGGGGTGAGACCCTAAGAAAGAAATAAGCTTGTGGGGGCCGGAGTGACAGTAGAGCAGGTAGGGTCTTTGTCTTTCACGTGAGTAACCTGGGTTCAATCCTTGGCATTTCATATGGTCCTCTGGTCAGCGCTAGAAGTAATTCTTAAGTACAGAGTCAGGAGTAATCACGGAGTATCGCCAGGTGTCACCTAAGGAGCCAAAAACAAAAAGATAAAATGAACTTGTGGCCAGAGTGATAGTCCAGCAGGGCGGGCACTTACTTGCCTGACACACATATGGGTCTGATTCCTGGCATCCATACGGGCCAGAAGTACTGCCGGGAGAAATTCCTGAATATATACCCAGGAGTAATCCCTGAGTATTGCCAGATATAGCCACATAAATAATAAAACTGTGGGCCTGATGCGGGAGGAGTACAGTGGCTGAGGCACCAGCCTTGAAAGTTGCTGACTGGGTTCATCCACAGCACCCCTATGGGCCCATGAGCACTGAAAGGAGTGAACCTTTAGCACAGAGCCAGGAGGAATATGCACTGTGGCTCCGAATCAAAACCCAAAGCAAAACTAAAACGAACACACTGTAGTGAGGTATAGCACAAGAAGTAAATTAATTTGGCAATGGAAGGAGCTATTTAGAGGAACCTGAGCGACAATACAGTGCAGAGGGCACTTGCCTTGTATGTGGCCGACCCCAGTCTATCCCCTGCATCCCATTTGGCCCCAGAGCCACCAAGAATGCGGGACCCAAAAATTGATGCTGGATGAGGTCAAAAACACTAAATACACACCCCTGCACCCCACAGCCCATGATCACTAGGGACAAGAAGGGTACATTCAATGTCCAGTGAGAACTCAAGACTGTGTGTGGACATGTGTGCCTGTAGGGCTCTCAACTAAAGGTCCAGAGCTGCCTCAAAGCCCTCTCAAAGCAGGTTAGTGGGAGCTGGAGTAATAGCACAGTGGGTAGGGCATTTGCCTTGCACGTGGCTAACAACGGTTCGATCCCCAGCATCCCATATGGTTCCCCAAGCACCGCCAGGAGTAATTCCTGAGTGCAGAGCCAGAAGTATCCACTGTGCATCACTGGGTATGACCCAAAAAGCAAAAAACAAACAAACAAACAAAAAACAGGTAATGACTTGATCCTGAAGACCTCTGCCAGCTGCAGAGATACTTTACTCCATCTCCCTGAGACCAGAACACTCCCAGAACTGCACACACAGTGTGTGAACTTGAGACTGTGCAAAGAGCAGGCAAGACTCCAGAGTGGGAAGGACAAATTAGCAGAAATGCATGTTCTGGAGCCCAAGTCAGTGTAGCTCCCGGGGCACATATAGGGTCAACACACCCCAGGAACCCCTTATGCTATCTAGGTGTGAATCAGAAGCACAAAGCCAAGAGGAAGCCCTGAGCACCTCCACCCATGAAAGGAAACACAGCAGCAGGATGGAGTAACAGGACAGCAGGTACAGGGCTGTGCGATCCCCTCCAACCCATACAGTACCCTAAGCACTGCCAGGTGAATGTCAAGTGCAGAGCCAGGTGTAATACCTAAGAATCACTGGTGTGTGGGGCCGGAGCGATAGCACAGCGGGTAGGGCGTTTGCCTTGCACGCGGCTGACCCGGGTTCGATCCCCGGCATCCCATATGGTCCCCCAAGCACCGCCAGGAGTAATTCCTGAGTGCAGAGCCAGGAGTAACCCCTGAGCATCGCTGGGTGTGACCCGAAAGCAAAAAAATAAAAAAAAAATAAATAAAAAATCATTGGTGTGGGGCTGGAGTGATAGCACAGCGGGTAGGGCGTTTGCCTTGCACACAACCAACCTGGGTTCGAATCCCAGCATCCCATATGGTTCCCTGAGCAGTGCCAGGGGTGATTCCTGAGTGCAGAGCCAGGAGTGACCCCTGTGCATTGCCGGGTGTGACCCCCCACCAAAAAAAAAGGAAAAAAAAAAAAGAATCACTGGTGTGGCTCCCTTTATCCCCGCCAAAAAAACTAACCAAAAAACCCTGTAAAAGTTAGCCTTGGGTTCACGGTATCTCACAGGGTTCCCAAGGACTTGGCAGGAGTGATCCTTGAGCACTGAGCTGGGAGTGCTCCCTGAGCACTGCTGGACGTGGCCCCAAGCAGCAGAGTCAGGCACTCCAACCAGGAGCCACATCCAAGATCTGCTTTCTGAAACAACTCGGGAGACAGATGTCCCTAGGACTCTGTGCACTCCTGTCACTGCATCCTCTCATCTTGTAACTCTCCTCCTACCTGGGTCAGTGGGTCACATGGTGCATCACCATCTTCCCCCACCTCTATAGTTCCTGAGGATTTACAGGAGGCTCCGTGTAAAGCCTGGAGGAGAAGTCAGAGCCATGAGCACCAGAGAGGAGCACAACCCATATGGCCCTGACCAAAAAAAAGTCCCTTCATTAGAGATGGAAACCCTGGCCGACCACACTCTTGGGCACCAGCTCACAGACCCACCAGGACAGACTGCCAGATGCTCCTTCCTCTTCAGTGGATGCAGAAATGGGTTGGAATCCAGGTTGCCCATTGCTTTCAGGGAAGGCAAGGCAAGCAGCTGACCTGCTGTCCTATCTCTCTGGCCCCTTGGTTTCTAACTGAAAATGTTCTAAACAAAAATCGAGTGTTAGAGATGAAAATTAGTTCCGAGAGCCAGAGCCAGAGCACATCGGGGAGGGCAACTGCCTTGCACAGGGCTGACTCTGGTTTGATCCCCGCATCCCATAGGGTACCCCGAGCTCACCGGGAGTAACTCCTGAGCTCAGAGTCAAGAGTAAGCCCTGAGCATTGCGGGCTGTGCCCCCCAAACAAAAGCACACAAAAAAAGTGACTTGTGTGCTCAATAGAAAAATGAACATCTTAATTTCACAACTTTCTGGACTCTACCCAGTGGAAAACCAATTTTATGACGGTCACAGAGATAGCACAGAGCATGGGATGCTTTCTTGACAGGCAGCCAACTCAGGTTCATCTCCATCACCCCAGTGTCCCCAAGATGAGCATGGAGTGATCAACGAGCATAGAGCCTGGAGTAATCCCTGAGCATCGGCAAGCATGGCCTCCAAAAACAAATCAATAAATTTAGGGGCCAGAACTATAGTTTTGTAGGGTATTGGCCTTGCACAAGGCTAACCTGGATTCAGTCCCCACACCCTTCGGTACCGTAAGTAGCAATACAGGGTATAAACCAAAACACAAAAGAAAAAAAAATTTAGGGACTGGAGCGATAGCACAGTGGATAGGACATTTGCCTTGCACGCAGCCGACCCAGGTTCAATCCCCAGCATCCCATATGGTCCCCCAAGCACTGCCAGGAGTAATTCCTGAGTGCAAAGCCAGGAGTAACCCCTGAGCATCGCTGGGTGTGACCCAAAAAAGAAAAAAAAAATTTAGGTTTTGAGTCAGCCACCACCACTAAGTTTCATAGGACACAGGTTTGGATCTTTGAGCCACAAATGGGGGAATTTGGGCTTATTCCTGAAGTACTTGGGGGATCCTTCATTGTGCTAGAGATTGTACCATGGCAGGCTGATTGCAAGTCCAGGGCCTGCACTCCTGGCCTCTCTCTGACCCCAGGAATTCAAATTCTATATAAATCCTGTGAACCTCACTAGAAGGAAACAGACTGGCATGACAAGGGGCAGGCATGAGGCCCAGCTAGTAGAGGCCATGGCAGGACTGCTGGCACATGGCTGCAGTTTTCAAAGGTTTGCAGGGGCTGAAAATAGAGGTCAGTGGGGAAGGTCCTTGCCATGCATGGGGCAGAGTCAAACACATACCCTGAATTCCCAAGGAGTGATCCCTGAGCACTGCTGGGTGAGACAGTAGCCCCCCCCAACTCCAACCATCCCCCCTTCAAACACAGTCAAAGAGGAAGTTATCTGCCTACAGCACAGGTGCGAATTCCAGAATTGCATTCTTAAGAGTCAATTCATTGGTTTGTTTCTGTTTTGGAGACACATCCGGGAGAGCTCAGAATTTATAGGCCAGATCTTCAGCCCATATGATTTCATTCCTCTGGGTATGTGATTTTTATATAAGAAAAAGAAGAAAAAGAATTACATTTGAGGGGGCTGGAGAGTTAGCACAGTGGGTAGGGCATTTGCCTTAGCATGTGGCTGACCCAGGTTCGATTCCCAGCATCCCATATGGTCCCTGGGCACTGCCAGGAGTAATTCCTGAGTGCATGAGCCAAAAGTAACCCCTGAGCATAGTTGATAGCTGAGTGTGACCCAAAAAAGAAAAAAAAATTTACATTTGGTCCAAAAGAAATCTTTTCGGTGAAAGTTCATAATTTTGCTCAGAGACTCCAACTTCATCTTTTCCTCCTTAAAAGCCTCTTGTTGAAAGTATTCCAGGATTTCATATCTAAATATTTCCAATGAAGGCTGAACAGAGGTTCAGGAGAGAGCACACAAGGCTGGAGCGGAGGCCAGCCAGCTGGAAGCCAGGGCCCTTCTCTGGTACCAACTGTGCACTGGTCCCCTGAGAACAGCACAGGGCGCAGCCCTCAAGCACCACCAGGTGTGGCCCCAAATCTTACCCATCTATTCCCGAGTAGTGAGATAGACTGTTGGATATCAACCCTAAATGCTTTAGTCTTTATCAGTGTATTGCCCCTTTCCTCCTCCCAGAGAAGCTTACCATGCCCTTGCTAGCATCCTTAATTTAGTCAAAGTCTATCTTCAACCTCCCCTTTGTGTTAGATATTAACCCTAAGTGCTTTAGGCTTTATCAGCGTATTGTCTCCTTTCTTCCTCCTAGAGGAATTTATATTACCCTTGCTAGCATCCCTAACTTAAAGTTTATTTGTAATCTTTCCCTTGTATTTTACCTCGCATTATCGGGGCTGGAGCGATAGCATAGCGGGTAGGGCGTTTGCCTTGCACACGGCCAACCCGGGTTCAAATCCCAGCATCCCATACGGTCCCCTGAGCACTGCCAGGAGTAATTCCTGAGTGCAGAGCCAGGAGTAACCCCTGTGCATCGCCAGGTGTGACCCAAAAAGCCAAAAAAAAAAAAAAATTACCTCGCATTATCACAGTCCCCCATGTCAATCTCGATTGCTTGTAAAACAAAACGTTCTTGTAATTCTGAACTTGTATTGATACTGCTTTGTATTTGAAGTGCTATATATTTGTACTTGCTTTTCTGTTTCCCTTATAGCCTTTTTATACATTACCATAGAGCAATGTTCTTTGGTTAAACACAGAAAGACCATTACTGCTATGCTCCTAATATTTGGGAGTTGATTGACACTGAAATATATCTGCTCCTGGGCATAATCACTTGGTCATAACCACTTGACTCAGGTTTCAGTTTCTGTAGTTCCTAACACCCCAAAGGGGAGGTCCCGCCGTGGGACTGGGATGGACCCGGGGGAGTGGCAAAACTACCTGGCAGCGAAATGGGACATTCTAGAAAGCATAAATGCATGGTTTTCATGCAAACTGTTACAATTTAAGAGACAGGACCCGCCCAGGGGAAGGACTAGCTGAACTGGCCTGAGGTCTTAGTCTGGGATTTACGGGGATTTGGGATTTGGGATTTGCTTGCCCTCAGAGCCCAGACAACCAAGTGTTAAAAGCCTTGCTTGCTCTCAGCCCAGAGAACTAAGTGTTGGGATCTTTGTCTCTTACTGTGTTTATCCAAACAACTGCAGGTATCGGTAACTTATACAATTAGAGGGAAACATAAAAGCAATGTAGTTGTCCCTGGGAGACAGAGTGTCTCCTTGAGTAGATCTCCCCAAAAGAATTTCCTCTGCCAAATGTTTATCTATGTAAATGACCATCACACTGGTCCTTACCTCAACCCCCCTTCAGATGTTCTATAAGTATGCTAGCAACTCTGCATTAAACGGGCCATTTTCACCATCAGACTGTGGTCTTGGTTCTTTGCTGGGGAAGATTGAAAATAGCTCTTACTGAACTCAGGCGTCCTTGCATCTTCATAACACCGGTTCTTTTTTGTGTTTACAGGATTTTATATCTAAGAATTTCCAATGAAGGCTGAACAGAGGTTCAGGAGAGAGCACACCAGGCTGGAGCAGAGGCCGGCCAGCTGGAAGCCAGGGCCCTTCTCTGGTACCAACTGTGCACTGGTCCCCTGAGAATAGCACAGGGCACAGCCCTCAAGCACCACCAGGTGTGGTCCCAAATCTTACCCATCTACTCCCGAGTAGTGAGATAGACCAAGGGAGAGGAACTCAGAGGGCTGAGCACCTGCTTTACCAGAGGGGGAACTCGGCATGGTCCCCCCTGCATCCAGAGACAGATAGAGCGGGAGGGTCTCTGACATCTCCAAGTTTGTAGCAAAAAGGGGGAAAGAAAAGGCAGGAGAGAAAACCCCAAAAGAAGTTCAAAGAGGGGCCGGAGCGATAGCACAGTGGGCAGGGCATTTGCCTTGCACGCGGCCAACCCAGGTTCGATTTCCAGCATCCCATATGGTCCCCTGAGCACCGCCAGGGGTAATTTCTGAGTGCAGAGCCAGAAGTGACCACTGTACATCGGCAGGTGTGACCCAAAAAGCAAAAGAAAAAAATTTCAAAGAAAGCTTATGTGTCAAGACAAATTCTGGAATGAGACTTTTTTTCTTTTTGGTTTTGGGGCCATACCTGGTGATGCTGAGGAGGCCCTATGGTGTACCCAGGATCAAACCTGGATCATCCATGAGTAAGACAAAGGTTCTCCTGACTGTCTTTCACCAGGCCCTAGAGGGAGACATTTAAAACCTGTTACAGCTGGTCCCTAGCGGAGCCATAGCACAGCGGTTAGGACGTTTGCCTTGCACGTGGCCAACCCGGGTTCGATTCCTCCGTCCCTCTCAGAGAGTCCGGCAAGCTGAGTATCTCAGCCGCACGGCAGAGCCCTGGCAAGGATACCCCTGGCGTATTCGATATGCCAAAAACTGTAACAAGTCTCACAATGGAGATGTTTAAACTGATGAGCAAGGGATGACAGTGATACAGTGATACAATGATACAGCTGGTCCCTGGAAGCCCCCTTTCTGAAAGTACTCACCCCAACATTAGGAGGCGCCCCTGGTCTAGGAGAAATGGACAATCAGAATCTTGATAGGTAAAGCAGAAATTCTTTTCCTGGGGAAAAATAAAATCATATAGAGTTAGCAGAAATAGTACAGTTGATGGGGTGCTTTTATTTCAAGCAGCTTAAGCTGAGTTCAACACACAACAGCACATAGGCTCCCCACCCCAGCATTGCCAGGAACAATGCCTGAGCACAGATCAAGAGTCAGAAAGATAAGCAAGTACTGGGAGTATTACTACACAGCTTAGAAGCTGGCCTCACATAATGGGGGAAAAGGCAGTTCAGTTAGAGAAGAGATCACCAAGTAAATGGTGCTAGGAGGATCCACTCGGGATGGGAGACGCATTCTGAAAGTAGACTACCGAACATGATGGCCACTTAATACCTCTATTGCAAACCACAACACCCAAAAGGAAAGAGAAAGCAAAAGGGAATGCCAAGCCACAGAGGCGGGGTGGGAGGAGTGGGAATGGGGTGAGGATGGTGGGAGGGATGCTGGGACCATTGGTGGTGGAAAATGGGCACTGGTGGAGGGATGGATACTTGGCCATTGTATATATGACTGAAATGTAAGCATGGAAGTTTGTAAGTCTGTAACAGTACCTCACGGTGATTCACAAATTAAAAAAAATTAAGGGGCTGGATCGATAGCACAGCGAGTAGGGCGTTTGCCTTGCACGTGGCAGACCCGGGTTCGATTCCCAGCATCCCATATGGTCTCCTGAGCACTTCCCAGAGTGATTCCTGAGTGCAGAGCCAGGAGTCAGCCCTGAGCATCGATGGGTGTGACCCAAAAAGCCAAAAAAAAATTTTTTTTAGAAAAAAAGGCAATACAGAAAAAAAAAAGTCAGTAAGCCCTGAGTACTTGGGGCCCAAAAACTAAAATAAATAAATAAATTTCTGTGTCAAAGGACTGGAGAGATACTACAGCGGGCGAGGTGCTTCTCTTGTACACTGCCAACCCATGTTTGATTGCCAGCATCCCATATGGTACACTGAGCACTGCCAGGAACCCTGAGTGCACAGGCAATGAGTATTACCATGTGTGTCACCCCAAACTAATTAGTTCACTAAAATGATTAAATAAAGGTGGGGCTGGAGCAATAGCACAGCAGGTAGGACGTTTGCCTTGCACACGGCCAACCCAGGTTCGATTCCCAGCATCCCATATGGCTCCCTGAGCACCGCCAGGGGTAATTCCTGAGTGCATGAGCCAGGAGTAACCCTTGTGCATCGCCAGGTGTGACCCAAAAAGAAAAAATAAATAAATAAATAAATAAATAAAGGTGTGGTGGACAATAGTGCTCTTAAATTGCATTGTGAGAGGGCTTGGGGCACACCTGGTAGTGTCCACGCTACTTACTTCCTGCTAAGTTCGCACACCTGGTCGCGGGATCCTCTGTAGCCCAGATGGGTATTTGTTGGGTTTAATCTGCAGCATCCCATATGGTTCCCGAAGAACCACCAGGAGTGACTCCTGAGTGCAAAGCCAGGAATACCCCCTGGACATCACCGGGCACCTGAGTGTGACTCTAAAAGCTGAAAAGAAAAGAAACTTTCACATCTCCTTGGACTCCGGAAACTACTGGGTAAATGGGGAACATGTGAAAATTAAAATGCTCTGCCAAAATCTTTTGACTAAGTAGATGAACACACCTCCATCCTCACCAGGAGGGAATGCTAGTAGAGCTGGGTGCTTTGCAAGCAGAGGTGCTTTGCAAGCTGCTGACCAGGGTATGGGGGGGCCCTGAACACCATCAGGAGTGCAGAATCAGGAGTGACCCCTGAACACAGTGGTGAAGCTCAAACCCTCCACCCTAAAAGGAAAAAGAATCTTTAACTCCTCTGAAATTAGCCTAAGGAATGAAAGGTGGCCAGCAAAGGGCTAGCCTGGGGATAGTCCCAGGAAGATCCAGCCCTGACAAACCTTATGACTGCTCCAGGACTGTGAGTCCTTGAAAGGGAGCTAACGATGCAGTGGCCAACGCATGTTCCATAAAATCTTCAGGGAAACTGAGGCTTCCTCTGGCTCTGACACTTTCTCTTTGGTTGTGGGCCAGAGGAATCACTCAACAGGGGAGAGGGCTGGCCTGGCCTCCATACACACAAGAGGGTCCCAGGAGCCCACCAGAGGGCTCCCTGACTGAAGAGCCAAGAGTCACCCTGAGCACTGCCAGGTATGGGTCTAAAACACATGTAAAAAAAAATTTTTTTTAAAAAAAAAACTTTCTCGAGGCTGGAGTGATAGCACAGCGGCCGATCCGGGTTCGATTCCCAGCATCCCATATGGTCCCCTGAGCACCGCCAGGAGTAATTCCTGAGTGAAGAGCCAGGAGTAACCCCTGTGCATCGCCAGGTGTGACCCAAAAAAGAAAATAAATAAATAATGAAATAAAAATTAAAAAATATAAAAACAACTTTCTCTTCTGTCTGTTCCATCATTTTCCTTGTTTCTGGAACTTTCCATTCTTTGCTCTTCAAGCTCTTTTTTCTCCTTGACCACGTGTTTCCTCTACACACCCCATCTTTTTTAAAATTTTGGGGTGATCCTCAAAAGTTACTCCTGGCTCTGCACTCGGGGGGGCACTTCCTGCGGGTGCCAGGGCGTCCCCCTCTTCTGCATCTTTCTAAGTAAATTCTCCTCAGTAAAAACTACCATGTTGGGGCTGGAGCGATAGTACTGCGGCTGACCCGGGTTCGATTCCCAGCATCCCATATGGTCCCCTGCGCACCGCCAGGAGTAATTCCTGAGTGCATGAGCCACCTACCTTGTTTCCCAAAAAAAAAACAATTAATAAACAAGACAAAGCTTTCGGCAGGAGCGCTCGGTGTGTCCGGATGAGGGGCCGCCACCCTCGGCCACTTTCACTGAGCGACCCCGCTGCTCACAAGATCGCGGAGACCGCGGAGATTCAGGGAGCTCTGAGCGACCTCTTGGAGGTCAGCGAGGAAACCGGCCTTCCAGAACCCCCCTATTTTCCCGGGTGGTCCCTCCGCCTTCCCAAACTCCCACGGGTTCCTCAATCTCCGAAGCAATGGCGGCCAACTGGCAGTTCCTTCCCTAACACAAAGACCCCTGGGAATTCCGTGACGTCACCGGCATGTTCAGGCAGAGCCTTAAAGGGCCAGGTCCCAAGTATGACTGATGAAACACTATCTGGTCAGAAACGTTCTTTTCCCCCCCTATTTCTGGGCCTGGATCAGCGGTACTAAAGCAGAGAAGGCGCTTGCTTTGCACTTGGCTGACCCAGTTAGATATCCGAGCACCCCACAGGGTCCCCTGTTCTTGGGAGAAATGATTCCTGAGTTCAGAGCCAGGAGTTAGCCCTGAACACTGCAGGGTGTGGCCCCCCAAATACTGCAACAACAAAAGGTAACCAAGCCGAAAAACAACAACAACAACAAAAAAGCTCACTTGCAATGACAAATTCTACAGTGAAACAGTTAAAAGGTTGAACAATGGGTCCTTAAACCCACTTTTTTTTTTTTCCTATGCTGCAGAAGCCCATGATGTCTTCTGATTGCTTGTTCTTCTCTTTTTCTGCTCTCACACTCACATCCTTACTGAGCCAAGCCAGAGTGAGAATAAGAAATGAAATAGGGGCTGGAGCGATAGCACAGCAGGTAGGGCGTTTGCCTTGCAAGCGAACGACCGGGTATGATTCCCAGCACCCCATATGGTTCCCAGAGCACTGCCAGGAGTAATTCCTGAGTGCAAGAGCCAGGAGTAACTTCTGTGCAATGACGGGTGTCACCCAAAAAGAAAAGGAAAAAAAAAAAGAAATAGTGGTGAGTCTTGACAGCTCCAAGTGAGGGGCTGTTTTTGTACCTCTTTATTTAGTTCTTATTTGACCACCTTCCTCCTGGCTTCCATCACCAAGACCATTATTTACAAGTTAACATGCACTTGACATACAAATGCCAATACAATGGCATGGCTGCAGCCCGGGTGATAATCAGCAAGTGATGTAGGCAGGCAGATACGGAAGGCCCCCTCCCAAACCAATGGCAGTAAATTTCCTGGGAAGTAATAGCCCTGACCTCAGGGAGAATTGGTGCCAGTGCCAGTCCCTAACAGACGCTGAGGAGACTGGACCCTTACAAAGACGACAGCAACAGAGATAGAGACCAATAAAGGACCTGAAAGAGATTCATCAGAAACTCCAAAGCTGTTCCTTTGATACCTGACCAACCCCCTAGGATAGAAGCTCACGAAGAAACAAAAGGCCAGGAAAAGAATTTCAAAGAAGACCATCACCACCTTGAACAAAAGAAGCACACTCATTTGCTGCCCTAGCCCATGTGCTGCTTGTGCCCATGTGGCCAAGCACATGCAGTGCCTGAGCGAATGTGTCGCCCGCATCTCCCCTCTTGAGATGTGCACTTTCATTACTTTCATGTCTAATGCTGGGATGTGTGTAGGGGCTCTCTCCACCCTTGGTTCTCTCTCTCCCTCCCTCTCTCTCTCTCTCTCTCTCTCTCTCTCTCTCTCTCTCTCTCTCTCTCTCTCTCTCTCTCTCTCTCTCTCTCATAATTTATTTTACATTTTAAACTCACCTAAGAGTTGTCTGCAGTTTCACGTGTCATGTTTCTGTTTTTGTGATTTTTGTGCCTTAACACAATTTTCTTGGAAAATGTGCCCAGGTAAAGATATGAGTTTAAAAAAAAAAAATCTTGATACTCTTTTGTCACATAGCACTATAGAATTTTGGGGTGTTTTGTGTTGGGTTTTTTTTTCTTTTTGGGTCACACCTGGTGATGCACAGGGGTTACTCCTGGCTCTGCACTCAGGAATTACTCCTGGCGGTGCTCAGGGGACCATATGGATGCTGGGAATCAAACCCAGGTTGACTGCGTGCAATTCAAATACCCTACCCACTGTGCTATTGCTCTGGCCCCGAATTATTTTTTTGAAAAATATATTTTTTACCTTCGGACTTTGGAAACTGGTTTTCTAAGCTGGTATTGGACATTGATTGGACTATAAAAACATTTTATGTGCAGAATAGTTTTTGTGTAAAGAAAATATGATAAGCTATGATTTTAAAAGTTGGAATAGAAATTATCATATGGATTGTTATACCTGTAAATGTAAATCCATTGTCATATGGTAGAAATAGAAAAATGTTTAGAGAACTATTTGATGTAAGGTTGTTAAATTTAGAGATAACTTTTCTGGGGCGATAGGACAAAGCAGTATTACGTATTTATTTTTAGTAATTTTAAATTTTTTTTTTTTTTTTGCTTTTTGGGTCACACCCAGCGATGCACAGGGGTCGCTCCTGGCTCTACACTCAGGAATTAACCCTGGCGGTGCTCAGGGGACCATATGGGATGCTGGGAATCGAACCCGGGTTGGCCGCATGCAAGGCAAACGCCCTACCTGCTGTGCTATCGCTCCAGTCCCCTTAAATTATTATTTTAATGAATCATCATGAGGTACATTTACAGACTTACAGACTTTCATGAGGGCTGGAGCAATAGTATAGTACAGCGGGTAGGGCGTTTGCCTTACACGTGACTGACTTGGGTTTGGTTCCCAGCATCCCATATTGTCCCCTGAGCACTGCCAGGAGTAATTCCTGAGTGCTTCCTGGGTTCTATTCTTTCACCCCTCTCAGAGAGCCCGGCAAGCTATCGAGAATATCCGGCCCGCACAGCAGAGCCTGGCAAGCTACCCGTGGCGTATTCAATATGCCAAAAACAGTAACAAGTCTCACAATTGAGACATTACTGGTGCCAGCTTGAGCAAATCGATGAGCAACGGCATGACAGTGATACAGTGATACAGTGCTTTTGAGCTCACACCCAGCGATGCACAGGGGTTACTTCTGGCTCATGCACTCAGGAATTACTCCTGGCAGTGCTCAGGGGACCATATGGGATGCTGGGTATCAAACCCAAGTCGGTCACGTGTAAGGCAAATGCCCTACCCACCGTGCTATTGCTCCAGCTCCCCCCCCCCCAGGTTCTCTTTTGAGTATGTTACTCTCCACTCTCTCCCACTAAGTCTACCTCCTTCTCTTCAAAACCTCCAAATAAAAACTGTAATTTCACTACTTGTCTACTCCTGAAATTCCTTGCTGTGGGGCGAGACAAGAACCCAGTAACCCTGGGTCCTGGGTGGCAGAGGTGGATCAGGAGAAAGTGACCTTCTTTCTCCTCCCCACTTCACATAAGCCACCTGTGGTGCCCACCTACATCACAAGTACCTTTCTGTAAATTTACAAAGTAAAGCTTGGGGGCCCGCAGCTGCATACACGTTGTGTTCAGTGGTCCAGATCTGCCTCCCCTCCTCCCCAGGGCTCCCCAACAGAGAGATAGAGAGCCGGGGAGATGGGGACCACAGCCTGATGGTGAAAATGGTCTGTTTAATGCAGAGTTGCTAGCATACTTATAAAACATCTGAAAGGGGATTGAGGTAAGGACAGGTGTGTTTTGGTCATTTACATAGATAAACATTTGGCGGAGGAAATTCTATTGGAGAGATCAACTCAAGAAGACACTCTGTCTCTAAAGGACATCTACATTGCTTTGTTTTGTTTCATTTTTTGCTTTTTGGGTCACACCTGGCAATGCACAGAGGTTACTCCTGGCTCTGCACTCAGGAATCACCCCTGAGGGTGCTCAGGGGACCATATGGGATGATGAGAATTGAACCTGGGTTGATCGCATGCAAGGCAACGCCCTACCCGCTATGCTATCGCTCCAGCCCTACATTGCTTTTATCTTTCCCTCTAGTTGTATAAGTTGGCAATACTCGCAGTTGTTTGGATAAACACAGTAAGAGACAAAGATCCCAACACTTAGTTCTCTGGGCTCTGAGAGCAAGCAAGGCTTTTACCGTAAATCCCAGACTAAGTCCTCAGCCCAGTTCAGCTTGTCCTTACCCATGGGGGGGGTCCTGTCTCTTAGGTTGTAAAAGTTTGCATCAAGATCATGCATTTATGCTTTTGAGGCATTCTGGTGAGCAACGTGGCCCGGACAATGCTCCGGACCCGATCAGGCCAGCAACACCGGGGGGCCGGAAGGAGGATATAAAAGGGAATCACATCTATATATCAAAGGGGATATATTGGGGGAAAATTACATGTATTGGGGGAAAATTACATGTATTGAATCAAAGGAGAATCATACATATCAAAGAAAATCACAGGTATCGGATCAATAGGAAAACCATAGGAAACCATAGGAAAACCATACAAAAGGGAAAACCACACCTATTTCACTTAATATGCTAATTTCAACATTTGTTGACCGTTCTGAGCAGATGTTTGTTTACAGTTCCTTGGGGCAGTTTGTTGGCCCATTTGGTGACAGAGTCCTGCCCAGGGGAAGGTCCTGAAGACATCTTTCAAAGCAGTCAAGTAGTTACAAAGGGCAACTTCAGCGGTTAACCCTTAACCTGCCCTTCAGTTCTTGACTCTTAACTTGCCCTCCTCTTCACCGCCACCACACCTTCTCCAGATGGAACCCTGGCGACACTGAGCAGCAACTAACACGGCTCCAGGATTCGGGACCGGGACACATCCGAGCCGCGCGGCCGCTAACGCAGCCGCTCGACCTTTTCTAAAACCTAAAAACATACAATCTTTTAATGGAAAACTAATTATCAAATGCCTCCTTATTGGGGTTATCTTGTTTGGGGATATAACTCCCACAACAATAGTGAGTTTTGTGTTGAAATATGGAACATAATCAAGGTGAAGAGAAAATAAAGTGAAATTCATCAGTTATACAGTTGGGGTGGGGGGCGGGGGGTATACCGGGGATTTTGGTGGTGGAATATGGGCACTGGTGAAGGGATGGTGTTTGAATACGGTATAACTGAGACATAAACCTGAGAACTCTGTAACTTTCCACATGGTGATAAAATTTTTAAAAAAATAAAATTATAAAATTTGGAGCAATAAAAAAAAAAGAAAAGAAAAGAAAAAAAGAAAACATATAACATGCTGGGGATCAAACCAAGGTCAGCTGTTGCAAAGCAAGTGCCTGATCAACTGTACTATCCCTCTACCCCCTCACATATTATTTTTAATAAATCATGGGAAAGGAAGTGGTTCCTCAATTGTTCCCATAAAATATGGGAACGCAAGTGGTTCCTCAATTGTTTCTTCCTTTCTTTTTCTTTTGGATTTTGAGGCACATCCAAAATGCTCAGGGGTCACCCATGGCTCTGCAGTCAGAAATGACTCCCTATGGTGCTCATCATATGGGATGGCAGGTTTTGAACCTGGGTTCCCTGCTAGTGTCTTACCCATTGCACTCTTTAACCTCTCAAATATTTCTTGTTGTTTGTTTTTTGGGCAGGGACAGCACACCTGGTCGTGCTCAAGGGTAACTCCTGGTTTTATGCTCAGGAATCATTTCTGGTAATGCATGTGGGATCATCTAGGATCACTTGTATCACTTGTCATCCCATTGTTCATCGATTTGCTCTAACGGGTGCCAGTAAAACGTCTCCATTTGTCCCTTTCGTGTTTTAGTGTATCCCAATGGTGTCTGCTCACTCCAGGAACACGAAGAGCCTCAAACCATTCATTTAGGGTCTTTTTTTTTTTTTTAATTATTTATGTTTTATTTTTATTTTTTTAGTATTTGGGTCACACCCCGCGATGCACAGGGGTTACTGACTCTGCACTCGGGAATTACTCCTGGCAGTGCTCGAGGGACCATATGGGGTGCTGGGAATCGAACCCAGGTTGGCTGCATGCAAGGCAAACGCCCTCCCCGCTGTGCTATGACTCCAGCCCCCTCATTTAGGGTCTTGATAAAGAAGTCCGACCATCTCGTAGGTAGGCAGCCATACGTTCTTTTGACTTCCCATGGAATCCAGTCGGTAACAGCTCTAGTCCAGTGGTCATCTCTAAATCGCATTATGTGTCCAGCCCATCTGATTTTCGATGCCTTGGCAAACAAGACAGCGTCCCTGATTCATGATTGTCGACAGAAGTCAGAACTCTGGATTCATTCTCTCACTTGAGTGAAATGTGATATTCCAAGCATAGCTCTTTCGATTCCTCTTTGGGATACCCGAATACTGTTTTCATCCTGTCTTCATAGGGTCCAGGTCTCTGAGGCATATGTTAGTGTACTAACCATGTATTATACTGACAATTAAACCCAGTCCCTCAATTAAAAAAAAAAAAAAAGATCATGCATTTATGCTTTTCTAGGATGTCCCATTTTGATGCCGGGTAGCTTTGCCACTTGCCCCAGGTCCATCCCAGTCCCACTGCTGGATCTCCTTTTGGGGGTGTTAGGAACTACAGCAACTGAAGCCTGGGTCAAGTAATTATAACCAAGTAATTATGCCCAGGAGCAAACACATTTCAGAGTCAGCCAACTCCCAAATATTAAGAGCATAGCATTAATGGTCTTTCTGTGTTTAACCAAAGAGCACTGCTCTCTAGTAAGATATAAAAAGGCTATAGGGGAAATAGAAAAACAGGTACAAATATACAACACTTCAAAACAAGCAGTACAAATATAAGTTCAGAATTACCAGAAAGTTTTGGCTTACAAGTAATCAAGACTGACTTGGGGAACTGTGACAATGAGAGGTAAAATACAAGGGAAAGGTTAAAGATAAGCTTTAACTAATTTAAGGATGCTAGCAAGGGCATGTTAAACTTCTCTGCAGGAAGAAAGGGGGTAATTCACTGATAAAGCCTAAAGCACTTAGGGTTAATATCCAACACAAAGGAAAGGTTGAAGATAGACTCTAACCAAATTAGGGATGTTAGCAAGGACCTGGTAAACATCTCTGGGAGGAGGAAAGAGGCAATTCATCAGTGAAGACTAAAACACTTCGGGTTGTTATCCAACCCCTTTCTCTTATAGAACTGACCTCATGGGAATCTTGTCACACACTAACAGGACTATTTCCTTCTTGGCTACACTTTCTTTCGTAGCACTCCTGACCCCCCTTGTCTGAAGGAAACTTGCTTTACTGAGGGTGATTGATTTTGATTGATTTCTTTACTGACATTAGGTATTGCTATTAGGGGATCAAGTCTACTAGTATGAATTTTACTATGTCTACTAAGGCTTGAGGAGAACATCAATGCCTTCCCACATTCTTTGCATGCAGATTTCTCTCCAGTATGCATTTTCATAACATAGTAAGGCCTCAGGGCAGAGAAAAGGCCTTCCCACAAGTCTGACATTGAGGTTTCTCTTCACTATTAATTTTCCTGTGCTTAAGTAAGTCACCACCAAGTTACAGAGAAGGTCTTCCCTTATTACAAACATAAGGTTTCTCTCTGGTATGTATTTTCCTATAACTACAAGGAAAATCCTATGAGGCAGTTTCAGAAACAAGATTTCAAACCCAGAGTATGGAACCAGAGAGGTAGTGTAATACAGTAGGTTGGGCATTTGCTTTGCATTTGGTTTATCTGAGTTTAATCCTCAGAATCCCAAATGGTCCACTGAGCCGGGTCTGAGTGCAGAGCTAGGAGTAAGCCCTGAGCACTGCCAAGTATGGTGCAATAGCAAATGCATCACTTGTATCACTTGTCATCCCGCTGATCGTTGATTTGCTCAATCGGGCGCCAGTAATGTCTCCATTTGTCCCTGTTGTGTGCTAGTGTAGCCCAATGATATCTGCTCACTCCAAGAACAGGAAGAGCCTCAAACCATTCATTCAGGGTTTTTTTTTTCTTTTTGGGTCACACCCAGCAATGCACAGGGGTCACTCCTGGCTCAGGCACGCAGGAATCACCCCTGGCGGTGCTCAGAGGACCATATGGGATGCTGGGATTTGAACCCGGGTCGGCCGCGTGCAAGGCAAACGCCCTACCCGCTGTGCTATCACTCCAGCCCCTCATTCAGGGTTTTGACGAAGAAGTTTGACCATCTCGTTGGTGGGCGGCTATGCGATCTTTTGACATCTCATGGAATCCAGTCGGTAATAGCTCTAGTCCAGCGGTCACCTCTGAATCTTATTACATGTCCAGCCCATCTGATTTTTGATGTCTTGGCAAACGAGACAGCGTCCCTGATTCTTGACCATTGATGGAAGTTGGAACTCCGGATTCCTTCTTTCACTTGAGTGAGACGTGATACTCCTAGCATAGCTCTTTCGATTCCTCTTTGGGTTACCCGAATAGCGTTCTCGTCCTGTTTGCGTAGGGCCCAGGTCTCTGAGGCCTATGTTAGTGCAGGAAGAATGGTGGAATCAAAAAGATGCGCCGGGAGTCGGAGGTTCTTCGTCCTCTTAACCACTTCTTCGACGCTCTTGAAGGAATTCCACGCTGCTCTCTTCCTCCTGCGCAGTTCATATGTACATATGTATTTGCTGTTTGCTTACCTCCACTACCCAGCAAATACATATGTTATTGATATAGGCAGGCAGGCAGATAAGGAAGGCCCTCTCCCAAGACAATGGCAAAGATATCCTGGGGAAAAAATTAGCCCAGGAGTTGCAAGAGCCTGATAAGACCCTCAACAGAAAAGCAGGAAAAATCAGGAACTGAAGCCTGATAAGATCCTCAGCAGAAAACAGGAAAGAAGAGAAGAGAAGAGAAGAGAAGAGAAGAGAAGAGAAGAGAAGAGAAGAGAAGAGAAGAGAAGAGAAGAGAAGAGAAGAGAAGAGAAGAGAAGAGAAGAGAAGAGAAGAGAAGAGAAGAGAAGAGAAGAGAAGAGAAGAGAAGAGAAGAGAAGAGAAGAGAAGAGAAGAGAAGAGAAGAGAAGAGAAGAGAAGAGAAGAGAAGAGACATAGGAACAGACCCCGAGGCGGCTGGACCCCTATAGAAATGATGAACTTCAGCAAAGATAATGACACAATTAAGGACTTGAGGACTGGAGTGATAGAACAGCGCGTAGGGTGTTTGCCTTGCACGCGGCCGACCCAGGTTCAATTCCTCCATCCCTCTAGGAGAGCCTGGCAAGCTACCTAGAGTATATTCCTCCCACACAGTAGAGCCTGGCAAGCTCCCCGTGGCATATTCAATATGCCAAAAACAGAAACAAGTCTCACAACGGAAACTTTACTGGTGCCCACTGGAGCAAAAGGACTTGAAAGAAATTCACAGAAACTTTCAAAACTCTTCCTTCCATACAATACCTAATCAATCCCTACCTCTGTTAGAAAACTCCAGAGTAAGGCATCCTTAGGAATATACATATAAAAGCCAATTCTAAAGGCCACTTCAAGAAGACTTCTCAGTCTTTGGGGAAGCCTGAACTCTCCTTTGAGTGTGTTACTCTCTTTCTCCTCCCCTTCAAACTTCCAAATAAAATCTGTTTTACTTAACTGCTTGTCTACTCCTGGAATTCTTTTCTGCGAGGTGAGACATGTTAGGGCTCAGATCGAGATCTCCCTATAACGACAAAGAGACTCCAGAGACTGCAAACAGCAAGCAGGGTTTATTGTAAGACTGGCTAGCCAGGGTCCAGCCGCCTACACGGACACGCAGGTCCAGCAGGTTGGGCCAAAGACCCCAAGCTTCTCCAAAGGAGATCTTATATAGGCCTTCCCCGGCCGTTACAGCAGAGCCCGCGCATTTCATAGCCAATAGATTTGTAATATTGCAAACTTTCTTAACCAATCCATTTAAAAGGACATCACTCCTTAGCCTATGGTTTTAGAGATCAGTATTCGCGCCAATATTCAGGAATGTCCCGGTTCTGGGGGCAGTTCTGGGTCTTGTGATACGGGTCATGTGATATGGGTCTGGTTATCTGGTCTGACCACCACCCTTCTTGCGAACCGGGGTGCCTGTATCTGAATTCCTTGCTCAGGGGCAGAAAATCAAGTTATTCTAGAATGCGGGCTCCTGTAAAAAGAGTCTTAAGAAAGCTAAATAGATTCCTGTGGTCTGTCCTGGGCCAGATCCTCACAAGACAAGAATTTGGAAAACCCTAAGCAATGGGATGACAGTGTGACAGTGACAGTGACAGTGATGTTGTATTGATGTAGGCAGGCAGGAAGACAGGTAAGGCCCCCTCCCAAGACTAGGCTTGGAGATCTCAGGATAAGGCCTGGGGATTGGCCTCTCTCACCAGTCCTAGTCTTCCCAGCAGGACCCGGTTAGCAGAGGTGGATGGGGAGAAAGTGACTATCTTTCTCCTCCCTGCTTCACATAAGTCACCAATGGGGTCCACCAACATCAGTTTGGCAACCTCGGCAGGACATTGCAGTGAAGAAGGATGTAATCTGTGGAAAATCTGCTGTGGAGGAATGATGTAGAGATCATCATCATCATCATCATCATCATCATCATCATCATCATCATCATCATCATCATCCTGTTCATCGTCAATTTTCTCAAGCGGTCTCAGTAATGTCTCCATTCGTCCTAGTCCTGAGATTTTAGAAGCCTCTCTTTATTCATCCTTCCCAACGGTGCCGCATTGGAGGCACTTTCAGGATTGGGGGAATGAGACCCATCATTGTGTGAGGAATTGGCCCAGAACAGACCTTAGGAATTAGTTTAGCTTTCTCAAGATTCTTTTTACAGGAGCCCGAATTGCAGAATAACTTGTTTTTCTGCCCCTGAGCAAGGAACTCCGATACAGCCGCCCCAGGTTGCAAGTCAGACCAGGTAACCAGATGCCTCTTAGATGCCTCCTACAAAACCCATGCCACTAGACCCATGACTGCCCTAAAACCCAGGACATTCCTGATCATTGAACCAAATGCTGATCTTTAAAACTATAGGCTAAGGAGTGATGTCCTTCTAAATGGATTGGTTAGGAAAATATGTATCATTACAAATCTATTGGCTATGAAATGCGCAGGCTCTGCTGTAACGGCCGGTGAAGGCCTATATAAGATCTCCTTTGGAGAAGCTCGGGGCCTTGCTCAAACATGGGACCTGCATGTCGCTGTGTGCGTATGCACGACCCTGGCTAGCCAGCTTAATAAACTACCTGCTTGCTAATTGCATTCCTGTGTGGTCCTTGTCTGCAGTCGGAAATCCAGAACCATGCCCTAACAATTGTTACTATTTTTAGCATATGAATACGCCACGGGGAGCTTGTTAGGCTCTCTCGTGCAAGCTGGAAATTCTCGGGAGCTTGCCAGGTTCTCCAAGAGGGAGAACTAGGCTCTAAGATGTCGGTTATAAAACTGGGAGCTTGGTTTTATAGTTTCTGGATGTTGGCCATTGATGGGATAACACGGCGCTGGGGGCAACTTCTGGGTGTGACCGCCTAGCTACTGAAAAATGGGGATCTGGGTGTAAGAGGCCCAGTCCCAATCCAGGCAGGCTTGGAGATCTCAGCCCCAGGCCCCGCACACCTGGGTTCCTTCTGCTGGTTCCTTCACGCGTGAGGCTCGTCTGAACTTGTGGAGAGGGGCCTTGAGTATGGCTGTGACTGGGTTCCGGAGGTCTTCGGCTGTCGGGGCTAGAACTCGGGGAGGAGAGGGAAACTCAACCCACCCCCTCCTAGAGGACCAGTGAAGACAGCCAGGCTCGGGTCAAGAGACTGTAGAGATATGCCCTTGGAAATCTCTAGGGAGGATGGGGGAGGAATGTGATAACCTCTGTGTGAATGTGTGTGTGCATGAGTACCCTGATAGGTCCTCCTATCGGGTGTGACTTTGTAACTCCCCAACCTGGTACTCTTTAAGTCACGGAGCTCAGTGGGCTGCCTGCGATTCCACGGAGGACGTACAGTCAAGGGTGACACTGGCATAGATGCTGGTTTCACATCACAATGCTGAACCATTACGAAGTACTAAGTCCTCCAATGGCCAGGCAAGCATCTGAATGGTCTCTGCAAAGAGGCACCCCTCCTTTGTCTGTCTCGAGTCACTGTTCACTATGGGAGGGACAGGAGGAAAACCCACTAGTGAGAAGATTCTGGGAAACTTAAGGCAAGAGGTCAAGTCCTGGGCAGAAAAATCCTTTCTGCACTCAGTTTCAGTCTAACAGGAGAATCAGCTAGAGGTCCATTGAAATGCTAATGAAGGCAGCCAGCAGGTTTAGCTCTAGGCAATTTAAGGCAGAAAGAAAAAAAAAGAGAGGCTTTACCAGTAAGAAGCCTGAGGAAGGCTGCAAGCCAGCCAGAGGCGATGGGATATGTGTAGCAAGCTAAGAAAAGCAAAACTTTTTCCTCTTCCTCACCTCAAAGCAGCAAGTTTCCCCCGGAAACCCTTGGCACTGATGGATGCCCGGGAAGGCCCCAGCGACACCTGGAGTAGCTCAGAAATCACTGATGGAAATGTTCTCTGATTTTCTGATTCCATAGGCCAACAGGAGGTAAACAGCACTTGGCCAGCATGCAGTTGTGGTCATGTCACGCTTGAACCCATTAGAGCCACAGCAATCCAGGCAGAAAGGAACAAAGCCCCTTGAGAGAAATTACCAGGTGAAAAGTTTGCCAAGGAACTATCCTGTTTTTAGGTTGTTTTTTTGTTTTGTTTTGTTTTTGTTTTTGGGTCACACCTGGCGATGCACAGGGGTTACTCCTGGCTCTGCACTCAGGAATTACTCCTGGTGGTGCTCAGGGGACCATATGGGATGCTGGGATTTGAACCTGGGTCGGCCGCGTGCAAGGCAAACGCCCTACCCGCTGTGCTATCACTCCAGCCCCCTGTTTTTAGTTTTTTTCCTTCTTTTTCATAGGTTATTGCTGGTATTCAGGAAATATGGGAAATTCTACATCGATACCCAAAGATTCTCCTTTGGATTGTTTATTGCAACATCAGAAGAGCCTCTAGCTAGGCAGTCTAAGTAAGGAGCCTCTTGTTGACCTTTATAACACGATGTGGCCTGAATATAAACTAGAACATGGGGAAAGATGGCCAGTGAATGGCAGTTTGCATTACCAGACCATTTTGCAAAAAGTTAAAGAAGTGGGATGAAGTGGGATGAAGGCTTACAGTCAGGCCTTCATGGCACTATGCCAGGATGTATCAGATGTAAGGGAACTAGAGCCAGACCCTATAGATGATATCCTGATGTTAAACGCCCCATGAGCTATGGAGGGCTAGAGCGAGAGCACAGTGGGTAGGGCATTTGCCTTGCACGCGGCCGACCTGGGTTGGATTCCCAGTATCCCATAGGGTCCCCTGAGCACCACCAGGAGTAATTCCTGAGTGCATGAGCCAGGAGTAACCCCTGTGCATTGCCAGGTGTGACCCAAAAAAAGAAAAAATAAAAGAAAGAAAGAAAAGAAAAGAAAAAGGAAAAGGAAAAGGAAAAGAAAAGTCAGCTATGAGTCCCCCATGCCTCTCTAAGGCAGCTTCTTCAAATTGCTTCCAGTGTATATAACAAATGAGAGCAAATCGAGTAAGTCAAGAAAGTCTGAAGATCGGTTTAAACAAGAACAGGCTCAGTTGATAGGAATTGTTGTGGATAGAACCCTGAGACCTCAAAGTAACCCTAGAGGCATACCCTCAGGTGGAAGACTCCAGACCTGCTCATCTGGAAGGAATGCTTCAACTGTGGAAAAGTGGGACATCAGCAACGGCAGTGCCCAGATCCAAGACCACCACCTGGGCCATGCTCCAACTGCAACCAGGAAGGCCATTGGAGAAGGGATTGTCTTCAGACCCAGAGAGGGCAGCAGCCAATTTCTGTTCTAAAGACCCCAGTGCAAGAAGACCGAAGAGGCGGAGGTAAATACAGCTCCTGACTCCAACTTGATAATAACAAAAGCTGAGCCTTAGGTTACCTTTGTGTGTGTGTATGTGTGTGTGTGTGTGTGTGTGTGTGTGTGTGTGTGTGTGTTGTTTTGTTTTGTTTTGTTTTTTGGGTAACACCTGGCAATGCACAGGGGTTACTCCTGGCTCTGCACTCAGGAATCACCCCGTCGGTGCTCAGGGGACCATATGGGATTCTGGGAATCGAACCCGGGTTGGCCGCGTGCAAGGCAAACGCCCTACTAGCTGTGCTATTGCTCTAGCCCCTGCCTTAGGTTACCTTTGACATACCCAGTAGGTATGTCAATTTTTTGATCCATATAGGAGTCACCTACTCTGTCCTTAGTCAACCTCCAGGATGACTGCTGGCTAATTCATGTGTGATAATAGGGGTAGGGGGTGGCCCTGTGAGAAGGGTGCTTACTCAGCCATTGAACTGCAGCTATGGAGATACTTCTTTTACTCATGCTTTCCTAATTGTCCTAGGGTACCCAACCCCTCTTCTGGGGAGAGACATAATGCACTTCTTAGAAAGCACCTTCCACCTTTTCCCATTGAGGGAGAGAATTTTCATAGCCATTATAATGCATAGTTCTGATACAGACATCCCTTTGAAGTTAGAGCTGTAAACCCTGTGGTATGGGACCAGGGAATACCCAAAAAAAACTTTAAGAGCCTTTCCAGGTTACCTAAACCAGCACCAATACTCTATTTAACCTGAAGCTGGGGAGCGGGGGGGGGGGGGGGGCGGAATAGGGCATTTGCCATGCATGATGCCTACCCGGGTTCCATTCTCAGCATCCCATATGTTCCTCTGAGCACTGCCAGAAGTAATTCCTGAGTGCAAAGCTAGGAGTAACCCCTATGCATCACCTGGTATGACCCAAAAAGGAAAAACAAAAGCTAGGAAAGGATTACAGCCCCTAATATAGAAGTTCTTAAAATATGGACTGACTGATAGTACCTTGCCAGTCACCTTGTAATACTCTAATCCTTCCAGTAAAGAAGTCAAATGGCGGGTACGGGCTACTACAGGACCTTACAGCTGTTAACGAAGCAGCGGTTCCAATCCACCCTATTGTGCCCAATCCATACACATCCTAAATCAGGTCCCTGGTAACTCTGCCTGGTTCACAGTATCACTGTATCACTCTCATTCCATTGCTCATCAACTTGCTCGAGCGGGCACCAGTAACATCTCCATTGTGAGACTTGTTGTTACTGTTTTTGGCATATCGAATACGCCACGGGTAACTTGCCAGGCTTTGCCGTGTGGGCAAGATACTCTTGGTAGCTTGCCAGGCTCCTGAGAGGGCCAGAGGAATCGAACCCGGGTTGGCCGCATGCAAGGCAAATGCACTACCTGCTGTGCTATCATTTCAGCCCTGGTAGAACTTTACAAGAAAAAAAAAATCCAACCCTGGGGGCTGGAGCAATAGCACAGCGGGTAGGGCATTTGCCTTGCACGTGGCCGTGGCCACATGGCCGGACTGGGGTTCGATTCCCAGCATCCCATATGGTCCCCTGAGCACCGCCAGGGGTAATTCCTGAGTGCAGAGCCAGGAGTAACCCCTGTGCATCGCCGGGTGTGATCCAAAAAGAAAAAAAAAAATCCAACCCCATCAAAAAATAGGGAGAGGAAATGAACAAAAACTTCCTCAAAGAAGAAATTCTAATGGCCAAAAGGCACATGAAGAAGTGTTCTACTCCACTAATCATGAGGGAGATACAAATCAAAAACAACAATGAGACACTATCTCACACTGGCCCACTGGCCCACATCCAAAGGAAAAAGAGCAACCAGTGCTGACATTGATGCAGGGAGAAAGGGACTCTCTTTCACTGCAGATGAGAATATGACTGGTCCAGCCTTTTTTTTTTTTTGCTCTTTGGGTCGCACCCGGCAATGCACAGGGTTACTCCTGGCTCATGCACTCAGGAATTACTCCTGGCAGTGCTCAGGGGACCATATGGGATGCTGGGAATCGAACCCGGGTTGGCCGTGTGCAAGGCAAACGCCCTACCCACTGTCCTATCGCTCCAGCCCTGGTCCAGCCTTTTTGGAAAAACAATAAGAACATTCCTCAAAAAAAAAAAAAAAACTAGAAATTGAGCTTCCATATGACTCAGCAATACCACTTCTGGGAATATACACTGGGGGTCCAAAACTCACAGCAGAAACACCATCTGCACTTCTGTGTTCCTTGAGCACTGTTCACAATTGCCAGAATCTGGAAACAACCTGAGTGCCTGAGAACAGATGACTGGGTAAAGAAACTGTGGTAGATCTACACAATGGAATATTATGCTGCTGTTAGGAAAAATGAGGTCATGAAATTTGCTTATAAATGGATAGACATGGAGAGTATCATGAGTGGAATGAGTCAGGAGAGGGGCAGATATAGAATGACAGCACTCATTTGTGGGATATAAAAATATATATATTCTATGAAACTAATATCCAAGGTCAGGGAAAACAGGGGCCAGGAACACCAGCCAATGGCGGGAAGCTTGCCACAAGGGTGTCTGGGGGGCGAAGGGCAGTTAGGATAGAGAAGGGACCAGTATGACAATAATGGATTGAAACGTTTTTGCACAAAAACTGAGTGATGAAAGAGGGTAAAGGGATATACATGATAACATGATAACCTTTTCAGTATCCATATTGCAAACTATAATACCCAAAAGAAAAGAGAGGGAGAAGGAGAGGGAGGAAGTAAGAAAAAAAGAGCAAAGTTTACATTCAAAATTAGATGCCCTGGATGTCAGTTCAGGGTCCACCTACTGAAGGAAGCACTGGGCAGCCGCTTACCCCTCCTGGGAGTTCAAATATTGGGGCGGGGAGATGCTCATCAAGTAAAGGCACATACATAGCATGTGGAGGCTTCGGGCCTGATGCCACTTAAGCACAGTGCCCAGGATCCGCAGCTACGAGTAGCCCCAGGACCACTGGGGGTGACCCAGAAGGGCTCAGATACACCCTGTTAACCACTATAATAACAGCCTGGGGTACAGAGACTCAGACGGAGGCGGAGGCTAAGTCTCTTGCTTTGCATACAGCCAGCCCCCCTCCCACCCCCGCACCCCAGAGAGCCTGGGCAGCCTGCCAGGAGTGAGGGATCCCGTGTGCAGAGCCAGGAGTGAGCTCCGAGCACAGCAGAGCGGGGCCAAGCTACAGAGACACGCTCACTCATGGGAGCGCGACCCTCGCTCACCTGCAGTCTGGGCGCCCAGGACTAGGCGAGGCTGACGCTCATTGGAACCACGGCTGCCCAGATGCGCTCGGCAGGAGGTGGGGGCAGCGACTCTCCGGTGCTCTGCAGCCCCTTCTCTGGGCTCCCTCCCTAGGGCACCCGCTTTGCCAGGCGTGTTGCCTGGAGTGCTAGGGTGCAGTGCGCAGCGCAGTGCGCGGTGTGTGTGTGGGAGGGTTGGGGGGAGGGAGTGTCCCCAGCCATGCGGGAGGGAAGGGACAGGGCAGCCGGGACCACAGCTTCTCTCACTCACCTGTGGTTCACAGTACTGGGTCTAAAAGATGCATTCTTTTACATTCCCCTGCATTCTAACTCTGTTTCTCTTTGCCTTTGAATGGGCAGATCCAAATTCTAATGAAACACAGCAATTTTATACGTGGACTGTTCTTCCCCAGGGCTTTCGAGACAGCCCCCACATTTTTAGGAAGGTATTGGGAAAAGAACTCAGAGAGTTACAATTGAAGAATGGAGTCATTATATAATATGTAGATGATATTCTTTTTTTTTTTTTTTGCTTTTTGGGTCACACCCAGCGATGCACAGGGGTCATTCCTGGCTCTGCACTCAGGAACCAACCCTGGCGATGCTCAGGGGACCATATGGGATGCTGGGAATTGAACAGGGGTCGGCCACGTGCAAGGCAAAGGCCCTACCCGCTGTGCTATCACTACAGACCCCAGATCTAAATGATTTTTGTCATTCAGATGACTATTAGATTGATGGGATTTTGCTACTCTCAGATGCAAATATTTCCCTTTTTTTCTCTAATATTAGTAAACTGATGGGGTGGGATCCAGGAATGTGACCAAGCTTGTGACTACTTACAGATAAACTGAATGGCCTGCTGGGATGTGGGGAGCTTGGGGAGTTGTCCCATATTCCCCCCATTTGTAAAACATTTCATTCAAGGGGCCCCTTCTAACCTTTTAAATGTCTATGAACAGTAAAGTTCATTTGAACTATCTTCAATTGGGGCCAGAGAGATAATACAGCAGGGTGGGGCGTTTACAGGGCCAACTTGATTTGTTTTTTGGTCACACCTGGTGATGCACTCAGGAATCACTCCTGGCGGTGCTCAGGGGACCATATAGGATGCTGGGAATAGGATGCTGGGAACCTGGGTCAACCACGTTCAAGGCAAATGCCCTACCCGCTGTGCTATCACTCCAGCCCCTACAGGGCCAACTTGAGTTAGATTGCGGCATCCCATAGGGTCCCCTTGAGTACCACCAAGAGTAATTCCTAAGTGCGGAGCCAGAAGTAACCCCTGAGTGATGTAGGCAGGCAGGCAGATATGGAAGGGCCTCCTCCCAAGGCAATGGCAAAAACTGACCTTGCAGCAAATGGGGAAAAAAACAGACTCTAAGGCCAGATAAGACCCTCACCTATTACAGCAACATACCCAGAGAAACTCCTGCAGAAATAAAAGGCCAGGAAAGGAATTTCAAAGGAGATTATCGCCACTCCCAACCCCCTTGGTAACCTCCTTAGCAAAGGACTTTTACCTAGGTTGAAGCCCCACTTGGGAGCAGGTTGGAGAAATCCTATAAAGGCCACCTTGAACAAAGGAAGGGTTCGAATATGCTGCCTTAGCCCCTGTGCTGCTTGAACCCATGTGGCAGAACACATGTGGTGCCTGAGCACATGTTGCCCTCATCTCCCTTCTAGAGATATGTACTCTAATACTTTCATGTCTAATGCTGGGATACGTGTAGGGGCTCTCTCCACCCTTGGAGAAGCTCAGGTTCTGTCTTGAGCATGTTACTCATTTTCTCTTCTTCCTTCCCTTCGAAATTTCCAAATACTCTCAGTATCAGTATTGCAAACCATACTGCCCAAAAGTAGGGAGAGAGAGAGTATGGGGGGGAATTGTCTGCCAGGGAGACAGGGGGAATGTGGGTAAGGGATGGTATATCGGGGAGATTGGTGGTGGGGAATATGCACTGGTGGAGGGATGGGTGTTTGAACATTGTATGATTGTAACTCAAACATGAAAGCTTGTAACTGTATCTCATGGTGATTTAATAAACAACAACAAAACCCCTCCAAATAAAGTCTGTTTTACTTCACTGCTTGTCTACTCCTGAAATTCTTTTATGTGAGGCTAGACAAGAACCCAGTAACCCTGGGTCCGGGTGACAGAGGGGAATGGGGAGAAAGTGACCATTTTTCTACCTCTCGCTTCACATAAGTCACCAGTGGGGTCCACCAACATCATGACTATCATTGGGTGTGACCCAAATAGAAAAAAAAACTTTTTTTTCTTCAATTTAAAACAAACTGTCTCCATTCCACCACATTAAAGAACCTTCCCAGGACCATTTTCCTAAGATGACATTTCCAAAACAATCCTTTATATATACACAAAGCAATCAGAACCTGAATACAAAACGGTGTGTGAGAAGATTGGTTCAGTGTTCTGTGAACAGTACAGGATCAAGGTATTTCTCCTACACCATCCCTCCCCCCAACGCTACCCCCACTGCTTGACCCGCCTCTCCAACAGCTGCCTCTCCACTCCTGTATCAGAGCCCATCCCCCTTGCAGCATAGATTTATCTGGGTGGGCAAACAGGTTCTCCCCGCACCTGGAGCCTGCCCCTTTAAGGCGCGTAGCCGAATGGAAGTGACGTCACAGACAGGGCCCTCCAGGCGCTTTTTCTTTCTGTTGCGGGCCGAGACTCAAGGCTCTAGCCCGGTTCGCTCTAGTGGAAGAAGGGAGAAGGGGCGTCCTGGCGCGGTAGGGGGGACTCTGAAGGCCGATTTTCTGCAGGACCGCAGGGCCGCGCCAGCTTGGGGGGGTGCTTTCGCGCTTGTTTTTCCACTGTTACCGATCTCCAGGCGGTTCCTGAGGCACGGTGGAGGCTTTAGGGGGACGCGGAGCTCTGGGGAGCTGCGGTGGGGGCTGTGCCGTGGAGCAGGGGTCGGGGTATGAGTTCGTGATCCTGGGGGGAGGGGCATGCGGCCACATCGCCTCCAGCTCCGCGGGGCTTTCCCTGGGGCTGCGGGGGAAAAAAACCTTTACAGAGCAAACACTTTACATAAATGTAAACATGCCAACCTGCTTTATAATTAAGCAAAACAAACTTCTAGGCCCGAGGTTTTAAAATTCATTTAAGAATGAGACAATGAGGGGCTGGAGCGATAGCACAGCGGGTAGGGCGTTTGCCTTGCACGCGGCCGACCCGGGTTCGATCCCCAGCATCCCATATGGTCCCCTGAGCACCGCCAGGAGTAACTCCTGAGTGCAAAGCCAGGAGTAACCCCTGTGCATCACCGGGTGAGACCCAAAAAGAAAAAAAAAAAAAGAATGAGACAATGAGGGGCTGCAGCAATAGCACAGCGGGTAGGGCGTTTGCCTTGCATTCGGCTGACCGGGGTTCAATTCCCAGCATCCCATAATGATCCCGCAGCACCGCCAACCGCCAGGAGTAATTGCTGAGTGCATGAGCCAGGAGTAACCCCTGTGCGTCACCAGGTGTGACCCAAAAAAGAAAAAAAAAAAGAATGAGACAATGAACTCAAGACAAAGGTAAATAGTAACAAAAAACACATTTTGTAACGCCTCAATTGGTGTTCCAAACTTTGTTAAGGCCTGAGTTTTAAATTTGCATACCTCCCTTGCCAATTGGAAACATCCAATTTGGTTGTACCAAATATTTACCAATCTATTACTCTTCTAAGATAATGTAATATATAGAAACGTAAGGATTTTGGAATTTTCAGGTTTCCCCCAGCGGCAGGTGGGCGCAGGGCTGAGCGCTGGAGGCACAGACCTGGGGTTTACTCGGGATATGGAAAAGGTGGAGGTGGGGGGGGGTTGGTCGTCCCAACACTCCCAATACGGAACCGCACTGGTCCCTGTCCTGGAGCCGTTGGCCCCTAAATTGTTGCTATAAAAATTTAGGATTCACTTCCAGTGGTATCTCAGCAGACCCACAATGACAAGAGACCCCCTTTACATCTGTCCTTTCATTGGCTGCCGTGATGGGGGAGGCCATCTAGGGACGTGGTCCTCGCAGGTGGTTGGGGTTTGCCAATGAAAATTTACTTTTGGGGATATTTTCGAGTGTTTTGGGGAGTTGGGGGAACTATTTCCGGAGATGCTCAGGGCTTACTCTTGTCCATGCGCTCAGGAATTTTTCCAGGCAGTGCTGTTGGAGCCATATGGGGTGCTGAGGCTTGATTTGGGTCTGCAAAGCAATCATCCTACCTACTTAACTGTCTGACCTCAGCATTGGTGTTTTTTTTTTTTTTTCAGATAAAGAATCTCTGCTCCTTCACCTCAAGTAGTAAAGCACCCCCACTCTTCATCTTTCCCTGACTCTGCAACGCCCCCTGCTATTGGGGTGAGTACTGCAGGTAAAGGATTGGGTTTTTGGTTTTGTTTTTTGTTTTTTTGAAGGAAGGTTATTGGTCTTTTGGAGGAAGGGGGAGATCTCCTCAGGGGTCACTGCTGGTGTGCTGGGAAGAAACTTACTTAGAAAGAGCCAGAGCAATAGTACAGTGAGTAGAGCACTTGCATTGCTTGCAGCCAATTCCTGCTTGAACCCCTGCTTCCCATGATCTCCAAACCTGCCAAGAATGATCCCTGAGTAAGTAACCAGCCCCTGAGCACTGCCAGTTATGGCCTCCAAATGAAACACACACACACACACACACACACACACACACACACACACAAATGTGTGAGAGTTGAGAAAGAAAAAAATAAGTATTCAGAAAAAAACATGTTTTTTTAAAAAATTCTTTTCTTAGCTTTTTGGGTCACACCTGGCAATGCACAGGGGTTACTCCTGGCTCTGCACTCAGGAATCACCCCTGGCAGTGTTCAGGGGACCATACGGGATGCTGGGAATCGAACCCGGGTCGGCCGCGTGCAAGGCAAACGTCCTACCCACTGTGCTGTCACTCCAGCCCCAGAAACCATGGGTTTCTGCAGCATAGAAAAAGCCAGAAAACGGCTGGAGCGATAGCATAGCGGGTAGGGTGTTTGCCTTGCATGCAGCCAACCCGGGTTCGAATCCCAGCATCCCATATGGTCCACTGAGCACCGCCAGGGATAATCCTGAGTGCAGAGCCAGGAGTAACCCCTGTGCATCGCTGGGTGTGACCAAAAAGCCAAAAAAAAAAAAAAAGCCAGAAAACAGACTCACTATTTGACTCTTTAAATTCTTCACATTAGAATTTGTCTTTGCAAATTTTTCTTTTCCTGCTTGGTTAGAGTTTCTGTTTTGTTATTGCTGTAGTTTTGAGCCACACTGTAGAGTGCTCAGGCCTTACTCCTAGCAGGGCTTAGGGGATCATAAGGAAAACTTGGTATTGTTCTTGGTTCAGTTGACTGCAAGCTGATAATCCCTACCCCCAATATAGAATCTTTGTAGTTACAAAGTAGACTCACTCCAGAAGATCCTGCTGTCAGACACAGTTCATATTATGGTCCTTTGTTAAAACAATTATTAGGATGCTATGTACATGGTTTTCAAATATATTCCTACACAACTGAGTCAGTGCTGGATGAACCTCATGCGGTATTTTTGTTTTGTTTGCAGGGGTGCAGAACCACACCCAGTGATTCTCTGTGTTACTCCTCACCCTGTACTTCAGAATTGCTCCTGGCAGTGCTTGGGAGACCACATGGGACTTTAGGGATCACACAGCCCTATCTGCTGTCCCTGGACCCACTATCCTGTTAGTCCATCCTGCTGCTTTGTTTTCTTTTTTCTTTTTTTTTTTTGCTTTTTGGGTCACACCTGGCGTTGCACAGGGGTTACTCCTGGCTCATGCACTCAGTTAATCCTGGCGGTGCTCAGGGGACCGTATGGGATGCTGGGGATCGAACCCCGGTCGGCTGCGTGCAAGACAAATGCCCTACCCACTGTACTATCTCTCCAGCCCCTGCTTTGTTTTCTTTCATATTTATTTTTTGTGCCACAGTGGAGGTGCTCAGTGCTCTGGTTTCCCACCTGGATTCCTCTTGGCCCTGTGCTCTGGATTCCCACTTGATAGGCATCACGGGCCCCTCGGGGTATGCTGGCCCCATATGCACCCTGGCAGCTACAATGACTCAGGCCCCAGGACTTGCATTTCCCTTATTTTCTCCTTCCCACTTTGGAGATTCTCACCTGCTCTGTCACACAATCTCATGTTCACTTGCTGCTGTGTGCGCCGTTCCGGGCACGCGCCAGTCCCAGGGAGATGGAGCAGAGGATCTCTGGGCCTGGCGTAGGTGTTGGAGTTCATTTCTCTTTTACCCGCTTGGAGAGTGATTTGGGGCAGCCCTGAACCATGAGTTCAGAGTCCTATAGGCACATATGTCCATACACAGCTTTGAGTCACTCGCTGGCCATTGAGTGTCCTCTACTCATCCCCTGAACATAGAATTTGGGGGGGTACAGAGTGTGTGTGCGTTTAGTGTTTTGGGCCAAACCCAGCATCACTCTTCTATGTCCTGCTGGGTTTGTTCTCAGGTGTTACTCTCTGCAGTGCTCACCGGACCAGTTATGGTGGGATTGGACCTGTGTGACTGCACAAGGCTGGCAGCTCCGGGACCTTCTAGTATAGCGTTCTCACATTGTAGCAGATCTTCCTGCCTTAGAGTGATTTCTAAGGCCTGTCAGTCAGGAGTGTCTGTTGGGGCTGGTTTCTCCTGAGGGCAGAGGCCCTGGGCCCTTCTCAGCCCTGGCAGCTTTTGTCCTCATTGCCCAGAGAACGGCATGTGGACAGCCCTGACTCCTGGCCCCCGTATGTGTTGGCTTAGGATGTAGTGACCTTCCCTGAAGTGGCCCTGAGCTTTACCCTAGATGAGTGGATGTGCTTGGATGCCTCTAAGGGGAAGCTCTGCAGGAATGTGATGCTGGAGACTTACTAGCATCTATGGACCATAGGTGAGAGCAATGTGGGGCTGAGTCGCAGCTGTGTGTTCAACAGTAGCTGTGATTCTGAACGGCTGGGATGTTTGACAGCTGTGCAGTAGTTGTTCCTCTAGTTCCTTCCCTGTTTTTGTCTTTGGTGCTCATCTGGTGATGCTCAGGGCTTACTCCCAGCTCTGTAGTCAGGAATCACTCTTTGTGGGCTTGCGGGACCCTTTGGGGTGCTTGGGATCAACCTGGATCAGGCATGTGCATCTTTTTTTTTTTTTTTTTTTTTTTTGCTTTTGGGTCACACCTGGTGATGCACAGGGGCTACTCCTGGCTTTGCACTCAGAAATTACCCCTGGTGGTGCTCAGGGGACTACTATATGGGATGCTGGGAATCGAACCCGGGTCGGCTGTGTGCAAGGCAAACGCCCTACCCGCTGTGCTATCACTCCAGCCCCAATTCCAATTATTTTTAAGACAGAAGAAATACTGTGATTTTTTACTTGATTGAAAGTAAGCACAAGTGGTAATTGTTTAAAAGAACTGGTTTGTCAGCCCTAGTGATAGTGCAGTGGGAGGGGAATTTGTTTTGCACGGGGATGGAAACCTAGACTCTATCCCCATCACCCCATATGGTCCCCAGATACCCACATCAGTGATTCTTGAGCAGCACTTGGTGTGGCCTCCCTCAAAATAAATGCAAACTGCAACGAAAGAACAAAAACAGTCATTGATCCTGGAGAAGAATCTGCTTTTGTTGAGATTTTTTTAGTGGCCCAAGTGTCTATCTCATCTGTATGGGGATGCAGCACATGCATTAGTAACTGAGCGAGAACCGAACCCAGACTCAGGTATATTTTTTTTGCTCGAAACTAGTGCTTCAGTGTTCTGCAGAGGAATTTATTTCCGCTTAATGTATCTGTTCAGGGCTGGAGAGATAGCACAGCGGGTAGGGCGTTTGCCTTGCATGCGGCCGACCAGGGTTCGATTCCCAACATCCCATATGGTCCCCTGAGCACTGCCAGGAGTAATTCCTGAGTGCACAGCTAGGAGTAACCCCTGTGCATTGCCGGGTGTGACCCAAAAAGCAAATAAAAAAAAAAAAGTATCTTTTCATTGAGTTGACAAAAAGAAAATTACATAGCTTAAAAAAATCACATAGCTTAATGACCCTGCATTGTTCAGTTTTGTGCATTTATCTGCAGAAACATTATGTCCTTTCTTTTTTTTTTAATTTTTATTTTTTAAAAAATTTTATCACCTGGGCTGGAGAGATAGCACAGCGGGTAGGGCGTTTGCCTTGCACGCGGCCGACCCGGGTTCAAATCCCAGCATCCCATATGGTCCCCTGAGCACGGCCAGGGGTAATTCCTGAGTGCAGAGCCAGGAGTAACCCCTGTGCATCGCCAGGTGTGACCCAAAAAGCAAAAAAAAAAAAAAAAATTTTACCACCATGTGGAAAGTTACAGAGTTCTCAGGTTTATGACTCAGTTATACCGTATTCAAACACCATCCCTTCACCAGTGCCCATATTCCACCACCAAAATCCCCGGTATACCCCCCGCCCCCCACCCCAACTGTATAACTGATGAATTTCACTTTATTTTCTCTTCACCTTGATTACATTCCATATTTCAACACAAAACTCACTATTGTTGTGGGAGTTATATCCCCAAACAAGATAACCCTAATTAAGGAGGCATTTGATAATTAGTTTTCCATTAAAAGATTGTATGTTTTCAGGTATTAGAAAAGGTCGCGCGGCTCGGATGTGTCCCAGTCCCGAATCCTGGAGCCGTGTTAGTTGCTGCTCAGTGTCGCCAGGGTTCCATCTGGAGAAGGTGTGCTGGCGGCACCTCCTCCTTCCGGCCCCCCGGTGTTGCTGGCCCCGATTTGATTTGGGTCCGGAGCATTGTCCCGGTCGCGTTGCTCACCAGAATGCCTGCCGCTTCTCTGTGGATTGTGTCAGCAAGATCAACATTATGTCCTTTCATGGAAAAGCCATACCTGTGTCGGGAATTGTATTGTGTGGTGGAAATGTTATATGCCAACCCGTGAGACTCAATTTCTTTTGACATGGAGTCTTAACAAATAGAACAATAATTCTAATCCTCCTCTATTTTTCTACAGGGAAGCAGCCAGCCAAGTTGGATGTCTCTGATCCTGCACACTGTGGCTGTGTCTCAAGTGAGCAAGCGTGTCCTGATCTCCATGAGGATTCCCAAACAGGGTGGATGTCTTCTGAGGGTGAACAGAATGGAGAAAGTGTCCATGCTCCGAAGAAGCCCTCCCCTGGAAAAAGTTCCTTGGTGTCTGTTGCATCCAATCCATGGACACAACTTCCCCTAGTGAGGCAACCCCAGACAATGAGGGAGGAGTAGTTTTATAATGTGTCTGTCACACCAACAGGCCCAACAAGAAAAAGCACTGTGGACTGAACCTGTCCCAAGTGTAAGGAATGTGGGGGAGCCTTCCCGTGTTCTCAGCACTGTGATGTTCTCTTAGAAATCCATAGTGGACAGAATACACAGGAATGTCAACAGCAAGGACAAACTTTGAGTCAGGCATCACCCTGGTGTGACCATCCGAACCTCCACGTGGGAGAGAAATGAATGTGGGAAGGCATATTGTCATTCTTCAAGTCTTCGTAGTCATACTGGAGAGAAACCTCATGTTTGTAAGGAATGTGGGGAGGCCTTCTTTCAACCTGGGAACCTTACTAAGCACAGGAAAATTCATAGTGAGGAGAATCCTTATAAATGTCAGACATGTGGAAAGGCCTTCTCTTTGCTCTCAGGCCTTACTGTGCATTTGAAAATGCATGGAGAGAAGTCTTATATATATAAGGAATGTGGGAAGGCTTTGATTTATTCCTGTGGCCTCACTTGGCATATGGAAATTCATACTGGAGAGAAATATTGTTTATGTAATGAATGTGAGCAGGGCTCCATGTTCCCCTCAAGCCTTAGTAAACATAGTACAGTTCATGCTAGATGACTTGATCCCCTAATAATCATTCCTAAGGTCAGAAGAGGCCCCCTCAGTAAAGCAAGTTTCCTTCGGATAAGGGGATCAGGGGTGAACAAATGTGCAGCCAAGAAAGAAAAAATCTTGGTAGCATGTAATAAGATTCCTATGACATCAGTTCTATAAGGGAAAGGTACTTGCCTATTATCACCTGTGCTGCAGCTATGCCAGTGTCCTGGTGTTTGAATTTTCATGTCTGTTAACTTGTAAATAATGGGGTCTTGGTGATGGAAGCTAGGAGGAAGGTGAGTAAATAAACAGGTACAAAAACCGATCCTCACTTGGCCTTGTCAAGGCTCACCACTGTTGCATTCTTTGCTCTCATTCTGGCTTGGCTCAGAGGTCTTGGTTATTGGGGAATTGTGGCAGAGATCAACCATGATGCTGCAGTGAATCATTTGAAATTGGAAAAACAGGCAAACCTTCATTCTTCAGAACTTTTTTTTTTTTTTTTGCTTTTTGGGTCATACCCGGCAGTACATAGGGGACAGGTTACTTCTGGCAGTGCTTGGGGACCATATGGGATGCTGGGAATCAAACCCGGGTCGGCTTCGTGCAAGGCAAATGCCCTACCCACTGTGCTATTGCTCCAGCTCTCTCTTCAGAACTTCTTATGTTTTGGGTAGCCACATCCCGCTGTGCTCAGGTCATACACCTGACTGAGCTCAGTGATCCTGAGGGGGGAGTGGAGGGGGGATTGCAGGTATCCACATGTGGTACTGGACTTGGAATCCTGGTAAGTCTTGAGCAAACAAACAATTACCGACTGGATCATTTCTGCACTCCTTGTATCATATTTTTCTTAGATATACATAAGTATTGAAAACAAATATTTTCAAAAAGTAACATGAAAACAGCCCTGGCAAGGCTCTTTAATCGGGTGGATTGGAGACAGTTTAAATGAATTTTACTATGCATAGAATGACATTTTCAGGTTATTGGAAAAGAAGTGGCCCCAGAAGTTAAATGTTTTACAAATAGTGGCAACATAGGAGAGCCCCCAAACTCCCCCATCTCAGCAGGCAGTTCCATTCAGCTGTGATTAGCACTGTAGCACTGTCATCCCATTGTATTTGCTCCAGCAAGCAAGCGGGCACCAGTAATCTCTCTATTGTGAGACTTGTTACTATTTTTGGCATGTCGAATACTACCCACAGGTAGCTTGCCAGGCTCTGCCTTGTGGCAGGATACTCTCATAATAATAAAGGACCTCACATTCCTGGTTCCCACCCCCTAATTTCAATAGTATCAGGAGAAAACAAAACACTTGCATTTGGAAGCAATTAAGTCCTAAAAATCAAGTAGACACAAGGATGTTAAAAATGAGTTAGATCTGTCCAAAAGGCCAAGTAAGGCTACAAAATGATCTATATGTTTTGCTGCCCTTTTCCTGCTTTCAATCCCATTTTGGTTTATTACTTCCCCCAGATACTCATTGTTGACCTGTGCCCTACCCACTCCCTACCTGCCAGTTATACCTTGAATCAACCTGCTTCCTTTTCCTGATGGACTTGTGTGTGTGAGAACATGGGTTCAATTTGACCGGACAGTACAGGATCACAGATCTTACCCCCTGCCCCGCTTGTGTGACCCGCCATGCAAGCAGTCGCCTCTCCATACCTTTACCCAAGCCCATCCCCCTTTCGGAACAGATTTCACCAGGGTGGGCAAAAGATTCTCTGCACACCTGGAGCCTGACCCTTAAAGGCAGCTTGTGGAAAACGGAATTGAAGTCACAGTTCCTGGGCTTAGGATGTATTTTTCTTCTCTGATAACAGTCATGTCAGTCAGTCTATCACTGGTCAAGTTGGTAAAGGACCAAGTGGCAAACGGGGATGGAAAGGTGAATCTGAATCCAGGTTTTATCACAGCGACCTCCTGTGAGCGCCTGTGCAACCTGACTCCTCAGTGAGCGCTGGTGCCACACCAGTTTGGGGGGGGGGGGCGCTTTAGTGCTTATTTTTCACTTGTTCCCCGATCTAGCTAGGAGGCAGGGACCAAGGCATGGCAGAGGCTTCTGGGGGTGCAGTGGGGACTATACGAGGGCGAGGGCGTAGGGTTTGCGGGTGTTAGTGCATGATCCTGGGGAGGCCCTGCGGCCACAATCGCCTCCAGCTCCGCGACGGGGCGGCGGTAGGGGGTGGGCGGGGAGGGGAGGGGCACGGGGCTGAGCGCTGGGGCTGTGAGCGTCGGGCATATGGGACCTGTAGAGGGCGGGGGAGGGGGGCTTGGCCGCCTGGACCCTCCCAATACAGGACTGTGCTAGGCCCTGTCCTACAGCCTTTGGCCCGGACATCAGGAATGTAGGACCTCCAGACTCACTCTGTTGGACAGGGTCTCCGTCCCCTTAATTCAAGAGACCCAGTTGTCTGTCCTTTCACTGGCTGCCATGATGGGGGGGACCACCTGGTGGAATGATACTGGCAGGTGGGTGGTTTTTCTAAATTTTCTTTTTGCTGTCTTGTTTTGATTTCTATACCACATCAGAAGATGTATTTTACTCAAGAATTCCTGCTGTTGGTGCCGGGAGGACCTTATGGATGACAGGGATTAATCGGGGTGGGCTGTGTGCAAGGCACTCACTGTACTGTCTTTTGCCCACTCTGGCCTCATACTTTGGGTTTGAAATCCTGTTTGTGAAACTGCCTCCTGGGGTTTTCCTTGTAGATGAGCGTTCACTGCTTTCGTGTGGTCAAGGGCAGAGTGTTCATTGTACAGTGCTCTCTGATATTCTTACCAGCCTTTACCCCTGTTCCAGCATCTCTCCAGCTCTCTGGGTTGCTGATAGGCCAGTTCCTCTCTGCATCTCCAGTGATGCTGGCTTCGGCATCACTGTTTTCAGCACCCTTGTGATGGATTATTTTTCCAAGAATCTCATTTGTCCCTTTAAGACTCTGACCGGAAGTGCAGATGACATCATGCAATCCGGGTCTTCCCCCCACCCCCCTATCCCCCCCGCCCCCCGCGGTGTTGACTTTCGGGGTGCCATTCAGTCGCCATTGCTGCGCAGGGTAAGGAGCGGATTTGAGGCATTTTAGATGCTATTAGGGCGATCAGGGCATCCCGGAGGGCCGGTTTCCTCGCTGAGCGCCCTGAACCTCCGCGGTCTCCGCCTGGTGAGCCCCAGGTTGCTCGCTCCATGAAGGTGGCCAGGGGTGGGGGGAGGGGTGGCGGCAGGGATGGCGGCCCCTCACCCTGTGACGCACCTGCCTGTGCTGCGGAAAGATTTCTCTTATTCATTGATTTTTTAAAGGAAACAATGTAGCTTTTACCGAACTGAACTTATTTAGAAAGTTGCATAAGCTGTGGGGTTACTCCTGCCTCTGCACGCAGGCATCATTCCTTGGCAGTGTGCAGGGAAGACTTTGGGATGCTGGCAGTGAAATCTGAGTTGGCCGCGTGCAAGACAAGCTCCTCACTCGCAGTAATATCTCTCCAGCCGCTTTGTACAGGAACTTTTAAATTTATCATTATTGTAGTTTTGGAGCCAGAGTACGCAGTGCTCCTTACTTACTCTTGGGTCTGAGCTCAGGCATCGTTCCTGGCAGTGCTGGGGGGGAACCCTATGTGCTGTCACAAATTGAACCGGCTTAGCTGCTTGAAAGAAAAAGCACCCCATTAACTGTACTTTCTCTGCTAACCCTCTATGATTTTATTTTTCCCTAGGAAAAAAAAAAATCTCTGCTTCACCTGCTGAGTTTCTGAGCATCCCCCACTGTCCATCTCTCCCAGGCTAGGAGCGCCCCCTGCTGTTGAGGTAAGCAGAAAGGAGGTTTCCAGGGGACCAGCTGCAACCGGTTTTAAATGTTTCCTTCTAGGCAGGTAGGCGTTTGTCTTCTTCTCAGATGACCCTGGTTGGGTTCGCTGTATCTCACAGGGCCTCTTGAACATCTTCAGGTTCGGCACAAAATTAAAAAAATCGAAAATAAATAAAGGGTTGGAGCGATAGGAGAGCATGTAGGACGCAAGCCTGCTTTTGATGCCAGGCATTTTATAGAGTCCTCTGAGGATTTCCACATATGGCACAATTCCCCTCACTCCCCCCAAAAAACAAAAGTCTCATTTCAGAATTGAAGAATTTGTCTTGAGATATGAACATTTGTTGAATTTCATTTTTAGGGGATGGGAGTATCTCTCCTGCTTCTTTTTGTTGTTGGCTTTTCCCTTCTACTACAAACTTGGGGCTGGTCAAGAACTCCCCCCTCTGTCCGTGTGTCTCTGGATGCAGGGGAGTCATGCCATGTCCCTCACCGGTAAAGCAGGTCCTCAGCCCTCTAAGCTCCTCTCTCTGGGTCTATCTCACTATTCGGGGAGCAGATGGGGATTTGGGGCCACACCAGGCCATACTTGAGGGCTGCACCCTGCTCAGTTCTCAAGATACTAGTGGACACTGGTTACCAGAGAAGGCCCCATGCTTCCAGCTGGCCCGCATCTGCTTCAACCTGGTGTGTTCTCTCCTGCCCCTATGTGCATACCTTCATTGGAAGTTCTTAGATGTGAACATTCTGGAATACTTTCAATCAGAGGCTGTCCAGAGAAAAAGGAGTTGGAGACTCTGAGCAAAATTATGAACTTTCACCATTAAGATTTCTTTTGGACCAAGTGTAATTTTCCTCTCCTTCTTCTTATGCAAAGTCAAGTACCAAGAGATGTAAAATCATGGCCTGAAAACCTGGGCTATAAGCTCTGGGCTCTGCCGGTTGTGGCCTCCAAAATAGTCAAACCAAAGAACTGACTCTTGAGAATGTATTGCTGGGTTATATACCTCTGTTGTTGGCAGATAATTTCATCTTTGCCTGTATTTGGTTCTGTAGGGGAGGGGAGTTGGGGGCTTCTACCAAACCCTGCAGTGCTCAATAATCACTTCTTGGAGATTCAGGGTATGAAATTGAGTCTGCCACATGCATGGCAAGTGCCCTGCCCACTGCCCTTTCTTTCCATCCCTGCAAACCTTTGAAATTTCAACCTGTGCTTCTGGTCACTCTGGGAGCTTGTAGGTGCCAGCAGCCCTGTTATGGCCTTTACCAGGTGAGCCTTATTCTGCGACCTGTCATGCCAGTCTATGTCCTTCTCACAAAGTTCACATGATCTATATATGATTTGAATTCCTGGGGTCAGAAATAGGCCAGGAATGAGGCTCCGGCCTTGCAAGCAGCCTGCCACAACAGTAAGTCTCTGACACAATGCAGGGTGCTCCAAGTACCACACAGTTCAGCCATTTGGGTTCAAGGCAAATCCCCTACCAAACTGTAGCTCCTTTCTGTAAATTTAGTGATTTATTTCTGATTAAAGGCCCACACCTGGCAATGTTCAGGGGTTGCTCCTGGATCTGTGCTGATTGGTTACTCTCATGTAAGGCTTTGGGACCCTGTGAGGTGATGGGGAGTGAACCTGGAACACATGCCTGCTAGGCAAGCACCCCATGCTCTGTGCTATCTCTGTGATCATCATCAAAATGCTTTTATGTTGGGAAATTCCAGAAAGTTGTTGGAATTAGATGTCCTTCTTCTTAGTAAGTATAGTTCACTTTTTTTTTTCTCTCTTTGGGTCACACCCAGTGATGCACAAGGGGTTACTCCTGTCTCTGCACTCAGGAGTTACCCCTGGTGGTGCTCAGGGGACCATACGGGATGCTGGGAATCGAACCAGGGTCAGCCGCATGCAAGGCAAATGCCCTACCTGCTGTGCTATCACTCCAGCCCCCTAGTTCACCTTTTACTTCTTGTGTCTTTGGTTTGGGGCCACAGACAGCAGTGTTTTGTTCTTATTTCTGACTCTGCGCTCAGAAATCACTCCTGGGGGGTTTGGGAGACCAAATGGAATGCAGGGGATTGAACCAGGATCAGCCATTTGCAAGGCAAGTGCCCTTCTTAATATGCTGTTGCTCAGGCCCACAAACTAATTTTTATCTGTTCCACTAGATTTTTGTTTAGATCTTGTAACATTTTCAGTTCTAGTGGACCTGAAAGATAAGACAGCAGGTCAGCTGCTTGCCTTGCTTTCCCTGAGAGCAATGGGCAGCCCGGATCCCAGCCCGCTTCTGCCTCCATTAGAGAGGAAGAAGCATCTGGCAGTGTCTTCCCTGGGAGGGTCTGTGAGCTGGCGCGTGAGGATGTGACCAGAAAGGGCATGGTCTCATCTGTGGAATACAGAACAACAGAGTAGGAGACTAATACCCAAGAATAGTAGTATATAATACCAGGAGGTTGGCTCCATATCTTGGAAGCTGGCCTCACACGCTGGGGGAAAGTCATCCCAGATAGAGAGGGGAACATTAAGTAATATGTGATTGGAGATCCTGCACGGGAAGGGAGATGCGTGCTGAAAGTAGACTAGAGACTGAACAGGACGACCACTCAATACCCCTATTTGGAACCACAACATCCAAAAGGAAAGAGAGATATCAAATTGGAATGCCCCGCTACAGAGGTGGGGTGGGGTGAGGGGGATGGGACGGGGGGGGTGGGAGGGATACTGGGTTCATGGGTGGTGGAGAATGGACACTGGTGGAGGGATGGGTTCTTAAACATTGCATGAGGGAAAAACAAGCACGAAAATATGTGAATCTGTAACTGTACCCTCACTGTGACTCACTAATTAAAAAATAAATGAATAAATAAAGGAAAAAATGTTTTCCAGAGGGGGGAAAAAAAAGAAAGGGCATGGTCCTACTCTAATGCATGGACTTCTGGTCAGGGTATGGGGGTTGTGCTTGTCTCTGTGCTCACGGCTCTAACTTCTCTAAGTCTTTTTCAAAGCCTCGTTGGTGATCGTCAAGAATAATAGGCTGGAGAGAATGGTGTCGCGCCATCTGAAAGACTGTCCCCAGGTAGGAGGAGAGTGACACAATGAGGTGATGCAGTGAGAGGAGCACACAGGCTTCCAGGGCCATCGGTCTCAAGTTGTTTCAGGAAGGAGCCCTGGGATGAGTCTCCTGGTCAAAGTGCCCGACTTTCTGCTGTTTGAGGCCACTTTGTCTCTGTTTGTTTCATTGATTTTTGGCTTTGAGGTGACGCACCGCTGTGCTCAAGGAGTATTCCCATGTCAGTGGTCAATTATCAATCCTGACGGGTCTCGGGGACATTATGGGGTGACTGAGGTCCGAGACTGACTTCTTGAGGTTTTGTTTTGTGTGTGTGTGGGGGGGAGCGGGGTGGTGGTGGTGGTGGTGGTTAGAGGCAGGGCCTCACCCAGTGATTCTTGGGTTTACTCCTGATTGCACCATGGCATTGCGTCTGGCAGTGCTTTGGGGACCATTTGGGACATGGGGATTGCTAGCCCAACTTGCTGTCCCTGGACCCTCTGTCCTTTTACTCCATCCGATTTCTTTGTTTCCTTTTGTGTTTATTTGTTGTGCCACAGTAGAAATGCTCAGTGCTTCTTCTTGGCTCGGTGCTCTGGATTCACATCTCACGGGCATCAGGGTCCCCGGGGTCTGCTGGCCTCATATGTGTCCTGGCAGCTACAGTGACTCCAGGTTCCAGGTCATGTGTTTTCCCTATTTGTCCATACCCGCTCAGTCATACAGTCTCCTGTTCACATGCTGCTGTGTGTGCAGTTCTGGGCATGTGATATTTCCAGGGAGACAGAGCAAAAGATCTCTGGAGCTAGCAGAGGTGTTGGTTTTGTTTGTTTGTTTGTTTGTTTGTTTTCTTTCCGGGTCACACCTGGCGATGCATAAGGGTTATTCCTGGCTCTGCACTCAGGAATTACTCCTGGTGGTGCTCAGGGGACCATATGGGATGCTGGGAATCAAACTTGGGTTGGCCGTGTGCAAGGCAAACACCCTACCCGCTGTGCTATCACTCCAGCCCCCCAGCAGAGGTGTTGGGGGTTAAGTAACTTTCACATCCTTTGAGAGGGATTTGAAGCGGCCCTGAACTGTGAGCTCACAGTCGTACAGTAACGCACAGCTTTGAGTCGCTTGCTGCACATTGAGTATCCCCTTCTCATACCAATATTATGGGTTGTGGGGAGCAGGGGGTGTGTATTTACTGTTTGGGGCCACACCTAGCATTGCTCTTTTTTATTCTGCTAGGTCTATGCTCAGTTGTTACTCTTTGCAGTGCTTGATGGACCAGTGGTTGGCAGAAGTTGGCCAGGGGTGTCTTTGCACAAGGCCGGCCTTCTAATATAACATCCTCACATTGCTGTAGATCGGGCTGCCTTAGAGTGATTTATGGGACCTGTAAACCAGGAGTGTGTGGAGGTTGGTTCCTCCCGAGAGAAGAGGGGAGAGACCCTGAGCCCCTCTTGGGCTCTGGGGATGGGTCCCATCCTCACGACCCAGATATCAGGTTGGGTACCAGCCCTGACTCCCATGCCCCTCTGTGTGCTGACTCAGGACCCGGTGACCTTCTCCGACGTGGCTGTGAAGTTCACCACAGAGGAGTGGATGTACCTGGATGCCTCTCAGAGGAAGCTCTACAGGGACGTGATGCTGGAGATCTACCAGCACCTTCTGGCTGTCGGTGAGAGCCACATGGGGAGCACCCAGCCAGCACAGACCTATGTGGTCTCCTGGGGTGTGGCCGGGTCTATGTGTTCAATAGGGGCCGTGATCTGAATAGTTCCTTCCATTGCTAAGTCAATTTAAGTCAATTTACTTCTTGTAGTACACACAACTTCACTGTGTTTTGTTTTGTTTTGTTTTTATTTTGGGGCCAGTCCACATTCCACCTGGTTCTGAGCACTCCTCGGGGTGCTCAGGAAGCCTGGGATTGCTGCTGATTGAACCTGGTTGTCAGCTTCACCGATTGGTGTCTTACCCCCAGTACTATTGCACCATGATGTGAAGTTTAAGAATTTTTTTTTTTTGCTTTTTGGGTCACACTGGGAATGCATAAGGGTTACTCCTGGCTCTGCACTCAGGAATTACTCCTGGCGGTGCTCAGGGGACCATATAGCACGCTGGGAATCGAACCTGGGTCAGCCGAGTACAAGGCAAACATCCTACCGACTGTGCTATCGCTCCAGCCCCTGTTTTGTTTTGATTTGGTTTTGTGTTTCATCCAGGAATGCTCAGGGGTTACTCCTGGCTGTGTATCAAGGAACTTCTGGCCATGATCCAAAACTATATGAGCTCTTGGGGATCAAACCCGTATGTGTGCACAACGCTACCCATTGTAATATCTCCCCACCATAAATTTATTTATTAGGTCTTCATCCCATTAGGTCCTGTTCTATTTCAGTGTTTGGGGTCACTTCCAATATTTCTTGGGAGACTTCAGCAGGATTCAGGGTTTGCTCTGGGGCTTTGCACTCAGGGATCACTCCTGGCAGCTCAGGGGTCATATGGGGATATTGGGGATTGAACTTGGATTGGCTTTGAGAAGGGCAAATGTCATTCTGCTGTGCTATCTGTCCGGATATATACATATATATAATATTATATATGTACATATTTTAACCTTAACTTAAAAAAATGAGGGGGGGTCTTGCCATCTTTATCCATTTTTGGGTTTATTAAGCTATTTGGTTTACTGCACTCAGTGACAACTTTTATTTTTATTTATTTATTTATTTATTTTTGTATTTTGGGTCATATCTGGTAATGCACAGGGGTTACTCCTGACTCTGCACTCAGGAATCACCCCTGGCGGTGCTCAGAGGACCATATGGGATGCTGGGAATCGAACCCGGGTCGGCCGCGTGCAAGGCAAATGCCCTACCTGCTATACTATTGCTCCAGTCCCAGTGACAACTTTTAGAGGGACTCAGGAAACTCCGTATAGTGCTAGGGCCAAAGAGCTACTACAGCATGGGGAGGGGGGCAATTGTCTTGCAGGCAGTGGACACAGGTGCAATACCCGGCATCCCATATGGGCCCCCTCACCACCAGGGTGTGATTCCTGAGTACAGAGTCTGGAGTAACCCTGAGCATCGCTGGGTGTGGCTTCAAAACAAAATTACACTTTGTGCTGGGGTCAAACTCATGTTGCCTATGCGTGACGCCAGGGCTATACTGTTTGCGGTATTTTCCAGGCTCCTTGTATTTCACTCTTAAATTGAAACCTGGGTCCTATAGTCTCTGATAACCATGAATCTGCAGCATCTCAGAAGTTTTCACTTCTGTTCATGTTTTTTCAGGAGATTTCCAGGTTTTCTTAGGGACACACGGGGTTGGCCTGTCGCCTTTTCCTTGTCACTAATCCATGCCTCCATCTCTGGGAAGCAGGACATTCCGGGATGAAGCCTGCGGTGATCTCCTGGCTGGAAAGAGGAGCCCTGGGGCCAGAGAGGAGAGGCGTGTGTGCAGGTGAGTGTCTGAGGACCCTCCCTGGCTTGGGCCCTGGGCAGTATGTGGGTGTCCTGAGTGGGTGAGAAATGCGATGCTGACCCTGGGGGTCCTCAGGCTTCTGGATCCAGGCATCTGTGCTGCGCTCATGCTGCCCTTCCCTCCCCTGGATTGTCTGTCATGGAATGATTCTGCAATTTGCTTTCTTGGCTTTGTCGTTATTCTTCCTCATCTGTCAGGTATGGAGAATAGCCCATGAGATTCCTGGCCTTTTTTAACCCCCATCTGTGCCTTACTGGCCTGGCTGTACAGCCTCCAATGTTGGGATGCCCATTCCAGTTCAGCTGGATGCTCCTCTGCCCTCTGTTCTCCCTCTCTTTGCCCTTAAATCAGTAAAATTTTTTTTTATTTTATTGAATTAACGTGAGATAGTTACAAGCTTTCATGTTTGGGTTACAATATCACAATGATCAAACACCCATCCCTCCACCAGTGCACATTCCCCACCACCAATATCCCCCCCTTTTACCATCCTCCCCCTGCCTCTAAGGAAGACGATATTCCCCATACTCTTTCTCTACTTTTGGGCATTATGGCTTGCAATACAGACACTGAGAGGTCATCATGTTTGGTCCATTATCTACTTTTGGCATGCATCTCCCATCCCAACTGGTTCCTCCAGCCATCATTTTCTTAGTGATCCCTTCTCTATTCCATCTGCCTTCTCCCCTCTGCTCATGAAGCAGTCTTCCAGCTATGGGGCAATCCTCCTGGCCCTTGTATCTACTGTCCTTGCGTGTCAGCCTCCTGTGATGTTATTCTATATTCCACAAATGAGTGCAGTCCTCCTATGTCTGTCCCTTTCTTTCTGACTCATTTCACTTAGCATGATATTCTTCATGTTTATCCATTTATAAGCATATTTCATGACTCCATCTCTCCTAACAGCTGCATAGTATTCCATTGTGTAGATCAGTACAATGGTTTTTAAATAGCACGGTAGCACTGTCATCCCATTGTTCATCGATTTGCTTGAGCAGGCACCAGTAATGTCTCCATTGTGAGACTTGTAGTTACTGTTTCTGCATATCAAATACACCATGGGTAGCTTGCCAGGCTCTGCCATGTGGGCAGGATACTCTCAGTAGCTTGCCAGGCTCTCTGAGAGGGACGGAGGAATCGAACCTGGGTTGACCACGTACAAGGCAAACACACTACCCGCTGTGATACCGCTCCATTCCAGTGTATTTTTAAATACAGTAAAAAATTATTTTTGTTTGGTTTTGGGCCCAGTGATACTAAGGGTTTTTGTTAGCAGTACTCAGGAGCTACTTTTGGCCATGCTCAAGTGTCAGCCTCACAGAAGGCAAATGCCATACCTGCTGTTCTCTTTCCACCCCACTATGAAAAATTTCTTTTTCATTTATGTATAAATTGTGAATTGTTGAGCCCATAACAAAGCTAGATTGGGCTGACGCTATAGGACAGTGGGGAGGGCACTTGCCTTATTATAATTTTTTTAAAAAATAATTTTAAAAAACTTTTATTTTAATTTTCTTTTTTTTGCCAGGAGTGACCCTGAGCATCGCCGGGTGTGACCCAAAAAAGCAAAAAAAAAAAAAAAAAAAAAAAAGAATAAGATCTGAGCACCACCAGCTGTGGCAAAAAATAACAAAACATAAAAAAATAAAAGATTCCTGGTTCAGGTTGGTTTGGGGTATAAAGACTAAAGAGAGTGCTAGGAAAAAAAGAGAGAAAGAAAGAAAGAAAGAAAGAAAGAAAGAAAGAAAGAAAGAAAGAAAGAAAGAAAGAAAGAAAGAAAGAAAGAAAGAAAGAAGGAGGGAGGGAGGGAGGGAGGAAGGAAGGAAGGAAGGAAGGAAGGAAGGCGGGCACTTGCCTTATGCTCAGCTGCCTGGTTTCAATAACAAGCATCCCGTATGGTTCCCTAGTGTTCCTGGGTCTGGTCTATAAACCTAACTCAAAAAGCTAGTGTGTGATTGCCAAGCTCCTCACAATGATTCTCTAAATGGATCTTCCTGTTGCTGCTTGGAATATGAGAACCATAGAGATGTCATCCTCTTGCTCTGCCTATTCAGCTATATTTCATTCCACTAATTCTTACCTTGTGGATTATGTTTGATTTCAGAACTCAAACCGCAGCTTCAGGATGTGGCACTGCCACAGTTTGATTTGAGAAAGGGATCTTCAAATAAGCGTGAGCTGGTAAGATTTGCACATTCAAAATAAGTATTTTTATGCCTGCTGGATAGCTCAGTAGACCAAGCATCACTGTCACTGTCACTGTCATCCTGTTGCTCATCGATTTGCTCAAGCGGGCACCAGTAACATCTCCATTTTGAGACTTGTTACTGTTTTTGGCATATCGAATATGCTACGGGTAGCTTGCCAGGCTCTGCTGTGCAGGCGAGATACTCTTGGTAGCTTGCTGGGCTCTCCGAGAAGGGTGGAAGAATCAAACCCGGGTTGGCAGTGTGCAAGGCAAATGCCCTACCGCTGTGCTATCTCTCCAGCCCGGACCATGCATAGGATTAGAAAGGTGGGAGTTCAGGCTCCATCCTGCCACCACCTTTATGGTCTTCTGAAATGACAGAGAGGAACTCAGAGACTAATTCTGGCAGTAAAGGGCCCATAGCCTCACTGAGGATAAAATCAGTAAGTTCAAACACTAAAGAAATTCTTACTATTTCACACTGAAGAAATACTGTGGTTTGTCATTTGATAGAAAGTAAGCACAAGTATTAGATTGTTTCAAAGACTGATTTGTTGATTTTGGTAATAGTGCAGTGAGAAAGGCACTTGATTTTCATGGATCTGGAAACCTGGGCTCCAACCTCAGCACCCCATATGGTTCCCAGAGCCCCAGCAGCGTTGGTTCTGAGCACTGCTTGGTGTGGCCCGCACTAAAATAAATACAAACAATAAAACAAAAAGAACAGAAAGCACGTCTTGATCCTGAAGAGGAGTATACTTGCAGTGAGATGTTTTCAAAGGCCCCTGTGGTCCATCTCTGCTGTGTGGGATGCAGCCTTGACTTTACACATGCATCCCAGGCTCCACGCTGAGCCTGAACCGGTCCCACACTTGGGTCTCTTATTTTCACTCGAAACTGCTGCTTGTTTTCTGCAGAGGGAGTTAATTCCATTTAATTTGTCTGTTCATTGAGTTGCAAAAAATTTACAGAGCTTAGTGACTCCCCCTGCCCCATCGATCAGTTTTGCAAGTCTGCCATATAGAAACATTAGATTGTTCCATGGAAAATCCCTGCATGTGTTGTGAGTTGCATTCGTGTGGTGGGAATGTCAAAAAGCACAGCTGCTATGTTGGAGTATAGTTCTAAGCTTCTGAGGTTTAGCCTTGGTTTGTCCTTCCTCCCCCACAGGGAGCTTAGGTTTATTGAATTACATGCACAGTGCTCCCGAGGCCCTTAGTTCCTAGCATCCCAAAAGGCAGGTCGCACCAAGGGACTTGGATAGACCCAAGCCATAAGCTACCCTGATTTTGAGAAAGGGACAGCCTAAGTACCATAAGAAGTATGATAAGTGAATCTAATACGATTGTTTAAATGCATTACTAGCAAAGGAAATGAGAGAGCAATATACCCTTAGATGGAATCCCACCTTTGTCAGATCTCCTAAGAGGAATCTATAGTGGATTCTAGAGTGCTGGAGCCCCCAGATGCTATTCTGTCCTTGGGTGCATCTCCTAGAGGAACTTCCCCTGAAGTTTCTTTACATCTCTGTGTTGCTGTTAATGTTCAACCACACCTATGTGTAATTACTGCCCCCTAAGCCTTCATGATTTCTCTATATATAATACTGTGAGATAGGAATAAACAGCCACTGATTTTCAACCAGTTGTGGACCCCATTTCTTCATTTAATGGCTGGCTGGGGGCACAGTGATTGACCCTGAATAGAGCAGGGGGCCAAAGATCCCCATGTGACAGTGACTCAGAACAACGACACTACAGGGCTCAATTTATTTTATTTATCTATTTATTTATTTATTTATTTATTTATTATTTATTTATTTATTTTGCTTTTTGGGTCATACCTAGCAATGCACAGGGATTATTCCTGGCTCTGCACTCAGGAATTACTCCTGGCAATGCTCAGGGGATCATATGGGATGCTGGGAATCGAACCCGGGTCGGCTGCGTGCAAGGCAAATGCCCTACCTGCTGTGCTATTGCTCCAGCCCCAGGGCTCAATTTATTTTAGACATGGAGAATCTCAAGGAATAAAGCAGTAATTGGAATCCTCTGCTGTTCTATAGGGAAGTGGCCAGCCCCAGTGGAATGTCTCTGATCTTGCGCTGTGTGACAAAATCTCAAGTAAGCACTCGTGCCCTCATCCCCACGGGGGTGGCGAGACAGCCCCTATGTCCTCTGTTGGTGATCAGAAGAAAGAGAGAGTCCTCGCTCAAAAGAAGCCCTCCCAGAGGAAAAGCTCCTCAAAGTCTGTTCAGCGCAGACCTCAAACACAAACCCCTCCAGCGGGGCAGCCCCTGGACAGTGGGAGAGGTGCACGTCCCTCACGCCGACAGGGCCGTACACAAAGTCACCGTGGACTGAACCCATCCGTATGTAAGGAGTGTGGGGGAGCCTCCCCATGTTCTCAGCACCCTGATGTTCCTTTCGATACTCACAGTGGACAGAATCCCCGGGAAAGTCAGCAGCGAGGGCAGACTTCGAGTCCGGCATCACCCCAGTGCGACCACATGAATATCCACCCAGGAGAGCAACAGTATCCCTGCAAAGAATGTGGGAAGGCCTTCCCTTACCCCTCAAACCTTTTTAGACATAAGAGAGTTCATACTGGAGAGAAACCGTACACATGTGAGGACTGTGGGAAGGCCTTCACTCGACCCTCATGGCTTCCTGCACATAGGAGAATTCATACCGGAGAGAAACCTTTTCTATGTGAGGAATGTGGGAAGACCTTCGTTTAGGCCTTCCCGCATTCCTTACATGTGAAAGGTCTCAATCCAGGAGTGAAACTTTATATGCAAGGCAAGCTTGAGGACGAGTAAAGGCCTTTCTCTCATTCCTTTAGCATAGAATAGGCTTCTTCTGCGAGTGAAACTTCCTTATGTTAAATAAGGAGATGAGGGTAAGACTATGCCTTTCCAGCAAGTCTTTTGAGCAAGAATCATGAGAGTTAACTTCATGTTTGTAAAGACTGTGGGAAAGGCTTCGTTTACCCCTCATTCCTTATTAAACATAAGAAGTTTCATAGCAGAAAGAAGCCTATTATATGTAAGGAATGCGGAAAGGCCTTTACTCGATCCTCAAGCTTTGCTTTGCATATAAAACTTCATCCTGGATTGAGACCTTTCACATGTAAGGAATGCGGGAAGGCCTTCACTAGATTTTCATACCTTACTGCACACAAGAAAATTCATAGTACAGAGAAACCTCACAAATGTAAGGAATGTGGAAAGGCCTTCACACGGGCCTCACGCCTTACTGTGCATTTGAAAACTCATACTGCAGAAAAGCCTTACGTGTGTCAGGAGTGTGGGAAGGCCTTTACTGGATCCTCAAGCCTTACTATGCATAAGAGAATCCACACTGGAGAGAAACCGTATGTATGTAAGGAATGTGGGAAGGCTTTCATTCGCACCTCCAGCCTTTCTAGGCACAAGAAAGTTCATACCAAAGAGAATCCTTTTGTGTGTAAGGAATGCGGGGAGGGCTTTCCTGAGCCTTCAAGCCTTTATAAACACAGAGAGGTTCATGTTGGAGAGAAACCTTATGTTTGTAAGGACTGTGGGAAGGCCTTCTCTACAAGTGGGTACTTTAATTTGCACAGGAAAATTCACAGCGGAGAGAAACCTCATCAGTGTCAGATATGTGGGAAGCGCTTTACGTTTCGTTCAAATTTCGGGAAGCATATGAAAATTCATAACAGAGAGAAGTCTTACATATGTAAGGAATGTGGGAAGGCCTTCCTGTTCCCCTCGCACCTTAATAGTCATCTTAAAATTCATACCGGATGAGTTGATCCCTTCATAATCTCTAAGGTCAGAACAAGCCCTCTCAATAAAACAAATTTCATTTGGATAAGGGACTGGGAATGCGACAAAAGTGCAGCCAGGAAGGAAATAATCCTGGTAGCATGTGACAAGCTTCCCGTGAAGTCAGTACTATAAGGGAAAGGTATTTCCCTGGCTGCTGCTATGCAGCAGTGTCCCGGCATTTTGACTCATGCATATGTTAGCTTGTAAATTATGATCTTGATGGAAAGCCGGTAGGAAGGTGACTAAATATAAAGGCAAAGAAAATCCCCCTCCTTTGCAACTGCCAGGGCTCACCACTGTCTCATTCTTTGCTCTGACTCTGTCTTGGCTCAGAGGTCATGGTTTTGGGCGTTATGGCATAGATCAACCAGGATCTTGTAATGAATTCCTTTGAAATTGGAAAAACAGAGAAACCGCCATTCTTCAGGCCCTCCTGTGTTATGTTCTGGGAAGCCACACCCGGCTGTGTGGTTCAGACCTCACTCCTGGCTCTGTGCTCATGGACGGGTCCATATCTGGGGGAATCAGGGAACCTTTTGGGATACTGGGGTTGGAATCCAGGTCAGCTATATGCAAACAAGCACCTTATCTGCTGTATCATCTCTGCATCTCTTGTGTTTTAGTTGTTATTGGATTTATATCATTAAAATTTATGAAAAGTATCATCTTAAAATGGTTCTGACTTTTTTTCTTTTTGGGTCACATCTAGCGATGCACAGGGGTTACTTCTGGCTCAAGCACTCAGGAATTACTCCTGGTGGTGCTCAGGGGACCATATGGGATGCTGGGAATGGAACCCGGGTCGGCCGTATACAAGGCAAACGCCCTACCCACTGTGCTATTGCTCCAGTCCCTAACATGGTTCTTTAATGGAGTGGGTTGGAGACAATTTAAATGAACTTGACTGTGCATAGAAGGACATTTGCCAGTCGTGGGAAGGATGGAAGGAGTCCCTTGAATCCAATGTATGGGATGTCAGGGATCAACATGAATTGGCCATGAGCAAGGCAAGTGCCCCACCTGCTGTACTCTCTCTCCAGACATATATATATATATATATATGTGTGTGTGTGTGTGTATTTGAGTTAAAAAATAATTAGGGGTTCTTGCCATCTTTGTCCATTTGGGGGTTTATTTTATTAAATTCTTGGGTTTACTACACTCAGTGATAACTTTGACAGGTGATCAGGAAACTTGGTACAGTGCCAGGATAGAGAGATAGTACAGAGGGGAGGACAATTGTCTTGCAGGCAGTTGACATGGTTTCAATGCCCAGCAATCCATGTGGTCCTTGAACACCACCAGAGTTGATTCCTAAGTGCAGTCAGGAGTAATGCCTGAGCATCGCCAGGTGTAGCCCCCAAATAGCAAAAATAAAACTATGTACTGTGCTGGGATCAAACCCATATCGGCCATCTGAAGGGCTGGGCTACACTGTTTATGGTATTTTCTGAGAGCCCCCTATTTCACTTGTTTTGTTTTGCTTTTTTTTGGAGGGTCACACCTGGCTATGCACAGGGGTTACTCCTGTCTCTGCACTCAGGAATTACTCCTGGTGGTGCTCAGGGGACCATATGGGATGCTGGGAATCGAACCCAGGTGGGCTGCATGCAAGTCAAATTACCTGCTGTGCTATTGCTCCAGCCCCCGCCCCCCCCCGCAATTTCACTCTTAAACTGAAACCTCCATCATTTGATTCCAATAATCACCAATCTGGAACATATCAGGAGTACAGATTCTGTTCATGTCTTTTCAATAATTGGCCTGAAATTAGCATACAAGGCAAGAGGCTAAGCGCTGTATTACCTATCCAGTCCCACGTTTGAAATTATGATTGCATATTTCAAATTATATTTCTGAAACTGCCTACTGGGGTTATCCTTGTAGGTGAATGCCCACTGCTCACATTGAGCATTGACTGTACAATACTCTTTGATGTTCTTCCCAGCCTTTGCTCCTGTTCGAGTGTCTCTCCAGCTCTCTGGGCTGTTGCTAGTCCAGTTCCTTTCTGCATCTCCAGGACTGGCTTCAGAGTCACTGCTTTCACCCCATCTCGATTATGACTTCCCCCAGAAACTCATTGTCTCATGCTCCACCCCCTCCCTACTTGCCAGTTAAACCTCAATCAACCTGCTTGCATTTTTCCTGATGGACTCCTGTGTGAGAACATTGGTTCAATGGCTGACCAGTCCACTCCAGCTGCTGCCTCTCCACTTCTTTATCCCAGCCCATCCCCGGAGGCACAGATTCACTTAGGTGGGCAAAATGGTCTTTTCGTACCAGGCGCCTGGCCCTTTAAGGCTCCTTAGTTGAATGGGTGTGACGTCACAGACTTCAGGCGCATTTTCGGGGCCAGACCCTGTCACGTGATTCAGCCCGCCTTTGGTCAGGTAGGAGAAGGAGGAAGGAGCGGGCCGTTGCATGGGGGACTCTGAACGCCGATTTTGTGGCAGAACGCAAGCGGCCTCCCAATCTCCACACTGTGAGAGGTGGGGCTGCACCAGCTTGGGGGGCGCTTTCGCGCCGGTTTTTCACTAGTTCCCGGATATCCAGGTGGTTCCTGAGGCACGGCAGAAGCTTTAGGGGGACGCGGGGATCTGGACGGTGCAGAGGGGGCTGTCCCGGGGTACAGGGGTCGCGTCTGTGACTGCGTGATCTTACCCCCCTCCCCCCCGCCCATCGGGCGGCCCGGATCGCCTCCAGCTACGCGATGGGGCAGCGGCGGGTGGGCGCGGGGCTGAGCGTGGGGGCTGCGGGCCTTGGGGTGCGGGGCCTGGAGAGGGCGGGGGCTTTGCTGTCCCGACTCTCCCAGCACAGAACTGCGCTGGGGCCTGTCCTGGAGTCTTTAGCCCCTAAATTGCTGCTATAGGACTTCAGGATTCACTGTCATGGGTAATGCTGCAGCCTCCCAATGCAAGAGACCCCCGTTTCCATCTGTCCTTTCACTGGCTGCTGTGATCGGGTGGGGTCCTTGTCGGTGGGTGGGGTTTGCCAATGAAAATTGACTTTTTGGGGGGCTATTTTAAATTTTTTTATGGGAACTTGGAGGGTCATACCCAGAGATGCTCAGGGCTTACTCCTATCTGTGCACTCAGGAATTATTCCTGGCTGTCCCTTAGGGGCCATCTGGCATGCTGAGGCTTGATCCGGGTCAGCAAGGCAAGCATCCTACTGCTTTATCGTCTGTCTGACCCTAACATTGGTGTTTTTTCCAGACCAGGAATTTCTGCTCTCTCACCTGAAGTAGAAAACCACCCCCAACTCTTTATCTTTCCCTGACTGCAGGAGCCCCTTTTATTGACAATTGGGTGAGTACTGCAGGTAAAGGGTATTTTTTTTTGAAGGAAGAGATTTTATTTATTTATTTATTTATTTATTTATTTATTTATTTATTTATTTGTGGAGGGGGAGATTGCCCAGAGGTCACTCTGGTGTACTGGGAAGAAATTTATTTAGAAAATGCCAAAGAGGGGCTGGAGTACAGCGGGTAGGGCGTTTGCCTTGCACGTGGCTGGCCCGGGTTAGATTCTCAGCATCCCATATAGTCCCCTGAGCACCACCAGGTGTGACCCAAAAAGAAAAAAAAATATATCAAACACCAAAGAGATAGTATAGCAACTAGGGTGCTTGTGAGAGAGAAAGAGAAAGAGAGAGAGAGAGAGAGAGAGAGAGAGAGAGAGAGAGAGAGAGAGAGAGAACAAAAAACATAGGATTTGACAGCATATAGAAAAAGCCAGGAGGGGCTGGAGCGATAGCACAGCGGGTAGGGCATTTGCCTTGCACTCGGCCAACCCGGGTTCGATTCCCAGCATCCCATATGGTCCCCTGAGCACCGCTAGGAGTAATTCTTGAGTGCAGAGCCAGGAGTAACCCCTGAGAATTGCCAGGTGTGACCCAAAAACCAAAAACAAAAAAAAAAAAAAGAAAGAAAAAGCCAGGAAAGTGGCTTTAAGTACCTGCTGCTCAACACTTTGAATGTTTCTCACTAGAATTCTGACAGGGTACAAGGGCCCTTATGAGGTGCTTGGGTTTCGAACCTGGGTCATCCAAGTGCAAGATGAAGGCCTTACCTGCTGTATTACCTCCCTAGCCTCCAAGAATATAATATTCATGGTTAAAAAGTAAAAAGTAGATTTACTCTAAAAGTTTCAACTGTCAGACACAGTTAACATCATGGTCTATAGTAAACAACCTGGATATTAGGATAATTTTTCTATACAGCACGCTGTTGGCAAGTATATTCTTGCACCACAGGAGCGAGTGCTGGATGAGGCTGATGCAGATGTGCTGATTCAGGATTACAGTAAATCATGACCCAGATGGGCCCAGGTCCAGTGAGTCAGAGCTGGGATGGTGCTTGAGATTCACCTGAGCTCAGAAGTGACCTTGGTCCCCAGGAGAGAGTGCCCAGGCACGTGTCCCCGTCCACCTTGCAAGAGGATGGCTGAGGGTTTTTCTGTGCCAAGTCTCTATGTCTAGCCCCATGGCAGATCCACTTTCCAGGCTGTGGTCACTGGGGCTGCAGGGGCCACCTTTGCACAGGAGCTCCTGGCCTCAGAGTTAGTCTCTGGCTTTGTGGACCTCCCTGTGGGGCCCAGGGTAGAGTCTCGAGGCTCAGACAGGGTTGCAGTTTCCTCCCCTATAGATTGAGCCGAGTGCTCCTGTTCCGACAGGGAACCTGGATCACAACCAGCTTCTCTGTCCATGGAGAAGCAGGAGCATCTGGCAGTGTCTCCCTTTGGATAGGTCTGAGAGCTGGTGTCCAGGAGTCTGGTCAGTCACATTTCTGGCTCCAATGCAGGAAATTAAAAAAAAATTATTTTATTTTTATAAAGTTGTTCACATTGATTTATTGCATTCCATATTCCAACACTAATTCCACTACTATTACACCTTACTACCACCATTATTTCCAATTTTCCCAACCACCCAAGCCAATGTTCAAGGGTCTGACCAGTCACAGCATTTCTGGCTCCAATGCAGGGACCATTTTTAAAAAAATTTAATTTAATTTTTATAAAGTTGTTCATATTGATTTATTGCATTCCATATTCCAACACTACTTCCACCACCATTACACCTTACTACCACCATTATTTCCAATTTTCCCAACCACCACCCAAGCCTGTCCCAATAACATACCCTAGATGATTTATTTTGCATGGCTTGTTATGATCAATTCACTCAAAATGATCAAAAAAGATTTCTTTAAAAGAAAGTTTATGAAGATTGTTGTATCTCACCAGGAGCCATTGAACTCTTTTTTTTTTTCCTTTTTGGGTCACACCTGGCAATGCACAGGGGTTACTCCTGGCTCTGCACTCAGGAATTACTAGTGGCGGTGCTCAGGGGACCATATGGGATGCTGGGAATCGAACCCGGGTCGGCCGCGTGCAAGGCAAACGCCCTACCCACTGTGCTATCACTCCAGCCCCCTTGCTGGTGTCTTTTGAAATGATTTCTGGTCAGGTGGGAGGTGGGTCTTGTTGTGCTCCTCTCTGGTGCTCACGGCTCTGACTTCTCCTCCAGGTCTTTGCACGGGGCCTCCTGCTAATTCCTGGTAAAAACAAAGGCAGAAGATGGTGATGCACCCTCTGATACACCATCCCCAGGTAGGAGAGAGTGACAAGATGACACATTGCAATGACAGGAGCGCATTGGCTTCCCGGGCCGACAGTCTTGGGTGGTTTCAGGAAGGAGATGTGGGATACGGCTCCTGGCTTGAGTGACCGGCTCTGCTGTTTGAGGCCACTTTCGTCCTTGTTTGTTTTGTTGGTTTGTGTTTGGGCCATAGTAGTGGTGCTCAAGGATCACACCCAGCTCAGTGCTCAGGAATGACTCCTGCAAGGACTGGGGGACCCTATGGGGTGCCAGGGGCCCAAGGCTGATCTTGGGTTTTTTGTTTTGTGTTGGGTTGTTTTGAAGGGAATGGACTACATCTGGTGATTCTCGGGTTACTCCTGGCTCTACACTCCAGCGTTGCACCTGGCAGTGCTTGGGGGAACCATATGAAATAGCTGCGGTCACCAGCCCTGCCCATTGTCCCTGGCCTGCAGTCCTGTTGCTCCCTCCTGCTGCTTTGTTTACTTCTGCATTTATTTTTGTGCCACAGTGGAGGTGCTCAGGGCTTCCTCTTGGCTCTGTACTCCGGGTTCACATTTGATGGCATCAGGGCCCCCAGGGTGTGCAGGTCCCATATGTGCCCTGGCAGCTATAGTGACTCAGCCCCAGGACATGTGTTTCCTGTCTCTTGTCCTTTCCGCTCTGAAGAGCCTCGCCTGCTCTGTCATACAGTCTCACATTCACACGCTGCTGTGTGCGCAGTTCCAGGGATGCTCTGGTCCCAGGGAGACGGAGCAAAGAATCTTTGGGACTGAGACACTTCTTCCCAAGACAAATTTTGGGCATCCCTGAACCAGGATTTCTGAGTCCTACAGGCACATATGTTACACAGAGCTTTGAGTACCTCGATGAACATTGAGTGTTCCCTTTTCATTCCTAGAACAAGAGTTTTGTGTGTGGGGGGGTGGGGGCGGGGGGATGTTTAGTGTTTGGGGGCCTCACCCAGGTTCACTTTAATGGTCTCTTTGGCTCTGTGTTCAGTTGTTACTCTGTAGTGCTTGCTGGACCAGTGGTGCTGCGTTTGGCCCTGGAGTGTCTGTGTGCAAGGCTGACACCTAACAGGAACTTTGTACTATAGATTTCTCACATTTTATCAGATCCAGCTTCCTTAGAATGATTTCTGGGGCCTGTCAACCAGGAATTTTGAGTGGAGGCTTGTTCTTCCTGAGGGGAGAGCACCCTGAGCTGAGTGCCTTTAGATTCCTGGCCGTGCCTTCCTCATTGCCCAGGGAACGGGCTAGGGATGGACCCTGACTCCTGCCCCTATATGTGTCCTGACTCAGGATGCGGTGACCTTTACCGATGTGGCCATCAACTTCACCCCAGAGGAGTGGACCTGCCTGGCTGCATATCAGAGAAAGCTCTACAGGGACGTGATGCTGGAGACCTACGAACATCTGCGGGCCGTCGGTGAGAGCTTCGGGGAAGCCTGTGCCGGGACAGACCCTTGAGGGATCTTGGGGGCTGGGCCGGGGCTGTGTGGCCATGATTCTGACAGGCCAGGATGTTTGACAGCTGTTCGGTTTGCTGTTTCTCTAGGTCCTTTCCTTTTCTCTGATTTTGTTATTGGGCCACATCTCATGATGCTCAGGGGTTACCTTGGGATACCAGGGATTACTTTAGGTAGGCTTTTTTGTTGTTGTTGTTCTTGGGTCACACCTGGTGATGCACAGGGGTTACTCCTGCCTCTGCACTCAGGAATTACTCCTGGTGGTGCTCGGGGGACCATATGGGATGCTGGGAATCGAACCCGGGTCGGCCTCGTGCAAGGCAAACGCCCTACCTGCTGTGCTATCGCTCCAGCCCCTTTGGTGGGCTTTGGGGTCCATATGAGAGGCAGAGCATTGAACCAGAACAACCACGTGCAAGCAAAGTGTCCTCCGCATTGTCCTGTCCCTCAGGTTCCTGTAAATAGTTCCTTCTATTGCTAAATTAACTTCTTGTACTACCCTTCACTTCACTGTGTTTGCTTTGCTTTTGTTTTGGGTTTTGATTTGGGGCCACAGTCCACATGCCTCCTGGCTCTGTGCGGAAGGATCTCTAGTGGCAGTGCTCAAGGGCCCATGGGGGTGCTGTGGATTAACCCAGTCAGCAGCTTATGAGGCTGGTACCTTACACTTTGTACTACTGCACCAGACCCGCAACTTCATTTATTACTTTTTTTGTTCTGTTTTGATTTGGTTTCCGTGCTAGACCCAGTAATGCTCAGGGATTGCGCCTGGTTATTATTGAGGAATTTCTCCCAGCAGTGCTCTGAGACCATATGGATGCCAGGGACCAAACCTGTATGTGTGTGTCAGGCACGTGCCCGCCCTGCTGGACTATCACTCCAACCATTAGTTCATTTCTTTCTTTTTGCTTTTTGGGTCACACCCAGCGATGCACAGGGGTCATTCCTGGCTCGTGTACTTAGGAATCACCCCTGGCGGTGCTCAGGGGACCATATGGGATGCTGGGATTCAAACCTGGGTCGGTCGCGTGCAAGGCAAGCGCCCTACCCGCTGTGCTATCACTCCAGCCCCAAGTTCATTTCTTTCTTAGGGCCTCACCCCATTAGTCTCTGCTCTATTTCACTGCTTGGGGTCACTTCCAGTAGTCATGGAAGACTTTAGCAGGACTCAAATTTTACTCTTAAAATGAAACCTGGGGGATTGGAGCAATAGCACTGCAGGTAGGGCATTTGCCTTGCATGCGGCCGACCTGGGTTCGATTCCCAGCATCCCATAGGGTCCCCTGAGCACCGCCAGGAGTGATTCCTGAGTGCAGAGTCAGGAGTACCCTTGTGCATTGCTGGGTGTGACCCAAAAAAGCAAAAAAAAAAAAAAAAAAACCCAAAAAACCTGGGTCTTAATGTCTCTGATATCCACCAATCTGGGGCATATGGAAAGGGGAGATTTTGTTCATATATTTTCTGTAGTTTTGCCACTTTTATGAGGACACATGGAGTTGGCCTGTCACTTTTTTCCTTGTCACTAATCCATACATTGTCTCTATGGGGGCAGGGCATTCTGGGGTCAAGCCTGCCGTGATCTCCTGGCTGGAAGGAGGAGCCCTGAGGTTGGGGAGGAGAGGCGTGTGTGCAGGTGAGTGTCTGAGGACCCTCCTTGGCTCAGGCTCTGGGCAGTGTGTAGGTGTCCTGAGCGCATGTGAAACGCACTGCTGACCCCGGGGTCCTCAGGCTCCTGGATTCAGGCATCTGTGCCCTGCTCAGGGTGCTCTTCATTATCCTGGACTCTCAATGATCCTCGCTCTGCTTTCTTGCTTTGTTACCTCGTGTGTCAGGAGTGTAGAATAGCTCAGTGGTTTCTTGGCGCTCAGTCCCCCTGCCTCATCAGACTGGATGTACAGCCTGCGATGTTGGGTCCTTTCCATGCACAGCTGGATGCAACCTCTGCCCTCTCCGTCATGTTTATCTTTGCCCTCGGATAATTAGCATGACTTTTCAGAATATTAACAAAATTATTTTGTGTTGGTTTTGGGGCCTGAGATACTCAGCCGTTATTTCTGGCTGTTCCCAGGGGTTACTTTTGGCGGTGCTCAGGGATCAGCCCCCATTAGCTTCTTGGAAGGCAAATGCCCTACCTGCTGTTTTCTTCTTCCCACTAAGGAATATATATTTTTTAAATTTTTTTGTTTGTTTGTTTTTGTTTTTGGGTCACATCTGGCGATGCACAGGGGTTACTCCTGGCTCTGCGCTCAGGAATCACCCCTGGCGGTGCTCAGGAGACCATATGGGATGCTGGGAATTGAACCCGGGTCGGCCGCATGCAAGGCAAATGCTCTACCCGCTGTGCTATTGCTCTAGCCCTGACAATTCTTTTTTAATTTTTTTTTTCTTTTTGGGTCACACCCGGCATTGCACAGGGGTTACTCCTGACTCATGCACTCAGGAATTACTCCTGGCGGTGCTCCGGGGACCATATGGAATGCTGGGAACCCAGGTCGGCCACATGCAAGGCAAATACCCTACCTGCTGTGCTATCACTCCAGCCCCACATTTGATGAATTCTTACGTTGCATTTTGTGTTTGATTTCAGAACTCAATCCACAACTTCAGGATTTGGCATTGCAGCAATTTGTTTTGGGAATGGGATCACCGAATTTGAGGGAGCTGGTAAGATTCACATTTGAATATAAATATATATATATATATATATATATATATATATTTAGGCTGGTGGGATATTCAGTGGGCTAAGCATGAGACTTGAGAGGTTGGGGTCTGGGCTCCATAGGGAGGAAATCCGCATCCTAATCCTGGAGGAGAGGGCATTTATTCCCACTGGGTGCAAAATCTAAATAAGCTCTTCTTATTCTTATTATCATTATTGATTTTTGGTCACACCTAGCGATGCACAGGAGTTACTCCTGGATCTGGACTCAAGAATTACTCCTGGCAGGAATTACTCCCACCAAGAGACCATGTGGGAAGCTGGAGATCCAATCCAGGTCCCCATATGCAAGGCAAATAAATGCCCTCCCCATTGCATTATACTTCCCCCAACTCCTCTTTTTTTTTTTTTTTTGACTTTTTGGGTCACACCTGGTGATGCCCAGGGATTAATCCTGGTGGCTATATACTCAGAAATTACTCCTGTTGGCACATGGGGACCATATAGGATGCCAAGGAGTGAACCCAGGTGCCCCAAGCAAGACAAGCATCATCCTTTCTTTACTATTGCTCCCCCTTTTTTTTTTTCTTTTTGGGTCGCACCCGGTGATGCACAGGGGTTACTCTTGGCTCTGAACTCAGGAATCACCCCTGGCAGTGCTCAGGGGACCATATGGGATGCTGGGATTCGAACCTGGGTTGGCCGCATGCAAGGCAAACGCCCTACCTGCTGTGCTATTCCTCCAGCCCCTAGCTCCCTATTATTTTTAATACCGATAAGTTTCGGGAATTGCAGTGCAGTGCAAATGTTAGGACACCAACCTGCATGACTCGATTTCCTTTTACATGGATACTGAGGCATAGAGCAATAATTGGAATCCTTCTCTGCTGTTCTTAGGGAAGCAGCCAGCCCCCGTGGACTATCTCTGATCCTGTGCACTGTGACAAAGTCTCGAGTGAGCAATCGTGCCTTCAGCCCCATGGGGATGCTGAAACAGGCGGGATGTCTTGTGAGGGTGACCAGAGTGGAGAGAGCGACCTCACTCTGAAGAAGCCCTCCCCTGGGAAAAGCTACTCTGAGAGTGTTGCACTCAGTCCACGGACACAGCCCCCCCTGGGGGGGCAGCCCCTAGTCAGTGGGACAGGAGCATTGTTTATAGCGAGTCCCTCATGCCAACAGGCCCACAGGCAAAATCACCATGAACAGAACCCATCTAAGTGTAGGGAATGTGGGGGAGCCTCCCCGTGTTCTTGGCACCATGGTGTTCCCTTAGAAAACCACAGACACAAAAATCCCCAGGAATGTCAGCAGCAAGGACAAACTCTGAGTCAAGTGTCGCCTCAGTGTGACTATCTGAACCTCCACACAGGAGAGAAACTGTACACATGCAAAGAATGTGGGAAGGCCTTTGATCAATATAAACACCTTATTATACATATTAGAATTCATAATGGAGACAAACATTATGCATGCGAGGAATGTGGGAAGGCCTTTTATAAACGCTCAAGTCTAAGGCTGCACAGGAAAATTCATAGTGGAGAGAAACTTTACCTGTGTGAGGAATGCGGGAAGGCCTTTACCCTATCCTCACATCTTAGGAAGCACAGGAAAATTCATACGGGAGAGAAACCTTACTCATGTCAGCACTGTGGGAAGGCCTTCACTTTCTGCTCAAACCTCTCTCGGCATAAGAAACTTCACACTGGAGAGAAACCGTATATGTGTAAGCAGTGTGGGAAGGCCTTTGCTTATCCTTCGAGCCTTTGCTATCACAGGAAAATTCATGCTGGAGAATGGGAGAATGCCTTACTTCACTTCTCAGGGCTCTCTGCACATAGGAGAATTCGTACAGGAACGAAACCTTACTCATGTCAGGAGTGTGGGAAGGTCTTCAGCGATTCCTCTAGGCTTACGAGGCATGTGAGAATGCATACTGGAGAGAAGCCTTTTGTATGTCAGGAGTGTGGGAAGGCCTTTAGTAGAGCCTCAAGACTTACCATCCATCAGAGGATCCACACTGGAGAGAAACCGTATATATGTAAGGATTGTGGGAAGGCCTACATTAGCAAATCCAGCCTTCACAAGCATAGGATATTTCATAATGGAGAGAAACTTTTTGTATGTGAGGAATGTGGGAAGGCATATTGTCGTTCCTCAAGCTTTCATAGTCATAGAAAAACTCATACCGGAGAGAAACCTGTTCAGTGTGAGACGTGTGGGAAGGCCTTCAGCCTGCCCTCTAGCCTTACTAGGCATATGAAAATTCATACTGGAGAGAGGCCTTATGTATGTAAGGAATGTGGGAAGACCTTCATTTATGCCTTAAACATTACTAGGCATATGAAAGTGCATACTGGGGAGAAACCTTACGTTTGTCAGGAATGTGGCAAGGCCTTCTCTCATTCTGCATACCTTAATAAGCACAGAAAAATTCATAGCGGAGTGAAGCCTCATCAATGTCAGACTTGTGGGAAGGCGTTCATTCGGCTCTCTGGCCTCACTAGGCATATAAGAATTCACACCGGAGAGAAACCTTATATATGTAAGGAATGTGGAAAGGCCTTCATTGAATCCATAGCTGTGACTAGGCATATGAAAACTCATATTGGAGTGAAAGCTTATGTGTGTAAAGAATGTGGAAAGGCCTTTGTGTTTCCCTCAAGCCTTAGAAAACATAGTAAAATTCATACTGGATGAATTGGTCCCCGAATAACAGGACAGGCTCTGTCAGTGAAATGTTTCATTTGGACCAAGGGAGTTAGGGATGGTATAAAGTGCAGCCAGGAAGGAAACCTGGGTAGCATTTAAGAAGCTTCCTATGATGCCAGTCCTATAAGGGAAAAGTAAACATTCTGATTGTCATCCAGGTCACAGCTATGCCAGTATCACAGCATTTAGACTTCACATGTATGTTAAATTGTAAATAATGGGTCTTGGTGATGGAAGCCAGGAGGAAGGTGACTAAATAACTAAATAAAAAGGTACAAAACCGCCCCTCCCTCAGGCTATAAAGGCTCACCACAGTCTCATTTTTTGCCATGATTCTAGCTTTGCTCAGAAACTGTGTTTGTGGGGGGTTTATGGCAGAGATCAACCATAATGCTGCAATGAATCCTTTGAAATTGGAAAAAACAGGGGCTGGAGCGATAGCACAGCAGGTAGGGTGTTTGCCTTGCACGCAGCTGACCCGGGTTCTATTCTCAGCATCCCATGTGGTCCCCCGAGTACCGCCAGGAGTAATTCCTTAATTCCTGAATGCAGAGCCAGGAATAATCCCTGAGCATCGGCGGGTGCGACCCGAAAAGAAAAAAAAAAATTGGAAAAAACAGCCAAATTCCCATTTTTCAGGCCTTCCTGTGTTAAGTTTCAGGGAGACACCCAGCTCTGCTAACCTTAAGTTGGCTGACTCGGGAATCTTATGAAGTACTGTGGTTGGAGTCCAGGTCTGCCGTGTGCAAGCACGCACCTTACTAAAAGCCGCAGCATCTCTGCACTCCTTGTGTTCACATTTCCATTAGAGTTACACAAACATTAAGGATAAATATTTTGGAAAGTATCATCTTTAGAAAATGGCTAGGGCAAGGTTTTTTGATGGGGTGGGTTGCAGTCCAAGTTTAAATGGACTTTCTTGTGCATCGTAAGATGAATGCCAGTTGTTGGAAAGTATGGAAGGGGCCCCTGGAAACATGTTTTTAAAGTGGTGGGATTATCAGGGAGACCACAAACTTCCCCCATCTCAGCAGGCAATTCCATTTAGCTGCTGACTGACCAATATAATGGTGGTCACATTCCTGGATCCCAGACCCCTCATTACAGTAGTATTAGGAGAAACCAAACATTTGCATTTGGAAGAGTAAAATCTCAACAATCTAGTAGTCACCAGAATGATAACTATTTAGATCTGTTCGAAAGGCCACGCAAGGTGCAGGATTACCAGTATGTTGTGCTCCTCTGCTCCATGTGTGCCTCCATTCTAAGGATTTGTCCATACATAGGGTCTTAATTTGAATTCAGGAAGCTTTTGTGACAGTGCTCAGGTGATCCAACCCAGGTGGACTGCATGCAAGATAAGAGCACAAACCCTGTACTGTCCCTCAGGGCCCATACTCTGGGTTTGAAATTGTCTTTCTGAAACTGCCTTCAGAGTTTTTTTGTTTTTTTTTTTGCTTTAATATTCCTTCCCCCCCCCCCTTTTTGGATCACACCCAGCAATGTTCAGGAGTTACTTCTGGCTCTGCACTCGGGTGTTACTTCTGGCAGACTATATGGTATGTTGGGGATTGAACATGGGTCGGCTGCGTGCAAGTCAAACATCTTACCCCCTGTGCTATCATTCCAGCCCCCCAGAGTTTTTTTTGGATGCAAGTGTTCACTGCTCCCAATTATCAAGAGGGTAGAGTGTTCACCCTCCAGTGCTCTTCAATATTTTTAACTGTCTTTTGCTCCTGTTCCAGTGTCCCTCCAGCCTTCTGGGCTGCTGCTAGGCCAGTTCCTGTCAGCATTCCCTGGGCTGGCATTGGAGTCACTGCTTTCAGCCCATCTTGATTTATTACTTCCCTGAAAAATTCATTGTCCCATGCCCTACCTGTTCCCTACCTGCCTGCTAGTATTCCTCGAGTCATCCCTCTTGTGTTTTTCCAGATGGGCTGTGTGTGAGAGCATTGATCCAATGTTGGACTGAACAGTACATGATCAGGGGACTTTTCCTTAACAACCCCCCCCCACCACCAGCCCTCACTGTGTGACCAACCACTCCAGCAGCTGCTTCTCCATTCCTTTACCCGAGCCCATCCCTCTTGCAGCACAGGTTCACCTGGGTGGGCAAACACATTCTCTCCACACCTGGAATCTTGCTTTAATGGAAGTGACATCCCAGGATGGGGCCATGTAGGTGTGTCATTTGTCCACGACGTCGTCATGGCACCATGATTCATTCATGTGGATAAAGGAGGAACTGGCACCGGCTGTGGCAGGGGGCTGTGAAGGCTGATTTTGTGGCAGGACCGGGCTGGCCTCCCCGTCTCTGCACTGTGAGTGTGGAGGGGCCTTGTCAGCTTCGGGGACGCTTTTACGCTTCTTTTTCACTGGCTCCCAGATATCCAGGCGGTTCCTGCTGTGCGTCGGAGGCTTTAGGGGGACACTGAGCTTTGGGGGCTGCAGTGGAGGCTGTACCAGAGTGCAGGGGTCTTGGGTGTGTGTGTGCATGATCCTGGGGAGCCCCTTTGGCCATGATCGCCTCCAGCTCCGAGCCCAGGGCTGTGCGCGGGGGCTGTGGATCTTGGGGTTGCGAGACCTGCAGAGAGTGGGGGCTTGGCCGTCCTGACCCTCCCAACATGGAACTGTGCTGGGCCCTGTCCTGGAGCCTTTGGCCCCGACATCTCTGCTGTAGAACCTCCAGATTCCCTTTGAGTAGTAGTAGAGCAGCAGCTCTGCAAAGGCAAAGGAGCCTGTTTCCATCTGTCATTTTCATTGGCTTCCGTGATAGGGCGGGATCATACAGGCTTGGTCATGTCAGGTGACTGTGGTTAGCAAAAGAAAATGGACCTTTTGGCCTTTTTTGGTTATTTTGATTATTTTGGGCGGGAGGAGGCCACACCTGAATATGCCCAGGGCTTACTCCTGGTTCTGTGCTCAGGAATTTTTCCTGGTACTGCTCTGGGGTCCAAATGGGATGCAAAGGCCTTATCTAAGATGGCAAGGCAAGCTTTCTACCCACTTGACTGTCTGACCCCAAATTTGGTTTATTCCAGATCACGAATTTCTATCCTCTCAGGTCAAATAGAAAACCACTCCCCACTCTGATCTCCCTGACTAGGGGACCTCGGCTGTTGGGGTGAGTACTGTGGATAAAGGGCTTTTTAGTTTTTTGAAGGAAGATAGTTGGGCTGGGTTTGTGTGTGTGTGTGTGTGTGTGTGTGTGTGTGTGTGTGTGTGTGTGTGTGGTGAGGGGGAGCACTGTGCAAGGGACACTTCTGGAGTGCTGGGAAGAAATTTAGAAAGGGCCAGAGAGGTAGTACAGCTGACCTTGCACGTGTCTGACCTTGGTTCGATCCACTTCATTCCAGTATCCACCAAACCTGCCAGGACTGATCCCTGAGCACAGAGTTAAGAATAACCCCTGAACACTGCCAGTTCTAGCCCCAAATCGAAAAATGTACCCATGCACAGAAGAAATGTGAGAGCAGAGGAAGAGGAGGATGATTTCAGACAAACCATAGTATTCCGCAGCATAGAAAAAGTTGGAAAATAGGGTTATAAAGACCCAGTGTTTGACTCTTTATATGTTTCACGCTATAAGTTATTTTTGCACTTGAATTATTTTTTCCTAGCTTGGTTAGAGTTCACTTTTTGTTGTTACTGTATTTTGGGGCCCCACCTCACAGTGCTCAGGCCTTAGTCTTGACTCTATGTTCATGGGTCACAGCTGCCAGGGTCCAGGGGATCATAAGGATACCCAGTTATCGTCCTTGGGTCGGCCAAGTGTAAGATCACCCTGGCCCCAGTAAAAAGTAGACTCCAGGAGCTGGAGTGATAGCACAGCGGGTAGGGCGTTTGCCTTGCACGCAGCTGACCCGGGTTCAATTCCCAGCATCCCATATGGTCCCCCAGAACTGCCAGGAGTAATTCCTGAGTGTAGAGCCAGGAGTAACCCCTGTGCATCGCTGGGTATGACCGGAATAGCAAAAAAAAAAAAAGTAGACTCCAGAATTCTGAGCAGTTCAGAAGTCAGACACAGTTCATATGGTCTTTAGTAAAAGGCCTGGTTATTCGGATAATCTTGCCATACAAAACGCTGTTTATGTGGTTAACAAATATATTCCTGCACAACGTGAGCTAGTGCTGTATGAGGCTCACGCAGATGTGCTGATTGGGGATTAGAGTAAATCAGGACCCAGAACAGCCCAGGTCCAGCGGGACACAGCTGGCATTGTGCCATCACCCGGGCCCAGAGTGACCCTGCTTACCAGGAGAGAGCACCAAGGCGCATGTCTCTGTCCACCCTGCAAAAGAGCAGCTGAAGGTTTGTCCATGATGAATCCCGGTGGTAGCCCCATAGTAGAGCCGTTTTCAGGGCTGTGGTCACTGGGGGCAGCCCTGCTGCTTGCCTGCAGGGGGCGCTGATGCGCGGGAGCTCCAGGCCTCAGAGTCAGACCCTGACTGGACCCGTAGAACCTTCCTGTGGGGTCCTGGGAGGAGTTCAGGGCTCAGGCAGTCTTGCAGTTACCCCCACTGTAGACTGAGCCCAGCGCTCCTGTTTTGTGGCATTGCTTAATGGCTCCTGTTTCGTGGCATTGTTAAGTGGCTCCTGTTTAGTGGCCCCTGGCTAGTGGCATTTTGTGGTATTTTTGGCCTCACCCGCCACTGTTCATTTGGGTCCTGCTGGGACTGTACTCAGTGTTACTCTCTGCAGTGCTCACTCGACCAATGGTACTGGGTTTGGCTCTGGTGTCGCTGTGTGCATGGCTGGCATCTCCAGGAGCCTTCTAGTATGCGTCCTCACATTTTAGTATATCTGGCTTCCTACAGTGATTTCTGGGGCTGTCATCCTGGAGGTTGGCTCTGAGGGGAGAGGCCACTAGCCCCTCTAGGGCTTAGGGGGGTGGCCTCCTCACAGAATCAGGAACCTGTTGAAGATAACATGACTCCTGCCTCCTTTTATGTGCCATGTTAGGACGTGGTAACCTTCCCGGTTGTGGCCGTGAGCTTTACTGCGAAGCAGTGGATGTGCTTGGATGCCTCTGAAAGGAAGCTCTACGGGGATGTGATGCTGGGGACTTACCAGCAGCTACGGGCCATCAGTAAGAGCTGCCAGGGCTGCTGTCTGGGTCAGCTTGGACCCATGTAGGTTCCCAGAGTCCAAGCCAGGGCTATGTGTTCAACAGCGGCTGTGATTCTGTCAGGCTTGGACCTTTGACAGCCATGAGGATCACTGTTCCTTAGTTCCTACCTTTTCATTTGTTTTGTTTTTATTATTGGCCCACACCTGGCAAGGCTCTAGGGTGTTCCCTGCTTGCACTTAGGAATCACTCTTGGTGGGCTTGTCAGACCTGCTGGGTGCCAGTGTTTGAGCTCAAGTCAGCAATGTGCGTGACAAGCACCTTTTGCGCTGTACTTTTTTTTTTTTTATTTTTGGGTCACACTTGGTGATGTACAGGGGTTACTAACTCTACACTCAGGAATTACTCCTGGCGGTGCTTGGGGGACCATATGGGATGCTGGGAATCGAACCCAGGTTGGCCATGTGCAAGGCAAACGCCCTACCTGCTGTACTATCGCTCCAGCCCCATGTGCTGTACTTTTTGGGTCACACCCAGCAGTGCACAGGGGTTACTCCTGGCTCTGCACTCAGGAACTACTCCTGGTGGTGTTGGGGGATCATATGGGATGCTGGGAATCGAACCTGGTTCGGCTGCATGCAAGGCAAACGTCCTACCTGCTGTGCTATCGCTCCAGCCCCTGTGCTGTACTATTACTCAGGTTCTTTCCTCTACTAAATACATTTACTTTTTTTTCTTTTAATTAACACTTAACTTTAGAGTTTTTTGGTTTTGTTTTGTTTTGTTTTGTTTTAGCATCCCTACTCCACATTCTGGCTGGCTCTGTACTAAAGGAATATTCCAGGCAGTGCTCAGGGAACCATGGGGGTACCGTGGCTTGCACCTCAGTCAGCAGCAGGCAAGGTGGGTGCATTAGCCACGGTACTATAGCATCAGGCTATCTTTCTTTTGTTTGGTCTTGTTTTTGTCTGGGGGCCACACCCAGCGATGCTCAGGGTTTCTCCTGACTGAACTTAGAAATTGCTCCTGGCACTTCTTACAGAACCCATGGGGATGTTGGGAATCAATGGAGGGGTTTGTGTGTGTGTGTGTGTGTGTGTGTGTGTGTGTGTGTGTGTGTGTGTGAGGAATCTGCCCTACCTGCTGTACTATCTCTTAGCCCCTAACTTGATATTTTGTATGCATCCAATTTTGTTTTGTTTAGTTTCATTTTTTCGGCCACACTGTGATATTCAGGGGTGACTCCAGGTTCTACACTCATTTCTCACTCTTGGTGTTGGCTTGGGGGACCAACATCACTGTTGGTGCTTGCTTGGGGGACCATATGGGATCTGGGGATTGAACTGGATCAGTTGCATGCAAGGCAGCAAAAGTGACGGTTGTGTTGTTTGAGTATTTTCAGTAATTTGACTGGTTATATGAGGGACTAGGCCTCTGGCCTTTTCATTGTTACTAATCTCTACATTGATTCTGTGGGGGCAGGGTATTCTAGGATGAAGCCTGCTGTAACCCCCTGGCTTAAAGGAGCCCTGAGGACAGGGAGGAGAGCGAGAGCGAGAGAGCGAGCGAGCGAGAGAGAGAGAGAGAGAGAGAGAGAGAGAGTGAGTGTGTGTGTGTGTGGTGTGTGGTGTGTGTGTGTGTGTGTGTGTGTTGCACAGGCATGCAGACATCTGTGCTGCACTTACGCTGCCCTTCGCTCCCCCTGGACTTCGCTCCCCTGGACTGTCCATCACGGGATGATCCTGTGCTTTGCTTTCTTGGCTTCTTCCATTCTTCTTCATTAGTCATGTGTTCATGAGATTCAGGGTCCTAGTACTCCCTTCTTTCCCTTACCACCCAGACTGCATAGCCTGCAATGTTGGGGTGCCCTTTTCAGGAACAGCAGGACTACCTCCCAACCCACCCTCTCAGTCACTACCTTGTTTCTGCCCTCAGATCATTAGCATAGTTTTTGAGTATACTAAGATATTTTGTTTTGTTTTGGTTTGGGGTCTGATGTTGCCAAGGGGTTATTCCTGGTGGTCCTCAGGGGTTCCTTTGGGCAGTGCTCAGAGATCAGCCCCTGTCAGTCTTATGCAAGGCAGATGCCCTACCTGTTATTCTCTCTCTGACCCACTATGAAATATTCTTTCGCCTTTATTTATTTTTAAGTAAACAGATTTTATTCAGAGGGTTTTTTGAGGGAAGGAGGAAGGGATAAGTTTCATAGGCAATCATGGGAAGCGGGCGTTACCGACATGCCCTCGGCCCAGATAAGATCCGGAGCTGCTGAGCGCGAAACGGACCCTCTGCTCCTAAAGACTTTGATTTCAGAGGTCTTCTAACCCATTTTAGCACCCAGACCAGCTTCTTACAGCAATGCATTGGGACTGTGAACTGAGCTAAAATATCAGAAATCCAAAACCGTGTGGCCACTGTTGCGGCTGCGCAAGTTCATAGAATCTTCATTCTCAGCAATGAAAAGAAATTATTAAATGATGCCTTTTCAGCAGGCCTGATTGTTGGGGGAAATTCCAAACAATAATAGTGAGTTCTCTGTTAAAATATTGAATGTATTCAAAGTATAGAGAGAATAAAGTGAAGATCATCAGCTACTTAGGTGGGGGCTGTGGGGGAAGGGGGTATTTTGGGGTTTCTGGTGGTGGGACATTTGCACTGGTGAAGGGATGGGGGTTCAATCATTATACGACTGAGACTTAAACCTGGAAGCGTCGTATTTTTTTTCACGGTGATTCAATAAAATAAAAACTTAAAATAAAATAAAATAAAATTTTCCTCAGGGGGAAAAAAAAGGAGGAAGGGATAAGTGGGAGAGAGAAGAGTAAGAATAATGCTCTCAAGAGAGAACGCGGGCTTCTCCAAGAGTGGAGAGAGCCCCTACACACATCCGAGCATTAGACACAAAAGCATGAAAGTACACATCTCAAGAGGGGAGATGCGGGCAACACATGTGCTCGGGTACCGCATGTGCTTGGCCATGTGGGCGCAAACAGCACATGGGCTCAGGCAGCATATGTGCCTCTTTTGCCTTTATGTTAAAAGGTGAATGAGTGAACCCATAACAAAGCTAGTTTGGGCTGAAGCAATAGTATAGTGGGGAGGGTGCTTGCTTTGCACTTGACTGACCCGGGTTTGATTCCCAGTATCCCATATGATCCCCTTACATCCCTGTGTCTAGTCAAATAGAAAACCCAAAAAGCTAGTGTATGATTGCCAAGCTCCTCCCAGTGATCCTCCCAGGACCTTCCCTTTGCTGTGGGCCTGTTTGGACTGTGAGACCAGAGATGTCCTCCATCTGCTCGGCCTCTTCAATCAGGTGCCATTCCACTGATTCTTACCTTGTTTGCTGTGATTGATTTCAGAACTCAAACCACAGCTTCAGGATTTGGCATTACTGCAATCTGACTTGGGAATAGGGTCACCGAATATGAGTGAGCTGGTGAGATTTGCACATTCAAAAATGAATATCATTATGCCCAGTAGGATAGCTCAGTGGACCGAGCATGTGACATGAAAGCTGGGGGTCTGGGCTCTATCCCCGCCACCACATCTGTGATCTCTGGGCACCACAGGGAGGAAATCGAAATCAAGAGTCTTATCCTGGGAGTAAAAGACCCTTAGCCTTACTGGGTGCTGAAACTAAAAGAAATTCTATTATGCTTCATATCAATAAAATATTTTAATTTTTTCTTCTATTGAAAGCAATCACCAGTGGTAATTGTTTCAAAGAACTGGTTTGTCAGCTCACGTTGTGTATTCAAAAAATGAATCTGAAGCCCATCTCTCTCTCTCTCTCTCTCTCTCTCTCTGCCTGCCCTTGATGGTCTTGAGCCACTTCCCCCACCCAGGGATGGCAGATGGCCATGGGTGGACAAAGGAGGGAATGAGGGCCAGGCTGGTTGATATCAACTGCAGTTTATTCCAGTCTCATCTCCATTCTTCTCTGATTTTCCTTCCCTGAATCTCCTTCATTCCTCTTGGATTCTCCCTCTCAGATTCTCCCTTGATTCTTTCCCTTGCCCACTCTCACAGCCTTAGTTATATCCCAAATCATGAGGTGGTTGGGGTAGCAATTACACATAGGCAGGTCATACAATAAATGGATGTAAGGTCCCTCCCGCAGTTGGAAGCTTCTTCTAGGACAAACTATCATTCAGCAAGAAGACCCATCTAAGGGCGAAATGCCATCTATGGGCTGCGTTTCTCCTTCCCTTAGTCCAGTAACCATATAAACATTCATCTTAGTTCTACTCCTTAATAATATTAGTCATTTTGTATGGACACAGTAAGAGATACATTAAGCTTTTTTTTTTTCTTTTTGGGTCACACCCAACAGTGCCTAGGAGTTACTCCTGGCTTTGTATCAGGAATTACTCCTGGCGGTGCTCGGGGGACCATTTGGGATGCTGGGAATTGAACCTGGGTCAGCTGCATGCAAGGCAAACGCCCTATCCACTGTACTATCGCTCCAGCCCAGAGATACATTAAGCTTATAGGATTGCTCTCCTGGGGACATCTCACTATAGATCTCAGACTACAGTGCTCAGCAGCTAGATTAGTCTTTCCTAACCCTAGCATGGTCCTAATCTAGTTGTTACTCTTTGGATCATGACAGAATTTTTCCATGACCATGCTCTTATATAGCACTTTGGCCTGGCCCATTTTGATGCCAGGGTAGGTAGCTCACATTCAGTCCCTCGTCAGGACCCTGCTTTTGGGGTGCTAGGAACTAAGGGCAACTGAGGCTTAGGTCAAGAAAGCAGATGCCTAGGTGTGAATTATTATTCGCAGTCAATTAACTCCCAAATTACAAAAGCATAGTATTAACTGTCTTCCTATGTCTATACAAAAAAGACGTTGTTCTAAAGTAACTATGCAAAGGACATAAGGAGAAGAGAAAAGCAGTATTTCACTCAGATTTCTGAGGAATCAGATCTTACAAGTTAACAGTCTGATTAGGATGAAAAGGTGATAGACCATTTGGGGAAGCAAAGCACAGAGAAGGAAGTTCTAGATGAACACAGAGGAATGGGAGTGCAACAAGGGAGGAAGGACATAACAATGTTAAACCTAAAATGTTTAGAGCTATCTTCCAATAAACAGAGGAATGGGAGTTCCTCAGGAGCACTGTGATGGGTGTAATCCAAGAAACCTAAACTCCTTGTGGCAAGGGAGAATGGAAATACCAATGTTAAACTTAAAATGTTTAGAGTTACATTCCAACACAGGCGATAGTGTAGTAGAGGGAAGATAGGGGAAGTTGAAGATAGGGGAGGTTGTGCTGCTTCCAGCCTTCCACACCATCCCAGACTCAATTCACAGAGAGAAGATTGTTGGCACTAACAGGTCCTTTGAAGGCCCTCTGCGGACATCCAGGGACTTGGGAGGTCGGGGGGGGGGGGGCACGCCGTCAAATCTCGGATGAACTCCAAAATTTGGAGTGTTTATTCACACCAGCTGGCGGGCTGTCCTGCAAAGCAAGAGCAGAAGCCTCCTAGCAGAAGCACAGTCTGTTGGTTAGAAAAAATCACATCCATGGGGCTGGAGTGATAGCACAGTGGGTAGGGTGTTTGCCTTGCACGAGGCTGACCCGGGTTCGATTCCCAGCATCCCATACGGTCTCCTGAGCACTTCCAGGGGTAATTCCTGAGTGCTGAGCCAGGAGTAACACCTGAGCATCGCTGGGTGTGATCCAAAAAAAGAAAAAAAAAGAAAGAAAAAAGCACATCCTGGTGCACCTGTCATTTTCATAGGCACCCACAAAATTAATTTAACTCACCAGGCCCACATCCTGGTACCCCGTGAATTTATGTAAGCATAGTGAGGCAAGCATAGTTACAGAAGAAAGGAAAAGCAAACACACAAAGCAATCAGCTATTGATATTTTATCACCTCACTTTTGGGGGACCCTAACCTATTGTTCCTATTTGCACTCTGTGACGATCTGGCACCCTCGTGGAGTGGTTACAAGAAATTCAGTATGTTCATGGAATAACTCCGCTAACTAAGAAGTAAACTTGTAAACTAAATTTCATATTCCTCCTGTAACAAACATCAAATCATCACAGCTGAACAATAGACCAACTTGTCTGAAAAAGAGGCTTTCTCCTGCACACCTGCTCTACAGTTATTCTTGCCCGCTGGTTTAAATTTTGAAGGATTCTAGCTTAATAATTCATCTAGTACTACAATATTAAAAGACTATTCAGCTGCACTGCAGTTAAGCTGTTCATTTGACTGATCCATGTAGAACCCTGTTGAATTCATGACACTGTAGACCTTGAGCACTGTGTGAAGAGTTGCTGAGCACAGCTCTCAAGGAATAACTGGAGAGCACCATTTGCTCTGAACACACACATATACAGACACAGGAATTTTTGCTTACACGAATATTTTTTTCCCAGTCATCCACCAATCCCTGAGTCCCCTTCTGGGCCACCCCTAATGCCATTCTGGGCCATGTGATTCACTTAGTTTCTAGCTCTCTCCTATAATTGTGAAAATAAACAGTTGAAACTACTCAAGACCTGAACGTTTAATGCGACATAAACGAACATCGGACCTCAGAGAGACGGTCTTGGTGGCTGTTTGCAATGTATCTTTGTGAATTCTATTTCCTTCGTAAAAACACTCTCTGCTCGACGTGTTATCTGTTCAGTCCATCACTCTCCATCTACCCCAGACTTGGCGACCCCCCAGATGTCCGGGTCACCTGATCCTACCCCAGAAACGGGGAAAAAAAAAAAAAAAAAAAAAAAAAGAACCTTCTTGACCAGAAAAGTACCTGTCAGGAATATTTGACGCCTGGCCCTTTAAGGCTCTGGCCGAACGTGCAGGTGACGTCACGGAATCCGGGTCCTTTTTCCCTGGGGTCTTGGCGTTCTGGGCGGAAGTGCCAGTCGACCGCCGTTGCTGCGGAAGGTGAGGAGCTGGTGAGGGGGCACCCAGGGGAAGCAGGGGGGTCCCAGTAGGCCGGTTTCCTCGCCGGCTGCCTAGTGGTCGCTCTGAGCGCCCTGCACCTCCACGCTTTGCCTTCTGATCGGCGGAGTCGCTCCGTGAAGGTGGCCGGGGGTGGCGGCCCCTCAGCCCGAGCGCATCGAGCGCTGCTGTCGAAAGGTTTATATCATTTATTACTTGATTTTGAGGGAAACAAGGTAATTTTTACTGAGGAGAAATTATTTAGAAAGATGCATAAGGGGGAACGCGGCCGACCGGGTTCGATCCCCGCCACCCCGACGCGTTCTGATGACAGCCTGGAGTGAGTCCAGAGCCCGGAGTAACCCCTGAGCATAGCACCCCCCCTAAAAAAAGAAAGGTGGGGTAGGTAGAGGAAGCACGTGGTCGAGGAGAAAAACGAATTTGAAGCTCTAAGGTCGTTCTGAAAGCTTCAGAAACAAGGACGATAACCGAACAAACAAAAGAAAAAAATTTTTTAAATTAAAAAAATTTTAATTTAAAGTAATTTTAATTTAAAGCAAAAAGCTTTTTGGGTCACACCCGGCGGTGCTCAGGGGTTACTCCTGGCTCTGCACTCAGGAATTACCCCTGGCAGTGATCAGGGGACTATATGGGACGCTGGGAATCGAACCCGGGTTGGCTGCGTACAAGGCAAACGCCCTACCCGCTGTGCTATTGCTCCAGCACCTTAATTTTTTTTTTTTTAATTTTTAATGTGCTTTAGGCCATTACCCGGTGGCATTCAGGAGTCCCTCCCTGGGGATCTGAGGACCCTTTGGTGTGTCGGGATGCGAGGCCAGCACCCTCCCTGCTGACCTCCCCACACTGGCCCCTCACAAAGCAGAAAGTGTCAGAGCTAGAGGGAGCTGATGGAATGTGTGAGGGCACCTCAGCGTTAACTTAGTTTCGGGGTGACTCGCAGCACCGGGTCAGTCACAGGGGTGGGTGGATCAAAAGGACCTGGGGGCACATTCTTTTTCCTCTTGAGAAGGAGGGATTTGAGCCCCTCCTGGGCTTAAGTGTTCAGGGGTCACCCCTGGGGTTGCTCAGGATACCCCATATCTGGGTCAACAGCATGAAGGAAAAAACACCCTCCCCTCTGTCCTGTCATTCTTGGGGGAGGGGGGATCTGGGGTACATTCTTCATATGCTGGGTCTCAAAAGCATATGGCAGAGCCTTTGGTTTTCACTTGTGCCTTGTGCATTCAGTGGGTTCTGGGAGTACAGGGAGGTGGGGAGCTTCTCTTTACTTTTTCTTTCTTTTTTTAAAATTTTGCTTTTTGCTTTTGGGGTCACACCCAGCGGTGCACGTGGGTTACTTCCAGCTCTACATTCAGCAAGCACTCCCAATGGTGCCAGGAACCATAAGGGATGCCCAGAATTAAACCAGGTTGGCCACCTTCAAAATAAATGCTCATTTGTCTATGCTGTCTGGCCCCAAGGTGCAGAGCTTTAATACAACTCAGGGCTGGGAGGGGCGGGGGTCGGAAGGGGTGCATCAGGGCTGTGCTATGCCACAAGGTCTTAAAACCAAATGTGAAATCTTAGCAGGAAGTAGCTTGGGCACTTCCAGAGTGTGCTCTAAACCCTCTAATCATGCAATTTAGGATCCCTATTGGCTACCACAACTTTATTCATTTAAATGAATTACTTATTTACTCTTCCTCTGCACTCAGGGATCACTCCTGGCTGGGCTCAGGGAACCATATGGGATGCCAGGATTCAAATCTGGTTTGGCCAAGTGCAAGACCTGCTATGCTACCTCTCCAATCCCTTTACACAGAAATGCATTTATTATTTATTTTATTGTACTTTTTTGGGGCCACAGCACCACTCAGTACTCAGGGCTTACTCTTTTATTTTTTTTTTGCTTTTTGGGTCACATCCGGGTGCATCGTTCTACATACTACTGGTTCTACACTCAGGAATTATTCCTGGCCGTGCTCAGGGGATTATATGGGATGCTGGGATTCGAACCCGGGTCGGCCGCCTGCAAGGCAAACATCCTACCCACTGTGCTATCGCTCCAGCCCCCGGGGCTTACTCTTGATTCTGAGCTCAGGCATCATTTTTAGCAGTGCTGGGATGGGTGAACCTATGTACTGTTGCATATTGACCCTGGCTTAGCTGCTTGAAAGAAAAGCTCCCTGTCAACTTATTATCTTTGCTAACCCTATATGATTATATTTCCTCAGAAAAAAGAATTCTTGCCTCACCTGTCCAAGCATCCCAAGATTCCAAGCATCCCCCACTGTCCATCTCTCCCAGACCAGGGGTGTGCCCTGCTGTTGAAGTGAGTACTTGCAGAAAGGGGTTTTCCAGGGACCAGCTGCAATAGGTTTTAAATGTCTCACTCTTAGGGGCTGGTGCAGTAGTATAACCAGGAGGGTGTTTGTCTTTCTTGCGTTGACCAGGCACGCCATGGGATCCCCGAGCATCACTAGGTGTGGACCCAGCCCTCCCACTCCAGATTTTGTTTTGGAGGGTTGGGATATTTCTCCTGTCTATTTCCTCCCCTGTTTGCTATGAACTTGGAGATAGTCAGAGACTCTTCCCCCTCTCTGTCCGTGTGTCTGAGATGCAGGGGGAGCCATGCCATGTCCCCCAGAGGTAAAGCAGGTGCTCAGCTCTCTGAGCTCCTCTCCCTGGGTCTATCTCACTACTTGGGGAGCAGATGAGGTGAGATTTGGGACCACAACTGGCAGTGTTTGAGGTCTGTGCCCTGCTCAGGGGACTAGTGGATACGGGGTACCAGGGAAGGCCCTTTGGGCTTTCAGTTGGCTGGCATCTGCTTCAGTCTGGTGTGCTCTCTCCTGCCCCTCTGTTCATACCTTAATTGGAAGTTCTTAGATATGAACATTCTTGAGTCCTTTCAACAAGAGGCTGTTAGGAGGAAAGGAAGGAGGTGGAGGCTCTGAGTGAAATTATGGACTTAAAATTTAACTTGGGATAAGTGTAATTTTTCTTTTTTTTTTTTTAGCTTTTTTGGTCACACCAACAATGCTCAGGGGTTATTCCTGGCTCTGCACTCAGCCTCTGCACTCAGGAATCACTCCTGGCGGTGCTCGGGGGACCATATGGGATGCCAGGGACCAAACCCAGGTCAGCCGTGTACAAGGCAAACACCCTGCCTGCCAAGTGCTATCACTCCGGCCCCAAGTGTAATTTTTTTATCCCCTTTTTTCTTTTATAAAATCACATACCCATAAGAGTAAAATGGTATAGTCTGAAAACCTGGCCTGTAAGCTCTGAGCACTTCTGGATGTGGTCCCAAAACAAAACAAAAAACTCAAAGGGCTGACCCTTGAGAATATATTACTAGATTTCACACCTCTGCTGCTGATGAGATAAGTTCCTCGTTGCCTTTATCTGGGAGGAGGGAGATTGGCCATGCAGCTTTTGCCAAACCCAGCAGTGCTCCGGGATCACTCGTTGGTGATTCAGGATGTGGAGTTGAATCTGCTGCATGCAGGCAAGTGCCCTGCCATTCACTCTCCACTCTTTCTGGCCCCCGCAAGCCTTTGAAATTGCAGCCTGTACTTCCGGCTCAGGTTTGCACCGGGAGGTCCCAGGTGCAAGCAGCCCTGCCCTGACCTCTACCAGCTGGGCCTCATCCCTGCCCCCTGTCATGCCAGTCTGTGTCCTTCTCACAAGGCTCACAGGATTTATATAGAATTTGAATTCCTAGGGTCAGAGATAGGCCAGGAGTGCAGGCCCTGGCCTTGCAAGCAGCCTGCCACGGTACAATCTACTGCAGCACACAGGATTCCCCAAGTACCACCGGGTAAGCCCAAAGTTCTGCCACCTGTAGCCCCCAAACTCAAACTTGCATTCTGCAAAACTGGCTGGTGGAGATTGACTTATGAACAAATATTTTTTTTTTGCTTTATGGGTCACACCCGGTGATGCACAGGGGTTACTCCTGGCTCTGCACTTAGGAATGACCCCTGGCGGTGCTCAGGGGACCATATGGGATGCTGGGAATCGAACCTGGGTCAGCCACGTGCAAGGCAAATGCCCTACCTACTGTGCTATTGCTCCAGCCCTAAACAAATACTTTTTTTTTTCCTGGTCATACCCTGTGATTGTTGCTTTTGATACCCAGTGTGGTGCTGGGGACTGAACCCAGGTCAGCCATGTACAAGGCTAATACCCAACCAGACTATAGTTCTGGCACCTAAATTTATTGATTTACTTTTGGTTGGCTGCACCTGGCGGAGATTAGAGTTTACCTCTGGCTCTGTTCTCACTGATCATGCTAGGTTTGGGGATCCTGTGGGGTGATGAGGATTGAATCCTGGTCAGCTGTGTGCCAGACCAGCACCTCATGATCTGTGCTATCTCTGTAGCCATCGTAAAAATGCATTTATGCTGGGTAAAGTCCAGAAAGTTGTGCTCTTTTTTTCGATTAACTACACAATTCACTTTTTACTTGTGTGTTTTTATTTTGGGGGCCACAGCCCGCAATGCTCTGGGCTTACTCCTGACTCTGCACTCAGGAGTCACTCCAGATAGGCTCGGGGACCCTATGGGATGTGGGGGATTGAACCAGAATCAGCTGCATTCAAGGCAAGTGCCCCCATTCCAATGTGCTGTTGCTCTGGCCCGGGACCTAATTCTTCTCTCTTCCACTAGATTTCTGTTTAGATATAACATTTTCAGTTCAAGTGGATCTATGACCTGAGAGATAGGAGAGCAGAGCTAGGAGGGCAAGCTTGCCCTGTGCTCCCTGAGAGCAATTTCAGACTCCAAAGCAGAAACTGCTGGTCACGCTGTGATGTCACGCAAGATGATGTGTGATGTCACAGGAGATGATGTCACGCTGTCTGACACACCGTCCACAGGAAGGAGGAGAGTGACAATATGATATGATGCAGTGACAGGAGCACACAGGCTTTCAGGGCTACCTGTATCCAGAGTTGTTTCATGAGGGAGCACTGGCTCTACTGTTTTTGAGGCCACTTTTGTCCTTGTTTATTTGTTTTGTTGTATTTGGGTTGGGATCATACCCCCTGGTTCTTGAGGAGTACTCCCGGCTCAGTGCTCAAGATTCACTCCTGCCAGGTCTTGGACCCTATGCGGTGCCGTGAATCCAAAACTGACTTCTTTGACTTTGTTTTGTTTAGGGAGGTTGGGGACCACACCCAGTGATTCTTGGGGTTTCCTCCTTGCTCTGCACTCCGGTATTGCCCCTGGCAGTGTTTGGGGGACCATATAGGATGCCAGGGTCACCCGCCCTATTTGCTGTCTCTGTACCCGCTGTCCTTTTACTCCATCCTGCTGCTTTTCTTTCAGGTTTATTTTTGTGCCACAGTGGAGGTGCACAGGGCTTCCTCTTGCTCTCTGTTCTAAAATCATCCCTATTGGGCATCAGCACCCCTGGGCCACATGGCCCCATATGTGCCCTGTCAGCTACAGTGACTTGGGACCCAGGACATGAGTTTCCTCTGTTTTGTCCTTCCCACTCTGGAGAGCCTTACCTGCTCAGTCACACAGTCTCATGTTCACTCACTGCTGCGTGTGCAGTTCTGGTCATGTACCAGTACCACGGAGGTGGAGCAAAGGATTTCTTGGCCTGGCAGAGGTGTGGGGTGTCAGGTCACTTTTCCCTGCTTTGAGAAGAATTTGGGGCAGCCCTGAACTGTGAGTTCAGAGTCCTATGGGCACAAATGTCCACACACAACTTTGAGTTACTTGCTGGACATTGAGTTTCCCCTTCTCATCCGTAGTGATTGTGGGCCCTGGAGGTCGGCTTTTTTTGTGTTCAGTGTTTTGGTCCAAGCCCATCATTGCTTTTTTTTTTTTTTTTTTTTTTTGCTTTTTTTTTTGGGTCACACCCAGCGATGCTCAGGGGTTACTCCTGGCTTTGCACTCAGGATTACTCCTGGCAGTGCTTGGGGGACCATATGGGATGCCGGGGATCGAACCCAGGTCAGCCGCGTGCAAGGCAAACGCCCTACCCGCTGTGCTATCGCTCCGGCCCCCCATCATTGCTTTTTTTAAAAAATATTTTTTAAAATCTTATATTATTTTTATAAAGTGTCACTGTATCACTGTCATCCCGTTGTTCATCGATTTACTCGAGCAGGCACCAGTAACGTCTCCATTCATCCCAGCCCTGAGTTTTTAGCAGCCTCTCCTTACTCGTTTTTCCCAATGATTGGAGGCTCTTTTCAGGGTCAGGGGAATGAGACCTATTATTGTTACTGTATTTGGCATATGGAATAGGCCACAGGGACCTTGCCAGGCTCTTCCATGATCTTCCCTAGTTCTACCAGGAGTAATCCCCAAGCACCACCAAAATCCAAAACACACAGCTGGAACAATTATTACAGCAGGTAGGGCATCTGCCTTGCACATGGCTGACTGAAGTTCAATTCCTGCCATCCCGTGATTCCTGTGGTCTGGACCTGGCACATGACAAGGCTTATCATTGCCTATACTGTTTGACCTGCAAATGTTCTAAATATCCAAGTGAGGGAGCTTGCAAGATAGCACAGCAGGCAGTGCTCTTGCCTTGTATGCAGTCAGTACAAATTAAACCCCAGCACCCCATAGAGTCCTGTAAGTCCCCAGGAGTGATCCCTAAGCGTGAAGCCAAGAGAAAGCCTTGAGCACAGACAGCTGTGACCCAAAATCAGAACAGGAAAATGTAGAGAAAGCATACACATTCTTGAGTCTTTAAACTTGCTTAGGGGTCACTCCTATTAATAGTGGGTGTCCATGTAGTGCCAGGGGTTGAACAGAGGACTCCCCATGCAAAGTACAGGCCCCAGTTCCTTAGAGTCATCTCCCAGGTCAAAACTTCTTAGTCTTTTATTGAGAAACCATGATTAACAAGGTTATTCATGCCTGAGCTTCAGGCGCTATGATTTGTCCAACACCACATCACCAGTATCTACTTCCCTCCACCAATGTCCCCAGTTTACCTTCTACCTACCAACCTGCCTCTGTAGCAGTCACATTTCCCTCCCCTCCCCCCAATTTTAGGCATTGTTTTATAACACTGTTACTGCTGGGGTGTCATGCTTAACACTTTACCACTGTCCAGCACCACTTCTGCTGATCACCCATCATTGAGCAAATTGTAATCTGGAAAAATAATGGATTTTTTCTTTCCTGCCACATCCACAGGTGCTCAGGGGTTACTCCTGGCTCTGTACTCGGGAATCGCTCCTGGCGGGCCAGGGGGAGACTATATGGGATAACAGGGATCAACCCGGCTATGTTCCAGCTTTGGGAAAATGTTTTAAAGATACCTCAAAGATACCTCTTTGATATCTTTGCTTCCATTTAGCTCACTTAGCTTTATTTCCCCCTCCCCCCTCCCCCTCATTGCAGTAGCATTGAGCTGTCATTCTGCACGGTTATTGATGCATGTCCGGTCCCTTGACAGGGTTCCACTTGGCACAGGAATCAGCCGTCCCAGGGGATTGGCTTTAATTTTTTTTTTTTGGGAGTGACTCGGGGGCTCACTCTGGCTTTTAGAATACACCTATGGTAAGTGATGGGACCGGTACAGACACTGTTCTGAAGAACCATGACTCAGCCAAGGCCCTTCCCGAGGTGAGGAGTGAACGAATCTACATTGTGAAGGCCAAGAGGTGACCTCCGTTCTTTGTCTTCCTCAGAAATAACAAAAACTCCCCGGCAGCTTTCCTGCTTGCTAAGTTCTCAGAGTGACTGTCCAAGGGCCACTGTTCCCAGGGCCATTTTCCGCCATGAACTTTTGTCATACTTTGCAGATTGCTCTCCAAGGTCCCTTGCCTGGTGTGTGCCCAGAAGGTGCCCATCCCTTCCTTTCCGTTTTGTCTGGTTTCAGCCCCTGATTCAGCCCTGGACCAGGTGCTTCCCTTGAAAACTCACCCCAGAGCCCACAATCTAGCTTCTTGGCTCATTTTTTATTTTAAGTCTTCTAATTTCTCTTGAAATCTAGTTCACATGCCATCCAATCGACCCGTTGAAAATGCCCAGTTTAGTGGCTTTTAGTGTAGTCACAAAATTGTGCAGTCATCACCACAATCAGGTTTACATTTTCCTCACTTTGTAAACCATGTATTAGCAGTGACACATTCCCGCATTTTAAGTTTGTAACAGTTACTCTGTTTTATATTTAATTAGATTTTGCCTAACTTTTGAGTCGGCTTTCACTTTTTTTGTTGTTGTTGTTTTTGTGTCACCCTTGCAATGTTCAGGGATTATTCCTGGAGGTGCTCAGGGGACAATATGGGATGCCCGGGATGAACCCCGTTTGACTGCGTGCAAAGCAAATGCACTATCTCTCTGGCCCCTATTTACCTTCACTTTTTTTTTCTTTTCGTCTTTTCCCAGAGACTTGAAGATACTAAAAGCATGAGTTAGGTCTGTAGCTTCTTGTTTTCTGATACCTGGCATTGAACATACTTAAGCTCCAAAGGAAAAAAGACCCCAAATAATTTGTTCTTTCTTATAGGCCAGGGTTACTTATATGCCCCACATGGGCCCCCAGGGCACTTCAAGGTAGTCACAGGTGGAAATGGTGAGAATGGAGGGTTGAAGTATAGAACCAGGGGCCTCCGGAAGGAAACAAGGTCAGAAGGGGTCCATGGTCAGAAAAACACTGAAACAGTCTGAAACAGTTAGACTAAGATTCTGTCACACAGCAGCTACTTTAAAACGGTTTTATAAAGTAGTTCACAATATTTAATTACATTTAATATTCAAGTCCCAATCCTACCACCATTACATCTTCCTACCACCATATTTTGGATGTTTCCATCCTGAACCCCTGCCCCAAACCAGAACCAAAATCATTTATTTTGTATTGTTTCTTATGAATAAACCACTGAAAATGCTCCAAAAACCTTTCTTTAGAGGAAAGTGGGCTGGAGTGATAGTGCAGCGGGCAGGGTGTTTGCCTTGCATGTGACTGACCCGGGTTCGTTTCTTCCGTCCCTCTCAGAGAGCCTGGCAAGCTACTGAGAGTATCTCGCCCGCATGGCAGAGCCTGGCAAGCTACCCATGGCGTATTCAATATGCCAAAAATAGTAACCCGCTGTTGCACGCTGGAGCAAATCGATGAGCAAAGGAGTAACAGTGACAGAGGAGTGTCAGGGTCCTGGCCAGTAGACCCCAGGAAACTGGAGTATGATCCCCCAAGTCGCCGGACTTACTCCCTATGGGAGAGGGAGTGGGAAGGGGAGAAGCCTCTGCCCTGCCCTTCTGCGCACCACAGCCACCCCACCACTGCCACCAAGAAAGAACTACGCAAAGGGGGGAGAGTTGGAGGTCAAGCAGCTCTCATTTTATTAACTCTCACAGGGGATATTTACACACAATTTGCTGGGCTCTTTACAGATGTTAGCTAATGATTTATGTTTCCTGCTTCTCAAGGCCGGGTATGTTAGCTCAGACAAGGGGTGACTTTCAGGTTTCATCCCATTATCTCCTCAATCAGGGCGCCTTTCTGGGTGGAGTGCTGGCGCAGGGCCTTAGGCCACTGTGAAGAGAGCCTGCTCCTGCTTCTAAGGGCAGGGGATTTGGCCAGGGTCTCAGGCTGGCTGCTGAGACCCCAACAGAGGAGAGTGTGTGAAGATTGTTGTATTTCATCCAGGGGCCATTAAGCCCCTTTATAAGCAATTACTAATATGTTGTTAAGGGTTGAGCCTTGTGTGCTTATATCTATATCTGTCTATCTGTAAAAATATATTTCCCTCTAAGATTGGTTGCCTTCTACTTTAAATCCCACCAAATGTGGTATGCCACTCTTGGAGTATGAGTGGTGTGAGGTATGAGATGTCGTGCGAGGTATGAGATGTCATGTTTGTGGCCGCACGATCCAGGAATAGGTTTACTTGTGGGTGAGGCTCAGCCCAAGCATGTGGAGAGTGGCCATGAGCATGGCATAGGTTGAGTTCTGGAGGTTTTGGGATGCTGGTGCTGGGTCCCTTGGTGTGGAGAAGGGCTCACCCGTCTTGCTCTGGGGTGCCCTGAATGAAACAGCCTGGTGCAGGGTCTGGCAGCATAGCTATGGCAGTGTCATTTAATACTCTCTTCTGAGAGAGAAGGACAATGAGTCTCTGGATCGTGGCCATTGATGAGATTATCTGGCGCCAGCCAGAGGTGGGATCATTGCCTTTTTGCGTCTGGGTCTGTATTCAGTTGTTACTTCTGCAGTGTTCACTGGACCAGTGGTGCTGGAAGGAAACAAGGTCAGGGTGGCTGTGTGCAAGGCTGGAACTTCCAGGAACCTTCTAGTATTAGCATCTTCACATTTTACCAGACCTGCTGCCTTAGAATGATTTCTGGGACCTGTCATCCAGGAGGGCGCATGCAGCAAAGGACATCAAGGCTGGTTCCTCCCAAGGGAGAGGCCCTGATCCCCTCTTGGGCCCTGAGGCATCCGTCCTCCCAGCCCAGGGACCTGGGTGAGGAAGGGCCCTGACTCCTGCCCCACCGTGTGTGTCAGTTCAGAACACAGTGACCTTCTTCAGTATGGTTGTGAACATCACTTCAGAGGAGTGAATGTACCTGGATGCCTTTCATAGAAAACTCAGCTTTGAGTCCTTCACTGGATATTGAATGTCCCCTTCTCATTCCCTACTTTTTTTTTCTCTTAAAAAAAAATAACGGGGGTCGGGGCTGGAGAGATAGCACAGCGGGTAGGGCGTTTGCCTTGCACTCGGCCGACCCGGGTTCTAATCCCAGCATCCCATATGGTCCCCTGAGCACCGCCAGGAGTAATTCCTGAGTGTAGAACCAGGAGTAATCCCTGTGCATCGCCGGGTGTGACCCAAAAAGCAAAAAAAAAAACCAAAAAAACGGGGGGCTGGAGCAATAATAGCACAGCGGGTAGGGTGTTTGCCTTGCACTCGGTCAACCTGGGTTCGATTCCCAGCATCTCATATGGTCCCCCGAGCACCTCCAGGAGTAATCCTGAGTGCATGAGCCAGGAGTGACCCCTGTGCATCGCCAGGTGTGACCCAAAGAGCAAAAAAAAAAAACAAAACAAAAAAAAACCCAAAACCAAGCCAACAACAACAAAAAATGGGTCTCTTGCCAACTTTGACCTTTTTTTTTTTCTTTTTTTTTCCTTTTTGAGTCACCCAGCGATGCTCAGGGGTCACTCCTGGTTTTGCACTCAGGAATCACTCCTGGCGGTGCTCAAGGGGCCATATGGGATGCTGGGAATTGAACCTGGGTTGGCCGCATGCAAGGCAAATGCCCTACCCGCTGTGCTATCGCTCCAGCCCCATTGACCTTTTTTTTTAAAAAAAAATTTATTTTCATAAAAGTAGTTCATATCTTTGGCCATTTTTGAGTTTATTAAGCACTTGTTTTTACTGCAGTCAGGGATGACTGAGAGGGGTTCAGGAAACTCCATGTGGTGTTGCTCTACTGGGTGCTAAATCACTGCTCAAAACCTAAAGAAATTCCTTTTTTTTTTTTCCTGCGTAAAAATACTGTAATTTTTTATTTGATCAAAAGTGGTAATTGTTTCAAATAACTAGTTTGGGGGCCCTAGTGATATTGCAGTGAGGAGGACACTTACTTTGCACAAGGATGGATGGTCCATCCCTAGCACCCCATTTGGTGTCCAGAAACCCACCACCAGTGATTCCTGAACACCGCTTGGTGTGGCCCCCCTAAAAAAATAAAATAGAAAGTATAAAACAAAAATATTGATCCTGAGAGGAACCCACTGGTAGTGAGATGTTTTCAGTTGCCCTGGGGTGTGGTAGGGTTGCACATGCCTCATGGTCTCCACACTGTGTTAGAACCGAACCCAGACATGAATGTATTTCATTTTTTCTTGAAACTGGTGTGTCAGATTTCCTAAAGAGGGAGTTATTTCCACTTGTGCTTGTTCATTAACTTGGAAAAAAAAAATCACAACTTATGGCCTCGCATCCATTAATTTTTCCTTTCCATCTTACATTAAGTTATTCCTTGATAAAATAATCCACATGTCAGCAATTACTTTCATGTGGTGCATATGTTAGAAACCACACCTGAAGGGCTCAACTTTTTTGACAGGGAGATTCTCAGTGAAAATAATGGGAATCCTGTTCTATAGGGAAGCAGCTAGCCTTGGTGGAATATCTCTGACCATGTACACTTTGACAGTCTTTTTTTTTTTTTTTTTTGCTTTTTGTGCCACATCCAGCGATGCTCTTGGTTCTGTACTCAGGAATTGCTCCTGGCAGTGCTTTGGGGACCATATGGGATGCTGCGGATCGAACTGGGGTCGGCCAGGTGCAAGGCAAACGTTCTATCCGCTTTACTATCTCTCTGACCCCTGTGAAAAGTCTTGAATGAGTAGTTGTTCTCTCATCTCTCTGAGGACGCTGAGATAGGTGGGATTTCCTCTGAGGGTGATCAGAATGGAGAGAGCAACCTCATCTGCAGAAACCTTCCCCTGGGAAAAGCTCTTTTTTTTTTTTTCTCAGTCCACAGATACAAATCACCCTTGCCTGGGGCAGTCCCTGGACTGTGGGAGAGGAGCAGTGTTTATAGCATGTCCCTCACGCTGACAGACTCATAAGCAGTGTACCATGGACTGATCCCATCCAAGAATAAGGAATGTGGGAGGACCTCCCCATGTCCTCAGCACCCTGATCCCTTTGAAACCCACAGCGGATAGAAATTCCAGGAATGTCAGCAGTGAGGACAAATTTTGAGTCAAGGGTTACCCTGTCATGACCATATGAACATAAATGTGGGAGAGAAATCTTACGCATGTGAAGAATGTGGGAAGGCCTTTCTTCTTATTTTTTTTTCTGAGCATAATATTCATACTGGAGAATATCCTTTTGTATGTGAGGAATGTGAGAAGGTGTATGGTCTTTCTGCAACCCTTGTATTCATAGGAAAATACGTGCTGGAGAGAAACCTTATGTTTGTAAGGAAAGTGGAAAGGCCTTCTCTTAATCTGGACACCTTACAATGCAAAGGAAAACTAGTGGAGAGAAACCTCATAAGTATAAGACGTGGGAAGGCCTGTACTCTTAGTCCTTACCACACAATATGAAAATTCACAGTGAAGAGAAGCCTTATATCTTACACGCAGGAAGGCCTTTAGTCGATTCTCAGAACAGAATGTCCGTAGGAGAATTCACCCTGGAGAGAAACCATATATATGTAAGGAATGTGGGAAGGCCTTCATTTCTCAGACCTTAGTAGTCGTACGAGAAAGCGTACTGGAGAGAAACTGGTGTACTTTGGCCCACTCGGGCTTATTAGGGGGTACTGCGGTTAGAATCCAGGTCGGGGGACTAGAGCAATAGCACAGTGGGTAGGGCGTTTGCCTTCCACGCGGCCGACCCAGGTTCAATTCTCAGCATCCCATATGGTCCTCTGAGCACCACCAGGAGGTGGTGAGCTGAATTCCTGAGTGCAGAGCCAGGAGTAACCCCTGTGCATTGCTGGGTGTGACACAACCCCCCCCCAAAAAAAAAAGAATCTGGGATCTGGGTCGGCCGTGTGTGACTAGCTCCTTACCCTGTATCATCTCTGTTATTGTTAGTTTTGTGTGTGTATAAAGGAGAAATATTTTTCAAAGTGTTATCTTAGGAAAGTGGCCCTGGCAAGGTTCTTTAATGGGGTGGAATGGGGTTAATTTATTTTTTAATTAATTTTTTTTTTTGTCTATTTGGGTCATACCTGGTGATGCTCAGGGGTTGCTCCTGGCTCTGCACTCAGGTATTATTTCTGTTGGTGCTCCAGGAGACTCTACAGGATCCTGGGGATTGAACCCAGGTCGGCTGTGTGCCAGCAACACCATGCCCTGGTGTACAATTGCTCTGGTCTCAATTGGAGACAGTTTAGATAAACTTTGCTGTGCATAGAATGTCGTTTGAAAGGATGGAAGGGGCCACTTAGTGAAATATTTTACAACTGAGAATTTGGGTCAGCTCCCAAGCTCCCCACATCCCAGCAGACTGTTCCATTTACTTGTGATTACTCACAAGGTTGGTCACATTCCTGGATCCCACCCATGTCACTCTACTAATATTAGAAGAAAAAAAGGAAATGTTTATGTTTGGATAGAGCAAAATTCCATCCATCTATTAGTCAGATGATGCTCAGGGGACCATTTGGGATTCTGGACAATCTGAACCCAGATTGACTACATGCAAGGCAAGCATCCAACCCACTGTACTAGCATGATACTCTCAGTTTTAAATCGTGTTTCTGAAACAGCCTCCTGGGGCTTTCCTTGTAGCTGAGAGTCCACTGCTTGCGTGTTGTTAAGGGGTAGAGTGTTGGCTGGATAGGGCTTTCTGGTGTTCTTACCAGCCTTTGCTACTGTTCCAGTGTCTCTGTAGCAATCTGGGTTTCTACTAGGTCATTTCCTCTCTGAATCCCTTAGGGCTGGCTTCGGAGTCACTGCTTTCAACCCCAGCTTGATTTATTTCTTCCCTAAGAAACTCACTGTCCCGTACCGAACCAGCTCCCTACCTGCAGAGCTTGATTTCTTTTGCCATGAAAACTCTCATGGCATAGAGCAATAATTGGAATCCTTCTCTGCCGTTCTACATGGAAGCAGCCAGCCCTGGTGGAATGTCTCTTTCTGCACACTGTGATAAAGGCTCAAGTGAGCAATGTTGCCCTTATCCCCCTGGGAATGCCAAGACAGTTGGGATGTCTTCTGAGGGTGATCAAAATGGCGAGAGTATGCTTGCTCTGACAAGCCTTCCCCTGGGAAAAGATCCTTGGGTTTGTTCAGCTCAGTCAAGAACACAACCCCGCCAGTGTGGGGCAGCCCCTTGTTTGTGGGAGAGGAACACTGTTTATAGTGTGTCTCTCACACTGACAGGCCCACAAGCAGTCATTGTGGACTGAATCCGTCCACATGTAAGGAATGTGGGGGAACCTTCCTGTGTTCTCAGCACCATTACGTTCCCTTAGAAGCCCACAATGAACAGAATCTTCAGAAATGTCAGCACCAAGGACAAACTCTTGAGTCCTTGGTGTCACCCCGGCAGAACTATGTGAACATCCACACAGGAGAGAAACCATTTAAGGATTGTGGGAAGGCCTTCTATCTTCTACACAGGAGATTTCATACTGGAGATTCCGTATGCATGTAAGGAATGTGTCGAGGCTTTTATCTGACTCTTACATATTATTATGCACAGGAAAAGTCACACTGGAGCGGCTGGAGCAATAGCACAGTGGGTAGGGCATATGCCTTGCACACAGCCGACTCGGGTTCGATTCCCAGCATCCCATATGGTCTGCTGAGCACCGCCAGAAGTAATTCCTGACTGCAAAGCCAGGAGTAGCCCCTGAGCATTGCCGAGTGTAACCCAAAAAGCAAAAAAAAAAAAAAAAAAGGTCACACTGGAGAGAAACCATATGCATGTACAGAGTGGGAAGTCTTTGCTTATTCCACAAGCCATAGTGCACAGGAAAACTTACACTGGAGAGATAACCTATACATGTGAGCAATGTGGGAAGGCCTTTGCTTATCCCTGAAGTCTTAGTTTTCACAAAAGTCATACTGGAGAAAACCATTATACATGTGAGGTAGGTGGGAAGGCCTTTTATTTCTTCTCAGGTCTTCCTGAGCGTAGGAAAGTTCATACAGGAATGAAACATTCATGTCAAGACTGTGGGAAGGTCTCCACTCTCTTTTTTTAAATTTTGCTTTAATTTGGGGGGGGTCACACCGGCAATGCACAGGGGTTACTCCTGACTCTGTGCTCAGGAATTACCCCTGGCGGTGCTCAGGGGACCATATGAGGTGCTGGGAATCGAACCCAGGTCGGCCACATGCAAGACAATCGCCCTACCCACTGTGTTACCACTCCAGCCTCTGGGGCTTCACTTTCTACTCAAACTTTTTGTCCACAAGAAAACCCACACTGGGGCTGAAGTGATAGCACAGTGGGTAGGGCATTTGCCTTGCACGTGGCTGGCCCAGGTTCGATTCCCAGCATCCCTTATGGTCCCCTGAGCACCGCCAGAAGTAATTCCTGAGTGCAGAGCCAGGAGTAAACTGTGCATCACCAGGTGTGACCCAAAAAGAAAAAAAAAAAACCGCACACTGCAGTGAATCTATATATATTTTAGGAGTGTGGCAAGGCCTTTGCTTATTCCGCAAGTCTTTTGAGGCACAGAAAATTTCACACTGGAGACACAAACCTTATGTTTGTAAAAACTTTGGCAAGGCCTTCACTTCCCCTTAACTCCTTATTAAATATAGGAAAATTCATACTCGAAAAAAACATCTGTAAGGGTGTGGGAAGATCTTGACTCAATCCTCAAGCTTTGCTGTGTGTATAAAAATTTATCCAGGATTGGGGCTGGAGTGATAGCACAGCGGGTAGGGCGTTTGCCTTGCATGCGGCCGACCCGGGTTCGATTCCCAGCATCCCATATGGTCCCCTGAGCACCGCCAGGGGTAATTCCTGAGTGCAGAGCCAGGAGTGACCCTTGTGCATCGCCAGGTGTGACCCCAAAAGCAAAAAAAAAAAAAAAAAAAAAAATTTATCCAGGATTGAGGCCTTACATGTTTAAGGACTGCAGGAAGATTTTCATGCAATTAGCATTCCTCTCTGAACAGGAAAATTCACAGTGGAGAGAAACCTCATAAGTGTAAGGAATGTAGGAAGGTCTTCAATTTGTCTTCAGCCCTTGCTATGCATATAAAAAATCATTTTGGAGTGAAACCTTATATATGTCAGGAATGTGGGAAGGTCTTTACTGGATCCTCAGGCCTTACTGTGCATAGGAGAATCCACACTGGAGAGAAAGTATATATGTTAAGAACGTGGGAAGTCCATCATTCGCGCCTGCAGCCTTTAAAGGGGTAAGAGAATACTGGAGAAAATCCTGTAGGTAAGGAATATAGGAAGGTCTTCGTGTTCCCCTCAAACCTTAGTAAATATAAAAGTCATGCTGGATCAATCATTTCCCTAATAACAATCGCCGCGGTCAGAACAGGGCCCTTAGGTAAAACAATTTTAGTTTGGGCGCTTAGGTAAAACAGTTTTAGTCTTGACAAGTGGGTGGGGATTGCTACAAAAGTACAGTCTAGAAGGAAATAATCTTGGTGTGTGTGAAAGCTTCCTGTGACATTAGTACCATCAGGGAAAGGTACTTGCTGATTATCATCTGGACCATGGCTATGACACTGTCCTGGCATTTGGACTTCACATTATGCTAACTGGTAAATAATGAGTCTTAGTGATAAAGCAAGGTGGAAGGAATTAAATAGAAAGTAAATAGGTGGGGGCTGGAGCAATAGCACAGCGGGTAGGGCGTTTGCCTTGCACGCGGCCGACCTTGGTTCAATTCCCAGCATCGCATATGATACCCTGAGCCAGGAGTAACCCCTGTGCATCGCCAGGTGTGACCCAAAAAAGAAAAAAAAAAAAGTTAGTAGGTACAGAAATTGCTTTTTTTTTTTCTTTTTGTGTCATACCCGGCAATGAACAGGGGTTACTCCTGGCTGTACACTAAGGAATTACTCCTGGCAGTGCTCAGGGGACCATATGGGCTGCTGGGAATGGAACCCGGGTTGGCTGCATGCAAGGCAAACGCCCTACCCGCTGTGCTATTGCTCCAGCCCCAGAAATTGCATTTTGCTGGATACTGTCAAGGCTCGCCACAGTTTCATTCGTTGCTGTGACTCTTGCTTGTCTCTGAGGCCCTGGTTTGTGGGGGATCATGGCAGAGATCAACCACGATGCTGAGGTGAACCTTTTTGACCTCGGATAGACAGCCAAACCTCTATTCTTCAGGCCCTTCTGTGATATTTTCTGGGGAGCCATATCCCATTGTGCTGTCCATAATTGGTGTCCAGGTCAGCCACATGCGAGGAAGCACTTTATTTGCTGTAGCATATCTGCACTCCTTGTATTCAGGTTTCCATTCAATTTACACAAACATTGAGGATAAGTGTTTTGAGACTTACTTTGGAAGCAGTAAAATCCTAACACTCTAATATTCACCAGAATGGTAAACACCATGTAGATCTGTGCAAAAGGCCAAGCCAGGCTGCAAAGTGACCAGTGTGGTTTGCTGCCTGTTGGCCCTATGCCTGCCTCCATTCTGGGGGTTGGTCTATATGCTGTGTTGTTTTTTTTTCTTTTTTGCTTTTTGGGTCACACCTGGCGATGCACAGGGGTTACTCCTGGCTCTGCACTCAGGAATTACTCCTGGTGATGCTCAGGGGACCATATGGGATGCTGGGAATCGAACTCGTGTCGGCCCTGTGCAAGGCAAACGCCCTACCCGTTATACTATCGCTCCAGCCCCTCTCGTGCTGTTAAGGGGTAGAAGCCTTTGTTCCTGTTTCAATGTCTCTCCAGCTCTCAGGGCTGTTACTAGATCAGTTCCTTCCTGCATCTTCAGGGCTGGCTTCAGAGGCACTGCTAATACAGGATCTTCTTCCTCCAGTCCCCTACTTTGTGACCAACCACTCTAGCTGCCACCTCTCCACTCCTTGATGTGAGCCCATTCCACTTGCAGTACACTTTTTTTTTTCTTTTTGGGTCACACCCAGCGATGCTCAGGGGTTACTCCTGGCTCTGCACTCAGGAATTACTCCTGGCGGTGCTTGGGGACCATATCGGATGCTGGGTGTTGAACTTGGGTCAGCCGTGTGCAAGGCAAACATCCTGTCCACTCTACTATCGCTCCAGCCCAGCCAGTAGTACACATTTACCTGCATTGTTCTAATGATTTCCTGAGCACTTGGTGTCTGGCTCTTCTTGAGGCTGCTTGGGGAGGCAGAAGTGACATCACAGCAGGGCTTTTAGGGTGCTTGCATCCAAGACACTGGATCAGGCCTCCATTTGTCACGCGGGTGAAGGGATCAGCGGCTGTCCTGCGTGGAAGGGGGTCTTTGAGGGTTGATTTTGTAGCAGGACACAAAGCGGCCCCCCATTAGCGCTCTGTGCCTCCCCATCTCTACACTGTGAGTGGAAGGGCCACGTCAGCTTGGGGGGTGCTTTTGTGCTTGTTTTCCAGTCATTCCTGAGGCACAGTGGAGGCTTTTTGGGGACTCGGAGCTTTGGTGAGTGCAGTGGGGGCTGTACCGGGGCGCAGGGGTCGAGGGTGTGAGTGCATGATCCTGGGGGTCCCCTGCAGCCACAGTTGCCTCCAGCTCTGCAAATGGGCAGCGGTGGGTGGGCGTGGGGATGAGTGCAGTGGTTACAAAGGTCGGGGATGGAGGGGGAGTGTCCCAACCCTCCCAACACGGGACTGCACTGGGCCCTGTCCTGGATCCTTTGACCCCAACATCGGTTATTGTAGAACCTCCAGATTCACTTAGAGGGCCATAGCAATAGCATAGCGGTTAGGGCATTTGCTTTGCCTGTGGCCCACCCAAGTTCGATCCCAACATGGGATTGAACTGGTCCCTGTCCTGGAGCAAAAAGGATATTTTTCTAAAGTAAACTGCATGAAGTAAACTGCAGAGGACATAAAGGAAAGAGAAAGTCAATATTTCACTTGCAAAATCCAGAGATCTCCGAAGTATCTAACTTTACAATTTACAGGTTCTGATTAGGGGAAATGGGTGATGAACGCATATGGGGAAGCAGAGCAAAAAGAAGTCAAAGGAAATGGGAGTGATTCAGGAGCATTGAGCTGGCTGTTACTCAGTAAGCCTAAGCTCCTTGACCCTTTAAATGTTTCACTCTAGAATTTGTCTACATATCATTTTTACCCCCTTTGCTAGACTTTGCCTTTGTTGTTATATTTTTTCATCACAGCCAACAGTATTCAGGGTTTACTCTTGACTCTGAGCTCAGGGATCACTTGGCAAGAGTCAGGGTAACATTGGGTGTCTAGATATCATTGGTTCAATGTTTGGTGACGACTGGAGGATCAGGGGACTTCTCCTTACCCCCAGACTCCCACTATGTGACTGACTACTCCAGCAGTGCCTCTCCACTCCTTTATTCGAGTCCATCCCCTTTGCAGCATAGATTCATCTGGGTGGCAAACCGATTCTCAGTGCCTAGACTCTGGCCCTTTAAGGCACATGATGGAATTATGGACATGGAAGTGATGTCATAAAGCCGGTATTCCTGGTTCATTTTCCATCCCTGACACAGACACTGGGCTCAGGGCACTATTCCTTCCTTGGCAAAGGATAAGTAAATTTGCGCCCTTTAGGAAGAGGGACTCTGAAGGTGGATTTTGTGGCAGACGAGCAGCTTCCCGTGAGCGCCTGCGCATCCCAGTCTTCGCACTGTGAGCAGAGGGACCAGGCTAGCTTAGCTTGGGGGGCACATTCGCACTTCTTCTTCACTTGTTCCCCGATATCCAGGCAGTTCCTGAGCTGCCATGGAGGTTTTAGGGAGACATGAAGATTTAGGGGAGTGCAGTGGGGGGCTGTATCAGGGTGTGGAGGTTGCAGGTGTGAGTGCATGATCCTGGGGGGCCCCTTTGGTCACGATTGCCTCCAGCTCCGGGATGGGGCAACAGTGGGTGGATGCAGGGCTGGGTGGGGGACTTGGCTGTCCCGACTTTCCCAGCAGTCCTGTGTTTGAACCATTGGCCCTAACCTCGCTTCTGTAGCATCTCCATATTTGAGGGGCAGAGCTGCAGCCCCTCCACCTGATGGGAAGAGACCTGTTGCTGGTCATCTTCATTGCTTGCTGTGATGACCAGAGTCATCCGTGGGGAAGGGGACCTGCAGGTGGCTGGGTTTTGCCAATGATAATTTATATTGGGAGCTATTTTTGGTTCTTTTTTTTGGGGGGGAGGGGACACATACCCGTTGATGCTCAGGGCTTACTCTAGCCTCTAAGCTCAGATATTATCCCTGGCGCTGCTGGGGGCCATATGGGATGCAGAGGATTGATCGGGTCATCTAGTCAAGTGCCCAGCTCACGTTACTGCCTGTCCAACCACAATACTGGTGGTTTTTATTTTTCAGATCAGGAATTTCAGCTCCCTCACGTCAAGTTGCAAAGCACCCCTGATTCTTCATCTCTCCCTGAGCTGGAGAACCCTGGCATTGGGGTAAATACTGAAGGTAAAGGTTTTTTTAATGGTTATTTATTTTTCTGAAGGAAGATTTTGTGTGTGTGGCGGGGGGGGGGAGGAGGGAGAGCTGTGTTCAGGACTTACTCTTGGTATTTTTGGAAGAAATTTACCTAGGAAGGGTGGTGGAGTACAGCGAGTAGGGTGTGTGCCTTGCACACAACCAACCCAAGTTCTGTGTCTTGCATCCCAGTGGTCCCCAAACCTGCTGGGAGTGAAACCCAAGTGCAGAGCTAGGAATACCCCCTGAGCACTTCTGGTTCTGGCTCAGAGAAGAAAAGCGCGCACGCGCACACACACACACACACACACACACACACACACACACAGAGAAAACGTGTGATCATAGAAAAAGAATAATAAGGATTCATGGAAAACCACGGAAATGCCCAAAAAACAAAATTTTAAAGACCCACTGTTTTTTGTTTTTTAAATTTTTTAAATTTTATTGAATCACTGTGAGATAGTTACAAGCTTTCATGTTTGGGTTACAATCTCACAATGATCCAACACCCACCCCTCCACCAGTGCACATTCCTCACCACCAATATCCCAGGTGTGCCCCCCTTTTCCCACCCTCCTCCTGCCTCTATGGCAGACAATATTCCCCATACTCTCTCTCTACTCTTGGGCATTATAGCTTGCAACACAGACACTGAGAGGTCATCATGTTTGGTCCATGATCTACTTTCGGCATGCATCTCCCATCCCAACTGGTTCCTTCAACCATCATTTTCTTAGTGATCCCTTCTCTATTCCATCTGCCTTCTCCCCTCCACTCATGAAGCAGAAAGACTGCTGTTTGACGATTTAAAAGTTCCTCACTCCTATTTTGCGCATGAGTTCTGTTTGTTTGTTGTGCTTCATTTTTGCCTTTTCGTTGTTGCTGTATTTTTTTTTAATAATAAATTTATTTATTTTTAATTAATGAATCACCGTGAGGGTACAGTTACGGATTTAGACACATCTGTGCTTATGCTTCCCCCATACAAAGTTCGGGAACCCATCCCTTCACCAGTGCCCATACTCCACCACCAGTAAACCCAGCATCCCTCCCATCCTCCCCAATCCCATCTCCCCCCACCCCACCCTGTCACTGTGACAGGGCATTCCCTTCTGTTCTCTCCCTCTAATTAGCTGTTGTGGTTTGCAATAAAGGTGTTGAGTGGCCACTGTGCTCAGTCTCTAGCCCTCATTCAGCCCGCAACTCCCTTCTCCCACATGGCCTTCGACTACATTATAGTTGGTGATCCCTTCTCTGAGTTGCCCTTTCCCCAGAATGTGAGGCCAGCCTCCTAGCCATGGAGTCAACCTCCTGGTAGTTGTTTCTACAATTCTTGGGTGTTAGTCTCCCACTCTGTTATTCTATATGTCATAGATGAGTGTTGCTGTATTTTTTTTTTAATTTTTTATTGAGTCACCATGTGGAGAATTACAAAGTTTTCAGGTTTAAATCTCAGTTATACAATGCTCGAATACCCATCCCTTCACCAGTGCACATATTCCACCACCAAGAATCCCAGTATAGCTCCACCCCGCACCCCCACACCCCTAACCCTCCCACGCCCCTAGCCCCCCACCCTTAGCCCCCCCGCCGCCTGTGTAACTAATAAATTTTACTTTACTTTCACTTTGATTGCATGCAATATTTCAACAAAACTCACTATTATTGTTTGGAGAGTCTCTCCCCTAAAGTCAGACCTGCTGAAAAGGAAGCATTAGATAATTTGTTTTCCATTGCTGAGGATGAAGAGGTATGAGGTCGAGTGACCACACTTAGCGGCCTCTCGGTTTTGGGTTTCTGTATTTTAGTATTTAAGTAACTAAGTCCAGAGAGATATCTGCCAGAAGTTGCATCGTTGCCAACTTGTACTTCTCAGTTACATTATATTCCACATATGAGTGCAATCTATTGTTGCTGTATTTTTGGTCACAGTCTACAGTGCTCAGGTCTTAACTCCTGACAGCTCATATTATGGTCCTTAGTAAAACTCCGTGGTTATTTGGATTATTTTGCTATACAGCCGACTGTTTGCGCAGTTTCCTGATATATCCCTGCACAATAGGAGCCAGTGCTGGATGAGGCTCATGCAAATGTGCCGTTTCGGGGTTAGAGTAAATCAGGACCCAGATGGGCTCAGGTCTGGCGGGACAGAGGAGGGCTGTGCCTCTGACCCAACTGTACCCAGAAGTGATCTTGATCCCCGGGACAGAGTGCCCAGGCGCATGTTGTCCACCCTGCAAGAGAGCAGCTGAAGGTTTGTCCACTGTAAGTCCCTGTGGCTTTCCCCATGGCAGAGCCACATTCCAGGCTCTAGTTCCTGGGGAGCAGCACTGCTGCCAGCCTGCAGGAGGCGCTGGTACTCGGGATCTCCTGGGCTCAGAGTCAGCCACTGGCTGGGACTGTAGGGACTTTCCTGTGGGTCCATGGAGGAAACGGGGCTCAGGAAGGGCTACTGTTTCCTCCCCTGTAGCTTGGGCCCAAGCTCCTATCCTGAAGGGCAGCACAGGTGCCAACACATTTTGCATCCCCAGAGGAGACAGGAGCTTCTACCAGTGTCTCCCTGATCCTGTGCCCAAGGGTGTGACTGGTTCGAGCTGGGTGGTGGGAGAAGGTGCTCCTCTCTGGTGCTCACCGTTCTGACTCCTCCAGGTCTTTGCACGGAGCCTCCTGCTGATCCTCAGAACAACAGAGGTGGGAGAAGATGGTGACACGACTTCTGATAAACCATCCCCAGGTAGGAGGAGAGGGACAGAATAACACGAGGCAGTGACAGGCGTGCACGGGCTTCCTGGGCCATCTGTCTCAGGTTTCATTAGGAAGGATTCCTGGGATGAGACTTCAGATCAGAGCGGTCCACTCTGCTGTTTGCAGCCACTTTTTTGTCTGTTTGTTTTGTTATGTTTGTCTTTGGGACCAACCCAGTGGTGCATGAAGAGTACTCACAGCTCAGTGCTCAAGGATCACTCCTGCCAGGTTTTGTGACCATACGGGGCACTTGGGGTCCAAGGCTGGCCTCTTGGCTTTTCTGTTTTGTTGGGGGTGGGGAGCACAACAAATGAATCTCAGAATTATTCCTTGCTCTGCACTCTGGCCTTGTAACTGGCAGTGCTTGTGGGACCATATGGGAAGGCAGGGATTCCCAGTCCTACCCGCTCTCCCTGGAACTGCTGTCCTGTACTCCGTCCTGCTTCTTTGTTTTCTTTTGTATTTATTTTTGTGCTCCAGTGGAAGTGCTCAGCCATCCTCTTGGCTCTGTGCTCTGGATTCATAACTGACAGGAATCAGAGTCCCCTGGGTGTGCTGGCTCCACCCATATGTGCCCTAACAGCTACAGTGACTCGGGCCCCAAGACATGCGTTTCCCCTATTTTGTCCTTCCCACTCTGGAGAGCCTCCAGGGTTAGGGTTAGGGTTAGGATTAGGGTTTGTCACACAGTCTCATGTTCAGTCACACAGTCTCATGTTCACACTATGTTGTGTGTGGAGTTCTGGACATGCACCGATTTCAGGGAGAGAGATCCAAGGATCTCTGAAGTCAGTAGAGATGTTGGAATCAAGATACTTTACCTTCTTTAAGAGGGGTTTGAGCGCCCCTGAACCTTGAGTTCCTACAAGCACACATGTCCACGCACAGCTTTGAGTTGCTCTTTGAACATGGACTGTCCCATTCTCTTCCCTAGTGATCACGGGCTGTGGGGGCACAGGGGCGTGTGTTCAGTGGTTTTTCCTATACCCAGGGACCCGCTTTTTGGTCCTGCCAGGTCTGCACTCAGGTGTTCCTCCCTGCAGAGCTCACTGGACCAGTGGTGTTAGAATTGGCCTTGGGGTCACTATGAAAGGCAGATACCTCCAAGAACCTTCTAGTATAGCATCCTCCCACTTGAGCAGTTCCACTGCCTTAGTGTGACTTCTGGTGCCCATCAGTCAGAAGGGAGTGCATATGGAGGCTGGTTCGTCCTAAGGGGAGAGGCCCAGAGACATCTAGGGCCCTGGGGTCTTGGCCTCACAGCAGTGGGAATAGGGTGGGAATAGGCCCTAACTCCCACCCCCTGTGTGTGCCGGCTCAGGATGCGGTGACCTTTCATGACGTGGCTGTGAACTTCAGCCCGGAGGAGTGGACATGCCTCAACACCTCTCAGCGGAAGCTCTACAGGGACGTGATGCTGGAGACCTACCAGCACCTGCGGGCCGTCGGTGAGAGGAGTGTGGGGTTGACTGTGTCTGGACAGACCCGCGTGGGCTCCTTGGGCCAGGCCACGGCTGTGTGTCCAACAGTAGCTGTGACCGTGATGGGCCGGGATATTTGACAGCCGTGTGGTAACTGTTCCTCTAGTTCCTTCCCTGGTTTTCTTTTTAGGCCTCACCTGAGGATACTCAGGGTTTACTCTCAGCTCTATTCTCAGTAATCACTCTTGTGGGGTGATTGGGATTGACCTGGGTCAAATTTGTGCATGAGAAGCTCCCTGTGCACCGTGCTATCGCTCAGGTCCCTTTAAATAGTTCCTTCCAATGATAAATTTATTTACTTTGTGTACTACACATAACTTCAGTCTGTTTAATTGGTTATGCTATTTTCTTTGTTTTGGGGGCACAGTCCACAATCCTCCTGGCTCTGTGCTAAAGGATGACTCCTAAGAGTGCTCAGGGACCATGGGGGTGCCGAGGATTGAACCCGCTTGGCAGCTTAAAAGGTTGGTGCCTCACCCCCAACTACTCTTGCACCAGGTCCTCAAGTCAAAGCTTTTTTTTTCTTCCCCTTCAGGGATTAGGGTTTATTCCTGGCTGTGTATTCAGGAATCACTCCTGGCCGAGCTCTGGGACCATATGGGTGGCCTGGGATTAAGTGTGTGCAGCGCTTGTATCCTGTGTGCTGTACCATCTCTCCCACCACAGGGGCTTTGATATCTTGGGACTCACCCCATCAGATGCTGCTGTATTTATGTGATCGGAGTCACTTCTAACTGTTCTTGGGAAACTTCAGCAGGACTCAGGGTTTGCTCCTGGGCTCACCACTCAGGGATCACTCCTGGCTGGCCTGAGGGAGAGTAGAGAATGTTGGGAATCAAACCTGGATTGGCCGTGAGAAACTCAAGTGCGCCATCTGCTGTTTATTTTTTTTCTTCTTTAGCTTAAAGAAAAATTGGGGTCTTTTGGCACCTTTGGCCATTTTTGGATTTATTAAGCGGTTGGTTTTTCTGAAATCAGTGATGACTTCATGAGGGATTCAGGAAACTCCATGTGGTGGCAGGCCTCGAGAGACAGTACAGGAGGAAAGTGATTGTCTTGCAAGCAGCGTGTGTGGGTTCAATCCCCAGCATCCCATGTGGGCCCCGAGCACCACCAGCAGTGATTCCTGAATACAGAGTCAGGAATAATCCCTGAGCATAGCCCGGTGAGACCCCAAACTAAACAAAAACAAACTACATATTGTGCTGATCAACCCCCTGTCAGCCATATGCAAGACCGGGGCTATACTATTTTTTTGTAGTATTTGTGGTATATAAAGGTATATTTGTGGTATATAAAGGTACATAAATAGGAAGGGCCCACCTGTTTCACTCATAAATTGGAACTTGGTCTTACCTCTCGATAACCACAAATATGTGGCATTTTGCAAACTGACATTCTGTTCGTGCTTTTTCAGTAATTTCCCTGGTTATGTCAGGGAAACTGGGGTTTACTTGTCACCTTTTCCTTGCCACTAATCTGTCCCTCTGTCTCTGGGAGCAGGGCATTCTGGGGTGAAGCCTGCAGTGATCTCCTGGCTGGAAGGAAAAGCCCTAAGGCCGGGTAGGAGAGGCCTGTGTGCAGGTGAGTGTCTGAGCATCCTCCCTGGCTCGGGCCCTGTGCAGTGTGTGGGTGCCCTGAGTGTGTTTGAAACAAGCTGCTGACCCCGGAGGCCCCAGGCTCCTGAATCCAAGTGTCTGTGCCACGCTCAAGCTGCCCATCATTTCCTGGACTGTGCATCATGAAATTACCCCACTTTAGCTTTCTAGGCTTCGTTGTTATTTTTGCTAATCTGTCAGTCCATGAGATTCACAGCCCCTGGTCTGCCCGTCTGTGCCTTACCAGTTTGGCTGCACAACCGCAGTGTCACTATACCTGCAAAATATTTTTTGCCTATTTGTTTAAATACTGAATAAGTGAGCCCATAACAGAGCTAGTATGGGCCTAAGTGGTAGTACAGTGGGAAGTGCCTTGCAATGCCTGTGGGTGACCTTGTTCAATAACCAGCATCACATATGGTTCCCCGAACATCTTTAGGTCTGCTCAAAAAGCAAAATCAAAAGCTAGTGTAGGACTGCAAAGATCCTCACAGTGATCCTCTAACCAGATCTTCTCTTATCTGTGGGACTGTTTAGACTTTGAGAACCACAGAGATGTCCTCTAACTGCACTGCTTCATTTTGCTACGTTTCTTTTGACAAATTCTTAAATTGCATTTGTGTTCAGTTTCAGCACAGAAAGCGTGGCTTCAGGATTTGGCATTACAGCAATTTGATTTGGGATTGGGGTCGTCAAGTACGAGTGAGTTGGTAAGATTTGCTAATTCGGAATAAATTTTATAGCGGGGTAGCTCAGTGGACCAAGCATGTGATTGTTAAAGGTGGAGGACTGGGCATGTCAGGGAGGAATTCCTAAGCCTGATGCTTGGAGTAGGGGGCCCTTAACTTCACTAGGTGCTGAAATCAATCATATATAAAATTACTGTGAGTTTTCATTTGCTTGACTGTGGTGATTGTTTTTTTTTAAAAAAAACTAGTTTGTGGGCCCTAGAGATAGTGCAGTAAGAAAGATACTTGCTTTGCACAGGGATGGATGGTTGGTTCATGCCCAGCACTCCTTATGGCTACCAGAGACCCACCAGAAGTGATCCCAAAGCACTGCTTGGTGTGCCTCTCCTCCCACCCAACCCAAAATAAATAGAAACTACAAAACAAAAAGAACGAAAAAAAGGTCGTTGATCCTGAGAGATCACTTGTGGTGAGATATTTGCAATGGCCCCATCGTCTGTCTCAGCTGTGTAACAATGCAGTGTTGCCTTCACCCCTGCATCACAGGTTCCACACTGAGCTTTAACCAAACACATGTGGATGTATTTTATTTTCTCTTGAAACGGATGCATCAGTTTTCTACAGAGGGATTTATTTCCAGATGTGCCTCTTCATTAAGTTAAAGGTGGGAAATGTCACATATTTAATGACCCTGCATCCATCAATTTTGAGTGTCCAACTTACAGTAACATTACATTATTCCATAGGAAGACAATCCACATATTGGCAGTTGCATTTGTGTGGTGCAAATGTTAGAGACCACACCTGAAAGGCTCAGTGTTTTTGACAAGACTCTCAGTGAATATGTCAATAATTGGAATCCTCTGCTGTTTCACAGGGAAGCAGCCAGTCCCAGTGGAATGTCTCTGATCTTGTGCTTTGTAACAAAGTCTCAAGTGAGCAATCATGGTCTCATCACCATGAGGATGCTGTGACAGGCGGGATGTCTTTTGAGGGTGATCAGCATGGCGAGAGTGACCTCACTCTGAAGAAGCCCTCCCCTGGGAAAAGGTCCTTGGAGTCTGTTCTTAGTCCACGGACACAACCCCCTTCAGTGAGGCAGCCCCTGGACTGTGGGAGAGGAGCACTGTTTATAGCGAGTCCCTCACGCCAATGGACCCGCAAGCAAAGTCAGCATGAGCAGAACCCATCTAAGTGTAAGGAATGTGGGGGAGCCTCCCCATGTTCTCAGCACCGTGGTGTTCCCTTAGCAACCCACAGTGGACAGAATCCCCGGAAAATTCAGCACCGAGGACAAACTTTGAGTCAAGGTTTACTGCGTCGTGACCATATGGATGTAAATGTAATTGCAGGAGAGAAACCCTATGCTTGTGAAGAATGTGGGAAGGCCTTCGATCGATCCTCATATCTTATTACACATAGGAGAATCCATACTGGAGAGAAACTTTATACATGTGAAGAATGTGGAAAGGTCTTTATTCAATCCTCAAGCCTTAATTATCACAAGAAAATTCATGCTGGTAAGAAACCTTATGTGTGTGAGGAATGTGGGAAGGCCTTTGTTTTCCTCTCACGTCTTTCTGAGCACAGGAATCTTCATACTGGAGAGAAACCTTTTGTATGTAAGGAATGTGGGAAGGCATATGGTCTTTCTGTAAGCCTTCTTAAACATAGGACAGTACATACTGGAGAGAAACCTTATGTTTGTAAAGAATGTGGAAAGGCCTTCTCTCAATCTGGATCCCTTACTAAACACAGGAAAATTCATACTGGAGAGAAACCTCATACATGTCAGACATGTGGGAAAGCCTTCACTCTGCCCTCAGGCCTTGCTAGGCATATGAAAATTCATAGTGGACGGAAACTTCATCAATGTCAGACATGTGGGAAGGTCTTCAATAGGCTAACAGGCTTTCATATGCATATGAGTATGCATACTAGAGAAAAGCCTTATATATGTCCAGAGTGTGGGAAGGTCTTTACTACATCCTCAAAACTTAAGGTGCACAGGAGAATTCACACTGGAGAGAAGCCCTTTATATGTCAGGAGTGTGGGAAGGCCTTTACTAGATCCTCACAACTTACCGTACATAGGAGAATTCACACTGGAGAGAAACCTTATGTTTGTGAGGAATGTGGGAAGGCCTTCTCTGATTCTGGGTGCCTTACTAAGCACAGGAGTTTTCATAGTGGAGAGAAACCTCATCAGTGTCAAACATGTGGGAAGGCTTTCACTTTGTCCTCAGGCCTTACTGCACATAAGAAAATTCATAGTGGAGAGAAACCTCATCAATGTCAGACATGTGGCAAGGCCTTCACTCTGCCGTCAAGCCTTACTGCACACATGAAAATTCATACTGGAGAGAAGCCCTATATTTGTCAGGAGTGTGGTAAGGCCTTTGCGAAATCCTCAAGACTTAATATACATAGGAGAATTCACACGGGAGAGAAACCGTATATATGTAAAGAATGTGGGAAGGCTTTCTCTCAATCCTGGAACCTTACTAAGCACAGGAAAACTCATAGTGGAGAGAAACCTCATCAGTGTCAGACATGTGGGAAGGCCTTCAGTCTGCCCTGTGCCCTCACTAGACATATGAGAGTTCATACTGGAGAGAAGCCTTATATATGTCCGGAGTGTGGGAAGGCCTTTACTAGATCCTCAAGACTTAAAGTACATAGAAGAATTCACACCGAAGACAAACCATATATATGTAAAGAATGTGGGAAGGCCTTCACTCTGCTCTCAGACCTTACTAGGCATATGAAAATGCACACTGTAGAGGACTCTGATATATGTAAGGAATTTGGGAAGAGCTTATTGTTCCCCTCAAGCCTTTATAAACATATAAAAATTCATACTGGGGGCTGGAGCGATAGTACAGCGGGTAGGGCATTTGCCTTGAATGTGGCCAACCCGGGTTCGATTCCCACAATCCCATATAGTCCCCCGAGCACCGCCAGGAATAATTCCTGAGTGCAAAGCCAGAAGTAGCCCCTGTGCATTGCCAGGTGTGACCCAAAAAGAAAACAAAAACAAACTAATATGGGATGATTCGATCCCCTCAACAATTCCTAAGGTCGGAACAGGCCCTGTCAGTATAGCAAGTTTCTTTTGGACAAGGGGGTCAGGGGTGCTACAAAAGTGGAGCCAAGAAGGACATAATGCTGCCTGCTTGGACAGGTTTCTCCTAACGTCAGTACTGTAAGGGAAAGTGATTATCATCCAGGCTGCAGCTATGCCAGTATCCTCGAGCTTGGACTTCCGTGTATTTTAACTTGTAAGTTACGAGTTTTGATGATGGAAGCAGGAGGAAGGTGACTAAATAAACAGGTACAAAAACACCCCTTGCTTGGAGCTGTCACGGCTCACCACTGTGTCATTATTTGCTCTCACTCTGGCTTGGCCCAGAGTCCCTAGGTTGTGGAAATTATGGCAGAAATCTACCATGATGCTGCAGTGAACCTTTATAAAATGGATACTTTCAGAATTTCCTGTGTTAGGCTTTGGGGAACCACGCCCCACTGGGGTTAGGCGTTACCCTGGCTCTGAGCTCAGGGATTCATACCTGGGCAGGCACAGGTATTCTTATGGGGGCTCGAATGCAGGTCAGCCCTGTGCAAGCAAGCACTTTATCTGCTGTATCATTTCTACACTCCTTGTATTCATATTTTTGTTAAATATACATATGCACTGAAGATTAATATTTGCAAAAAGTATCACTGTCATCCCATTGTTCATCAGTTTACTCAAGCAGGTGCCAGTAATGTCTCCATTTGTCCCAGCCCTGAGATTTTATCAGCCTCTCCTTACTTGTCTTTCCCAACAATTGGAGGCTCTTTCAAGGTCAGGGGAATAGGACCTGTTCATATTACTGTTTTTGGCATATCAAATACACCACGGGGAGCTTGCCAGGCTCTGCCGTGCGGGTGGGATACTCTCGGTAGCTTGATGGACTCTCAAGAGAGGCATATATATATTTCCCTCTATGATTTTATGGAAAATGGGTAGGGAGTGGCCACGCAGTCCAAGAACATGGTCGCTCATGCGTGAGGCTTGGCCTGAGCATATGGAAAGCAGCCTGGAGGTGTTGGCGGTTGGGTAGTGGAGGTCAAAGATACAAAAAGTATGTTATGAAAATGGCCCTAGCAAGGCTTTTTATAGGTTGAATTGGAGAATGTTGAAATGGGCTTTACTGTGCACAGAAATAACGTTTGCTGCTGCTTTGAAACTATGGAAGGGGCCCTTTGAATCAAATGTTTTCCAGATGGTGGGAACATGGGAGAGCCCCCAAGCTCCCCATTGTCAGCACGCAATTCCATTCAGCTGTGATTTTTAACAATAAAGGGCGGTTACCTTCCTGGATCCCACCCCCCAACTTCAGTTGTATTAGGAGACAGCTTTTGCATTTGGAAGCAGCTAAATCCCAACCATCTAGTAGTCACCAGGATAATAAAAATGATTTAGATATGTCCAAAAAAAAAAACACATAAAGCTGCAAAACGACCAGTATGGTTGTCTGCCCTTTTTGATAAATGTATGCCTCCATTCTTAGTTTTGGTCCATACCCTGGGATTGATTTATTGAACTATGTTTTTGGGCAGCAGGGGGCATACCTGGCAGTTCTTAGGTTTATTTCTGAAACTGCCTCCTAGATTTTCCTTGTAGGTGAGAGTCCACTGCTTGCGTGTTGTCAGGGGGTAGAGCGTTGGCCAGACAGTGCTCTCTGATGTTCTTACCAGCCTTTGCTCCTGTTCCAGTGTTTCTCCAGCAATCTGGGCTGCTGCTAGGCCAGTTCCTCTCTGCATCTCCAGGGCTGACTTCAGAATCACTGCTTTCACCCCATCTCAATTGATGACTTCCTGGAGAAACTCATTGTTCCCTGCCCCACTTGCTCCCTACCTGCCTGTTTTACCTTGAATCATCCCGCCTACATTTTTCCTGATGGACTTTTGTGGAAAACAGTGGTTCAATGTTTGACTTCCCAGTATAGGATTAGGGGACTTCTCCTGACACCCAGCCCCACTTTGAGTGACTGAGCACTCCAGCAGCTGCCTTTACACTCCTTTATTTGACCTATCCCCGCATCCAGCACAGACAGACTCACCTGGGTATGAAAAAGATTGTCTCCGCACCTGTAGTCTGGCCTTGTCAAAATGAAATTCACAGCCCTGGGCTTTGGGATATATTTTCCTTCCTTGCCACAGTCAGGTGGCTCAGACCTCCATTGGTCACGTGGGTAATGGATGAAGTGATGGGCAGTGTTGGAAGGAGAACTCTGAAGGCACTATCAGATGCCAGCGGCCTCCCATGAGTGCCCTGCACCTCCCAGTCTCCACATTGTGTGCTGTGGGTCCACACCAGCTTGCCTGGTTCTTTCGTGCTTGTTTTTCACTTGTTTCCTGATATCCTGTAGGTTCCTGGGGACTAAGATGCATCAGAGGATTTAGGGGGACACGGAGCTTTGGGGGGTGCAGTGCGGGCTGTACCAGGGTGCAGGGGTTGTGGGTGTGAGTGCGTGATCCTGGGGGACCCCTGCGGCCACGATCGCCTCCAGCTCTGCAATTAGGCACCTGTGGGTGGGCGCAGGGCTGAGCACATGAAGCTACAGGTCCTGGGTTTCTGAGACCTGCAGTTAGGGGGCTTGCCAGACCCTCCCAACCCGGCATTACACTGGTCCCTGTTCTGGAGCCTTTGCCCCGGCATCCTTAGTGTACAACCTCAGAGTCACTTTGAGAGGCAGGGTCCCAGCCCCACTAAAGCAAGAGACCTAGTTGTCCTTTCATTGACTACCGGCAGTGCCATCCTGTGACTTGGTTCTGGTGTGTGGATGGAAAGGAAACTAATATTAGTTTCTATTTTTGTACCATATCTGGAGATGCTCAGAGCTTACTCCTGGTTCTGCTCTCAGGAATTCCTGCTACTCCATCTTCTGTTTTGTTTTCTTTCATATTTATTTTTGTGCCACAGTGGAGGTGCTCAGGGTTTCCTCTTGCTCCTCACTCTAGATTCACACCTGACGGTCAAGAGAAGCCCCAAGGTGTACTGGCTATGTATGCGCCCTGGCAGCTACTATCACTGGGCCCCAGTACATGCATTTCCCCTATTTTGTCCTCCCTGCTCAGTCACACAGTCTCTCATTCACACGTTGCTCCATGCGCAGTTCCAGGCATGTGGGTCCCAGGGAGATGGATCGAAGGATCTCGGAGGCTGACAGTTATTGGGGATCAAGTAACTTTTACCTACTTCTAGAAGGAATTGGGGTGGCCCTGAACCATAAGTTGTGAGTCCTACAGGTACTTATGTCCATGCACAGTTTTGAGTCACTCACTGGACATCGTCCAGTACTCATCCCTAGTGACCATGGCTGTGGGGATGTGAGATGAGAGGTGGGTGGTGTTTAGTGTTTGGGGCCGCACCCAGGGTTGCTCTTTTGTGTCCTGCTGGGTCTTGTTTGGGTGTTATTTTCGCAGTGCTCACTAGAGTAGCCGTGCTGGGATTGGACCTGAGGTGACTGTGTGTAGGCCAGCACCTCCAGAAACCTTCCATAGCGTCCGCACATTTTAGCAGATCTGTCTTGGAGGGATCACTGGGGACTATCAGTCAGGAGTGTGGCTGGTTCCTCTGGGGGAGAGAATGAGAGGGGGATGGCCTGAGCCCCTCTAGGGTTTTGAGGGTCATGTCCTCCCAGACCAGGGAACCAAGTGGGGAAGGTTCCTCACTCCCACCTCCTGTGTGCGCTGGCTCAGTACACAGTGACTTTCCCCAAAGTGGCCTTGAGCTTCACCCCGGAGGAGTGGATGTGCCTGGACACCTCCCAGAGGAAGCTCTAAAGGGACGTGATTCTGGAGACCTACCAGCACCTGCAAGCCATAGGCGTCGGTGAAAGTCATGTGGGGCTGAATGTGCCGGACGGATCCATGTGTGCTCCTGGGGGTCAGGTGGGGGCTCTGAGTTCAACAGTGCCTATAATTCTGATGGTTGAATATTTGAAAGTTGTTCTGATAGCTGTTTCTCTAGTTTAACTCTTTTTTGTTGTTGTTGTTTTTGTTTTTGGTGCACACCTGGCGATGCTCAGGGCTTACTCCCAGCTCTCTACTCAGTCATTCTTGGTGAGCTCTGGGATGCATATGGAATACAGGGGATCCACCCAGGGGATCCACCCAGGGGATCCACCCAGGGGATCCACCCAGGTAAGCCACATGCCAGGCACGTGCCCTACATGCTGTGCTACCACTCAGGTTCTCTAAATATTTCCTTCCATTGATAAATCAACAACCTCTTGGACCACACATAATTTGTGGGTTTGTCGTGAGTTTTGCTTTTGGTTTTGTTTGGGGGCCAGAGTCCACATGCAGCTGTCTCTATGCAGCTGGGTTAGTCCCTGCAGTGCTTGGGATATCATGGGGGTAACATGGTTTGCACCCCTCTCAGTAGGTTGAAAGCTAAAGCTCTCCCATAGGTACCACCAACCGCCTCACCATCCCCAATGAGTCCAAATTTAATCTACTTTGTAAATTTGTCATAGTTTCTTGATTTCATATGGTTTAAAATCACTTGTCACTTGTCATCACTTTGTCATCTCATTGATCTTTGATTTGCTCGAGCTGGCGCCAGTAATGTCTCCATTCGTCCCTGTCTCGTGCTAGTGTATCTGCTAGCCCAATGGTATCTGCTCACTCCAGGACCAAGAAAAGCCTCAAACTGTTCAGGGTTTTGACGAAGAAGTCTGACCATCTCATAGGTGGGCGACCACGTGGTCTTTTGACATCCAGTGCAATCCAGTCAATAACAGGTCTAGTCCAGTGGTCGTCTCTAAATTGCATTATGTGTCTGGCCCATCGGATTTTTGACACCTTGGCAAATAAGACAGTGTCCATGATTCTTGATCATCAACAGAGGTCGGAACTCCGGATTCCTTCTCTCACTTGAGTGAGACGTGATACTCCAAGCATAGCTCTTTTGATTCCTCTTTGGTATACCTGAATTGTGTTCTCATCCTCTTTTCGTAGAGCCCGGGTCTCTAAGGCATATGTTGGTGCAGGAAGAATGGTGGAGTCTAAAAGATGTGTCCAGAGCAGAGGTTCTTTGTTGTCTTAACCACTTCTTTGATGCTCTTGAAGGTGCTCCACGCTGCTTTCTTCCTCCTGCGCAGTTCTGGTGTCAAGTCATTCCTCATGTTGAGTCCAACATTTCCACACTCTCGGTCAAAGTTGGCCAGCATTTGTGCCACTTGGCTAATGTTTGGTGTTATTAGAACAATGTCACCAGCGAAGCAGAGGTGGTGTAGTTGCTGACCGTCTACCTTCACTCCCATTCCTTCTCATTCCAGTCGTCACATGACGTTCTTGAGGGTGGCACTGAAGAGTTCGGGAAATGGTATCACCCTGCTGAACCCCTCTCTTTATGTCAATGATCACTTCCTTGTAGAATGGTGAGATCCTGATGGCGAATCCGTAATACCGCTCGTGGAGGATCTTGATGTACTGAGTTTGAACGCCCTTTTGGCTAGGGCTTTTATGACCACTTCAGTCTCAACAGAATCAAAGGTCTTCTTTAAATTGATGAACTTTAGACAGAGCAGCATCTTGACTCTCTCGAAACTTCAGTGAGCTTGGTTACTGTGTGGATATGGTCAATCATGCTGAATCCTTTTCGGAACCTGGATTGCTCGCATGGTTGTCCTTCATCTAGTGTTCTGCCTATTCTATTCAGGATGACTCAAGTGGACCACTTGTAGACGATGGACAACAGGCAGATTGGGTGATAGTTGCTGATGTCATGGATCTCTTCCTTCTTGTACAACAGAATGGTCCTGCTGGTTTTCTATTGGAATAGAACCTTGCATTTGGACAGGTAGCATGTGAAGAGCCGAGCCAGTGTATTGATGAGTACTGGTGGCAGATTCTTCAGGTGTTCAGTTCTGACCTTGTCTGGACCGGGTGCTGTACACATCTTTACCGACGGAATGGCATGTTGGATTTCAGAAGGGAGGACATTGGGAATGACACATCCATCCTGCAGAATTTGGTATGTGGGCGGTGGATGTGGCTGTTGAAGAGATCTGAGTAGAAGTTGTGAATAATCCTCTCCATTGCCCTTCTGGAAGATGTGATAGATCCATCAAGACGTCGGAGGGCAGGCATCTTGGTCTTATAGTTGGCTAAGGACAGGCGAGCATTGCGAATACTTTTCTTGGCTTCTGCTGCATAGGCCAACATGGATGCTCTTCTCTCTTTGAGGTCTTCCTTTACCACTTTTCTGCACAGCTTTGCAAGCTCAGATGTTAGCTTGCGATTGCCTGAGGTTCATGCCAAACCATGTTGGTGAATGAGCTTGAGAGTTTCCGAAGACAAGCATCTGTTTGTGGCTTTCCCACTCTCGGCATTCTTCATGCAGTCATGGAGGTGCTGAACCAGTCAATCATATTCCTTGTCGATGTTGTCAACGATGGCATCTTCTCATGTTAATGCAATAGTGCCAAAGAGCTCCCAGTTGGTGGTTATTCTGGGAGTTCTCTTTTTAAACTTAAACTTTTCAGTCCTTTCTTCCCACTCTATGACGTAGAATTTTGCACGAAAGAGATGGTAATCTGATCCCTCTTGGAATTTGGGGACAACAGCAACATCGGTTAGGCAAAACCGTCGATTGAATATGATGTAGTCAATTTCATTGTGGAACTGTCCCTGGGTGACTCCCATGTCCAATGTTTAGATTCGGCCTTGTAGAACTGTGAGTTACCAGGGATGGTTTTGGTTGACATGATGAACTCAGACAGTCTCTCACCCTGTTTGTTCCATTCTAGGCCATGGATCCCAATGTAGAGTTCTTCAGGAGACCTTCTTGGTCCTATCTTGACATTAAAATCACTGACAATGATCTTATAGAAGTGTGGTCTTCTTTATAGAACTTCTCCAGCTCCATGTAGAACTTCACAATTTCTTCTTCATTGTAGTTGGATGTTGGTGCGTAGACAATGAAGATAGAAACTGCCGGCAGTGAGCCACATCTATTCAAGCATAATCATCTGATTTGGGTTGTTAGACATTCGAATGAATCAATGCTCATGGCCAAGTTCATGTTGACAAGGACACCGACACCACCGACGCCTCTGTTGTTGCATGTTCCAATGAACAGTTCTTCTCCAATGCTGAAAATGGCATGATGTGATCAATGCCTTCTCATTTCAGTCAGATTAATGATGTCGTACTTGATCTTCTGCGCTTGCATCATCAGGTCCTCGATGGATGCTTCTGATGCCAGCGTACGTGCACTGAAAGTACAGACAGTCATTTTAGTCCTTCTTTGTTTTGGCAGTCTAGTTTGTCCCTGAGATTTTATCAGCCTCTCCTTGCTCATCCTTCTTAACCCTACGGTATCGGGGGCTCTTTTGGTGCCAGGCAAATGAGACCCATTGTTGTTACTGTTTTTGGTATATCAAATATATACCTGGTAGCTTGCCAGGTTCTGCCGTGTGGACGGGGTACTCTCAGTAGCTTGCCGGGCTTTCCGAGAGGGATGGAGGCCTTTAGGGAAACCTCCAATTACCCTTACAGGTGTTCCCATGGTTCACACTATATTTGAACCCCATCACATGTGGTGCGGAAAATTTGGAAAATGGGTAGTAAGTGTCCTATGATGTGTCCGGAAAGCGGCCTGGAGCGTGGCGGTGGCTGGGTAGTGGAGGTAGTGGAGGTCGGCCGATGAGGTATTTATTTGGCGTGGATAGGGTGGGTCTTCTGGGTTAGATCCCTGGCGTGGCAGAGATTGGAGGAGGCAGACAGAGGATCTTGTTTCCGGGTCTCATTGAGCCTGGAGTCCAAAGTCACAAAGTTCTGCTTTATCTGATTCTTTGGGGCTTCACTCAAATGTGAGGTTCAGCCTGAGTGTCCGGAAAGCGACCTGGAGTGTGGTGGTTTAAAATATTTTTCTTTTTCTTTTTTGGGGGGCCACACCCACTGATGTTCAAGGATACTCCTTGCTCTGCACTTAGAGATTACTCCTACTGATTCTTACTCCTACTGATACCATATGGGATGCTGGGGATCAAACCAAGGTGCCCTGCACGCAAGGTAAACATCCTCCCTACTGTACTATCGCTCTGACTGCTATGTTTGTTTATTTCTCACCCCATCAGAGGATGTTTTGTGTCTGTGCTTGGAGTTCCTTCAAGAGGATCTTAGGAGATCAAGTGTCTCCTGGCTTCAGGCCCAAAGGTTCCTTCATGCAGCACATGTTCGCCAGTCCTTTGCATTGTCTTCCTGGCCTCAATTCTTTTTTAGTTTGTTTTATTTGGGGCCAGACCAGCAGGACTCAGGATTTGCTCCTGGGTTCTGCACTCAGGGATCACTTCTGGCTTTTTTAGGGGCCCTATAGGTTGTTAGGAATCTGCCTGGATTGGCCTAAGGGTCCACCTGGCTCAGTTCTCAGGGGTTGCTATTGGTGGTGCTTAGGGATCCACCACTATCAGCCTCATGCAAGGCAGATGCCCTACTAACTCTTCTCTCTCTAACCTACTAAGAAATATTCTGTTCGGGGCTGGAGTGATAGCACAGCAGGTAGGGCATTTGCCTTGCACGTGGCCAACCCGAGTTTGATTCCCAGCATCCCACATGGTCCCCTGAGCACTGCCAGGGGTCATTCCTGAGTGCAGAGTCAGGAGTGACCCATGTGCATTGCTGGGTGTGACTTAAAAAGAAAAAAAAAGAAATATTCTGTTCATTTATGTCAAAATAGTGAATGAGTGAGCCTATACAATGGTAGTACAACTGGGAGGACTCTTGCCTTGCATGTGACCAAACCAGGTTTGATCCCCAGCATTTCATACAATTGCCCAAATATCACCGGGACTACTCAAGAAACAATCAATAGAGCCAGTCTGGGGATTGCCAAGTTCCTCACAGTGATCCTTTCTTAACTGTGGGCCTGTTTGGATGTGAGAACCTTAGAGATGTCCTCCACCTGCTATTCCTGTTCAATTAGGTACCTGTTGACTAATTCTTACCTTGCTTTTGTGATTAATTTTAGAACTCAAGCCACAGATTCAGGATTGTTGCCATTTGACATGGGAATGGGGGTGACTGAATCTGAGTGAGCTGATAAGATCCGCATATTCAAAATAAATATTATTATGCCTGCCGATGGGGATAGCTCAATGGTTCGAGCATCTGACTCGGAAGGTGGGGATGGGGCTTGATCTCTGCCACCACATCTGTGGTCTCTAGGCACCACAGGCAGGAAATTCAGAGCCTAATATAGGGAGTAGAAGACCCTTGGTCTCATAGGTCCTGAAGCTTAAGGAAACTCTTATTTTTCATATCGGTGAAATACTTTGACTTTTTTCCTTCTACAGAAAGCAAGAGCAAATGGTAATTGTTTCAAAGAACTGGTTTGCCAGTTTTCATGATAGTGTGGCACTGGAGTGATAGCACAGCGTGTAGGGTGTTTGCCTTGCACACGGCTGACCTGGGTTTGATTCCTCCATCCCTCTTAGAGAGCCTGGCAAACTACTGAGGGTATCCCGCCTGTATGGCAGAGCCTGGCAAGCTACCTGTGGTGTATTCGACATGCCAAAAACAGTAACAACAAGTCTCACAATGAAGATGTTACTGGTACCCGCTCGAGCAAATCGATGAACAACTGGACGACAATGCATGGTAATGTACTAGCGGTATGATAGAGGAAGTAGTTGATGGGAGAGTTTGCACTGTGTCCAACCTTCCACACCATCCCAGAGAGTTGACTTACAGGACTAGAGAGAAGATCCTTAGCAGACTAGCAGATCATTGAAGGATCTGTGACCATCTCAGGAATCTAGGATATGGGGGGTCCCCACAGCATCAAATACCAGATGAGCCCCAAAATGTTGAGGATTCATGATCAAAAGAGTACCCGAGACATGAAGAAAATACAATTCGGAGGAGTGTATTCACACCAGTTGGGGGCTTTCCTGCTAGGCATAGCAGCAGCCTCCCAGCAGAAGCACAGGCCATTCGTTAGGAAAAACCACACCCTGGCACACCTGTCATTTTCATAAGCACCCACAAAATTAGTTTAACTCACTAGGCCCATCTCCTGGCTCCTGGTAAGTTTATGTAAGCACGGTGAACCAAACATTGTTACACAAGCAAGAAAAAGCTAATAAAGCAATCAAATATTGACCTTTAACCAACTCACTTTTGGGGACCCTAACCCATTGTTCCTATTTGTGCTCCATCACAAGCTGCCGCTCTAGTGGAGTGGTTACAAGAAAATCAGCATATTTACGGAATAACTCCATTAACTGAAAAGTAAATTTCTAAACTTCATATTCTTACTATAACAAAAAACAAATTGTCATAGTCAAATAATAGGTCAACATGTCTGAAAAAGAGACTTTCTCCTGCACACCTGCCATACAATTGTTCTTGCCCACTGATTCAAATTTTGAAGAATTTAATTCTAGCTGGTTAAAATCCTTCTAGTACTAAACTACTAAAAGACTACTCAGCTGCACAGTGGTGAAGGGACTGTTCATGTGGCTGATCCATTTAGAACCCTGTTGAATTCACTGTATTGTCAAACTTGAGCACTGTTTGAAGTGTTGGCCAAACACAACTGTCAAGGAGTAAATGGAGAGTATCAATGGCTCTGAACACACACACACACACACACACACACACACACACACACGCACACACACAGAGGAATTCTGCTTACACGTATATTTTTCCAGTCATCACCAATCCCTGAGTCCCCTTCTGGACCACTCTTGACCCCACTCTGGTCCACGTGATTCATTTAGTTTCTACCTCACATCTGTAACCATGAACATGAACAGGGGAAGATACTCAAGAACTGGAAGTTCAGTTATATAAGTTCAGATCAAATTATATCAATTGTTTGAGCGGGCACCAGTAATGTCTCTCATTGAGAGACTTATTGTTACTGTTTTTGGCATATCCAATACACACGGGTAGCTTGCCAGGCTCTGCTGCACAGGCTCGATACTCTCGGTAGCTTGCCGGGCTCTCCGAGAGGGGCAGAGGAATCGAACTTGGGTCGGCCGCGTGAAAGGCGAATGCCCAACCGCTATACAAATTAATATCAGGGCCCAGAGAAATAGTCCACAGGGAAGTAGGTCACCCAGGTTTCATGCTTGTCACCCCAGAGGGTTCCTCAGTCCAGTCTTGAGTGATTCCTGAGCACAGAGAAATAAGTCCTCAGCACTGCTGTATTACATCCCCCCCAAACAAATGAATAAACGCAAAACATTATGTGTATCTAAGTATTAACGCTGAGTGATTTCTAAGCAATTTTTGTGGGGGAGGGGGGTGATAGGGAGGCTGGTGGGGCAGGGCTAGGCCAAGGTCCTGATTTTTTATTCCCTTAATAAAAACAAAGACTTTCTGCTCGACAGGCATCAGTCTCTCACTTTCCATCTATCCTGGAACTGGTGACCCCCGGATCACCTGATCCTATCTCAGAAAAGGGGGAAAAAAAGGAAAAAAACATGAACCAGAAAGTACTTGGTCTGGAATATTTGAAACCTGACCCTTTAAAACTCTGGCTGGAATGTAGGTGACATCACGTAATCCGTAATCCGGGTCTTTCCCCCTGGAGTCTTGCATTGGAGGTGGGTGTGGAAGTGAACTTCAGCTGCCTTTGCTGTCCCCAGTGAGGAGCGGGGAAGGGGGAACCAGGGGAAATAGAGGGGTCCCGGAAGCCTGTCCGCCGAGTGATCGCTCTGAGCGCCCTGAACCTCCGAGGTCTCTGCCTTGTGAGCGGCCAGGTCACTCCGTGAAGGTGGCCAGGGGTGGCAGCCCCTCACCTGGGACACACCGAGCGCTCTTTTTTATTTTTGCTTTTTGCTTTTTTGGGGGTCACACCCAGTGATGATCAGGGGTTACTCCTCTCTACTCAGGAATTACCCCCGGTGGTGCTCAGGGGACCATAAGGGATGGTGGGAATGGAACCCCGGTCGGTCGCATACAAGGCAAACACCCTACATGCCATGCTATCGCTCCAGCCCCAATAATAGCTTGTTCTTTTTTTTCTTCTCTTTTTGGGTCACACTTGGCGATGCTCAGGGGTTACTCCTGGCTCTGTACTCAGGAATTACTCAGGAATTACTCAGTTACTCTGTACTCAGGAATTACTCTGTACTCAGGGGACCAAATGAGAATCAGACCAGAGTCGGCTGCGTGCAAGGCAAATGCCCTACCCGCTGTGCTATCGCTCCAGCCCCAACACCAAGTGCTCTTGCGGAAAGATTTATCTCATTAATTGATTTTTAGGAAAAAAGGGAGTTTTTTCCTGAGAAGTTATTGAGAAAGATGCGTAAGTGGGGGCCCTTAGTCCCGTGGGCGGGCACTGAGGAGACAGTCACTTTCTCTCAATCCGCCTCTGACCATCTCCGGGTCCCAGGGCTACTGGGTTCTTGTTTCTCCTCACAAAGAATTTCAGAAGTAGACGAGCAGTGAAGTAAAAACATTTTATTTGGAGGACTTTGAAAGGGAGGAAGGAGAGAAAGTGGGAGAAAGTCCAGAGTTAGGCGCTCTTGAGCGCAGGCTTCCCCAAAGGTGGAGAAGCCCTTGCACACACACCCTAGCATTACGGATGGGAACATGAAAGTCTCAACAGGGGAGATGCGGGTGCCACATGTGCTGGGCCAAGTGGGCACAAGCAACACATGGGCTTGGGCACCATATGTGGCCCTTCCTTTGTTCAAGGTGGCTTTTACCGGGTTTTTCCAACCTGCCTCACTTGGAGATTCTACCTAGGTAAAACTTCATGATGGGGGGGTGGGGAGGTAGGATTGGGAATAGTGGATGGTCTACTTTTGATGTAGGCAGGCAAGTTGTTAGGGAAGGCTCCCTTCCTTAGCCAATGGCAGTCAGTTTCCTGGGAAATATCTATAGCCTGAAATTGCAAAAAACAACTATTGCAGTAAGGTTTGATTAGACAGTCTGAGGCATTGAGATATGCACTCGAAAGAAATACTTTATGGAGGATCACAAACTGTCTCTGGTGTTGTGCTGTGCCCAGAGCAGCCTGTTCAGCCCCTTTTATTAACTAGCTTAATGTTCTAACCAATGATATTCAGCCACATAGGCAGAATATGCAAATTAACTTAGTCAACAGAAACAGTCTCAAAGTCAGTTACATAATCGGAAGCATAGTCACTTAAAGTAACAGTAACAGAAAAACAATTTTTACATCCACTCCTAGCTAGGCCTGAGATTGTGAGATGTTGTACACCAACAAACAACTTTTCAGTAAACTGGAAATAAGACCCCATTAAGACTATCTCCGGGGTCGGCAACAGACCCAAAGTAGGCTGGACCCACCTCCAGCTGAAGTAACAAAAGGCCAAGAAAGGAATTTCAAAGTGGAGGGGGTGGACCCCATGAGCGGCTTATGTGAAGCAGGGAGGAGAACGACTGTCACTTTCTTCGCATCTGCCTCTGCCACCCGGGACCCAGAATTACTGGGCTCTTGTGTTGCCTTGTAGAAAAGAATTTCAGGAGTAGACAAGCAGTGAAGTAAAACAGATTTTATTTGGAGGTTTTTGAAGGGAAGGAGAGAGAAAAGTGGGAGAGAGTGGAGAGTAAAGTGCTCAAGCGAGAACCTGGGCTTTTCCAAGGGCAGAGAGACCCCCTACTCACATCCCAGCATTGGATATGAAAGTACACAACTCAAGAGGGAAGATGCGGCCAACACATGAGCTCAGCCTTGTGGGAACAAGCAGAGCAGGGCTTGAGCAGCATATGCGTGTCCTTCCTTTTTCCCTTTTTTCCAACCTGCTCTCACACAAGGCTTCTACCTAGGTAATAGTCCGTTGCTAAGAGGGTTGCCAAGGACTGCATTGGGAGGAGTTGGGAGGGGGGGATCCTACTGGGAATGTCCCCAGGCAGGCCCTTTGCTGGCCTCCTTTCATAGGCTGATTCCAAAGGAATCAAAGCTAAAGGGTGGGTTTCTCTCATCAAAGGGATCTTGGGGTGCATTCCTTTTCCTCTAGCTGGAGAAGGTTTGAGCTCCACCCAGAGATGCTCAGGGGTCACTCCTGACTCAGGAATCACCCCTGGTGGTGTTGAGGGTACCCAATACCCAAGTCAGCAGCATGCAAGGCAAACACCCTCCCTGCTGAACTGTCATTCCCACCTAGTGTGGGGGGCTGGGCACATTCTTCCTGTGCTTGGGCTGGAAAGCATTTGGCAGTGTCTTTTGATTTTTATTTGTTCCCAGTTAAGCTCATCCAGTAGGTTCTGGACTCCAGGAGATGCAAAGCTTCTCTTTTCTTTTTTTTTAAAGCTTTTTGGGTCACACAGCATTTCTCAGGGGTTCCTTCTGAGCTGCATCCAGGAATAACATTCTGGTAGTGCTCAGGGGAGCGTATGGAATGCTGAGGATTGAATCCAGGAATGGCGCTGCGTTTTACTTTCTTGGCTTTGTCATTATTCTTCCTTATCTGTCAGGTGTGTAGAATAATTCATGGGAATCTCAGCCCTTGGTATTCCCATCTGTGTCTCACCAGGGTGGGGATACAGCCTGCCACGTTGGGATGCCCTTTTCTGGAGCAGCTGGACCCCTCTTCCCTCTCTGTCACCATGCTTATCTTTGCTCTCGGATCATTAGTATGTTTTTGAGTATACTAAGAAGTTTATTGTTTAGTTTATGGGCCCAGCAATACTCACCCATGACTCCTCATGGGTCTCAGGTATAACTCCTTGCCCTGCGCTCAGGAATTGTCCCGGCGGTGCTCAGGAATCAGCAATTCTGCCTCACGCAAAGTACATGGCATCTACCATTCTCTCGTGATCCTCTTAGTAATATTTTTTTTGCCTTTGTTTTTAAATAGTGAATGAGCCCATAACAAAGCTAATTTGGGCCAGGACGTGTACAGCAGGGAGGGCACTCATGTTTCAGGCCATTGACCCATTTTCGATCCCCGGCATCCAATACGGTCCCCTGGAGCATTACATGGTCTGGTCAAAATACAAAACCCAAAAATTAGTTTGGGTAATGCCAACCTCCTGACAGCGATCCCCCACCCCCCAAAAGGTCTACCCTTTTCTATGGACCTGTTTGGATTGTGAGAGCTATTGAGAAGTCGTCCTGCTGGGCCTCGTTCTACTATGTTCCATTGAATAATTCTTACATTCTCTTCTGTTTGATTTCAAAACTCAAACCCCAGCTTTGGGATTTGGTATTATCACATTCTGATAGTGCAACAGGATCATTGATTAAAAGAGAGCTGGAAGGATTTGCTTGTTCAGAATAAATATTATTATGCCGGTGGGATTCTCGGATCAAGCATGTGGCTTAAATGGTGGGCACTTGGCGTCTGTCCCTGTCAGCACATCTATAGACTCTGGACACAGCAGGGAGGAAATCCAGAGCATAATGCCAGGAATAATAGGCTCTTAGCACCAGTGGGTGATAAAATCTGTAGTTCTAAGATTGAAAGAGGTTCTATCACTGTCACTGTCATCCCGTTGCTCATCGATTTGTTTGAGCGGGCACCAGTAACGTCTCTCATTGAGAGCCTTATTGTTACTGTTTTTGGCATATCCAATACGCACGGGTAGCTTGCCAGGCTCTGCCGTGCGGGCTCAATACTCTCGATAGCTTGCCGGGCTCTCCGAGAGGGGCGGAGGAATTGAAGAAGTTCTATTATTTTAAATATCAAAATAATACTGTGATCTTTTCTTTTATAGAATGTAAGATGGAGCAATAGCACAGCAAGAAGGGCATTTGCTTTGCACACGGCTGATCTGGGTTATATTCCTCCGTCCCTCTTGGAGAGCCTGGCAAGCTACCGAGAGTGTCTCACCTGCATGGCAAGCCTGGCAAGCTACCTGTGGCGTATTTGAAATGCCAAAAACAGTAACAAGTCTCACAATGGAGATGTTACTGGTGCCCACTCAAGCAAATTGATGAGCAACGAGATGACAGTGATACAGTGATACAGAATGTAAGCACAGGTGGTCACTGTTGAAAAGAACTGGTTTGTTGGCCCTAGTGATAGTGCAGTAGGAAGCACACTGCTTTGTCCAGGGATGGAAACTGGGTTCGATCCCCAGCACGCTATATGGTCCTACAGCCCCACTTGGACTTATCTGTGTACACTACTTGCTGTGACTCAGCCCCAACAAATAAATACAAACAAGAAAAAAAAAGAACAAAAACTTCATTAATACTGACAGTAATTTGCCCCATTAGATGTTTTCACTAGCCCCTGCAGTCTCGGCTGTAGGGGGACGCAGCCTTGACTTCATACATGCATCCCGATCTCCACATTGAGCAACAACTGAACCCAAACTCAGATGTATTTTATTTTGCTTGAAACTGGTGCTTCTGTGTTCTGTATAGGAATTATTTCAACTTGATATGCCTCTTCATTGAGTTGAGAAAAAAATTGACACATGTCAATGACCCTCACTTCTGTCAATTTTGCAAGTCCTTCTTGCAGAAACATTTGGTCATTCCTTGGAAATGCCATACATGTGCTAGGAATTGTATTAGCACGGTGGAAATGTTAGGCACCACACCTGCAGGGCTCGACATTTTTTTTAACATGGAGATGCTCAAGAAATCGAGAAATAATTGGAATCTTCTGCTGTTCTCCACGGAAGCAAGCAACCTTGATGGAATGTCTCTGATCCTGTGCACTGTGACAAAGTCGCTAGTGAGTAGTGGTACCTGCATTGCTGAGGGAATGCTGAGACAGGTGGAAAGTCTACAGAGGGTAAAAGTCCAGGGATGTTAGCAGCAAGGACAAAATTTGAGTCAGCCATCACACAAGTGTGATCATCCAAATATCCACACAGGAGAGACACTGTAGATGTGTTAAGAATGAGGGAAAGGGAGCTGGAGTGATAGCACAGCAGGGTAGGGCGTTTGCCTTGCATGTGGCAGACCCAGGTTTGAATCCCAGTACCCCATATGGTCCCCTGAGCACTGCTAGGAGTAATTCCTGAGTGCATGAGTCAGGTGTAACCCCTGTGCATCACTGGGTGTGACCCAAAAAGCAAAAAAAAAATGTGGGGAGGCTTTCTCTCAATCCAGGTACCTTTTTAAGCACAGGAAAATTCTCAGTGGAGAGAAACCTCATGAATTTCAGACATGTGGGAAGGCTTTCGCTCTGCCCTCACCCCTTACTGTGCATGTGAAAATTCATAGTGGAGAGAAGCCTTATATGTGTAAGGAATGTGGGAAGACCTTTATTCGTTACACAGTCCTCACTAGCCATATGAAAAGGCATACTGGAGAGAAACCTTTTGTGTGTAATGAATGTGGGGAGGCCTTCTCTGAATCTGGGTCCCTTCCTAATCACAGGAAGATTCATAGTGGAGAGAAACCTCATCAATGTCAGACATAGGGAAAGGCCTTCATTCTGCCTTCAGTCCTTACTGCACATATGAGAATTCACACTAGAGAGAAGCCTTATGTATGTAAAGGGTGTGGGAAGACCTTTACTACATCCTCAGGCCTTACTGCTCATATCAAAAGGCTTACTGCAACAAAATTTTGTGTATGTAAAGAATGTGGGAAGACCTTTCTGTTTCTCTCTGATCTTTGGAAACCTTGTAAAATTCATATCGAATGACTAATAAAAATTTACAATGTCAGAACAGGACCTCTCAGTAGAACCTATTTTGTTTGGACAAGGGAGTGGGAAGTGTGTAAAGTGTACTTTGTGGCTTCTACAAAAGTGCTACAAGCACAATGTTTTGAACATCTCAAATCTATGGGAATCCCCAAAACTCTGGCAGGAAGTAAGAGAGTGTTTGGGGTCCTTCAAAATGTACAGGGGGAGGCCTGGAGCTATAGTACAGCGGGTAGGGTGTTTGCCTTGCCAACACAGGTTTGTCTTGCCGACACAGGTTTGCCTTGTCGACACAGGTTCTATACCCAGCATCCCATATGGTCCCCTGAGCACCGCAGGAGTAATTCCTGAATGCAGATCCAGGGGTAACCCCTATGAAACATCTGGTGTGACCCCAAAAAGCAAAAAAAAAATGTACGGAGGGGGAGGGGCGTGAGGATGACCGTGATGGGAAACCTTTTTAAAAAAAGGGTCAGGAAAAGGAGACAGCACTCTGGGAAGGCTTTTGCCTTGCCTTGGCTAACCTGGGTTCGATCCCCCGCACCATAGAAAGCCTTGTACTCCCCACAACTTTAATTCTGCTGTGACCACCCCCAAATAAAGCTAGGGTACTGGTGTAGCAGTGTGGGGGGCTGCAGAGATGGGCTAGAATCAGGGGTCTCTTTGCAGAGAGCTCAGAGAGTCCTGAGGTGCCTCAGTAGGTTCTGGAAGGAGGCTAGGATCGGGGTAGACGTTCGTTCCTGAGAGAATCGACCCTGGACAGGGAAGAAAACACTCCACAGAGCCATCTTGTGGCGACAGAGAGGAAGTGGCGTGTTCTGGGTTTACAGGGAAGATTTTCAGCGCTGGGTTTTGCTTCAATGATCAAGAATCAAGCCTCAGGCAATAGAGCAGGAGAAAAGTGGGTAGAAAAGTGCTCCCCTTGCAGCAGTTAAACCAGGTGTGAACCCAGGCACTCCATATAGTTCCCCAAGCACCTACAGGAGTAATTAATGAAAGAATAGCTAGGAGTCACCCTGGAACATTGCCGGATGTGGTCCCCAACCAGAAACTAGCAAACAAAAACCATAACCTCAGTTTCTTTGTCAGCTGATTCCTTCACCTCAGGCCCGGGGTACCGAGATGAATCTTGCTTCGACCTTACCACCTACACACAGAACAGGGAAAGGGCATTTATTGAAATGTAGGGTGATGAGATATGGGGGTGACCAAGACAGGAAACCTTTCAGATGGGGTTCTTCGAGATGGAATACAGGGGAGGCAATGCTTTGTGGTCAACAAAGATCAATTCCCTGCACTATGTAGGGTCCCTGAGCGCCCACAGAAGTTCTGCTGTGGCCACCGACCCCCCCCCCCCCAATAAAGAACCCAGTGTCACTTGCCCAGTGAGTCAGTATGGTAGGTGGGGAGGGGACGAGAATCACGTTTCTTTATTGGGGGGAGGGGTCACACCCAGCGATGCACAGGGGTTAGTCCTGCCTATGCACTCAGGAATTACCCCTGGCGGTGCTCGGGGGGCCATATGGGATTCGGGAATCGAACCCGGGTTGGCTGTGTGCAAGGCAAACACCGTACCCACTGTCCTATTGCTCCAGCCCGATCATGTTTCTTTATGTTACCCAAACCCCATTAGGAATAGCAAATCCTCAACACACAAATAAGAAGCCAGAGACACTTGTGGGGTCAGTCAGTGTGGCGGCAAGCATCTGGTCAGAGGGCCCACATAGATCAATGCTCAGGGGTTGGTCCCGCCAATTGTTAAATATTCCTGTCAGTGCGCAGGGAACTATATGGGGTTCAAGAGTTCCAAGCGCCTTACCCACTGTTATCCCACTATCGTCCCAGGCTGCGTGCTTGATCTTTAATGACCCCCAGAATTGACGCAAACCTGAGGGCTGGAAATCTTAAGGGTGGGAAACTCGGGCAACGGCAGTTCTGCCTAACCGCCACGAGATGGCGCTGTGGGCGTTTCTGTCCCTCCCTAGGCCCGTTTCTCTAAGAAATTTCCACCCTTGGGTTTGCTTCAATGTTAGGTATGACGTAATTAAAGATTAAGCATGAAGCCGTTGGTGTGCAGCAGTAACAGAGCCCTCAGGGCTCTTGCCTTGCATTCTGCAGACTTGAGTACCTTCGCTGGTACCCCGTATGGTACCCCAATTATGCCAAGATTGATTCCTGAGTACAGTGCCGGTAGTCACCCCTTAGCATCTTCAATTGTGACTCCCAACGCATAAAAAAGAAAAGAAACCAGAGTAACCTCAATCCGATGCCTGCAGATTCCTTTGGATGTACCCTTAGTGGGGTACCGAGATGAATCTTGCTTCCACACCCCTCATTCTCACAGAACAGAAGAAGAACTCCCTCAGAAATATTGGGTGTCAGGTTGTGGGGTGAACGATTACAGTAAACTTTTATGAAGCAGTTCAGCCAGAGATTAGCAGAGCGAGTTTATAACTTGCCTTGATCAGAGAGAGAGAGAGAATATAACATTTTTATTTAAATTATTTTTAGCTTTTTGGGTCACACATGGCAATTTCCAGGGTTACTCCTGGTTATGCACTCAGGAATTCCTCCTGGCGGTGCTTGGGGAACATATGGGATGCTGGGAATTGAACCCGGGTCAGCCGCGCGCAAGGCAAATGCCCTACTCGCCGTGCTATTGCTCCAGCCCCTTAATTACATTTTTTTTAAATTTAAATTTTATTGAATCACCATGTGGAGGGTTACATAGTTCTCAGGATTATGTCAGTTATACAATACTCAAACATCCTTCCCTTCACCCATGCCCATATTCCATCACCAACCACCCCATTAAACCTCCCGCCCTCTCCCGCCCCCCCAGTCCCCGCCCTTGTAAATGATAAGTTTCACTTCGTTTACGCTTTATCTTGGTTACAGTCCATGTTTCAACACATAACTCACTATTGTTGCTAGGGTTTCCCCCAAAAAAGAAAAGACAGTCCCACTGTCAAGGAAGCATTTGATGGCTCTCCATTGCTGAGAATGTAGAGAAATTAAGTCCCGCTGTTTGTTACATAACTTTTCTATTTTTTTCTCCCCTTGTCCCGCGCCACCGAGATCATGCCTGTTTAGTAATCACCACGCTGCCTGACAAAGGGAAAACAAACCAAAAAAGATGGTTATTTCCCGTCATCAGCCGGCGTGGGGCTCTGGCTTAGTTGATAGCCTGGTAGAATGTCTGCAAGCAGTTTCTGGAATCAAAGGTAATACGCTGGTATCGGCCCCGGCTCGAGATTCCACCAGTGTCCCGCTGTTCCAAGTACTTAATAATTTATTCCCTTGTATCCCATTCCCACGCCACCAGGTCCGTGTCAGCTTAATGGACATCATACTATGGTTAACGCCACGCCGAGTTTCTTCCCGAGAAAGAAGGATATTTCTTCTCAGCCGGCGTGGGGATATGGCTTAGTTTAGTCTATAGAGATGGCTACCACTTTGGTAGCCTTCAATATTTCAGCAAAAGACTTACTATTCTTGTTAGGATTTCCCACCAAAGTCCGACCCGTTAAGAAGGAACCATTTCATATTGGTGATGATTAAATGACAATAGGTTGCGCGGCCATGGCAGCGGCCTCGCGGCTTTGAATTTCTGTATAAAGTCCAGGGAAAGTACAGCCAGAAATTACATGTCGCCACAAACTTTAACCCTATTATGGTCCCCCCAAAGTCCAACCCATTACAAAGGAACCATTTCATATTGCTGATGATTAGATGACATTAGGCTGCCGAGGCCGCACGGTTTTGGGTTTCTATATAAAGTCCAGGGAAAATTCTGCCTAAAATTCTATCGTTACAATCTTTTCCCCTTCAACAAAAAACTCAGTACTATTGTTTGGAGTATCCCCCCACGGTAAGCCCTGACAAAAAGGAACATTTACACGTTGCTGACAATCAAAAGATATTAGGTTAGATTTCTATATGAAGTCCGGGGAAAATTCTTTTGGTAATTGCATCACTCGCTGGCAGCGCCTGGGCCAGAAGCTCCGAGCACACAGTTTGGAGGCATTTTGGTGGCGCCGCTCGTGTCCAAAGTGGTTCAGTTGCCTCCGGGGTCGATCTCGCGCAGGGCCGGAAAGCCTTAATTACATTTTTTAAAAATGAAAACTTGCTCTTTCTTTAGTGACGTAGCCTGTAGGTGATCCTGGGAGGGGAGGTGTTCCCGGCGCGCCTTCCGCCCAGAGATGAACCAAGAGCCGCGGCACGAGAAGCAGAGCCTCCCGCCTACTGACTGTGATCCTGAGGTCTCCTAACCCATTTTGGCACCAGAGCAGATTCTTGCAGCCATGCATTTTGACTGCGAACTGAGCCTAAATATTAGAAACCCAAAACCGCGCGGCCGCAATCCGCGCGGACTCAAAGTCTTCACCTTTACCAAGGAAGAGAAATTATTAGATGATGCTTATTCAGCAGGCCTGATTGTTGGGGGAAAATTTCCAATCAACAATAGTGAGTTCTGTATGGAAATATGAAATGTACTCAATATATAGAGAGAATAATGGGAATATCATCAGCTACTTAGATGGGGGAGGGGTGGGAGGGGGGTGTATCGGGGTTCTTGGTGGTGGAACGGGTGCACTGGTGAAGGGATGGTGGTTTAATCAGTATTTGACTGTGACTTAAACCTGAAAGCTTTGTATTTTTTTTGTTTTCACGGTGGTTCAATAAAATATTTCTTTAAAAAAAAAATGAAAACTTGCCTTCCATGTGGCAGATGAGGTTCAATCCCAGGCATTTATACTGGTCCTCTGAACCCCGCGGGCCCACACAAAACCCCCATATAAAATTTAAAATCCTCAGCAGTAGGGCTGGAGCACAGTGGTTAGGGCATTTGCCTTGCACTCGGCCAACCTGGGTTCCCAGCATCCCATATGGTCCTCTGAGTACCACCAGAAGTAATTCCTGAGTGCAGAGCCAGGAGTAACCCCTGTACATCGCTGGGTGTGATCCAAAGAGAAAAAACAAACAAACAAACAAACAAAAACACCTCAGCAGAATTGATGTATTTAGAATTTCCAGAGAAGGATATTGGCTGCTGAGGTGCATTATTACCATTTTAAATAAGTTCTTCCCAACCCACCCCAAGTTCCTCTGACGGCAGGTACCTTCACCCCAAACTTCTGGAGTTGTTGGAGTTGAATCTGGCCTTTACCATCCTCCTTACAGAGAACAGAGGACTTGGGACTTTTCATTTGTATAGGAACCCCAAAGTTCTCTTAGGGAGGGAGGAAGATACACTGTCATAAATGTGGGGTGCGGGGGGGTGGGGTGGGATGACGGGCTGGAGACCTGTAAGAACAGGTTGGTTTGAAGAGATTGTACTGCGGGAAGGCACAATCATCTTCTGTGCTCTCCGTGGGCTCTATCTCAGGCACAATATAGGGTCACCTGAGCTGCCCTAAAAAATGTTACAGCCATCCACAACCTACACTCCAAAATAAAGAAGCCAGAGCCACTAGCTTGGCCAGTCAGCTCTGTGGGCTATAGAGTGGGTCAAAGATGGGTCTTCTCTGTAGAGAAATATTTTTTTTTTTCCTGCAGAAATTCTGAGGGTCCTGGGAAGCTAGAGCGGGTTCTCAAGGCAGGTCAGGACCAAAGATGAACATTTTTTAGAGAAACGTCCCAGGGGAGGGATGGAGACGCCCCACAGCGCCCTCTAGCGGTGTATTGGCACAATACAATACACAATACACCTGCCTAAAGAATGCCGGTCCTTGGGTTTGCTTCCATGTTAACGCGCAGGTCACTAGGATCAAGCAGGCCGCCTTAGGCCACGCAATGGTAGCTGAGCATCGAGAGTGCTTGCCTCGCATGGGGCGACCCGGGTGTCAGGATTGAACCCAGCAGCATAGCATGTGCTTTGCCCTCAGTAGAATCTCTTCCTCTAAGCCCCCTTTCGCAAACAGTTCCTCTCCCAATCGTCCCCACACCTTCGCGGTATTCCATGGAGGAAGGTGGTGGAAGCAAGACTCAGCTCAGCATCTCCAAGTTTGGCCTGAAAGAATCCGCCGTGAAAGGCTTTTGTTTTTTTGTTTCGGGGACCGCACCCGGCGATATTCGAGGGTTACCCCTGCCCCTGCATTCAGGAATCACTCCTGACGATGCTCGGGAGAATGTATGGGGTGTAGGGATAGAACCAGGATCGCCCCATACAAGGCAAGAGCCGTCCCGGCTCACTTTTTGATCCATGGCCCTACGCTCTGTGCTTGATCCTTAATGATCCCATACTCAACATTGAAGCAAAGAAAAGGGCTGGAAAAGAAAAGCGTGGGAAAGTTGCGCCGCGGCAGTTCCACTGAATCGCCACGAGATGGCGCCGTGGGGAGTTTCCGTCCCTTCCCAGGCCCGTTTCTCTAACAATTTTCCATTCTTAGAAAATTTGGGTTGCCCATAACGAACCAAATTTGGGTTTGGATTCTTTGGATTGCCCATAAGAGGAAACTTTCAAAGGGCTATATCACAGATATCACAAGGTGGGTTCAGAACTTTTCTTGCTCAGAGCGAAGAGAACAAATAATGTAAGAAAATAACCTTGCCTTGCTCATTCCAGGCCAGGTTCAATCCTCTGCACCCCTCGAGGTCCAGAGACAAAGCTGGGGCAACCCACTCGACACCCTGAAGAGATTCAGCTATATACCCCACAAAGATCTGAAGGCTGGAATCGAACCCAGGTCACTCAAATGAAAGACAAGCACCCACAGGCTCTCCTACCGATGCACCTGTGGAAGCGGCTTGCTTGATCCTTAATTACCCCATACTTAACACTGAAGCAAACCCAAGGGTGGAAAATTCTTAAGAGAAATGGGCCTGGGGAGGGAGCGGAATGCCCACAGCACCATCTCGTGGCATTTCAGCAAAACTACCGCGGTCTGACTTTTCCCACGCTTAAGATTTCCAGCCCTTTTCTTTGCTTCAGTGTTAGGTATAGGGTCATTGAGGATCATCAAGCAAGCCGCTTGGGTCGCTGCAGCGGGAGCAGAGCAGTTAGTGCTCTTGGCTTGCTGTCACAGGCCCCTGGTTCTTTCTTTGGCTCTCCATACAGCCCCACCATCATGCCGGAGTGATTCTTGAGTGCAGAGCCAGGAGAAACCTCTGAGTGTTGCTGGGTTTGTGGCCCTAAAACCATGAACAAACGAAATAAAAACAAAACAGCGTGAGTCCCTTATTGGAGGATTCTCTCACCCCAATGTGGGGTTTTCTGAGCTGTATCTTTCTGTATCCATGCTGCCTATTCCTTGTAGAAGAGGGTTGGGCACTTGCAGAACGTGGGGTGATGGGGTGTGGGTTGCTCATAACAGGAAATATTTCTAAATGGCTCGTTCACAGGCATAGCAAAGTGGCTTCAGAAGTTTTCTAGCTCAGAGGGAAGAGAACAAAACATAAAAGAAATGACTTTGCCTTGCTGTTCCACGTCAGGTTCAATCCTCTGCACCCCTCGTGGTCCAGAGACAGAGCTGGAGCAACCCACTAGACACTCGAGGTGATTCAGCTATATGCCCCACAAGATCTGAAGTCGAGAATCGAACACTGGTCACCCGTGTGAAAGACTAGCACCCGCAAGGCTCTCCTACCACTGCAACTGTCGAAGCTCCGTGCTTAATCCTTAATTACCCCATGCTTAACATTGAAGCAAACCCACGGGTAGAAAATTCTACCCTGGGGAGGGACGGAAATGCCCACACCGCCATCTTGTGGCGTTTTGGCAGAACTACAGTGGTCCTAATTTTCCCACGTTTAAGATTTTTCAGCCCTTCTCTTTGTTTAAATGTTAAGTAGGGGGTCATTAAGGATCCAGCATGCAGCTTGGGCCGCTGCAACGGGAGTAGAGAGGATAGGGCTCTTGCCTTGCATCATTAGGACCTGGGTGTATTCGTAGCTCCCCATATGGTTCTTCACTCATGTTCGTAGTGATTACTGAGTGCAGAGCCAGGAGAAGGCCCTGAGCATATCCGTGTGTGGCCACAACCATAAAGGAACAAAGAAGAAGAAAAGTAAAACACAGAGCTTCAGTTCCTTGATGGCGAATTCCTTCACCCCAACTTGAGGGTGTCAGAACTGTATACTCTTCCGTTCCCCAGGTCATTCTAGAAGAGGGTTGATGTACCCTCAAAATGTGGGGTTATGGAGTGTGGGTTGCCCAGGAAGCATTCAAAGGGTTCGATCACAGGCATCGCAAGGTGCGGTCAGAACTTCTCTTGTTCAGAGTATAGAGAACAACTGTAAGAAAATAACCTAGCCTTGCTCGTTCCAGGCCAGGTTTAATCCTCTGCACCCCTTGAGGTCCAGAGACAAAGCTGGGGCAACCCACTCGACCCCCTGAGGAGATTCAGCTATGTACTTCACAAAGATCTGAAGGCTGGAATCGAACCCAGGTTACTCAAGTGAAAGACAAGCATCACAGGCTTTCCCCGCTGCACCTGTGGAAGTGGCTTGCTTGATCCTTAATTACCCCATACTTAACACTGAAGCAAACCCAAGGGTGGAAAATTCTTAAGAGAATGGGCCTGGGGAGGGAGCGGAATGCCTACAGCGCCATCTCGTGGCATTTCAGCAAAACTACCGCGGTCTGACTTTTCCCACGCTTAAGATTTCCAGCCCTTTTCTTTGCTTCAATGTTAGGTATAGGGTCATTAAGGATCAAGCAAGGTGCTTGGTTAGTACCAGAGCAGTTAGTACTCTTGGCTTGCTGTCACAGGCCCCTGGTTCTTTCTTTGGCTCTCCATACAGCCCCACCATCATGCCGGAGTGATTCCTGAGTGCAGAGCCAGGAGAACCTCGGAGCGTAGATGGGTTCGTGGCCCACAAACCATGAACAAACGAAATAAAATCAAAATAGCCTCAGTCCCTTGATGGCGGATTTCTCACCCCAAGTTGGTAGGCCCTGAGCTGTATCTTGCTGTATCCCTGTATCTTCTTTGTAGAAGAGGGTTGGGGCACCCTCACAACGTCGGGTGGGGTTGACTATGACTGGAAACCTTTCCAAAGAGCTGGATCACAGACAGAGGAAAGTGGGTTCAGAACTTTTCTTGTTCAGGGGCTGGAGCATTAGCACAGCGGGTAGGGTGTTTGCCTTGCACGCGGCCGACCCGGGTTCGAATCCCAGCATCCCATATGGTCCCCTGAGCACCGCCAGGGGTGATTCCTGAGTGCATGAGCCAGGAGTGACCCCTGTGCATCGCCAGGTGTGACCCAAAAAAAAAGCAAAAAAAAAAAAAAGAACTTTTCTTGTTCAGAGTGAAGAGAACAACAACAAAATAATCTCACCCTTCTCATAGCCAACCAGGTTCAATCCCAGGTACTCAATGGTCCCCAGAACCCTGCGGGCCCACACCAACCCCCCCAAAAAAAAATTCCTCAGCAGAAGTGGTGTATTTCGAATTTCCAGGGAAGGAGATTGCCTGGTCTTAGGCTCATTATTCCTGTGTTAATTAAAATTCTTCTTAACCCATCCCCAGTTCCTCTGATGGCTGTTACCTTCACCCCAGACATCTGGAGATCCCGGATTTAAATCTGGCCTCTGCCACCCTCCTCCATGGAGAAGAGAAGACATAGGACTTCTCATGTATATGGGACCCCCAAAACTCTCTCAGGACGGAAGATGGCCTCCTCAGCAGTGTGGGGTGCTGTGGTGTGGGGATGTGGGGTCTGGAGACCTTTAGAACTGAGTTGGTTGGAGACATCGCACTGCGGGAAGGCACAGCCTCTCCTGGGTCACCTTTTTCTCTCTCAGGCAGCTGGCTCTGGAGCACTGCTCACTGGGTGTTCCTACACGTAGAGAGTGAGTGGGGCGAGCCCCAGGTAGCATGCACACCCGGACACAGTTCACCAGTTTATTCTCTGACCCGAGACCCAGCAGAGCACAGGCAGGGCTGGAAGATGCTGGACTCTCTCATTCCCTCCAACCCTGGGCGGGTGTAAGCGAGTCGAATCCACCAGAGGCGACCTCCTCTTGGCACACAGATTCCTCGAGACTACAGGCAGCATCACTGGGATCCGGGGTCACCCCCAGCCCCCACTCCATCCTACCCTGTCCAGACCTCCTGATCTGGCCTGATGGGGAGGGAGGTTGAAGGCAGGGGTGAGGCAATGTCTGGAGTTTGGTTGGGGGGGGGCACACAGCTCTGCCAAAGGACCCAACTTTCTTTTGAAGTCAGACTTTGGTTCCTACATTCGGGGATCCCCCACCCGCCCTGCTCCCCCGAATGTCAGGGGAAGCCAACGAGCAGTCTCTGTCAAACAGGAGGGAATTCACTGGTCAACAGGAGGTCCAGAGCACCAGAGTTTTGGGGGGACAGGGCGGGAGGCAGGTTTGGGGGACCTGTATCAACTCCGAGCTGGAAGTCCTTCGTATGTGTGCAGAGGTGCTAAACTTCCAGCTAAACTTCCACTGCACCCCCCCACGCAAAAAAGGAGGGGAGAGGTTTGGGGTCCCCCAGGGGGCTGAAGAATGAAGGAGATTCCTCTTGTCTGACTGTGAGGCAGTTGCAGGAGAAGATAAATAAGGCGGCTCTAGGGCTTAGCACCAATAGTGTCCCATCTGTCCCCCCTCTCCCTCGACCACCAAGACTCTCAGCTACTGAAGCAGACAGATCCCTGCTGGAAGTCAACTTCTGGTCGGGCTGTCCAAAGTCGGAGGCCGCCTCGTCAAGCAGTGGCTGGACACGTCCCTGGCGGCGCTGAATTCCAGCAGGGAACTGTGGGGGTGCGGGCAGGGTGGGTCAGGGGCGCTGTGCCGCTGACCCGGCAGCTGTCCTGGGGGGTCCAGAGCGCAGCCACCGCCATCTGGTCGAGGCCCAGCTCCTGGCCCGCGGCCCCCTGCAAGAGCAGCGAGTGACCCTATCCCCCGGCTGCGTCCAGCCAGCGGCTGAGTTCTGGCACAGGAAAGTGATGGCCTGACAGGCGCCGGCGCTCAGCAGGGACAGGAAGGTCAACTGCATGCTGCTCACTGGCGCCATCTGCGTCCACATAGGAGAACTGCGGGTGCCCAGGAAGGAGTCGGAGGCCAGCGGGTTGCCCTGGCTCTTCCTCCTGTTTGCACTTGGTTTTGTTTTTGCACACCGGGTGGTGCTCAAGGATCACTCCTGGCAGGGCTCAGGGGACATGATGGGGTGTTCGGGATCAAACCCCAGTCGACGTGTGCAAGGCCAGCGCAACCCCGCTGGACATCGCTGTGGCCCCACTTCGCCTCTTTCCCTCTGGAGACGCCTGTGCCTTCTCCCCAGCACGTGCTTCTCTCTAAACCTTCCTAAGTAAGTTTACACAAAAACTATCTTGTCGGGGCTCGAGTGATGGTACAGTGGGGAGGGCACACAGTCTTGCACACAGCAGACCAGGGTTCGATTCCTGGCATCCCATAGCATTCCCCTAAGCACAGCCAGGAGTAATTCCAGGACGCAGAGCCAGCAGTCAGCCCTGAGTATCATGTGGTGTAGCCCAAAATGAAAAAGAAAAAAGAAAACTATCTTGTTTCACACACAAACACACACACACAATTTTTAAAAATCCAGCTGAGCCTCTCTCGACTCTGAGCTTTTGCAGAGTCTATTCCTGCCGCTGGCACACTTGTCCCTGTTCTCTGAGTCACTGACCCAGTCATTGCTCAGGCCTCAGTCAGTCTGCACCTTGTCCCTGGGAGGCCTGTGGGACCTTTCAGCACACATAAATGATAATTCTTAAGGATGAAAACTATCAACCCAAATTTTAATGGGATCACTAGATCATATATATATACATAAATTTAATTTTTAATTTATATATTTTGCTATTTTGGGGTCACACCTGATGATGCTTAGGAGTTTCTTCTGGCTCTGCACTCAGGAATTACTCATGGCTGTGCTCAGGGGACCAAATGGGATGCTGTGGATCAAACCTGCATTGGCCTCCTGCAAGGTGTAAACACCCTACCCGCTGTACTCTCGCTCATTCTCCCAAGGCCAGTCCATACTAAGGATCAAAAGAAACATCCTTTGAAAATGAAAACAATTGAATCTCTACCTTCTATCTTTGGGAACTTAGTGCAATGGACAAATGATTCTATTTTGGGGCTGGAGCGATAACCCAGCGGGTAGGGCGTTTGCCTTGCATGCAGCCGACCCGGGTTCGATTCCCAGCATCCCATATGGTCCTCTGAGCACTGCCAGGGGTGATTCCTGAGTGCAGAGTCAGGAGTAACCCCTGAGCATCGCCAGGTGTGACCCAAAAAGCAAAAAAAAAAAAGATTCTATTTTATAGTGATTGAAGCAGTGAAAAGCATGTAGAATAAAGCTTGAGATAATCGCTGGCTTCATACTTCTCTTATAAAATTTTCTTTCAGCCCTATCTGTATTTTATTTTATGGCAAATTTCATGTATAATACTGTGACTTCTTAGGGGTATAGCAGACACTTTCCTGTTTATCCATTTTTAAACAGATTTTTGCTTGGTTGGTGTTTTGTCTTGTTTTATTTTGGGGTCACACCTGGTTGTGCTCAGGGCTTACCACTGGCTCTGCACTCATAGATCTCTCCTGGCAGGCTTTGGAGACCATAGAGGGTACTGGTGTTTGAACTTAGGTTGGCCACAAGCAAGGCAAGTGCTCTCCCAGCTGTACTACCGCTCCCGCCCTCTTTTGGATCTGGTGATACTTAACCATTTGACAAAATATTTGTGAATGATTTTTAATGTGCAACTGTCAGAAGTTATTGATAATACATAGGCTAAATATTATTGATGAGCTGTCAGTGTAATTAATTTATCATGTAGGGGCTGGAGAGATATAGTACAGTGGGTAGGGTGCTTGCTTTGCATGCAGTTGACCCAGATTCTATTCCTGGCATCCCATATGGTCCCACAAGAATTGCCAGGAGTAATTCCTGAGTGCAGAGCCAGTGGTAAGATCTGATCGTTATTAAGTGTGGTCCCTCTGAAAAATTTGACCACACATGTGTGCAAAAGAGATTAATCAAACCTTTAAGTTCACATTTTAAGTGAAAAGGCTATGTTAGGTAGCATTTTAGAAATTAAGTGCACTGTCAAAAGGTTTGTGACCTAGTGACAAAATGTTTATTTTAAATAGGAAATTGGAAGTGTCATGTTTCAAAGGTGAGATTTTTGGGACCTTATGGGAGCAATTGAACTGTGGGTAGGGCATTTGGCAGCTGACCTGTGTTTGATCCTGTTGGATATTTTAGGATATTTTAGGATATCCTAAATATTTTAGGATAACATTGGTTTGTCCTTCCTCCTTTGCCACAGGGAGCTTAGGTTTAAGTGCCTTGGAGACACTCCCATTCCTCTGTTCATCTGTAAACTCTTCTCTTTGCTTTCCTCCCCAACTAGTTAATAACCCTTTCCCCTAATCAGATTCTGTTAACTTGTAAGATCAGATCCTTCTAGGACATTGAACTTGTATTGTAAGTTTAATATTGCTTTTCTCTGTCTTTGCATAGTTTATTTTAAAACAATGTCCTTTCTGCATGAACACAGGTAGACAGTTTATGTTATGCTCTTGTAACTTGGGATTTGATTGACTTCGAATAATATTTACTCCTGGACATCTGCTTTCTCAACTCAGATGCCCTTAGTTCCTAGCACCCCCAAAGCAGGATTCTGACGAGGGACAGAAAGGACCCAGGGAAAGCTGTGAGTTACCCTGGCATTGAAATGGGCCAGGGCAAAGCACCACAATACTCAACTATAAGTTGAGGGCATGATCATGAACAAATGCTGTCATGATCCAAAAGTAACGACGATATTAGGACCCTGTTGAGTTTAGGAAGACTAATCTGGCCTGAGGACTGTGGTCTGGAACATATGGTGAGCTGTCCTCAGGAAGAACCAAACTTTAAGTTTATATCTCTTACTGTGCTCATACAGAATGACATTGCTAGAAATATTAGAAGTAGATTTGCTATAACTATTTAAGTGAATTACTAGCTGAGGAAAGAAGAAAGTGACACACCCTTGTTTGAATCCCACTCTTGAGCAGATCTCCTAGTAATCTGGAGTAATCTACTTAGACGAGATTTTGTTCTTGAGTTAATCTCCTGAAAGAGTGGTTTTACCACTCTTTGTTGATTTGTTAATGTTCCGACCCACCTTTGTACCACCACCCTACGTGATTGCTATACAAACTAAGACTAAGATCTGAGGGAGCTGGAGAGAGAGAAGCAGAAGGGGAGTGGAGATTGGAATAAATGGCAATTGTCACTGACCAGCCTGGCCCTCGTTCCTTCCTATCGCCATTGGCCTCCCCAGGGTGGGGGAAGCGGTGTGAGACTACTGAATGCAGGCAGCAGAAGAGATAGAGCGCCACTGCCCTATTGTGAATACCCAGATCCCTGGCACTCCATGAGGTCCCCTGAGCACTGCCAAGAGTAAGCACAGAACCAGTAGTAAGCCCTGAACACCGCTGGTTGTGATCTCCCCAAAACCTATAAATAAATAAATAGCTGAGGTTTGAACAAAGACTCGGAGGGGTTGAGGGCATGAAGTAAGTGCATTCAGAAAGTGACCTTTCAACTGAGAAGGGATGTTAGTTGGTGTGTCCGTCTGAATGATTTCTTCATTCCAGTTCATTCTAGATTTAAAAACTAGCCTTTCAGGGGCCAGAGAGATAGTGCAGTGAGTAAGACACTTGCCTGGCCTGTGACTGACCTGGGTTTGATTCTCAACATCCCAAGAAATTCCAGGAGGAATTCTTGAGTGCAGAGCCAGGAGTGAGCCCTGAGCATCATTCGGTGTGACTCCCTAACTAAAAATGAAACTAAAATAAAATGGGCTGAACCTTGCTCAAGGAACTTTGGGTTCAAGAAAAAAAAACCCAGAACCCCAACCCTGTACTTACACTCCTGAAGTTCTTGACTGGTGGCAAGGGGCTACACTGAGTAGAGCAGAACCTCTGATTAGCTGCTCCTCAGTCATCTTATGATTAGCTGCTCCTCAGTCATCTTATGAAAGCTTGTAGGAAGGGACCGGCTCTTATCAGTCTTTAAGCAAGGAAAGAGGAGAGGTGAAAAGGGTAAGGTATGTTGGTTTTTCTTTCTTTCTTTCTTCTTATTATTTTTTATTGAAATCACTGTGAGCTCCAATTACAAAGATTTCATATTTGAGTTTCAGTCATACATGATCGAACACCCATCCCTCCACCAGTGCACATTTTCCACCACCAGTGTCCCCAGTACCACACCCAACATCATCCCACCCCTACCCCTGCTCTATGGAGACAATTTCCCTCATACTCTTTCTCTCTCTGGCAGAGAGTCTATTGCCTGCGCACCTGGCTGTCTTCCCCGGGGCCCCTCGGAGGGGGTGGACTCCAGCTTCCCTCCCCGCCCTGAGCAGAGCTCCCTTGGCTGAAGACCTCCGGAGCCTAGTCATGCTCAAGGCTCCTCTCCACACATTTGGACGAGCCTCATGCATGAAGGTACCAGCAGAGGAACCCAGGTGTGTGGGACCCAGGGCTGAGACCTCCAAGCCTGCTCGGATCGGGACTGGGCCTCTTCCGCCCAGATTTCCCAATTTCCAGTAGCTAGGCGGTCACACTGAGGGACTACCCCCGGCATCCTGTAATTCCACCAACGGCCAACATCCAGAGACTTAAAACCAAGCTCCCAGAAGCGACATTTTTTTAGCCTAGTTCTCCCTCTGGGAGAACCTGGCAAACTACCGAGAGTTTCTTGCCTACATGGGAGAGCCTCGCAAACTCCCCATGGTGTATTCATATGCCAAAACCAGTAACAATGCTGGATCTCATTCCCCTGACCCTGAAAGAGCCTCCAAACTGGCATCGTTGTGAAGGACGAGTAAAGAGAGGCTTCTAAAATCTCAGGGCAAGAACAAATGGAGACGTTACTGAGACTGCTCGAGAAATTTAACGATCAACAGGATGATGATGATGATGATGATGATGATGATGATGATGATGATGACTCTCTTTCTCTACTTTTGGACATTATGATTTGCAATATAGATACTGAGAGGCTATCACGTTTGGTCCTTTACCTATTTTCAGCACACATCTCCCATTCTGAATTATCCCTCCAACCCTCGTTGACTTAGTGATCTCTTCTCTATTCCAGCTGCCTTCCTCCCCCAGCTCATGAGGCAGGTTTCCAACTATGGAGCAATATTCCTGGCCCTTGTCTTTGCTGTCCTTGGGTATCAGTCTCATATTATGTTATTTTATATTCCACAAATGAGTGCAGTCATTCTATGTCTGTCCCTCTCTTTCTGACTCATTTCACTTAGCATGACACTCTCCATGACTATTCACTTATAAGCAAATTTAGTGACTTCATCTTTCTTAAGAGCTGCATAGTATTCCATTGTGTATATGTTGTGTTGTTGTTTTTTTTAATTATTTTTTTCTTTTGTTTTCTTTTGTTCTGTTCCATTTTGTTTTGTGGGCCACACTTGACTATGCTCAGAGGTCTCTCCTGGTAGGATGAGGTGCCAAAGTTGAGTGAGGTTTGTCTGCCCTAGGCTAAGCAAAGCTGATTGGATACATCTGACTGTAGGTAGCCTGAGAGATCTGTGAGACAACATCAAAAGAAACAGGAGATCTAGGAAAAAGGAAAGGTGAAAAGGGGAAGATACTTTTTTGTTGTTGTTTTGTTTTTGTTTTTGATATTTTTTGGGGGAGGGCACACTTGACTCTGCTCAGGGATCACTCCAGGCAGGCTCAGTGGTCCTGAAGGCATCAATTAAAGTTATGAGGACAGGAGCTGGATTACTTAGACAGTGGGAAGGGAGCTTGCTTTGCACACTGCCACAGCTGGCCTGGGTTTGATCCCCTGCACCACTTATGGTCCCCGAAGCCCATCAGGAGTGATCCCTTAGTACAGAGTTAGGAGTAAGTTCTGAGTTTATTATTTTGTTGCTAAGTTTTGCAAATGTTTGCACATCTTGGATATTTGTGTTTTTGTCACATGAATGCTATTTTTCTCCTGTGCAGATATTTTCTCCTGTTCAGTGAGGGAGTGTTTTAATTTTGGCCACTGTTTCTTTGGCAGTGCAGAAGCGTTTAAGTTTGATGTACTCCTCCGCTTTGACTTTCTTCTCCATGAAATATAATCATCAAAGACAGTTTTTTCTTTTATTTTTAAAATTTATTTTCCAATCAACACATTAAAATAATTTTTTTTTTGCTTTTTTTGTGTCACACCTGGCGATGCACAGGGGTTACTCCTGGCTCTGCACTCAGGAATTACCCCTGGCCGTGCTCAGGGGACCATATGGGATGCTGGGAATCGAACCCGGGTCGGCCACGTGCAAGGCAAACGCCCTACCCACTGTGCTATCTCTCCAGCCCAACACATTAAAATAATTAAAGCACCATGATTCCCAAAGTTATTCATAGTTGAGCTTTAGCCACCACTAGTGCCAAGGTCCCCCCATCAATGTTCTGCAGCCCTGCCCTCTGGACAAGCAGTTTTCTAAGTTTGGCTGTTAAAGTTTGGGTCTCTTGATTTCATTGTTGTTGACACTGTGGTTTGGATATTTGGCTCTATCTTTGCTTAATAACACTTTGTACCTGAATCCCTGGACCTGGCCCCCATTGCTTCTCATCTGTCTTTTCTCTCCCTCCCCTCCACTTTTCTTTCCTTCTCCTCCCTCTACCCTGGGGCTAAGGTTGATTAGAGCACCCTCCTCTTTAAAATATTGCATTTCCTCATCCAGTTATTCTAAATATCACATACAAGTGATATCATCCTGGGGCTGGAGCGATAGCACAGCGGGTAGGGCATTTGCCTTGCACTCGGCAGACCCAAGTTTGATTCCCAGCATCTCATATGGCCCCCTGAGCACCGTCAGGAGTAATTCCTGAGTGCAGAGCCAAGAGTAACCCCTGCGCATCGCCGCGTGTGACCCAAAAGGCAAAAAAAAAGTGATATTATCCTGTGTTTATCCTTCTCCTGACTTGCTTCATTTAACAATCGTCAAAGACATTTCTAAAGTTGATATGATGAACATCATTATCATCATCATCATCATCATCATCATCATCATCATCATCATTATTGGCTTTTGAGGTCACACTTGGTGATGCTCAGGGGTTACTCCTGGCTCTCCACTTAGGAATTACTCCTGGAAGTGCACAGGTGGACCATATGGGATACTGGGGATCTAACCCAGGTTGGTCAGATACAAGGCAAACACCCTACCCATATCAGTCTGGACCCAGGATTCACTCTTGATGCTATACTTTCTAGAAGTTTGGAGAAATTCATGTTATTTATCCATCATTATAATCATAAAGGAACATCACCGACCTGAAACTTCTGTGTACATTCTCTTCATTCTCTCTTATTCCTTTGTCACTAACATCTACTGGTAGTTTTTTTTCATGGAGTCACACACATATTGATAGTAGGGCGATGTCTTAAGGAGATAGCCTCTAATCAGAGGAAAACAGTGCTTCAGTCTCTGAGATCTAGAAGGACCCGTCGGGTCAGGCAGAAAAAAAATCAAAAAAGCTAAACTGCCCTGAGGCCTGCAGTTGGGAAAATAGGACCAGATGCCTCCTGGGTAAAGTGTTTTTTCTCTAATTTAATTGAATCTAAATCGACAAATTTCAAGCCAAGAGCACTGGTCAATGATTGGTCAGTGGTGTGGGAAATGGATTGTAGTTAAGATAAGAGGAGGATCTATTATGACAACAGTAGTTGGAAATGATCACTCTGGACAAGAGCTGAGTGTTGAAAGCAAGTAAAGGGATACACATGATAATTTTTCAACATTTGTATTGCGAACCATAATGCCTAATATGAGAGAGAGAGAGAGAGAGAGAGAGAGAGAGAGAGAGAGAGAGAGAGAGAGAGAGAGAGAGAGAGAGAAGAGAGTTGCGTGGCATAGAGACAGACTGGAGTCGGGGGTGACTTAAAGAAGTGGGAGGGAAACTGAGGACACTGGTGTTGGGAAATTACACTGGCAGGAGGGATGGGTGTTGGAACATTGTATGACTGAAACACAATCATGAACAATTTTGTAATGCTCTAATACACAGTAATTCAATAAAAAATTAATGATTTATAAATTTTGACCCCAGTTCTTACCATACCAATGCGAAGACATTTCCACTTTTACTGAAGACAATCTGTGATTGTAATCATAAAGGTGGAAGGGAAACCATATTGCCCCTCAGAGACAGGTTTCTCTTTGGAAAAAAAACCAAATTATTGTCTTACGGAGGGTTAATGAAGTTTCCAGTTAAAATCCTACATAATAGGGGTTGGAGTGATAGTACAGCACATAGGGTGGTTGCCTTACATGCGACTAATCTGAGCATAATCCCGAGCATCCCATATGATCTACTGAGCCCTGCCAGGAGTAATTCCTGAGCACTGCCAGGTGAGGACTCAAAACAAAAGAAAACTCCAAAGTATTATTAGCTACATCCTTGAGAACATGCAGTGAGTTTGAGTCCTGGTACTTAGTGCATTGACAGAGGGAAATCCAGCCATCAGGCTTCTGGGGGCTGCTTTGGGACCAAAGACTGGACTTCTCTACTGGCTTGCCTCATTGCCAGGGAAAAAGGGACAGGTTTATAAGACCTTCTAGACACTACCTAACCAAGAGACAATTTTTTTTTTGCTTTTTGGGTCACACCTGGCGATGAACAGGGGTCACTCCTCACTCTGCACTCAGGAATCACCCCTGCCAGTGCTCAGGGAACCACATGGGATGCTGGGAATTGAACCTGGGTCGGCCGCGTGCAAGGCAAACACCCTACCTGCTGTGCTATCACTCCAGCCCAAGAGACAAACAATTTAAACTGAACAAAATCACACAATATATATCGAGAAATACATAACTTCTCTGTATCTCCAGTAAAACATCTTTTTTTAAAATTTTTTAAAATTTTTTTTAGACTTTTTTTTATTAGTTTATTTTTAATTAGAGAGTCATCGTGAGGGTACAGTTACAGATCCATACATCTTTGTGCTCATGCTTCCCCCATAAAAAGTTCGATAACCCATCCCTTCACCAGTGCCCATTCTCCACCACCAGTAAACCCAACATCCCTCCCCCCCTCCCCAGTCCCGTCTCCCCCCACCCCACCCTGCCACTATGGCAGGGTATTCCCCCTTGTTCTCTCTCTCTGATTAGGTTTTGTGGTTTGCAATAAAGGTGTTGAGTGGCCATTGTGTTCAGTCTCTAGTCTGTATTCCGCCCGCCTCACCCTTCCCCCACATGACCTCCAACCACATTTTACTTGGTGGTCCCTTCCCTGAGTTACCCAGAATGAGAGACCAGCCTCCAAGCCATGGAAACAATCTCCTGGTACTTATTTCTACTATTCTTGGGTGTTAGTCTTATAGTCTATTATTCTATATTCCACAGATGAGTGCAATCTTTCTATGTCTGTCTCTCTCTTTCTGACTCATTTCACTTAGCATGATACTTTCCATGTTGATCCACTTCCCCCAGCACGAAGGCCAGCAGCCCGTAGCGCCTCCCGCACTGGGCACTGGAGTGAATTCCGTTTGCGCGCGGGGCGGCCGCCGCCGCGACCCTCAGCAGCCTCAAGGCCATGGCTCCCCGGCGCTCGCTCCAAACATCATTTTTTTTTAATTTAATTAATTAATTAATTAATTAATTTATTTTTGCTTTTTGGGTCACACCCAGCAATGCACAGGGGTTACTCCTGGCTCTGCACTCAGGAATCACCCCTGGCGGTGCTCAGGGGACCATATGGGATGCTGGGAATCGAACCCGGGTCAGCCGAGTGCAAGGCAAACGCCCTACCCGCTGTGCTATTGCTCCAGCCCCTCCAGTAAAACATCTTAATCGTCCTGAGTATTACATTGAGGTTATTACCATACAACATGCCCAGAACTATGAGCTTCCTACAAACCACTTTCTATTTGCCTCAAAAGATTTCAAGATCAGGCGCATATGCTGCCTGAGCCCATGTGCTGCTTGTGCCATTTGGCTGAGCGCATGTGTCGCCCGCATCTCCCCCCCTTGAGATGTGTACTTTTCATGTTTCCGTGTCCAGTGCTAGGATGTGTGTAGAGCTCTCTTCATCTTCGGAGGAGCCCGAGTTCTTTCTTGAGTGCGTTACTCCTACTGGTTTTTATTTTCCACTTATCCCTTCCTCCTTCCCTAAGACTTTCTAAATAAAATCTATTTACTTCAAAAAAAAAAAAGATTTCAAGATCAAACGCAATCATGGGGACTGGAGCGATAGCACAGTGGGTAGGGCATTTGCTTTGCACGCGGCCGACCCGGGTTCAACTCCCAGCATCCCATGTGGTCCCCTGAGCACTGGCAGGGGTGATTCCTGAGTGCAGAGACAGGAGTAACCCCTGAGCATCGCCAGGTGTGACCCAAAAAGAAAAATAAACCCAATTATGAAAGTTTGTAAATCTGTAACTGTATCTCATGGTGATTCATTAAAATTAAAAAATTATTTTAAAAAGATTTCAAGATCAAAGTAAACAAAGATGGAGGCACTGTGTGTATAAGTTTGGATGTAAAATTCCGGTAACTGTCAGTCACCTTTTGTTTTGTTAGCCTGCATCGGTGAACCAGAAATGCTAAGGAAAGGCAGGGTTGTCTGAGATTCTTTATTTTTTGAGCCTCAACCACTGGGTTTGGGGGAGCCACGTTTGTAATGGGTACCTCAAAATTCACTGTGCCCGATGCCAACTTCAAAGTCCTGGGCTGGCCACATGCACGGAAAGTTTTGTAGAAAGTTCCTCAATGAGGAAGTGGTCACTGTCACTGTCATCCTGTTATTCATCGATTTGTTCAAGCGGGCACCAGTAACGTCTCTCATTGAGGAACTTATTGTTACTGTTTTTGGCATATCCAATACACACGGGTAGCTTGCCAGGCTCTGCCGCGCAGGCTCGATACTCTCGGTAGCTTGCCGGGCTCTCCGAGAGGGGCGCAGGAATCCAACTCGGGTCTGCCGCGTGAAAGGCGAATGCCCAACCACTGTGCTATCGCTCCAGACCCCCGCTCCCAAATACAAATGTGGCAGATGGATCTTATGGAACCTTGGACAGATCTCTTGTTGGCTAAACTTAATCTTCAAATGTCCTAATATTGATCTTAATTCCTAAAACTCTGTTGGGACCGGAGCCGCAAGAGAGAGAGACGGGATAGTCGAGAAGACTCTTGCAAGAGAAAAAGTTTATTCAGACCAACATGCTGGGGCTGCACCTCAGGTGAATGCAGCAGTCTGCACTAGTTAGGGCAGGCTTTTTGTAGGGTTTGAGTCCTCAGGGCCAGTCACATAGTCACGTAGTCACGTAGTCTTGTCCGGAGCCACTATCTCAGGGTCCGCTTGTTCAGAACCACTTTTTGCGCTCAGGGCCAGTCACGTAGCTGTGTCCGGAGTCACTATCTGCAGAGCCATGGGACCGGAGTCACTATCTAGGCTCTGCATCAGGAGTCACTATCTGTGGAGCCGTGGGACCAGAGTCACTATCTGGGCTCTGCGTTCTCAGTAACTCCTTCTGTGAACGGGTCGGATGTTCCCTATCTTTTAGGCTCGTACGTGATCATCAGCCTATCGGCATACAGATGGCGGGATGTATGTGACAGGACTTAGGTACAGTGCATTGTTATGTATAGCTCAAGGGCCTAAGCATGGTTACAGAAGCAGAACAAAGCGAAGTTACAAAAGTCAAAAGTGGGCAGCTAACCATTCAACCCAATATAGTTTCTTTCAACTCAACATTCTCCCCTTTTCTTTGGTACTATCTTTAATCTTAAAGATTACATCACACCTTCATGGTCACTATTCAGGGGGAGGGGAGTGTACTGCTGACGTATCATCATCAATTTGACTTGCCCAATTCTTTCCTGAAAGAAGGCTATCAGCCTATTGATGACACATGGTCCTATAATCAGAAACAGAAGTAGGAGAGTTAGTCGTCCAGCCGGGGCGGACACAAGGGTGGTGAGCCATGGGGATGTGTGAACCAGGTTTCATACCACCCTTTGCCTGCTTCCCTCTCTCATTTTCTGGCCTCCAATCATTTCCTAAGGGCCCCCATAGACTCCTTCACTACTCCAGTACAATCCGAGTAGAGGCAGCATTCTTCTCCCAAGGCCACGCAAAGGTCTCCTTCCTTAAGGAAGAGGAGGTCCAGACCTCTCCTATTTTGGAGCACAACTTCAGCCAAGGATTTAAGGGAATCTTTGAAGGCAGTGATAGAGGTTTCAAGATCCCTGAGGTCTTGATCAACAGATGCCTGCAACTGTTGGTACTGGACAGCACTGCTACTGAGGCCTCCTATACCTGTACGGATCCCTGCCACCACTCCGAGGCCTAGAATGACGGCCAAGGTTATCGAGACGGGTTCCCGTTTCTGCAAGCGGTGGGTCATCACAAAGTGGGCCTCAAAATCCTCGGCACTATGGTAGAGAAGATGCGGGAGGATGAGCACGGCAACACAAGAATGCGCCCCAGGGTTGAAGACAGCCAAAGATACACATGGAGTAAGTCCCGTGCTGCAGGCTCACCAAAGCTCCTCACCTGGTGATAGAGAGTCTTGTCCCATCAGTCCTATTTGGCAAGGTCCATGTCTGATTACAGAGCTCTGGATTTGATGTGGCATTTCCGATGCAGGTACCCCTACCCTGCACTGCTGTCAAAGTCAGACTTGGCTGGCCGTCCATGCACAGGCTTGGACAGTCTTGGGTTCTGCACTGACAGCTACCCCTTCATAATAGGGCGGCGAGGCTGTCAGACACAGCCAGCAGGAGGCCTCTAGGTTAGGCTGAGTGACATTCAGGATAGCATAGGCTCCTTTTCAGGGCCACCAGTTCTGCCTTCTGGGCCGACGTCCCTGGAGGGAGTGGGGGCTAAGCGCACAACCGTCTCAAAGTCGACTACCGCCCATCCAGCTTGTCTTGTCCCTTCTTGCACATAGCTGCTCCCATCCGTGAAGAGGGTGTGGTCTGCATCTTCCAGGGGTATGTCTCTCAGATCAGGTCTCAGGCCAGTTTCTTCGGCCAGCAGGTCTTGGCAGTCATGCTCGACGAGTTCCCCTTCCTCTGGCAGCAGGGTGGCGGGGTACAGCAGGGAGGGCTTCCCAAAGAGCATGCGATCTTTGTCTAACAGAAATACACATCTCAAAGGGGGAGATGTGGGCGACACATGTGCTCAGCCATGTGGGCACAAGCAGCACATGGGCTCAGGCAGCATATGCGCACACTTCCTTTGTTCAAGGTGTCTATTATAGGGTCTCTTCAACCTGCCCCCACATGGGGGCTTCTTCCCAGGTAAAAGTCCGTTGCTAAGGAGGTTACCAGTGAGGCTGGGTCTTCTTTAGGCTGGATCACATTTTAATCAGATTAAGGGAGAGGTCGATAGAGTTCCAGGAACTTCATGGGGAGGGGTCCAATCTCCTCAGGGTCTGCTGAAGGTCTTATCAGGTCTGTTTTCTGTGTCCACAGGGGTCAGACTCAGGATTCTCCTTCCCAGAGACTTTATTAATCTGTTTCATTGCCAAGGGCCTTTCCCTATCTACCTGCCTACATTATTCCTCCCTAGAGATTTCACCACCTTAAATCTCTAAGGGGAAAGTGGTCGGTGATCCATCTTCTGAAGCTGCTTCATACTGACAGAGGGGCGCAGACCCTGCCCGCATGAGGGGTGAAACCTCATGCTAGCTTAGTTTAGTGGGCCCCAGGCAATGAACTGGTTGGGATCCTGAAGTTATCTGAAAGAAAAGATCACATCAATTAGACTGAGGGATGGCACTTTGAAATGATTAGACCCTGGAGATGTGGAAGGTCCTTTCTGACCTAGTAAGGACAAAATAGTTTGCTGTCTTAGAACATAAGAGTTAAAGCAACAGAAACCAAAGCAACATAATGCCATACCCATTTCTGTCATAAAAACAATGGAAAAGAATAACTGCTTTACCCATGGTTGATAGAAAATGACTTCCTATGTCCAGATTTTTCTAGTGACCTAGAAGCACCACGCCACTTCTCAGGTTGGAAAAGCTACCCATTCACTGAAGCTATCAATTGGAACCAGTAGATATTTATACCTTGAATGAGTGTTTGATCATTTGCAAGTAAAGCTGCCAATTCTCTTCTTGGTGAGTTCCTTGATGCTGAACAAGTGTTAGGAAAGGAAGCCCAGAACTTCCACTAGTTTCATTAATGAAACAGAAAGCACAGTTCTGAGTTCCTTCCCATGAAAGATGGCTTTCACTAGTGTTGGAAGCTTAGTGTAACCCTTTATCAAGTTCCTTTTGAAAACCTTGTTCCAATGCCTATTGTTCCTCTTTTGCAGAGTATCTTAGATGAGTATTCTCTGGATGGGGTATTAATCCCATGATGGAACAAGAATTAAGAGCTGTTAAAATTCTAGTTCTCTCCACCTTCATTTTAAAATTTGCCTGATGTCTTAACAAATCTGACTTGTTCTTTTGCATAAATACAGCAAGATTGGAGAACTCTCCATTTGGGGTACCCCAGTTATTTACTGAGAAGTCCTGGGGGTTGGCTAAAGACAGGAAGCATACCAATAACGGCATTAATCTTACAGCACGTCAGAGTTACCCAGGCCTGGCCAAAAGTGTCCCACGATGAACTGGATGGCCTCAAGCCTTCAGGTTAAAATGGAGGTAGCCTTTTCCGTAGATGCATCCTGGCAGAAAGGAGTCCATCCCCTCCCTTCTTCAGGGCTGAGAGAGATCCTGGTTTCCAGGGTTTTTCTTGATGCTGAGTAGGCCCAGATTGTGTCAGTCACATAGATTCCCAGATTCCTCACTCTCCATCCATTCTTTCTTTGAGCCAGCCGGCCTCTAGGGTCTCCCTGAGGTTTGTAGGGTACTTGAAACAGTACCTGTTAAATACCTGCTCCTGTCATTTGGACCAATCCCTCATTGACTGTTTCCCTGAAAGAGGGCTTTGGGGTCCCATAACTGATTTTCCTGTCTGCATGAGGGGTAGACCCCATTACAGAGAGGAAGGACTTTTATCTGGATTTATGCAAACCAACATAGTGCCATGAAGCATCAAAAACATACTGAAGGTATAAAGAAGAGAAAAACATTTCACTTTACTCACAGTAAGATGCAACACACCCATTTGTTGTGGGTCCTAGTCAAAGAAGCTAAAATCTGTAGAGAAAAAGTGTACAATTTAACATCCTATTTAACCCATTCAATCCCATGTTGAAAACCTTGACTTCCCATTAATAAGAGCACTGTACTGGGAGTCCAGACAATCCATCCCAATATCATCTCCATAGGTCCTATCAAAAAGGTACTAGAACAATTCTGCATGTGAGTTTCTTATAACAATTTGATCTGATTCTTTCCTTCAAACATAAACTCAAACCTTCTACACATTCCTTTATATTCATTCTATCCTGTAACTTTCCTTCAACCCATTTAACAGGATTCCTTTCCTTTTCCCAACTGATGATATCTGCATCCATTATCTTTCTGACTTTAGACATACATCTACATTCTTTATAGTTATCCCACAAGTTTACTTAACTTAGTACAACATGATCTCCCAAATTTGAACACTGGTTACCAATCATCTCGTTTAAGATGACAAAACTACTCTGGAGTACTATTTCAAAAAGCATTACATTGGTTCTACAGATATTCAAAAGTTTTAAAGATGATTACAACTAAAGTTCTTACAACATATTCACTGGGCAAAGGTTCACTTTACATTAGAAATTAACCAGAGACATCTTTGGAACACTCATAGATCACCATGAAACAGTAAGGATTTCACACTTGTGCACAAAGTTCTCTGAGGATCAGGATTACGTTGATACTGTAAGTCCCAGACTAAGTCCTCAGTCCAATTCAGCCTGTCCTTCCCCATAGGAGTTCTGTGTTGCTGACTCTTCCTCAGATTTCCTTATGTCTTCTAGCTGAGATCTGCTTGAGGTTGAAGTTTGGAGGTTGTGGAGTCTGGGTCAGTACCAGGAGGATGAAGTTTACTCCAGATGAAGCCATAGCAGGATCAGAGTACATTAGTAGGTGTTATCTGTTAAAATATAAGCATAGACTTTTCCTCCTACAAGGAGGTTTCCCACTATTTCTTTTTTGTGTGTTCGTCAGATTTTCCCAAGCCCTCTCTCATTTACAAAGTTGCAAGAACCAGATACCTGGAAGAGTTAAGAAACTGAATTAGCAAGTCTTACCTGCTGGGCAAAAGTGGTCTTGGTCGACATGATGAACTCAGACAAGTCTCTCCCCTGTTCGTTCCATTCTAGGCCATGAGTCCCAATGTAGAGTTTTCCGGGCAACCTTCTCAGTCCTATTTTGGCATTAAAATCACCAATAATGATCTTGTAGAAGGTGTCGTCTTCTTTATGGAACTTCTCCAGGTCCATGTGGAACTTCTCAATTTCTTCTTCATCATAGTTAGATGTTGGTGCGTAGACGACGAAGACAGAAATTGCTGGCAGTGAGCCCATAACTATTCAAGTGTAATTATCTGATTCGGGTTGTTAAGCATTCAAATGAATCAATGCTCATGGCCAAGTTCGTGTTGACAAGGACACCAATGCCACCAATGTTCACTCATTTGCCTGCTTCTATTACAGGAAGATAAATGAAATGATTTGGTGGTTGTTAACTCTCACTTATATCTGATCATCCAGCAACATACCAATTCATTGTACCCTGGATTTTCTGTTTATTTTTTGGCTCTTTATATGCTGTTGGCACGAACCTGGAACTTCCTGTCTTCTCCCAGAACTCTTGTCACCGTAGAGGATATTGATGAATGTAATGAGGAACACCAACTGAGGAAACTTATTTCTAAGAAGTTTTTTAACATACACGGTAAGAACAGGAAAGAGATTGAATCCGAGTCTCCCACATGCATTGCAGCCCTTGATCTTTCTCTCTGGCATTCAACTTGGGGTTTTCAGCTGAGAAAGGCTATCAGAAGTGGACCATCGACAAATGACCCTGTAGCCTAAAGAATAAATTTGAAGGAGGGGCCAGAGCAATAGTATGCAGTAGGTTGGGTGCTTGCTTGGTATGCAGCCGACCTAAGGATTGATCCCTCACACCACATATGGTTCTCAAATGCATTCAGGGGATGATCCCTGAGTGCAGAGGTAAGAGGGAGCTCTGAGCACTTTTAGGGATGTCCCAGAAAACGAAAAAATAAAAACAATAATGAATTGAAAGGAGCAAATCTGGAAGAAGAATTAATCCAGAGATTGTTTGGCTCCTAACCTGAGCTCTGTTCTAGTGTGATGCGTGAGAAAAAAAAATATGCAAAGAAAAAGTAGAATTACACTGCCAGGCAGTGGAAGGGCCAAGAGGGAGGAAATAGAATTCCACTTCCGGGCAGGGGGAAAGGGCAAAGAAAGATGTCACAAGAAGCTGGGGATTCGGCTGAGCTGGAAGGATGCATGGAGCCGCCTGCTGTGGAAGAAATTGGAGTTTGACATTGAACGGCAGCTCCTGATGCCTCTCAACCCAATGCATTTTATACACGTAACAATCAGGAGTTCTTGTACCTTGGAGTTTCTTACTTTATGATAGGACACCCAGTTCTAAAAGATTCTAACAAATATGTCCTAGATCCTATTGCTCATGGGCCTGTTAGCCTGGGCCAAAGAATGCCACTGCAGGGTCAGAAGGATATTACACCAGGTGGGGAGCTTGTCATGCATGTGATCAGCCTGGGATTGATATCCCCAGCACACTCCAGAGGATGCCCTGTGCACTGCCAAGAATCATCCTTGAGAGCAGAGCCAGGAGTGAGCCCTGAACACTGTTGGTGTGGGACCTCTTCCCTCACCCCCAACCCTCAGCCCAAATGTTTACAAATCAGATGTCCAACAATATATGCTTGACATATTCATAGAACGCGTCAGTCTGCAGTGTTTCCAGAGACAAACTGCACCAAATGTGGATTTTTAATTTTAGCCATATCCATCAATGCTCAGTGGTTCCTCCTGGCTCTGTCCTCAGGAATTACTTCAATTGGTGCTCGGGGGACTCTATAGGATGTTGAGGAATGAACCTGGGTTGGCTGCATGCAAGGTAACAACAGTTTTACCTGCTGTAATATCACTCTGGCCCAACATCGAGAATGTTTTATATTAGTAGAGAGAGAGAGAGAGAGAGAGAGAGAGAGAGAGTATGGAGGAAATTGTCTGCCATGGAGGCAGAGGGAGGGGTGTAAAGGGGAGGCATACTGGGGACTTTGATGGTAAAGAATGTGCACTGGTGGAGGGATGGGTGTTTGATCATTGTATGATTGAAACTCAAACATGAAAGCTTGTAACTGTATCTCACAGTGATGCAATAAAAAAGAAATGTACAAGAAAAAATAATGTTTTATGTTAGTAAAATTTTATTCAGTGAACATCATTCTTTTGTTTCTATTACAGGAGGATAAGAAGTAAAATGATTTGGTGGTTTTAATTCTCACATGTATCTGAATCGCCCAGCAACATACCAACTCATTGTTCCCTTGGTTTTCTTTTTTTGGCTCCTAGATGTTGCTGGCTCACACCATAAGGATTTGGTCCCGAAAACTTTTACCCCATCTCTGGAATCTCTTTCCACTGTACACGAAATTGACGGACATGTTGAGGAGCGCTGCTCAGTGAAACTTACTTCTAAGAAGTTTTTTAACATACATAGTAAGGACAGGAAAGAGATCAAACCCGGGTCTCCCACATGTGTTGTAGCCCATTGAGCTTTCTCTCTGGCGTCCAACTTGGGGTTTTCTGCTGAGAAAGGCTATCAGAAGTGGACCGTAGACAAATGACCCTGTATCCTAAAGAATGAATTTGAAGGAGGGGCTGGAGCAATAGTATGCAGTAGGTTGGATGCTTGCTTGGTATGCAGCCAACCTGGGGTTGATCCCTCTCACCACATATGGTTCCCCAGTCCATCCCTGAGTGCAGAGCTAAGAAGGAGCCCTGAGCACTTTCAGGGCTGTCCCAGATGTCCCAGAAAAGGAAAAAACAGAAAAACAAACAAACAAAAAGAATGAATTGAGAGGAGCATTCTGGAAGCAGAACTAAGCCAGAGATGGTTTTGCTCCCAACCTGAGCTCTGTTCCAGTGTGGTATATGAGAAAAGATAAGCAGAGAAAAAGTAGAATTACACTTCCAGGCGGTAGGATGGGGCGAGCCAGCAGTATATCTCTGAGTATGACTGTGACAATAGTTGTCAGCATTTGGAAAGACGCTGAGAAGGCCAGAAAGATTTTTTTGCTTTTTTTGGGGGGCATGGTGGAACCCCAGGAAAGAGAGACTGTTGTGTAGAACTGAGTTCATTCCCCAGGGGACTTAGAGCTGAGGTGGTTGGATCAAATACAAAAGGCCCATTACATCTAAATTTTATTTAACAGTGAATAGATTTGTGTGTGTGTGTGTGTGTGTGTGTTTGTGCGCGCGTGCGCATGCGCTCGCGCACGTGCTATTTTCACAAATTTTCTTTTACTGAACTATTTCCTGAGTGCAGAGCCAGGAGTAACCCCTGAGCATCGCCAGGTGTGACCCAAAAAAGAAAAAGAAAACCCTAAAAAATGAAATTAAGAATAATATCTCCCATACAATATTTGGAATGTATTTGTTGTTTGGAATCAAAAGAGCTATGCTTGGAATATCATGTCTCACTCAAGTGAGAGAAGGAATCCGGAGTTCTGACCTCCGTCGATGGTCAAAAATCAGGGATGCTGTCTCGTTTGCCAAGGCATCAAAAATCAGATGGGTCGGTCATGTAATGCGATTCAGAGACGACCGCTGGACCAGGTAATCCTGTTACCAACTGGATTCCACGGGACGTCAGAAGACCTCGTGGCCGCCCACCAACTAGGTGATCAGATTTCTTCGTCAAATCTCTGAATGAACTATTTGAGGCTCTTCCTGTTCCTGGAACGAGCAGATATCATTGGGCTGCACTAGCTCTCAACAGGGACAAATGGAGACGTTACTGGCGCCCGCTCAAAGCAAATCGAAGATCAACGGGACAAGTGATACAAGTGATTTGTTGTTTGAAATTTAACTTTGAGAATGTTAGAGTTTCCCTCCCTAAATTTGATGACCCTACTGTGGTCTTAAAGAAAGGCATCATTGTAAGGACAAGGGGATGTTGGGCAGTAGGTCGTGTGGAAAAAAGCAGGAAAGCAGTCACTTAGCCTACTTAAAATGCAGTCTCTGAGAGGTCTCAGCAGTAAGTTGGCCTGACCAGGAAGTCTGCGTCAGAAATTAAGGCAAGTTCTGATGACTTAGTGCCTCTGCCAGGGATCTGTCCATGACCCAATTCTGCACCAGAAAACCACTGGTGAGTTACAAAGAAGAACGTGTATGATAGGATAGAAAATCCTCTTTCAAAAACCTTTCCTCTTAGCCTTTTTATGTAGCTATAACATGCTTTAAATGCACTGGAAAAATAAAGAATTTCGAACTGTTCTTGGATTGTCAGTTTTTTCATCTGAAAATGTTAATGTACATTAAACATTTAATTAAAAAAGCATATCCCATCACAAACTCTTTTTAATATGGAATATTTAGTGGCGGTGCACACATTCTGTTCTGAGTTCCGTCAGGCTATTAACCAGAAATCATGCTTGGGAGAATTAATCAGGACTCAGAGTTTGCTTCTAGGTTCTGCACTCAGGGATTATTCCTGGCTGGCTTGAAGGACCCTAGGGAATGTTGGGAATAGAAACTGGATTAGCCATGAGCAAGGCAAGTGCTGCATTCCTGTGCTCTCTTTCTGGATACTTATTTTTAATTGCGATGTCTTGCCATCTTTGGCCACTTTGGACTTATTAATCTCTTGGGTTTACAGCACTCAGTGATAACTTTGACAGGGGCTCAAGAGAGCCCATGTAGTGCTGGGCCTAAAGTGATAGTAGAGCCGGAAAGGTGGTTGTCTTGTAAGCAGTGGACATGGGCTCAATTCCCGGCATCCCACGGGGTCCCTGTGAGTTCTCAGGTGGGGTCCCCAATGGAGGAATATAGAGACAGAGGACCACAGATTGATGATCAAAATGGCACATGTAATACAGAACTGAAAGTATATTTATAAAACATCTGAAGAGGGTTGAGATACAGGACTGCTGACACTGTGGGCCTCAGACTCCTGGATCCAGCCCTCTGTTCTGCTCTCATACATCTATTGCCTTGTCTGGACTCTGCCTCAAGAATGACCCTGGGGGGGGGGCGGAGCGATAGTACAGCGGGTAGGGCATTTGCCTTGCACGTGGCCAACCCGGGTTCAATCCCCGGCATCCCATATGGTCCCCCAAGCACCGCCAGGAGTAATTCCTGAGTGCAAAGCCAGGAGTAACCCATAAGCATTGCTGGGTGTGACCCAAAAAGAAAAAAAAAAGAATGACCCTGAACTTTACTTTCTTGGCATTTTCATTATTCATCCTGATGTGTCAGTCTATAAGATTTACAGGCCTTGGTCCCCCCATCTGTGCCTTACCAGCCTGGCTGCACTGCCTACAGTGTTGGGGTGCCTGCAAAATATCATCTTTTTTCTGTAGTGAATTGTGAATATTGAAAAAATAATATGTGAAAGGAGGGCCTTGGCGGTGGCTCTCCCTCTCACCACAAGTGTTCAGAGGTCTCGTGCCACTTCCCCAACACTGGGGCCCCAGATGGTGGTAGTCAGTCAGGCAAAGGAAGGAATGAAGGCCTGGTGGTTGGTATAAATTGCAGTTTATTCCAATGTTATATTCATTCCCCTCTGGTTCTCCTGCTTCTCTCTCTCTCTGCTTCTCCCCTCCCACTTTTACAGAGCCTACTTTATATAGAAATCATGTAGGGTGGGGATACAGAAGTGATGTTGAATATTAACCAATCAACAGAGGTAAGACCTCTCCTCCAGGATATGAACTCAAGGACAAAATCTCATCTAAATACATTACTACATATTACTAGGGGATCTGCTCAAGGGCGAGATTCCATTCAGGGTGTGTTGCTTCTTTCCTCAGCTAGTAATCCACATAAATAGTTGTAGTAAATTTGCTTTTAATATTTCTAGCAACGCCATTTTGTATGAGCACTGTAAGATATACATCAAGCTTAAAGTTTGGTTCTTCTTGAGGACATCCCACGGTAGATTCCAGACCACAGTCCTCAGGCCATGTTTGTCTTCCTAACTTCAGCAGACTCCTTATTCAGTTACCTCTTTTGGGTCATGACAGATTTTGTCCATGCTCCTAACTTATAGTTAAGTATTGTATCACTTTGGCCTGGCCCATTTCAATGCCAGGGTATCTCATAGCTTGACCTGGGTCCTTACAGTACCTGATCATATCCCTGCTTTTGGGGTGCTTGGAACTAAGAGCCACTGAGGCTTAAGTCATGAAAGTAGATGTTCAGGAGTGAATATTATTCGGAGGCAATTGAGTCCCAAATTACGAAAGCATAACATTAACTATCTTCTTGTGTCTATACAAAAAAGAAAGTGCTTTCAAGTAAACTATGCAAAAGAAATAAGAAGGATAAAAGAAATATTTAATTTACCAGTTCAGTGTCCTTAGAATGGTCTGACCTTACAGGTTAACAGAATCTGATTAGGGGGAAAAAGTGATTCACTGGTTGGGGAGGAGAGCACAGAAAAGAGGATACACATAAACAAGGGTATGGGAGTGACTCAGGAGCACTGCATTGGGTGTAACCCAGTAACCTAAGCTCCCTGTGGCAAGGGAGAAAGGACAAAGCAATGTTAACCTGTAGTGAATGAGTCAGCCACTGTACTAGCTAGTTTGGTTCTGAGTAATAGTACAGAGGGGACTGTGCTTACCGTGCACTCAGCCAGCCCAGTTCAATAATTTGCATCCCATACATGCCCTGAACTTCACTGGGTATGGTCAAAAAGCAAAACCTGAACATCTTGTGTGGACTACCATGCTACTCACAGTGATCCTCTCATCAGTTCTTCTGTTTGCTGTGGGCCTTTTCGGATTGTGAGAACCATCAAGATGTCCTCCACCCGCACTGCCTGAGTCAACTACATTTTTTTTTTACAAATTCTGATATTGTGTATTGCATTTGATTTCAGAACTCAAACCACAGATTCACGTTTTGGCATTGCAGCAATTTGATTTGGGAATGGGGCCACTGAGTATAAGTGAGCTGGTCAAATTTGCAAATTTGGAACAGATATTATGATGGCACTATACTTAGTGGACCAACAATGTCACTTTTAAGGTTGGACAACTGGGCAGTGAAGAGAGGAAATCTAGGGCCTAATGCTTGGGGTAAAGGCCCTTAGCTTCACTGGGTGGAATTAGTGAATCACTGAAATCACTGCTCAGGCCTAAAGAAATTTCCATTTTTTCTGCATCAAAAATGTGATATTTTATTTGATTGAAGGTGGTAATTGTATCAAAATAACTAATTTGGGGTTGGAGCAATAGTACAGTGGGCACTGACTTTGCTTTGTATGCAACTGACCTGGGTTCAATTCCTGGAGTCCTATATGGTCCCCTCAGCAGTACCAGGAGTATTTGCTGAGTGCAGAACCAGGAGTAACCCCTGTGCGTTGCCGGATGTGACCCCCCCAAAAAATAACAACACACAAAAAACTAGTTTGAGGGCACTAGTGATACTGCAGTGAGAAGAACATTGCTTTGCATGAGGATGGACAGTCTGTCCCAAGACTCTATTTGAAGCCTGGGGACCCTCCAGGATTGTCCCTGAGCACTGCCTGGTGTGGCTCTAAAAATACAAACTACAAAACAAAAGAACCAAAAAATGAATTGAGGGTCTGGAGTGATACCACAGTGGGTGGGTGCTTTGCAACTGGCCAACGTGGGTTCAATTCCCAGCATTCCATATGGTCCCCTGAACACCACCAGGAGAAATTCCTGAGTGCAGAGCCAGGAATAACCCGTATGCATCGCCGGGTGTGACCCAAAAAGAAAAACACATGTATTAATCTGAGAGCCATGCATTTATGTTGAGATGTTTTCAAACGCCTCTGTGATTCGTCTCAGCTTTGTGGGGATGCAGTGTTGCCTTCAATGCATGCATCAGATACTTCACACTGATCTTGAACCGAACCCTGTCTCGAGTCTATTTTATTTTCTCTTCGAATAGTGTGTTAGCTTTCATTTTTTTTTAGTGAATCACCGTGAGGGTACAGTTACAGATTTACATGTTTTCGTGCCTGTGTTTTGGTCATACAATGTTCGAGAACTCATCCCTTCACCAGTGCCCATTGTCCATCACTGATGTTCCCAGTATCCCTCTCCCCGCCCAGTCCCATCCCCTCCCATCCCACCCCACCTCTGTGGCAGGGCATTCCCTTTAGGGTGTTGTGGTTTACAATAGACGTATTGAGTGGCTATCATGTTCAATCTACAGTCTACTTTCGACATGCATCTCCTATTCCAAGCGGGTTCTCCCACCGCTTTACTTCGTGTTCTCTTCTCTACTGAGCTGCCTTTTCCCCCAGCATGTGAGGCCACCTTCGAAGTCTTGGAGCAAACCTCCTGGTACTTATTTCTACTACTCTTGGGTGTTAGTCTCTGATTCTGCTATTTTATATTCCACAGATGAGTGCAATCTTTCTATGTATTTCTCTCTCTTTCGGATGCATTTCACTTAGCATGATACTTTCCATGATCCACTTACAGACAAAGTTCATGACTTCATCTTTTCTAACAGCTGCATAATATTCCATTGTGTAGATGTACCAAAGTTTCTTTAACCAGTCATTGTTCTTGGACGCTCGGGTTTTTACCAGGCTTTGGCTATTGTAAACAGTGCTGCGATGAACATGTAAAATGCAAATGTCATTTCAACCATACTTTTTTTGCCTCTCCGGGATATATTCCCAGAAGTGGTATTGCTGGGTCAAATGGGAGCTCAATTTCTAATTTTTAAAAAATTTTATTTTATTGAATCACCATGTGGAAAGTTACAAAGTTCTCAGGCTTATGTCTCAGTTATACAATGCTCAAACACCCGTCCTTTCACTAGTGCCCATATTCCACCACCAAAAAAAAAGACCAGTATACATCCCACCCACCACTCCCCAACCACCCCCCCTTGCATAACTGATAACTTTCACTTCCTTTTCTCTTTACCTTGATTACATTCCATATTTCAACACAAAACTCACTATTGTTGTTGGAGTTTCAACACAGAACTCACTATTCTTGTTGGAATTTATTCCCCAAGAATACGGCCCTATTGACAGGGAAATATTTGATAATTAGTTTTCCACTGATGAGAATGAAGAGATATAAAGTCGGTTTAGGATTCCTGTATTTTAGTAATTAAGTCCAGGGAGATTTAAGTTGGAAATGGAATCATTTCTATTCCTGGAGCATCATGGAGCAAAAGCTTAGTTCACAGTCTGGAGACATGGCTGCAAGCACTCACTGGAATCCCAAATCATATAGCTTGCTCTTGATCCTGCTCGTTCAGTAGCAAAGCATCTGTGCAAAGGCATGGCCACCCGGGTCGAATCTCGGCGGAGCTTGAGCCAGCACTGGCCCCAGCCAGAGACTGCCCAGGCGTCCCGCTGTTTTAAGTTCAAAGCACATTTTTTTTTTTCCGTGCCACCAAGTTCATACCTGTTTAAAAGTCCCATAAAATGGCGGACACCACACCTCTTCCTACCGGACGGAAGAAAAACCAAGGAAGAAGGATATTTCCTCCGTTAGCTGGTGTGGGGCAAAAGCTTAGTTCACAGTCTGGACACATGGCTGCAAGCACTCGCTGGAACCCCCAGTCATATAGCTGGCTCTGGATCCTGCTCGTTCAGCAGCAGAGCGGTTGTGCAAAGGCATGGCCACCTGGGTCAAATCTCGGTGGAGCTTGAGCCAGCACCGGCCCCAGCCCCTCAATTTCTAATTTTTTGAGAAGCGCCCATATTGTTTTCCAAAAGGGCTGAACCAGTCGGCATTCCCACCAACAGTGTAGAAGGGTCCCTTTCTCCCCACATCCATGCCAACACCTGTTGCATTTGCTCTTTTGGATGTGTGCCAGTCTCTGTGGTGTGTGGTGGTATCCCATAGTTGTTTTGACCTGAACTCCCTGATGATTAGTGATGAAGAGCAATTTTTCATGTGTCTTTTGGCCATTCATATTTCTTCCTTGAGAAAGTTCCTGTTCATTTCTTCACCCCATTTTCTGATGGAGTTGATGTGTTAGGTTTCTGCAGAGGGAGTTATTTCCACTTGTGCTTGTTCATTGAGTTAAAAAAAATCCCTAAGGGGCCAGAGCACAGCGGGTAGGGCGTTTTCCTTACATGCTGCCGACCCGGTTGGATTCAGAGCATCCCATATGGTCCCCTAGCACTGCAAGGAGTAATTGCTGAGTGCATGAACCAGGACTGACCTCTGTGCACTGCCGGGTATGACCCAAAAAAGAAAAAAAAATCCCCTAACATATAGGAGACTTCGTAGTGTATTTTTTAAAAATCAGGGACAAAGTCAATGGCTCAGGCCCCCATTAGTCACGTGAATAAAGGATAAAGTGGTGGGCCAGTGTGGCAGGGGGACTCTGAAGGCCCATTTTGTTGCATGACATAGCGACCGCCGATGAGCTTCCCCCGCTTCTCCATATCCACACTGTGTGAGGCAGGGTCTCCCCAGCTTGGTGGCGCTTTTGAGCTTGTTTTTCACTGATGCCCCAATATCCAGGCGGTTCCTGAGGCATGGTAGAGGTTTAAGTAGGATGCAGAGCTTTGAGGGGTGTAGTGGGGCTGTGCCGGAGTGCAGGGATCCCGGTGTGAGTGCTTGATCCTGGCACCCCTCCCCCATGCTGCCACTATCGCCTCCAGCTCCAGGATGGGGCAGTGGCGGGTAGGAGTGGGGCTGAACACGGGCATGGGGTTTGGGAACTTCTAAGGGCGGGGTGCTTGGCCGACCAAAACTCCCAACATGGGCTTCGCTGGGTGTTGTCCTGAAGCCTTTAGCCTTGACATAGATGCTGTAGAATCTGCAGATTCATGTTCGGGGGCAGGGCTACAGCCCCCTAAAGGCACCCTGTTGCCATCTGTCATTTTTATTGGCTGCTAAGATGGGTGGGGCCATTTCGGAGGCTTGATCCGATTTGGTGCGAAGTTTTGACCCATGAAGTATTCATTTGGGGGTTATTTTTAGTTGTTTTGGGGTTTTGAGGGAGAAGGAAGAGAGAAAACACCCCAAGATGCTCAGAGCTTACTCCTGGATCTGTGCTCTAGAATTATTCCTGGCTGTGCTCAGGGATCTAGGATGCTGAAGCTTGATCGGGGTCAGCCGGGCAAGCGTCCTACCTGCTTTACTGTCTGTCTGACCCCAACACTGGTGTTTTTTCCAGATCAGGAATTTCTACTCCCTCATGTTCAGTTACAAAATATCTTCTATTAGGGAATGCCTTGCCACAGTGGCAGGGTGGGGTGGGGGGGAGATGGGATTGGGGAGGGTGGGAGGGACACTGGGTTTACGGGTGGTGGAGAATGGGCACTGGTGAAGGGATGGGTTCCCAAACTTTGTATGAGGGAAGTATAAGCACAAAAGTGTGTAAATCTGTAACTGTATCCTCACGGTGATTCTCTAATTAAAAATAAATAAATTAAAAAAAAAACAAAAAAAAACCAAAATATCTTCTATTCTTCATCTTTCCCTGAGTGGACGATCCCTGGATACTGGCTCTTGGGATAAGTACAGCAGGTAAAGGGTTTAAATTTTTGTTTCCTTTTTTCTTCCTTGCTGTATTTTTTTGGCTTTTTTTGGTCACACTTGGCAATGCAATTCCTGACTTTGCACTCAGGAATTACTCCTGTCAGTGCTCAAGGAACCACATGGGATGCTGGGAATCGAAGCCAGGTCAACTATGGCAAGGTAAATGCCCTACCAGCTGTACTATCGCTCCAGCCTTTTTTTCTTTTTCTAGAAGTAAGATGTTTTTACTGTGGGGAGAGGGACCTTATCACAGAGGTCACTCCTGGTTTGCTAGGATGAAATTTACTTTGAAAGGGCCAGAGCCATAGTACAGCGAGCAGGGGGCTTGCCTTGCATATAGATAACCCAGGTTTAATCCGCTAAACCAAAAACCTTCCAGGACTGATCCCTGAATACAGAGCTAGGAATACCCCTAACACTGTTGGTTCTGGCCAAAACATACATACACAGGAAGTATCTGACAGCAGAGACAGAAGAATAAGTATTCAGGAGAAACCGAATACTCCGGCAGCATAAAACACTGGGAAATGAGATTTTAAGGACCCACTGTTTGAGTTTTAAAATGTGTTACACTAAAATTTGTCTTGTAGTTGGATTCTTTTCTCTTCTGATAGGGTTTCTGTTTGTTGTTTCTGTATTTTGGGGGTACACCATACAGTGCTCAGGCATTACTCCTGATTCTGAGCTCAGGGATCACTGCTGCTGGGGTTAAGCGACAATAAAGTGCCTGGCTAGAGGACTTGGGTCAGCCAACTGCAAGCTGATAATGCATGCTGTATTATCACCCTGACCCCCAAGTTAGAATATTTATAGTTAACAGGTAGACACAAATCATGGTCCTTAGTCAAATACCTGGATAGTAGGATAATTTTGCTGTAGAACACGCTGTGTTTTCAAATATATTCCTGCAGGACAGGAACCAGTGCTGGAAGAGACTCATGCAGATGTGCTGACTCAGGGTTGTTGTGATTCAGCACCCAAACCAACCCGGGTCCAGCGGGATGGAGCTGGGGTTGTGTTTTTGCCCAGCTGGGCCCAGGAGTGACCCTGGTCCTCAGGAGAGAGCACCCAGTTGCTCGTCCCAGTGTGCACTGCGGGAGGGAGAATGAAGATTTGTCCTTGATGAGTGTCTGTGGCTGCCCCCATGGCAGAGCCACTTTCAGGCTGTGGTTGCCTTGATACCAGCCTGCAGAGGGCGCTTATGCCCTGAATAACTGGGCCTCAGAGTTAGAACTTGGTGGAGTCTCTGGGGACCTTCCTGTGAAGTCCAGTGAGGAGTCCCAGGGCTGAGCCCATGCCTCCTGTCTCCACAGGCAGCCTGGATCCCAACTCGCTTTTGCAGAACTAGGAGAGGAAGGAGCATCCGGCAGTGTCTTCCCCAGATGGGTCTGTGAGCTGGTTCCTGAGGATACAGCTGGTCAGTGTGTATCTGGCTCCAGTGCAGGGACTTCTGGTCAGGACCTTGGGGTTTGTGCACCTCTCTGGTGCTCACAGCTCTGATTCTCCCCCCAGGTCTTTGCAGTGAACCCCCTGCTGATCCTCAGTAATAACAGATGCTGGACTTGATGGTGATACGCTGTCTAACACACTGTCTGCAGGTGAGGGAGAATGACACAGTGTCATGTTACAGTGACAGCAGTGCACACTCCTCAAGGATAACTGCGTGTTTTTCAGGAGGGAGCCCTGAATAGGCTACTGGCATATTCTCAAACTCTCAAACTTTCTCCTACTTGAGGCCACGTTTGTGTCTGTTTTGTTATATTTGTCTTTTGGGCCACATCCAGAGGTGCTCAATGTGTACCCCCAGCTCAGTGTCCAAGGATCACTCACTCCTGCCAAGTCTAGGGGATCTTATGAGGTTTCAGGAGTCCAAGTCTTACCTCTTGGATCTATTTTGTTTTGTTTTGGGAGCTGATAAGGGTCCACACCCAGCAATTCTCAGGATTCCTCCTGGCTCAGCACTCTAGCATTATACATGGCAGCGCTGGGTGGACCATATGGAACAGTGGGGATCACCAGCCCTAACCACTGTCTCAGGGTCTATTGTTCTCTTACTCAATCCTGCTGCTTTGTTTTCTTTTGTATTTATAATTGTGCCAAAGTGGAGGTGCTCAGGGCTTTCTCTTGGCTCTGGGATCCTGATTCATATCCCAGAACATGCGTTTCCCCTATTTTGTTTTTCCTGCTCTGGAGAGCCTTGCCTGCTCAGTCATACAGTTTCATGTTCTCACACTCCCATGGCCACAGTTCTGGACATATATTAGTCCCTGGGAGAAAAAGCAAGAGAACTATGGGGCTGGCAGAGGCATTTGAGGTCAAGAGACTTTTACCTCTTCGACAATGATTTGTGGCTCTGTGGTAAGTTCAGAGTCCCACAGTCCACCCACAGCTTTGAGTCACTCTCTGGACATTGAGTGTGATCCTTATCATCCCTACAACAGGGGGTGTGGGGATATGGCATGGGGGAGGGGGAGTATAATATTTTGATCTGGCTCAGCATCACTTTTCTTGGGTTCTTCTGGGTTTGTGCTCAGGTGTTACTCTCTGCAGTGATCACTGGACAAGTATTCATGGGGTTTGTCCTTGAGGTGACTTCATACAAGACCGGCGCCTCAGGTAACATCTAGTATACTGTTCTCATTTCATTGTAGTAGATCTAGCTTCCTTGAAGTAATCACTAAGGCCTTCAATCAAGAGTGTGGGGATGGGGTGAAGGCTGGTTCCTCCCAACAGGAGTGGGGGTGGGGAGGGCCCTGAGATCCTCTAGGGAACTTGGATGTTTCATCTTATGCTCCATGGAATGAGGTGGGATGGCCTCCTGTCCCACTCTGTGTCCTGGGACATGATTTGGTGACCTTTCTCAACGCAGCTGTGAACTTCACCCCAGAGAAGTGGACATGCCTGGACCCCTCTTAGAGGAAACTCTACAGGGACATAATTCTGGAGACCTACCAGCATCTGTGGGCCATCAGTGAGAGCCGTCGAGGCTGGTGCCAGTACCCAGATGGACCTATATGGGCTTCCAGGGGCTGGTTCAGGCTTGTGTTAGACAGGGTGATGATTCTGATGGGTCAGGAAGTTTGACAGTCATGAGAATAGCCTTTTCTCTAGTTCCCTCTTATATTTTTTGAACCAGCCTTCACTCACACTTTGCACTGACGGGCCCCAGTAATCACTTGCAGGAAACCAGATCTGTTACAATTAAGTGAGGACACTATGCTAGAAGGTCCCTGGAGGTGCTGGCATGGCATACAGTCACCTCAGGAGAAAACACTGTTGATGCTCAGGGGTTCTGTTTGACTATGCACTGAGGAATCACTTTTGGTGGGCATGGGAAACCATGTTGGATGCCCAGTACAGTATCAAACCCGGGTCAGCCACATGCATGACAAGTACCCTATGCACTGTGCTACCACTCAGATTCCTCTAACTAGTTCCTCACTGACTAAAGAAATTTGCTTTGGGCCAGTGCAATAGTATAGGTTGTATGCCATTGGCCTTGGGCTCAGCTGGCCCAGGTTCCATTATTGGCATCTACCATGTCCCTGAGCTCCAGCATGAGTATTTCCTCAGTGCAGATCCAGGAATAAGCCCTTGTCATTGCTGGTCATGACCCACAAACAAACAGAATTAATTTACTTCTGTTACAACACTATTACTTCCATTATTTCAGTGTTTCTGTCTGGAGTGATAGCACAGCAGTAGGGCGTTCGCCTTTCATGCAATGGACCTCTGTTCAATACTTCCGCCCCTCTTTGGAGCCCAGCAAGCTACCGAGAGTATTGCACCCGCATGGCAAATTCCTGCAAGCTACACGTGGCATATTGGATATGCCAAAAAAAGAGTAAACATAAGTCTCACACCGAGAGACGTTACTGGTACCTGTTTGAACAAATCGATGAGCAACGGGATGACTGACAGTGACAGTGATTTCAGTGTTTTAGTGTTGCTTTGGGATTTGTTTTGGATCATACTAAGTATTCTGTCTGGGTGAGTGTCGAATGACCACTGCTGGCAGTGCTCAGGAGACAATGGGGTGCTGGACATTGCACACCGGTCAGCAGCTTGCAAAGCGCATGCCTTTGCCACGCTACTATCGCGCCAGGTCTCAACTCATGTATTTTTGTGTTTGGTTTTTAATGCTGTGCTTCTGAGGCCACACCAGGTGATGCTCAGTCTGAATCCCAGTTCTGCATCCAGGAATCCTCCTCGCAGTGCTTTGGAGACCATATGGGATGTGGGGGATCGAACCTGGATTGGCCACATGCAAGGCACCACCCTACTCGTCATAGAGTCTCTCCAACCCCGTTTTTATTTTTCAAATGTCATTATATTTATTTGAGGGTGTTGATTGGGCCATACCCGATTTTGCTAAGGGGTTACTCCTAGCTTGAAACTCAGGAATTAATCCTGGCAGTTCTCAAGGGACCATTTGGGATGCTGGTGATAGAACCCAGGTAGGTGCATACAAGACATGCACGAACCCTGCTGTCCTATCACTCTGGCTTTCGGCTTTGTTTTATAGCGAGGATGATAGGGTTATATTGAACTGACCCACACATTTATTTAGTTCTGTCCAGGATAATAACATGATCTTTACCACCTCTAGTTATCCAGGAGACATGGTTTCCCAGACCCATGTGTAAGAGAAATCCACTCCTTCCCCACACCAACATCAGGGTCATCATAGCAGAGACTGGCATAAAAGTCATTTAAGGCTAATGTAATGCCTTGTCCTTAGTGCCACAGCCATTTGAGTTATGAGACTTATAACTTCCCCCATAAATCCCCCTGCTCTTGCTATCTCTGTGAGTAAAATGCATTTTCTCTTTGTAAAGTGCAGAAAGTTGAAAAATTAGATATTCTTTTTTCCTATAGAGTATTTAGCTCACTTGTTATTTTTCATTTTTTGTTTGGGGTCCAAAGCCAGCAATGCTCTGGGCTTACTCCTGACTCTATTCAGGAATCATTCCTGGTGGCTTTGGGGGAGGGACCCTGTGGAATGCAGGGGATCAAACCAGGGTCAACTGTGTGCAAGGCAAGTTCCCTCCTGTGTGTTTTCTTGCTCTCACTCCGGACCTAATGTTGATTTGTTCTACTAGATTTCTGTTTAATATTATAATATTTTTGGTTAGAGTGAACCAAGTGGCCTGAGGGAGAGGACAGCAGCATTGCCTTGCCGGAGAGTGATGGCAACCCAGATCCCAACCCGCTTCTGCATCCTGAGAGATAGGATCATCTGGCAATGTCTCCCCTTTTGTGTCTTCCCCTGTGTATCCAAGGGTGCAGTTGGCCAGGAATTTCTTGCTCCAAAGCAGGGACTTGCAGTCAGGGCCCTGGGGGATGTGCTCCCCTCTTGTGCTCACGACTGATTTCTCCTCCACGTCTTTGCACTGATGCTCTTGTTGACCTTTGGGAATGACAGAGTCTGGAGATGTTGGTGATGTGCCGTCTGACACACTTTCCCCAGGTATAGGAGCGTGACTTGATGATATCATGCAGTGACTGGGCCATCTCTCTTTGGGAGATTCAGGAAGGAGATGTGAGATGTGTTGCTGGCTTGTGATAAGTTTTGGGGTATAGGACTGCACGTAGGCGTGATTGATCATTTAAAGAAGTAAAGCATTTTGTTTAGAGGCAATTTTCCTGGAAGGATTAACTCAAGATGATGCTCTTTCTTCCAGGTACATCTATAATGCTTTTCTCTTTCCTTTCTGTACATATTAAACAATTAAGTTCAGTTCATACTAGTACTTGCATTAATTGGATAAACACAGTAAGAGATATGGGTTCCAAAGCTTTGTTCTCTGGGTTCTGAGGGCAAGCCTGCAGAGCTTTACCATAAATCCCAGTCTGGGTTCTCAGGCCATTTCAGCTTATCCTTCCCCATGGGATCTGCCTCTTAAGTCATAATAGCTTGCATGTGTGCCATCCTTTTAAGCTTTCTAGACTGCCCCATTTTGATGGCAGGGTAGCTTGCCACTCTCTCCAGGTCTATCCCAGTCCTATGGCATGATATCCTTTTGTGGGCTGTTAGGAACTATGGCAACCAAATCCTGAGTATGTAATTATGACGGATACCCAGGAGCAGATGTATTTCAGAGTCAATCAGCTCCCAAATATTAGGAGCATAGCATTACTGTTCTTTCTGTGTTTAATGAAAGAATATTGCTTTGTAGTATAATATGAAAAGGATATAGGGGAAGTAGAAAAGCAAGTACTTCACTTCAAATACAAAGTTGAGAATCACCAGAAGTTTTGGCTGACAGAAAACCAACTAACTCTGGGAATATCACAATGAAATGTAAAGCACAAAGGAAAAGGTAAAGATAAAGGCGGGATTAGGGGTGCTGATGAGAGCATTGTAAGCTTTTGGGAGGGGGAATCACTGATAAGGCCTAAAACACTAAGGGTTAATATCCAGCAAAAACTTAAAGAAATTCAGTTATTTTTTCACACCAATGAAATACTGTGATTTTTTTCTTCTATAAATAGTAAGCCTCCGGCGCCATGTAATCCCATCAATGGCTAACATCCAGAAACTATCAAACCAAGACATCTTATAACCTAGAGTTGTCCCTCTCAGAGAACATGGCAAGCTACCGAGAGTTTACTGCCCACATGGGAGAGCCTGTAAAACTCCCTGTGGAGTATTCTTATGCCAAAACCAGTAACAATGATAGGTCTCTTTTCCATGATCCTAAAAGAGCCTCCAATGCGAGACCATTGGGAAGGATGAGTAAAGAGAGGCTTCTAAAATCTCAGGGCTAGAACGAATGGAGACGTTACTGAAACCACTCGAGAAAATTGACAATCAATGGGATGATGATGATGATGATGATGATGAGGAGGAGGAGGAGGAGGAGGAGGAGGAGGAGGAGGAGGAGGAGGAGGAGGAGGAGGAGGAGGAGGAGGAGGAGGAGGAGGAGGAGGATAGTAAGTGCGCGTTCCCCTGGAGATCTCTCCGGCCCGCGGAGAGACAACAGTGGAAAGCGCTCCTAATTAGGTGGATTCTGTGAGGGTCCCGATCTGAAATAAGACTAGTGAGGTTAGTAAACAGGGGGCCCAAGACGACACATGCCGATCAAGGGCAACTTTATTAACTGCCACGCTGGTTTTATACTTTTCTTAGCAGGGGGTTGGTACATAAGTTGTCAATCATCAGGGAAGTGTCTTCTCAGACCAAATAAGGAAAGGTTCGGGGTGTATTAGGTGGGCTTACAACATTCAAGAGTAGATTGAGAAATAGTGGGGAGGGGAAGGCAAGGGTTTATCTGGCAGGAGCATCTGGCAGGAAGAATGCACAAGGTAGAGGAAGGTATTCTACTTTAGGGCTTTATGGCGTCTCTTAGTTAACTGCCCTGGGCTACTTTTACCTCTTGAGTTTGGCTATTTCCTTTGTCACAAGGGCACCTGTGCCTCAGGTTATGCAAAGCTGGTAATGGAATTTTCCGGTTTGTCCAGGGTAAAGGTTTTGGGGTCCTCTTTTGTTCAGGGTCCTGAGCAGTCCCCAACAAGTAAGCACAAGTGGTAATTGTTTAAAAGAACTGGTTTGTGGGTCCTCATGATATGCAGTGGGAAGGGCACTTGCTTTGCAGGCAATGGAACCTTGGCTCCATCCCCTCCATCGCCAACATCCCATATGATCCCCAGAGCCCCACAAGGAGTCATCCCTGAGCACTGCTTGGTGTGTCCTCTCCCCAAATGAATACAAACAAGAAAACACAGAGGGAAAAAGCTCATTGATCCTGAGAAGCTCATTGATCCTGAGAGTAATGTGCTTGTGCGGAGATGTTTTCAATGACCCCAGTGGCTCATCTAGACCTAGATATGCCTAGACCTACTCGGGGCAGTAGTGTTGCGTTTAGCCTTCCACACATGGGGAATGACCCCCAAATGAATCAGTAAACACAAAACATTATGAACATCTGAATATTATTATTCTGTAATTTCTGTGTGATAATTGTGGGGATGGGAGGTTGTTGGGGCAGGGTTGAGGCATGGTCATTGAAGTTTTTACAAATGAATTATGTGAATTTTATTTTCTTTGTGAAAAAAACAAACTTTCTCCTCTGTATGCCATCTCTTCAGCCCCACACTCCCATCTATCCCAGACCTGGTGACTCCCAGATGTCCGGGTTACTTAATCCAACCCCAGAACGGGGGTGGGGGTGGGGGGGAAAACATTAACATTCCTGGCCTGGACTACTAGGATCCTGGCCCTTTAAAGCTCCGAACGGAAGTGCAGTGACGTCACGGAACCCAGGCCTTGTTTCCTAGGAGTCTTCAGCATTCCGGGCTGAAATGCGTTTCTGCCGACTTCGCTGCTGAGGTGAGGAGCGTGAGAGCAGCAGGGAAGGAGGTAGCAGGGGGATCAGGGGTTTTTCCATGCGGGCCGCTGAGTGGTCGCTCCCAGCGCCCAAACCTCCATGGTCTTCGCCTTCTGGGCGGCGGGGTCGACTGGGTCGCTCTGAAAAGGCGGCCGGGAGTGGCGGCTTCTCACCCGGGACCCACCGAGTGCTCCTGCCGAAAGGTTTATCTCATTTATTCATTAACTTTTATGGCAACAAGGGAGTTTTTTCTGAAGAGAACTTGTTTCTAATAACGCATAAGAGGGGACGCTCGTCCCATGAGGAGGGCGCTGGACTTAACAGGCAACCGACCGGGTTCTACCTCCGGGACCCTACTGGGTCCTGGGATCACCACCAGGGATGAGCCCTGAGATTCTCCCCGGCCCGCAATAAAAGACCCGGGATGGGTAAAGGAGACACGTGGTCCTGCAAGAGAAGGAGTTTGAACGGAGAAGCTCGTTGTAAAAGTTAGGAACAACCGAAAATAACCAATTTTTTCTTTTATTGTTTTGTTTTACTTTTTGGGTCACACCTGGCAATGCACAGGGGTTACTCCTGGCTCTTCACTCAGGAATCACCCCTGTCGGTGCTCAGAGGACCATATGGAATGCTGGAAATTGAACCCGGGTTGGCTGTGTGTAAGGCAAACGCCCTACCCACTGTGCTATCACTCCAGACCCAGCCTTTTTAAATGTAGATGTAATCCTGCGAGAGGGCCAAATGCAGCTTCTTTTGCTCAGGGATCCCTCCTGGGTGTTTGGGGCCCACATGGGGTGTCGGGATGTGAGGCCAGTGCCTTCCCCGCTGACCTTTCTTCCAGCCCCCAACCAGAGAGAAAGTATCGGCCAGAGAGAGCCTCAGTGTCCCCCATATCTGAGGGGCTGCGTGCAGCCACCGCCATTGCTGGGAAACCTGCAGCATCCATGGCGGTCACAGGGGTGGGGTGGGGATCCTTCAGGAGTGTCCCCAGGCTGGCCCTTTGCTGGCCGCCTTTCATTCCTTAGGCTGAGTACAGTCGGGGCTATAGTGTCCATTTTTCTCATCAAAGGGACCTGGTGGCACCTTCTTTTCTTCAAAAGAAATATCTTTTTGAGCCGCGGCCAGTACTGTTCTGGGGTCACTCCTGGCTCTGCACTCGGGGATCTCTCCTGTTGGTAGTCAGGGATCCTATGGGAAACCAGGGAACAATCCGGGTCAGGTGCGTGCAAGCAAACGCCCTCTCAGTGTACGAGCCGCCTGCCCTAGGATGGTGGGGGACGAAGGTTCATTTTTCAGGTGCTTGGGATTCAAAACCATGTCACGGAACTTTTTGATTTCCACGTTTTAACAGATGCAGTAAATTCTGGAGGTTTGGGAAGATGCAGAACTTTTATAGAACACAGAGTGGAGGTGGGGGGATGCATCAGGGTGGGTTTTACTCCTCCTGCCTCTGCACTCAGGCAGCACTCCTGGCAGTGCTCAGGAACCTCTTGGGATGCCAGTAATGAAACCCTAGTAGGACACTTGCAAGACAAGCACCTCACCCACTTTACTATATCTCCAGCCCCTTTGTTCAGAAATTTTTAATTTTTTTTTTTCGGTTTTTGGGTCACACCTGGCGATGCACAGGGGTTACTCCTGGCGGTGCTCAGGGGACCATAAGGGATGCTGGGATTTGAACCCGGGTCGGCCATGTGCAAGGCAAACGCCCTACCCGCTGTGCTATCACTCCAGCCCCAGAAATTTTTAATTTTTTATTGTTTTTTAATTGCAGATTTGGGGCCACAGCACACAGTGCTCAAGGCTTACACTGGATCTGAGCTCAGGCATTGTTCCTGGAAGTGCTATTGGGGGTGAAACCATGGGCTTTTGAAAATTGAACCAACATTAGCTGCTTGATGAGAAGCACCCTATCAACTACTATCTCTGCTAACCCTCTATGATTTTATTCTGCCTTAGAAATAAAATTTCTGCTTTACCTGCGAAATTTTTGAGCACCATCTCATCCCCACTGTCTATCTCTCCTCGGGCAGGCGCGCCCCTGCTGTTCACTGGTGCATATTTGCAGAAATAGGGTTTCTAGGGACCAGCTGCTGCAGGTTTTTTAAATGTCTCACTCTAGGGTCTGTGCAGTGGTACAGCCAGGAGGCTTTTGTCTTGGATTTGCTGACCTAGGTTCAATCCTCACCATCTCATAGAGTCCCTCGAGCCATCATCTCCATCTGTGTCCCTCCAATAAAAAAATTAAATAAAGGGCTCAAGTCATAGTACAGCAGGTTGGGCATTTGCTTTCCATTTTGCAGAACTGCGTTTTATCCCTGCACCCCATAGAGTCCTCTGTACATTGCCAGAAGTGGCACAGAAATAAAAAACTATCAAAAATTAATGATGAGCTAGAATGTTAGAAATGCAGGTAGGGCGCTTGCCTTACATTTTGTTGCCCCGCATTTTATAGGTTGCTCTGAGCACGTGTGGCTCAATCCACACAGCGCCTGCCCCCAATGTAAAAGTCTCACTCCAGGATTCCAGAATTTATCTTGACACCTGAGCATTCTTTGGACTTTTTTTGGTGGCGTTTGATTTATACGACTATTTATCCTGTGTTGTTGTTGTTGTTGTTGTTGGTTTTGCCCTTTCTGCTACAAACTTGAGATGGTTAGGGACTAATGCGTCTATGGATACAGGGGAGCCATGCCAAATTCCCAGCTGTAAAGCTGTTGATCAGGCCTCTGAGCTCCTCTCCCTAGGTCTATCTCACTACTCAGGGAGCAGATGGGGTGAGATTTGGGGGCACACCTGACAGTGCTTGAGGGCTACCCGCTGCTCTGTGCTCAGGCTACCAGAGAAAAATGGATACCAGGGAAGACCCAGGGCTTCCAGCTGCCTGGCATCTAATTCAGCCAGGTGTACCCTTTCATTCCTACCTTCCTTGGAAGTTTGTAGATGTAAACATTCTGGAATCTACTTAACAAGAGTCTGTCAGGAGGAAAAGAAGGAGTTGGAGGCTCTGAACAAAATTTGGTGCTATCACCATGAAGCTTTTAGACCAAGTGTAATTTCCCTCTCCTTTTTCTAATGCAAAGTCACATAGCAAAAACTGTGTCAAATCGTGGACTCTGTGACTTCATATCTCTTTATTCTCATCAATGGTAAACTAGTTATAATGCTTCCTTGTCAGTAGGGCCGTATTTTTGGGGGGTAAACTCCAACAACAGTAGTGAGTTTTGTGTTGAAATATGGACTGTAATCAAGGTAAGGAGAAAATGAAGTGAAATTTATCAGTTATGCAGGCGGGGGTGGGGGGTGGGGGGTATGAGGTATACTGGGGTTTTTCCGTGGTGGAATATGGGCACTGGTGAAAGGAGGCGTGTTTGAGCATTGTATAACTGAGACATAAGCCTGAGAACTTTGTAACTTTCCACATGGTGATTCGATTAAAAAAAAAAAAAAGAAAATGGGTCGAGCATGTGCCAAGCAAGCACCACCTGCTCTGTGCTGTGTCTGTGGATATCATTAAAAAACTTTTACACTGGTTAATGTCCAGAAAGTTATGAAATTATATATTCTTGGTTCTCCTGAGTGTACAACTTTTTTTTCAATTTATTTTACATTGTTAGTACATAGTAACAGAACTTTTTTAATTGGTTTGTTTTTGTTTATTAGTCTCAGCCAACTGTGCTCCTAGCTTCTGTCTGCTCAGGAATCACTCATGCTAGACTTGGCGGATCCTATGGTATGTGGAGTCCAGACCAGAGTCAGCTGCGTGCAAACTAAATGCATCTATCAGATCTGACTTCACTCAGGCCCCAGAAACTAATTTTTTTCTGTTCCGCCAGGTTTCTGTTTAGATGTTATCACATTTTCTCTTAGAGTGGACCCAGGGGCCTGAGAGACAGCACAGCAGGTCAATGCTTGCCTTGCCTTCCTTGAGAGCGATGGTCAGCCCAGATTCGAACCCACTTCTGCATCCCCTAAAGAGGAAGGAGCATCTGGCAGTGTCTCCCCTGGGTGTTTCTGTGAACTGATGCCCAAGGGTGAAGCCAGTCAGATCAGATCATTTCTGGATCCAACGCAGGAACTTCTGCTTAGGGTCATGAGTTTTGCTCCTCTCTGGTGCTCACAACTTTGACTTCTCCAGGTCTTTGTCAAAGCCTTGCTGGGGATCCTCAGGAATAACAGCCTGAAGAAGATGGTGTTGCACAGTCTAACACGCTGTTCCCAGGTAGGAGAGTGACGCGATGAGGCTTTAGAGTGACAGGAGCACACAGGCCTCCAGGGGGGGACTATCTGGGAGTCATTTCAGGAAGGATGCTGGATGTGGCTTCAGTTGGAGTGCCCCATTCTACTGTCTGTGGCCACTTTTGTCCATGTTCATTTGGTTTTCTGTGTTTGCTTTGGAGCAACACCTAGTGGCTCTCAAGAAAGGCTCCCAGTTTTGTGTTCAGTTGTCAATCAGGGTCTCCTGGACCTTATGGATGACAGGCAAGTCCGACTTCTTGGGGTTTTTGCTTTTTTTTGTTGTTGTTGGATGGGGAAGTGGTTAGTTGTGGGGGCCACACCTTGTGATTCTTGCAATTACCCATTCTGACATTGCACTTGCAGTGCTTGGGGGACGATATGCGACATTGTTATTGCCACATACCAACTGTACTCTTACTCCAGCCCTCTGCTTTGTTTCCTTTCGAACTTTTATTCTTGCCACAGTGGAGGGGCTCGGCGCTTCTGAGAGAAGATCTTGGGATTTACACCTGAAGCGCATCACAGGCCCCAGGGTGTGCTGGCACCTGTTATGACTGCAGATCCCATAATTTGCGATTCCCCTATTTTATTGTCCCACTCTGGAGTGCCTCGCCTGTTCCACCACAGTCTCAGGTTAAAACGCTGCTGTGTGTTTCGTTTTGAGCCTGCACCATTCCCAGTGAGAGCAATCAGAAGTTCTCTGGGGCCGACTGAGTTTTTGTGGGCCAAGTAACTTTTATCTCCTTGTAAAGGGATTTGGCCCAGCCCTGAATTGAGAGTTCAGAGTCGTACCGGCACATATGTCCACCCACAGCTTTGACTTTCTGAGTGGACATAGTGTATCACCTCATTCCTAGAACAGGAATGTGAGACTTATCATTCATGTGAGACTTATCATTCGGCAGGGCATTTCTAGTGTTTTGGTCCAACCTAGTGTTGCTTCTTTTTATTTTTTACCTTATGGGTCACACACAGTGATGCTGGGGGGGGGTTACTCCTGGCTCTGCACTCAGGAATCACTCTTGGGGGTGCTCAGGGGACCCTATGGGATGACGGGGATCAAACTCAGGTCATTCCATGCAAGGAAAACGCCCTAACAGCTGTACTATTACTCCGCCCCTCCTAGTATTCCTTTTTTTTGGTCCTGCTGGGCATGTGTTCAGGTTTTACTCTCTGCAGTGCTGGGACCACTGGTCCACTGGTGCTGGGCTTGGCCATGGGGTGTCTGTGTAAGGCCATCACCTCCAGGAACCTTCTAGCGTAGCACCTTCACATAACTGCAGACCTGGCTGCCTTAGAGTAATTTCTTGGGACCGTGAGCCAGGAATGTGCATGGAGGCTGGTTCCTCCCAAAGAAACAGGGGAGATGTCCTGAGCCCCTCTAGTGCCGGCCTTATGGCTGAAAAAAAGGGTGGTGACTGGCACAGTCTCCCATCCCCTGTGTCTGTCTGCTCAGGACGTAGTGACCTTCTCCGATGTGTCCATGAACTTCACCCAGGAAGAGTGGACATCCCTGGATGCCTCTCAGCGAAAGCTCTACAGGGACGTGATGCTGGAGACCTACCAGCACCTGCGAGCTGTTGGTGAGAGCCGCGTGGGGCACACCCTGCCGGCACAGACCTACTTAAACTCCTCGGGTGTGGCTGGGTCTGTGTGTTCAACAGGAGCCATGATCTGAATAGTTCCTTCCAGTTCTAAATCAGTTTCTTCTTGTTTTACACATAGCTTCACTGTATTTGTTTGGGTTTGACTTTGGTGCCAAGTACACATTCTACCTGTCTCTGTCTTAAATGATCATTTTTTGGGATACTCAAAACCCTGGGGCTGCTAATGATTGAACTTGGTTGCCACCTTCAATGGTCATATACCTGAAGTACAATTGCACCTTTCCTTCAAGTTCAAGAAATTTGTTTTGTTTTTATTCGGTTATGGGTTTTCACTGGAAATTCTCAGGAATTACTCCTAGTTGTGCTCTGGGAGCATATGGGCTGCAGCGGATTAAACCGTATTCATGCAAAGCACAGGTGTCCTACCCGCTGTAATATCTTCCCCAACACAAGTTGTTTATTTCTTAGGACTTCAGCCATCAGGTCCTAATCTATTTCAGTGTTTGGGGTTACTTGCAGTATCTCTGGGATAATGATACTTCAGCATGACTCAGGGTTTGCTCCGGGACTCTGCACTCAGGGATCACTCCTGGCTTCCTCAGGAGACCCTACAGAATGTTAATGATCCAACTGGAATTTACCTTGACCAAGGCAAATATCCACCTGAGGGGCTCTGTCCAGATCTGTTGTTTTTTTTAAACGTTTTTAAAAAATAGTAGGTCTTGCCATCTCTGTCTAGTTTGGGGTTTCTTTTGCTCTTGGACTTACTGTACTCACTGCCACTGTCACTGTCATCCCATTGCCTATCGTTTTGCTTGAGCGGGCACCTGTAACATCTCCATTGTGAGACTTGTTGTTACAGTTTTGGCATATTGCATACACCACGGGTAGCTGTACTCACTGATTACTTTTAGAGGGACTCAGAAAACTCCATATGGTGCCAGGACAGAGAAATATCTAGTGGGGGGCGGCGATTGTCTTGCAGGAATTTGAGGCAGGTTCAATCCCGGGTATCCCATATGGTCACCAAGCACTTCCCAGTTGATTCCTGAGTATGAGTCAGGAATGACCCCTGACCATCTCTGGTGTGGACCTGACAAAGTTAAATACAGTGCTGGCATCAATTGCATAAAGGCCAGGGCTATATTGTTTGCAGGATTTTCTGGTCTCTCCTCTTTCACTCTTTTTTAAAAAATAATTTATTTTTTAATTGGTGAGTCACAGTGAGGGTACAGTTACAGATTCACACATTTTCGTGCTTGTTTTTCCCTCATGCAATGTTCGAGAGCCCATCCCTCCACCAGTGTCCATTCTCCACCACTTATGAACCCAGTATCCCTCCCCCCTGCCATCGCCCCCACCCCGCTCTGCCTCTGTGGCAGAGCATTCCAATTTGTTCTCTCTCTCCTTTTGGGTGTTGTGCTTTGCAAATGGTATTGAGTGGCCATCATGTTCAGTCTCTAGTCTACGTTCAGCGTGCATCTCCCTCTCTTCTCGGAATTTCCAATCACATTTTACTCCTCTTTCACTCTTAAATTAAAAACCTGGGTTCTATTTCACTGATAACCAGTAATCTGCAGCATATCAAAAGTGGTGATACTGTTTTATGCCTTTTGAGGAATTTGCCCGATTTTGTATGGATACGTGGGATTAACCTGTTGCCTTTTCCTTGTCCCTGATCCTTGTCTCTGGGAGCAGGGCATTCCGGAGGGAAGCCTGCGGTGATCTCCTGGCTGGAAGGAAGAGCCCTGAGACTGGGGAGGAGAGGTGTGTGTGCAGGTGGGTGTCTGAGGACCCTCCCTGGTTCCGCTACTTGGAAGTGTGTGGGTGTCCTGAGCGCATGTCAGACAAGTGACTCTCTCGGGGTTCGGGATCCTGGATCCAGGTGTTTGTGCTGTGCTAACGCTGCTCTTCTTCCCCTTTGACATTCAACCACAGAATAACTGTGCTCTTTGGTTTCTGCCTTTGTCAGTTTTCCTCATATTTCATGTATGTAGAATAGTTCATGAGATTAAGATCCCTTTTGATCTCCTGTCTGTGCCTCACCAGCCTGGCTACAGCCTCAAGTGTACAGCCTTGGTGCCCTTTCCAGGAGCATCTGGGTGACTTTTTCTCTTCTATGTGCTGCTTATCTTTGCCCTCAGATTGTCAAAATAATAAGAACTTTTCACTTGTTTTGTTTTTGGGATCCGTGATACTCGCCTTTTCCTGGCAGTTCTCAGGTTACTTTTTCTTTTTTTTTTATAGGGGTGATACCAGGCAATGCACTGGGGTTACTCCTGGCTCTGCACTCAGGAATTACTCCTGGTGGTGCTTGGAACACCAAATGGGATGCTCCAGATGGAATCAGGGTCAGCTGCGTGCAAGGCAAATGCACTACCCAGTGTATTATCACTACAGCTCCTCGGGTTACCTTTGGCAGTGCTGAGGGATCAGCCTCACAGAAGGCAAATGACAGACTAGATTTTCCTCTCTCCAACTCAGTAAGAAAAGTTTTTGCCTTTACATTCAAATTCTGAATCATTGAGCCCATAACAAAGCTAGACAGGACCAGCCCTGTAGGACAGTAAGGAGGGCACTTGTCTTGTGATCAGCTGACCTGGTTTCAATAAGGAGCATCCCATATGTTTCCCTAGCATTCCTGGTTCTGGTCTACAAACAAAACCCGAAAAAGATAGTGTGTGATTGCCAACCTCCTCATGGAGATCCTCAAATAGATCTTCCACCTCCTCTGTCTATTCAGCCTCTTTGCATTTGACTAATTCTTACCTTGTTGATTGTGTTTGATTTCAGAAATCCACCCGCAGCTTCAGGATGTGGCACTTCCACTGATTGATTTGAAAAAGGGATCATCTAATTCGAGTGAGCTGGTAAGATTCACACATTAAAAATAAGCATTTTTACGCTGGCTGGATAGCTCAGTGGATGAAGCATAGGATTAGAAAGATGGAGGTTCATACTCCATCCTACCACTGTGTTTACATTCTCTGGATATGACAGGGATGAACTCGAAGCCTGATTCTGGGAGGAAAGGGGCCGTAGCCTCATTGGGGATAAAATCAGTAAGTTCAAAAACTACAGAAATTCCTGTTTGTCACATTGGTGAAATATTGTGGTTTGTCATTTGATAGAAAGTAAGCACAAGTGTCAGATTATTTCAAAGAACTGGTTGGTTGTCCACTTCATCATGCATTGGGAAGGGGACTTGCTTGACCCAGGGATAGAAATCTGTGTTTCCAGCTCATATGGTCCCCAGAGCCCCAGCAACATTGGTCCCTAAGATCTGCTTGGTGTGCCCCACACCAAAATAAATAGAAACAAAACTAAATGCAAACAAAACTAAAAGAACAAAAAACGTCATTGCTGCAAAAGAGGAATCCTCTTGTGGCTCTTGTCCTGCCTCTCAGCTTTGTGTATGCAGCGTTGCCTTCCAACATGAATCCCCGGTTTCACACTAGCTAGAACCGAACCCAGTTTTTGGTCCCTTTTATTTCCACTGGAAACTGGTGCTTCAGTTTTCTACAGAGGGTGTTAACTCCACATAATTTATCTGTTCATTGGGATAAAAAACATGTACACAATTGCGACCCCTCATTGGTCAATTTTGCAAGTCAGGTTTGAAGAAACGTTAGATTGTTTAATGCAAAGTTTCTGCACATATTCGGAGTTGGATTCGTGTGTTTAAATGTCAGAAAGCACAGCTGCCATGTTAGAGTATAGTTCTAACCTTCTTAGGTTTCACATTTATTTCTTTTTTCTCCCACGCAGAGAGCACAGGTTAATTGAGTTCCACGCACAGTGCTCCCCCGGCACTCCCAATTCTATGATGCTTTTTTCACATGGGAATGCATTGACCCTGAAAAAATATTTCCTCCTGGGCATCCGTCCTATGCACTAGACTTAAGCCTTCATTGCACTTTATTCCTTACACCCCAAAAGGCGGGATGCAAGGGATTTGGATGGACCCGAGCAAGCCTTGAGCTACTCTGGTTTCGGAAAGGGACAGCCTAAGCACTATAAGTAGTATGATAAATGAAGAACACAGTCATGGAACAAATTCTTACTTGACCCAAAAAGAGGTAACTGAATAAAGACCCTGTTGCTATTAGAAAAAACTAACCTGTCCTGAGAAGTGTGAAATATAGAGAGATGTTCCCAGGAAAAGCCACTTTTAGCTTGATCCAAAAAAGCTAAATATCACTTACTAGGGTATCGAAAATAGCCTATATCACTTACTAGGGTCATGCAAAATAACTAGAAATATTATAAAGAAGTAAATCTAATACAAATTTTTAAATATATTAAAAGAAAAGGAAATGAGAAAGCAATACACCCTTAGAAGGAATCTGGCCCTTGGGCAGATCTCCAAGGAGGAATCTAGAGTGGATTCTAAAGTGCTGGAGCCCCAAGATGATATTCTGTCCTTGAGTGCATGTCCTAGAGGAACTTCCCTTAAAATACCTGTGTGCATTGTTTATATTAATGTTCCAGCACACGTATGTATAATTGTTGCCCAGTCACCCTCATTATTTCTCTATAATTGACCCCATGATAGGAATAAATGGCCCCTGAATTACCAACCAGCCATGGCCGTATTTATTCACCTATGTGGGGTGATGGGCACTCATCAGCCCAGAATGTACCAAGGGGCCACAGGACCCCATGGGACGGTGAATCAGAACATGACATTGCCTGGCTGAATTGTTTTAGACATGGAGATTCGATGGAATAGAGCAATAATTGAAATCCTTCTCTGCTGTTCTGCAGGGAAGCAGCCATTCCCAGTGGAATGCTTCTGATCCTGTGCACTGTGACAAATTCTCGAGTGAGCAATCCTGTCTTCATCCCCTTGGGGATGCTGAGACTGGCAGGATGTCCTCTGAGGGTCATCGGAAGGAAGAGAGCCACCTCACTCCAAAGAAGCCCTCCCCTGGGAGTAGCTTCTCAAAGTCTGTCCTGCACAAACCTCAAGCACAAACTCACCCAGTGGCTGCACCAATGGACTACGGGAGGGGATCATTGTTTATACTGAGTCCTTCAGGTCGACAGACCGACAAGCAAATCAACGATGTACTGAACTTCTCTAAGTGTAAGAATTATGGGGAAACTTCCCCCTGTCCTTGGCACTATGGTGTTCCTTTAGAAACCCTCAGTGGACAGAATTTCCAGGAATGTCAGCAGCGTGGACAAAAGTTGAGTCAAAAGTCACCCTCTGGTGACCATACTTATTTAAAAGCAGGAGACAAATCACATTTATGTGAAGAATTTGGGAAGGTCTTCCGTCAATCCTCACGCCTTATTGAGCATAGGAGAATTCAAACTGGAGAGAAACCTTATGTTTGTAAGGAATGTGGGAAGATCTTCTGTCGATCCATTCAACTTATTGAGCATAGGAGAATTCACACTGGAGAGAGACCTTATGTTTGTAAGGAATGTGGGAAGGCCTTCTGTCGATCCACACACCTTATTGAACATAGGAGAATGCACACTGGAGAGAAACCTTTTGTTTGTAAGGAATGTGGAAAGGCCTTCCATCGATCCTTACGCCTTACTGAACATAGGAGAATTCACACTGGAGAGAGACCTTATGTTTGTAAGGAATGTGGAAATGCCTTCCGTCTATCCTCATGCCTTACTGAACATAGGAAAACTCACACTGGAGAGAAACCTTATGTTTGTAAGGAATGTGGGAAGGCCTTTTCTCAATCAGGGACCCTTTCTAGACACAGTAAAAGTCATAGTAAAGAGAAACCTCATAAATGTCAGAAATGTGGGAAGGCTTTTACTCTGCATTCAGGCCTTTCTTGCTATATGAGAAATTATACTGGAGAGAAAATTTATGGTTGTAAGGAATGTGGGGAGGCCTTCATTCAACCGTGGTACCTTGCTAAGCACATGCGGGAAATTCATGGTGTAGAGAAACCTCATCAATGTCCGACATGTGGGAAGGCCTTCCCTCTGCGCTCATCCCTTACTATACATATGAAATTTCATAGTGAAGAGAAACCTCATCAGTGTCAAACATGTGGGAAGGCTTTCACTCTACGCCGTAGCCTTACTGTGCATATGAGAATTCATACTGGAGAGAAACCATATGTATGTCAGGAGTGTGGGAAGGCCTTTTATAGTTCCTCAAAGCTTTCTCAACATAGGAGAATTCACACTGGAGAGAAACTATATGTATGTAAGGAATGTGGGGCGGGCTTCACATTCCCAATATCCCTTACTAAACATAGAAAAAATCATACTGGATGACTTGATCTAATGACAATCCCTATGGTCAGAAAAAGACCATTCATTACCTCAGGTTTTCTCTGGACAGTTGGGATCTGGACTGCTACAAAAGTACAGCAAAAGAGGTCATAGTCCTGCATCCATGGGACATCCTTTCTATGAGGTCAGTTCTATAAGGAAAAGTCACATGCTGATTATCACCTGGGGGCAGCTATGTCAGTCACCTTGTGCTTGGATTTCCACGTATTTTAGCTTGTGAATAATGTGTCTTAGTTTTGGAAGCAGGAGGAAGGTGACTAAATAAACAGGTACAAAAATGCCCCTTGCGTTGTGTAAATATACCAGAGTTTCTTTAGCCAATCATCTGTTTTCGGGCACTCTGGTTTTTTCCATATTGTGGCTATTGTGAACAGAGTGGCAATGAACATGGAAATGCAGATGTCATCTCTACCTTTTTGCCTCTCCGGGATATATTCCCAGGAGTGGTATTGCTGGGTCAAATGGGAGCTCAATTTCTAACTTTTTGAGAATCGTCCATATTGTTTTCCAAAAGGGCTGAACTAGTCGGCATTCCCACCAGCAGTGAAGGAGAGTCCCTTTCTCCCCACATCCACGCCAACACCGGTTGCTTTTGTTTTTTGGGATGTGGGCCAGTCTCTGTGGTGTGAGATGATATCTCATGGTTGTTTTGATCTGCATTTCCCTGATGATTAGTGATGTTGAACATTTTCTCATGTGCCTCTTAGCCATTCGGATTTCTTCTTTGGAAAAGTTTCTGTTCATTTCATCAGCCCATTTTTTGATCGGGTTGGCAGTTTTCTTCTTGTGGAGTTCAACCAGTGCATTGTATATCCTTGTTATCAACCCTTTATCAGATGGGTACTGCATAAATATCCTTTCCCATTCTGTAGATTGTCTTTGTATTTTGGTCACTGTTTCTTTTGAGTTGCAGAAGCTTTTTAGTTTGAGATAGTCCCATTTTTTTTTTTTTTTTGCTTTTTGGGTCACACCCAGCGCTGCTCAGGAGTTACTCCTGGCTTTGCACTCAGGAATCACTCCTGGCGGTGCTTGGGGGACCATATGGGATGCCGGGGATCGAACCCGGGTCGGCCGAGTGCAAGGCAAACGCCCTACCCGCTGTGCTATCGCTCCGGCCCCAGTCCCATTTTTTTATCTTTGTTTTCACTTGCTTGGCCAGTGGCGTGTCAGCTTTGAAGATACCTTTGGCTTCAATGTCGTGGAGGGTTTTGCCGACCTTATCTTCAATGTACCTTAGGGATTCTGGTTCACCACTCCATCATTGTTTGCTCTCACTCTGGCTTGGCCCAGATAAACAGGTTTATGGGAATTATGGCAGAGATAACCACGATGCTACAGTGAGTCCTTTGACAGTGGAAAAAATGGGCAAACCTTCATTTTCCATGGCTTCCTCTGTTAGGTTTTTGGGAGCCACACATGGGTTTAGGCCTTACTGTTGGCCCTGGCTTAGGTATATTTACAGAGGTTGGAATCCAGGTCAGCCTTGTGCAAGCAAGCACTTTGTCTTCAGTATCATTTCTACACTTCTTGAATATACATTTTTGGTAATTTACGTGTATGCTGAAGATGAATATATTAAATATCTAATGAATGTTCTGTCAAGGCCCTTGAATAGGGTGGATAGGAGACAGTTGAAATTTATTGTGCACAGAAAGACTTTTTTTTCTTTTTTTTGGATCACACCCGGCGATGCTCAGGGATTACTCTTGGCTTTGCACTCGGGAATTACTTCTGGTGGTGCTAGGGGGACCATCTGGGAGGCGGGGAATCAAACCCTGGTTGTCCGTCTGCAAGGCAAATCCCCTACCTGCTGTGCTACCGCAATGGCCCCCACAGAAAGACTTTTTTGCTGTTACTTTGAAACTATGGAAGGGGCCCTTTGAATCATGTTTACAATATAGTGGGAACATGGAGAGCCCTCTGCACCCCATATCAGCACACAAATCCATTCAGCTGTGATTCCTAACAATAGAGGGTGATCAAGTTCCTGGATTCCAATCCTCTCACTTCAGTTGTCTTAGGAGAAAACAGAACTTGCATTTGGAAGCAGTTAAATCCAACCATCAAGGAGTCATCAGAATGATAACATTGAGGGGGTTGGAGCAATAGCGCAACAGGTAGGGCATTTTCCTTGCGTGTGGCCGACCCGGGTTTGATTCCCAGCATCCCATATGGTCTCCTGAGCACCACAATGGGTAATTCGTGAGTGCAGAGCCAGGAGTAAACTCTGTGCATCACCGGGTGTGACCACCCCCCAAAAATGATAAAAATGATTTAGATTGTCAAAAAATCCACATAAGGCTATAAAGTGACCAGTATGTTTTGCTGTCCGTTAGCTACATGTATGCCTGCATTCTTAGGATTCTCTATACCCTGGGATTTATTTACTGAACAATACTTGGGGGAGAGGGGCATACCTGTCAGTGATAAGGAGTTACTCCTGGCACTGCTTGGGCACCATTTAGCATACCCGGGTTGGACTCCAGGTGACCAAGATCAATGCAAGTGTCAAGATTCTAGACTCTTCCCCCTGATCCATATTCTGATATTAAATTGTGTTTCTGAAACTGCCACTTGGGGTATTCCTTGTAGATGAGAGTTCATTGATCACATGTTGTCAAGAGATAGCACATTGACCGGACAGTTCTCTCTGATGTTCTTACCAGACTTTGCTCCTGTTCCAGAGTCTCTCCAGCTTTCTGGGCTGCATGGCCAGTTTCTCGCTGCATCTCCAGGGCTGGCTCAGAGTCACTGCTTTCACCCCATCTTGATTGATAACTTCCCTGAGAAACTCATTGTCCCCTGAACCCATCCACTCCCTACCTGCCTGTTTTACTTTGCATCAGTTGGCAGGTGTTTTTCCTTTTGACGCTTGTGGGAAAGCATTGGTTTAATGGAGCAGTGTTGCATCAGGCCTTCTTCCCACAGCCCCCTCTGTGTGACCGGCCACTCCAGCAGCAGCCTCTACACTCCTTTATCTGAACCCATTCTAGTTGCATCACAGATTCACTGGGTTGGTCAAAAACATTCAGCACCTAGAGCCTGGATCTTTGAGAGCCTTGTAGAAAAGGAAGTGACAAGACACACAGGTCTGTGATTACCTGACGGGAATGAGGAGCTCTGAGACCAGGGAGGAGAGGCTTTTTCAGGTGAGGGTATTTGGTCCATCCCTGGATTGGGCCCAGGGTAGTGTGTGAGACCATCATGCGCTACTGACCCCAGATCTCTATGGCTCTCGGATCCAGATTTTTGCACACTACTCACATTCCTTTTTTTTTGTTTTTTTTGCTTTTTGGGTCACACCTGGCGGTGCACAGGGGTTACTCCTGGCTCTGCACTTAGGAATTACTCCTGGCGGTGCTCAGGGAACCATATGGGATGCTGGGGATCGAATCTGGGTCGGCCGCATGCAAGGCAAACGCTCTACCCGCTGTGCTATCGCTCCAGCCCGACATTCCTCTTTTGGTATCCTTCACTGTGCTTTCTTTGCTTTGCTCCGTTCTTCATCTTTTATATATCCATGAAATTCAGGACCCTCATTTCCAGCCTTTCCCTTACTGCTAGCTTCTTGCCTTCAGTGTCAGAGCGCCCTTTTCAGGAGCAGCTGAACCCACATCTGCCCTCTGTCACCAGGCTTGTCTGTGACCTCCCATCATGAGTATGATTTTGAGTATATTAATAAATTCAATTCCCCCCGGTAGGCCTGGTGTTGCTTTTGGGCTATTTCTTGTTGTTCTCAGGGGTTCCTTTGGGTGCTACTCAGGGATCAGTTTCTGTCACCCTTATGCAAAAAAGACGGGGTAACTGCTGTTCTCTCTCTGACACGCTAAGGAATCGTCTTCCACCTTTATGCTAAAGAGTGAACACGTGTGCTCATAACAAAGCTATAAGTACAAAGGGATGGGCACTTGTCTTACACGTGACCATTCAGGGTTTGATCCACAGCATCCCATATGATTCCCCAAATATCATTGGACCTCATTAAATAAAATACACAGAAATCTAATTTGGGCATTTCCAAGCTCTTCCATGATCCTTCCAAAGGATCTGTGGGCCTTTTGGAACTGAGAACCATAGGGATATCTTTCATTGGCTCTGCACATTAAACCAGGTGCCACTCAGTTAATTCTTAGTTTACTTTTGTGGTTGGTTTAGGAGCTCAGCTTCAGGATTTGCTGCAATTCAACTTGCGTTTCTGTGTATGGTCACCAAATACAAGTGAGCTGGTAAGATTCACACATTCAAAATAAATATTATTATGCCATCGGGATAGCTCAGTGGAGCAAGCATGTGATTTGAAAGATGGGGACAGTGCACCATCCCCTCCACCACATCTGTGGTCTCTCAGTACTGAAGGGAGCAAATCCAGAGCCTAATGCTGGGAGTAAAGGGCCCTTTGGGTGTCAGCACCTATCTTTGGGTGCTGAGACTAAAAAATTATATTATTTTTCATATCAAAGAAAAGCTGTCACCTGGGATATCAAGGCTCCTCTATCGTCATATTCTGTATAGGCCTTCAAATGTTCTGGGGTCACAACCTGAAACTAGCAAGACATAAAGAGAATTATATTTGGAGGAGTGTATTCACACCCGCTGGCGTGCTGTCCTAGGCAAGAGCAGCAGTTTCCCAGCAGAATTACAGGCTTTTGTATAGGAAAACCTGCATCCAGGCATACCTGTCATTTTTAAGCACCTATACATTTAGTTTACTCACCAGGCCCATATCCTGGCAGTCATAAGCACGTAATGCAAGAATTGTTACAAAAAAAAGTGATTACACAAAGCAATCACAATTGATTTTTAATCACCTCATTTTGGGGGAACCTAACCCATGGTTCCTATTTGCACTCTGTGTTGAGCTGAGTCCTCGGTGGAGCAGTTACAATAAATTCAGTGTATTTATGGAATAATTCTGCTAACAAAAATAAACATCTAAATTGACTAAACTTCATATTCTTACTATAACACATCAAACCATCATAGCTGAACAATGGGTCAACATGTCTGAAGAAGAGACTATAGTTGTCTCATACACCTGCAGTATAGTTGTTCTTGTCCACTGATTCAAATTTTGAAGAATTTCATTCTTGCTGGATAGTCTAGTATTAAACTATTAAAAGAGCTCTCAGCTGCACAGCGGTGAAGAGACTTTCCATTCATGTGTCCGATCCATATAGAACCATGTTGAATTCACCGTACTGCCGAACTTGAGCACTGTTTGAAGAGTTGCTGAGCACTACTCTCCAGGAGTAAGTGGAAAGCACCAATGGCTCTGCACACACACAGAAAGAAATTTTAGTTACATGTATATTTTCCCAGTCATCAATCCCTGAGCCCTGCTCTGGGCCAACTCTGACTCCACTCTGGTCCACGTGGTTCACTTAGTTTCACCTCCTATAACTGCGTGAACATGAACAGGTGAAGCAAATCAAGAACTGGAAGTTCAGTGAGATATAAACAAACATCGGGGCTCAAAGAGATGGTCTAGCTGGGAAGTTTCTGGCCCAAGTTCTATTCATAGTACCTCAGAGGGTTCCCTGAGCCCAGTGTGGAGTGATCTCTGGGCATAGAGTCAGGAATCAGTCCTTATCACTACCTTATCACTAGTGAAGGAGGATTGAGTAAAGAAATCACAAGCATCACTTCTTATCCTGTTGGTCTTCAGTTTGCTCCAGTGGGCGAAGTAACATCTCCATTTGTCCCTGTCGCATGCTAGTGTAGCCCAATAGTATCTGCTTGCTCCAGCAACACGAAGAGCCTTAAACCGTTTGTTCAGGGTTTGGACAAAGAAGTCTGACCATCTCATAGGTAGGTGTCCACACAGTCTTTTAACGTTTTGTGGAATCCAGTCGGTAACAGCTCTTGTCCAGCAGTCATCTCTAAGTTGCATTGCGTGTCTGACCCATCTGATTTTTGACACCTTGGCAAATGAGACAGTCTCCCTGATTCTTGATTGTTGATAGAGTTTGAAACTCTGGATTCCTCCTTTCACTGAGTGAAACATGATACTCCAAGCATAGTTCGATTGATTCCTTTTTGGGATTCCCGAAAAGCGTTCTCATCCTGCTTGTGTAGGGCTCAGGTCTCTGAGGCGTATGTTAGTGCAGGAAGAATGGTGGAGTCGAAAAGATGTTCTTGGAGCAGGAGGTTCTTTGTCCTCTTAACCAATTTTTCAAGGCTCTTGAGGGGTTCTATGCTGCTCTCTTTCTCCTGCGTAGTTCTGCTGCCAACACATTCCTCATTTTGAGTTCTCCACCAGGTACATATAGCTGCTGCATTCGGAGATGTTAGATCCATTGAGACCAAATGGAACATCAGGGACTAGTTCATTTTTCATGAACACTGTTTTGCTGAGATTCAGCTGCAGCCCGACCTTTCCACACTCGCGGTTGAAATCAGCCAGCATTTTTGCCACTTGGCTAATATTCGGTGTTATTAGAATGATGTCATTAGCGAAGCGGAGGTGGTGTAGTTGCCAACTGTCTATCTTGACTCCCATTCCTTCCCATTCCAGTTGTCACTGGTATCACCCTACCAAACTGCTCTCTTTACGTCAATGATCACTTCCTTTTTTAAATTTATTTATTTATTTATTTATTTATTTTTCATCAAACAGTACATTTATTCATCTATTTATGAATAAAACAACATATTTTCTTTTTGTTGATGAATTTCATTAAAACTAGTGGTTCTTAATTTTCTGCAATGTATATTGCATATAAATATTCTTACCTAAATTGTTTTTTTTTATTAGGGTTTTATTTATTTATTTTTTTAAAAATTTAATAGTTTATTTTTAATTAGTGAGTCAACGTGAGGGTACAGTTACAGATTTATACATTTTTGTGCTCATGTTTCTCCCTTACAAAGTTTGATAACCCATCCCTTCACCAGTGCCCATTCTCTACCAAAAGTAAACCCAACATCCCTCTCCCCCCTCCCCAGTCCCGTCTCCCCCCACCCCACACTGCCACTATGGCAGGGTATTCCATTTTGTTCTCTCTTTCTGATTAGGTGTTGTGGTTTGCAGTAAAGGTGTTGAGTGGCCATTGTGTTCAGTCTCTAGCCTATATTGGGCCCGCATCATCTTTCCCCCACATGACCTCCAATCACATTTTACTTGGTGTTCCCTTCTCTGAGTTGCCCAGAATGAGAGACCAGCCTCCAAGCCATGGAGACAACCTCCTGGTACTTATTTCTACTATTCTTGGGTGTTAGTCTTATAGTCTGTTATTCTATAGTCCACAGATGAGTGCAATCTTCCTATGTCTGTCTCTCTCTTTCTGGCTCATTTCACTTAGCATAATACTTTCCATGCTGATCCACTTATATGCAAACTTCATGACCTCATTCTTTCTAACAGCTGCATAGTATTCCATTGTATAGATGTACCAGAGTTTCTTCAACCAGTCATCTGTTCTAGGGCACTCGGGTTTTTTCCAGATTTTGGCTATTGTAAACAGTGCTGCGATGAACATATAAGTACAGATGTGATTTCGACTATACTTTTTGACTTTTCTGGGATATATTCCCAGCAGTGGTATTGCTGGGTCAAATGGGAGCTCAACCTCTAGTTTTTTGAGAATCGTCCATATTGTTTTCCAAAAGGGCTGAACTAGCCGACATTCCCACCAGCAGTGTAGAAGGGTCCCTTTCTCCCCACATCCTCTCCAACAGCGGTTGCTTTTGTTCTTTTGGATGTGTGCTAGTCTCTGTGGTGTGAGGTGGTATCTCATGGTTGTTTTGATCTGCATCTCTCTGATGATTAGTGATGTAGAGCACTTTTTCATGTGCCTTTTGGCCATTCGTATCTCTTCCTTGGTAAAGTTTCTGTTCATTTCTTCGCCCCATTTTTTGATGGGGTTGGATGTTTTCTTCTTGTAGAGTTCAACCAGTGCTTTATATACCCTTGATATCAACCCCTTATCTGATGGGTATTGTGTAAATATCCTTTCCCATTCTGTAGATAGTCTTTGTATTCTGGTCGTGTATCTTTTGCGGTGCAGAAGCTTTTTAGTTTGATGTAGTCCCATTTGTTGATCTCTGTTTTTACTAGATTGCTTAGTTCCGTGTCATCTTTGAAGATACCTTTATCTTCAATATCCTGGAGGGTTTTGCCTACCTTGTCTTCAATGTACCTTATGGTTTGTGGTCTGATGTTGAGGTCTTTAATCCGTTTTGATCTGTCTTTTGTGCATGGTGTCAGATCGAGTTCTAAGCCCATTTTTTTGCATGTGGTTGTCCAGTTGTGCCAGCACCATTTGTTAAAGAGGCTTTCCTTGCTCCACTTCACATCTCTTGCTCCCTTATCAAAGATTAGATGATCATACATTTGGGGTTGTGTGTAGGGATATTCCACCCTGTTCCATTGGTCTACAGCTCTGCCTTTGTTCCAGTACCATGCTGTTTTAATTGTTACCGCTTTGTAGTAGAGTTTAAGGTTGGGGAGGGTGATGCCTCCCATCATCTTTTTCCCAAGAATTGTTTTAGCTATCCGTGGGCGTTTATTGTTCCATATAAATTTCAGGATTGCTTGCTCCGTTTCTTTGAAGAATGCCATGGGTATCCCTATAGGGATCGCGTTAAATCTATATAATTCTTTGGGGAGTATTGCCATTTTGACAATGTTTATTCTCCCTATCCATGAGCAGGGGATATTTTTCCATTTCCTCACGTCCTCTTTTATTTCATGAAGTAGCGTTTTATAGTTTTCTTTGTAGAGGTCCTTTACTTCTTTAGTTAAGCTGATTCCAAGGTATTTGATTTTCTGGGGCACAATTGTGAACGGGATTGCTTTTTTCATGTCCCTTTCCTCTGTCTCATTGTTTGCATATAGGAAGGCCATGGATTTCCGGGTATTGATTTTATAGCCTGCGACTTTACTGTATAGGTTAATTGTTTCTAAGAGTTTCTTACTAGAGCTTTTAGGTTTCTCTAGGTATAGTATCATATCGTCTGTGAATAGTGAGAGCTTGATTTCTTCCTTTCCAATCTGAATCCCCTTAATATCTTTTTCTTGCCTGATGGCTATTGCTAATACTTCCAGTACTATATTAAAGAGAAGTGGTGAGAGTGGACATCCTTGTCTTGTCCCCGAATGATCACTTCCTTTTAGAATAGTGAGATTGTGGTGAATCCATAATACAGCTCGCAGAGGATATTGATGTACTGAGTTTGAATGCCCTGTTTGACTGGGGTTTCAATGTCTGCTTAAGTCTCAACAGAATCAAAGACCTTCTTTAAATCGATGAACATTAGACAGAGCAGCATCTTGAACTCTCACGAAACTTCAGTGAGCTTGGTCACTGTGCGGATATGGTCAATCATGCTGAATCTTTTTTGGAACCCGACTCTCTCACATGGTGTCCTTCATCTAGTGTTCTGCCTAATCTATTCAGAATGACTCGAGTCAACAACTTGAAGAAGATGGACAACAGGCAGATTGGGCGATAGTTGCCGATGTCATGGATGTCTCTTTTCTTGTACAACAGAATGGTCCTGTGGTTTTCCACTTGGACAAAAACTTGCATTCGTACAGATAGTGTACAAGGAGCTGAGACAGTGTATTGGCGAGTACTGATGGCAGATTTTTCAGGTGTTCGGTTCTGACCTTGTCTGGACTGGGTGCTGTATGTGACTTTATCGACAAAATGGCATGTTGGATTTCGGAAAGGAGGACGTTGGGAATGACATATTCATCCTGCAGAATTGGTCATTGGTCATTTGGTCAATTTGGTACGTGGCTGTCGAAGATATCATAGTAGAAGTTGTGAATAATCCTCTCCATTTCCTTTCTGCAAGATGTGATAGATCCATCAGGACGTCGGAGGACAGTCATCTTGGTCCTGCAGTTTGCAAAGGACAGGAGAGAATTGCGAATACATTTGCCAGCTTCTGCCACATTGGCCAACACTGCTGCCCTTCTCTCTTTCAGGTATTCCTTTATCACTTCTCTGCACAGCTTTGCGAGCTCAGGCGTTAGCCTGTGATTGCCTGAGGCTCTTGCCTAACCACGTTGGCGAATGAGCTCGAGAGTTTCCAAAGACAGGCGTTTCCTGTCTTTTTCCTGTTTGTGGCTTTCCCACTCTCAGCTTTCTCGCAGTCATGGAGGTGCTGAACCAGTCGATCATATTCTTCATCAATGTTGTCAACAATGGCATCTTCCCACGTTGCCGCAATAGTGCCAAAGAACTCCCATTTGGTGGTCTTCTGGGAGTTCTCTTCTTAAACTTAAATTTTGCAGGCCTTTCTCCCAACTCTGTGAAGTAAAATCTTGCACGAAGGAGACGGTGGTCCAATACCGTTTGGAATATTGGGACAACAGTGACATGGGTCAGGAAAAACCTTCGATTGAATATGATGTGGTCAATTCGTCGTGGAGCTCTCCACCGGGAGACTCCCATGTCCAACATTTAGATTTGACCTTCTGAACTCTGAGTTACCATGGATGGTCTTGGTCAACATGATGAACTCAGACCGTCTCTCACCCTGTTCGTTCCATTCTAAGCCATGGGTCCTGATGTGGAGTTCTTCAGGCGACCTTTTCGGTCCTATATTGGCATTAAAATCACTGACAATAATCTTGTAGAAAGTGTGGTTTTCTTTATAGAACTTCTCCAGCTCCATGTAAAACTTCTGAATTTCTTCTTCATCGTAGTTGGATGTTGATGCATAGACAACAAAGATAGAAAGTGCCAGCAGTGAGCCACATCTATTCAAGCATAATCATCCAATTTGGATTGTTAGGCATTTGAATGAATCAATGGCATGGCCAAGTTCCTGTTGACAAGGACACAGAGGCCACCAACACCTTTGATGTCGCATGTTCCTTGGAACAGTTCTCCAGTGTCGAAAATGGCGTGATGTGATTGATGCTTTCTCATTTTGGTCAGACCAATGATTTCATACTTGATCTTCTGTACTTGTACCATCAGATCCTCGATGGTTATTTCCAATGCCAGCATTCGTGCATTGAAAGTACAGTCATTTTAGTCCTTCTTCATTCTGGCAGTCTAGTTCGTCTCTCAGATTTTATCAGCCTCTCCTTGCTCATTCTTCTGTCCACTGGGAGAGTCTCATGTCCAACCTTTAGATTTGGCCTTCTGGAACTGAGTTACTATGGATGGTCTTGGTTGACATATGAACTTAGACAGTCTCTCACCCTGTTCTTTCCATTCTAGGCCATGGTTCCTGATGTGGAGTTCTATGGGTGGCCTTATCAGTCCTATATTGGCATTAAAATCTCCGACAATAATCTTCTCAAAGGTGTGGTGTTATTTATAGAAATTCTCCAGCTCCATGTAGAATTTCTCAATTTCTTTTCTTTTTGGGTCACACCTGGTGATGCACAGGGGTTACTCCTGGTTCTACACTCAGGAATTACTCCTGGCGGTGCTCAAGGGACCATATGGGATGCTGGGATTTGAACCCGGGTCGGCCGTGTGCAAGGCAAAAGCCCTAACTGCTGTGCTATCGCTCCAGCCCCAGAATTTCTCAATTTCTTCTTCATCACATTTGAATGTTGGTGCGTAGACAACGAAGATAGAAACTGCTGGCAGTGAGCCACATCTATTCAAGCGGAATTGATTCAAGTTGTTAGGCATTTGAATGAATCAATGCTCATGGCCAAGTTCGAGTTGACAAGGACAGCGACGCCACCAATGCCTCTGTTGTCGCATGTTCCTTGAAACAGTTCTTCTCCAGTGTCGAAAATGGCGTTATATGATCGATGCCTTCTTGTTTTGGTCAGAAAAATGATTTCGTACTTGATTTTTACACACTTGCACCATAAGCTCCTCAATGGCTATTTCCGATGCCAGCATTTGTGCATTGAAAGTACAGTCATTTTAGTCCTTCTTCATTTTGGCAGTCTAGTTCGTCTTTCAAATTTTATCAGCTTCTCTTTGCTCATCCTTCTTAACACTGCCGTATTCGGGGCTCTTTCATTTTCAGGGCAATGAGGCCCATTGTTGTTACTGTTTTTGGCATATGGATTATGCCACTGGTAGGTTGTCATTGCTGTGCTGTGGGGGCGGGGTACTCCCAGTTTCTTTCCTTGCTCTCTGAGAGGGATGGAGGCTTTTAGGGCAGCCCCCAATTGGCCTTACAGGTGTTCCCATGGTTCACACCATATTTGAACCCCATCAAATATGGTGTGGAAAATATGGAAAATGGGTATTAAGTGTCTTATGGTGTGTTCAGAAAGCATCCTGGAGTGGTGCGGTCGCTGGGTAGTGAAGGTAGTGGAGGTCAGCCGGTGAGGTATTTTATCTGGTGCCAGTAGGGTGGGACCTTTGGGTTTGATCCCTGGGGCGCTGGAGATTGGAGGAGGCAGACAGAGGATCTTGTTTCCAGTTCTTGTTGAGCCTGGAGTATAAGACTGCAAAGTTCTGCTTTACCTGTGGGGCTTCACTCGTACTTGAGATTCGACCTGAGTGCCCAGAAAGTGGCCTGGAGTGTGGCGGTAGCTGGGTAGTGGAGGTAGTGGAGGTCGGCTGGTGAGGTATTTATCTGTGCCTATAGGGTGGGGTGTCTGGGTTTGATCCCTGGGGCATGACAGGTTAGAGGAAGCCACAGAGGATCTTGTTTCTGGGTCTAGGGTCTCAGGTCTCATTGAGCCTGGAGTGAACATCATGAATAACTGAATATAATTGCCTAGTGATTTCTGACCAATTTGGGTTGGGGAGCAGGAGAGGTTGGTGGGACAGGGCTGGATCATGGCCCTGGCGACTATGTGCAAAGGAATCTGTGAATTTTATTCCCTTAGTGAAAATAAAAAACATTCTCCTGAATATGCTGTCTATTCAGTCCCTCACTCTCCATCTATCCCAGACCCCCATATGTCTGGGTCTTGATCCTACCCTAGAAATGGGGGTGGGGTGGGAAATAAAGCTTCCTGACCACAAAGAAGTTGGTCCGGAATATTGGAAGCCTGGTCTTTTATAATTATGACCAGAAATGCAAGTGTCATCACTGAATCATAGTTTGTTTGTTCCGGTTGGTCTTTTGGGCCAAAGTGCCTTGAGCTTCATTTGCTGTCCCGGGTAGAGCAAGAAAGGAGAACAGAGGGTCCCAGAGGGCCTGTTTCCTGGCCGGCCACCAAGTAGTCGCTCTGAGCACCCTGAACCTCCGTGGTCTTCACCATGTGAGCAGTGGAGTTGCTCCATGACAGAGGCCAGTGTGGCAGATCCTCACCTGAGACATACCAAGCACCACTGTTGAAAGATTTATCTTACTTTTCCCCCATTGAGAATAATGCTTGCCATAGACTTATGGTAGATGGCTTCGACTATCTTTTTTTTTTCTTTTTGGGTCACACCCAGTCATGCTCAGGGGTTACTCCTGGCTTTGCACTCAGGAATTACTCCTGGCAGTGCTTGGGGGACCATATGGGATGCCGGGGATCGAACCCGGGTCGGCCGCGTGCAAGGCAAACGCCCTACCCACTGTGCTATCGCTCCGGCCCCCGGCTTCGACTATCTTGAGGAAAGTTCCTCCAAAACCCATTTTGGTGAGGGTATTCATCACGAATGGATGTTGGATCTTGTCAAATGCTTTCTTTGCATCAATTGATATGATCATATGGTTTTTATCTTCACTTTTGTTGATATGATGGATTATGTTGATTGATTTCCAAATGTCAAACCATCCTTGCATCCCCAGGATGAATCCCACTCAGTTATGGTGAGCATTATACAGATTCAACACGATCCCTATAAAGATACCCATGACATTCTTCAAAGAAATGGATCAAGCAATTCTGAAATTCATATGGAACAACAATGCCCACGGATTGCTAAAACAATTCTTGGGAAAAAGACAATGGGAAGCATCACCCTCCCTAATCTCAAACTTTACTACAAAGCGGTAATAATCAAAACAGCATGGTACTGGAACAAAGGCAGAGCTGCAGACCAATGGAACAGGGTGGAATATCCCTACACACAACCCCAAATGTATGACCACCTAATCTTTGATAAGGGAGCAAGAAATGTGAAGTGGAGCAACAAAAGCCTCTTTAACAAATGGTGCTGGCACAACTGGACAACCACATGCAAAAGAATGGGCTTAGACCATGACACCATGCACAAAAATCAGGTCAAAATGGATTAAAGACCTCAACATCAGACCACAAACCATAAGATACATTGAAGACAAAGTTGGCAAAACCCTCCACGATATTGAAGCTAACAGTTTCTTCAAAGATGACATGCAACTGACCTACCAAGAGGAAACAGAGATAAACAAATGGGACTACATTAAACTAAGAAGCTTCTGCACTGCAAAAGGTATAGTGACCAGAATGCAAAGACAGTCTACAGAATAGGAAAGGATATTCACCCAATACCCATCTGATAAGGGGTTGATATCAAGGGTATATAAGGCAGTGGTTGAACTCTACAAGAAGAAAACATCCAACCCCATCAGAAAATGGTGTGAAGAAATGAACAGAAACTTTCCCAAGGAAGAGATACAAATGGCCAAGAGGCACATGAAAAAGTGCTCTACATCACTAATCATTAGGGAGACGCAGATCAAAACAACCATGAGATACCACCTCACACCACAGAGACTGGCACACATCCAAAAGAACAAAAGCAACCACTGTTGGAGAGGATGTGGGGAGAAGGGGACACTTCTACACTGCTGGTGGGAATGCCGACTGGTTCAGCCCTTCTGGAAAACAATATGGATGCTTCTCAAAAAATTAGAAATTGAGCTCCCATTTGACCCAGCAATACCAGTACTGGGAATATACCATGAAGAAGCAAAAAAGTATAGTTGAAATGACATCTGCACTTATATGTTCATCGCAGCACTGTTTACAATAGCCAGAATCTGGAAAAAACCCGAGTGCCCGAGAACAGATGACTGGTTAAAGAAACTCTGGTACATCTATACAATGACAATGGAATACTATGCAGCTGTTAGAAAAAATAAAGTCATGAACTTTGCATATAAGTGGATCAACATGCAAAGTATCATGTTAAGTGAAATGAGTCAGAAAGAGAGAGACAGAAAGATTGCACTCATCTGTGGAATATAAAATAACAGAATGGGAGACTAATATCCAAGAATAGTAGAAATAAGTACCAGTAGGTTGGCTCCATGGCTTGGAAGCTGGTCTCACATGCTGGGGAAAAAGGCAGCCCAGTTAGAGAAGGGAACACCAAGTAAAATGTGGTTGGAGATCCCGCGTGGGAAGGGAGATGTGTGCTTAAAGTAGACTAGAGACTGAACACAATGGCCACTCAATCCCCCTATTGCAAACCACAACACCCAATTGGAGAGAGAGAGAGATCAAAAGGGAATACTCTGACACAGAGGCAGGGTGAGGTGGAGGGAGATGGGGTTGAGGGGTGGGAGGAATGCTGAGTTTATTGGTGGTGGAGAATGGGCACTGGTGGAGGGATGTATTTGTAACATTGTATGAGAGAAAAACAAGTTCTAAAATGTGTGAATCTGTATCTGTACCCTCATAGTGATTCACTAATTAAAGAATAAAATAAATTAAAAAGAAATTTATCTTACTTATTGTTTTTAGGGAAACAAGGGAGTTTTTAATGAAGAGAACTTATTTCAAAAGGCGCATAAGGGTGGACGTTTCTCCCTGGAGTGGGCGCTGGCTGTTCCCGGAGGTGCTCAGGGCTGACACGTGAGGTGGAGGGAAAAATCGAGCTTGAGGAGTGAAAGTCATTCGGAAAGTTTCAGAAACAATGAAAATAAGAACAAACGGAAGAAAAAGTGTTTTCTTTTTAAATTTGTTTTTAATTGTGTTTCAGGGCCACATCTGACATTGCTCACTCCTGCCTCCGGTGACCCCATGGGCTATCGGGACAGAAGGCCCAAGCCCTCTCCACTGACCTACCTGTTCTGGTCCCCAACCAGAGAGAACGTGTCAGAGCCAGAAGGAGCCCCAGTTTTCCAGCAGATCTCATGAAACGTGTGTGACCACCACAGTTTTAGCTCCGTTGCAGGGACACTTGGAGCCCAGGGTCAGTCTCTAGCAGTAGGGCATGGTGTCATCCCTGGAATGTCCCGAGGCTGGCCTACCTATGTCACGAGCCTACCTGGCCACCTTTCATGTCTGAGGCCGTTTAAAATGGAGTCAGATATAAAAGGTTTCCCTATTCAAGGAGACGTTGGGGCTCATTCTTTTTCCTTTCATGGTACAAGTTTTGGGCCTCATCTGGCAGTGTTCACAAGTCACTCCTGACACTTCACTCAGGAATCAGCATACTGGCACTGTTCAGTGTGCCCTATGCTCTGATTAATAGCATGAAGGCATATACTCATCCCTCTGCCTGGTGGGAGAAGGGGGAACTGGGTGTGTTTTTCATGTACTTGGGACTCAAAAGCATTGGTCAGAGCATCTCATTTTCAATTGTTCCTGGTTCAGCCATAAGGAACGGGGTTTCAGGGAGGTGCAGAGCTTGTTACTTTTTCCTGTCTTTTTTTTCTCCCTTTGTTTTCTTTTTGCTTTAAGGGTCACAACCTACGATCCTCATGGAGTCATTTCTAGCTGTATGCTCTATGACCACTCCGAGTGGTGCTCAGGGAATCATATGGGATGCTGGGAATAAATCCAGGTCGACCACTTGCAGGACAAATGCTTCTGGTGCTATTTCTTCTGCCCCAAGGTGCAGAATTTTCAGAGTAGTGAGGACTGGGGTCGGGTTGGGGCAGGGAATGAGGGACACACTAGGGCTGGGCCAGAGAGTGTCCTGCAACCAAAAGTGCAATCTGGGTAGGAAGTAGGTTGGACACTTCTAGGGTGTTTCCGAAGGCCTCTCATAATGCAATCTAGGATCACCATTGGCCACCATACCTTTATTGATTTTTTGAATTATGTAGTTTGGGGGATACAGCTGGCAATGCTCATGGGTGACTCCTCCTGCCTCTGCACACAGGTGTCACTCCTAGCAGTACTCATGGAACCACATATAGGATGCTGACAATTGAACCTGGATTGGAGACTTGCAAGACAATCACTGCACCCACTGTTCTATGTCTTTAACTCCTTTGCACAGAACCTTTATTTTTTAATTGTCAGTTTTGTGCTTCAGCACGCAGAACTCATATCTTACTTTTGTATCTGAGCTTAGGCATTATCCCTGGCAGTCCTGGAGTGGGGATCCTATGTGGTGTTGGGTATTGACCCCACCTTAACTGCTTGAAAGAAGAGCATTTTGTTAACGGTACTTTCTTCGCAAACCCTATATGACATTACTTTTTCCCCAGAAAAAGAATTTCTGCATCAGCTGACAATTCTGAGCATTCCCTACTGTCCATATCTCCCATACCAAGGGCATCCAGTGTTGTTGGGGTGAGTACCTGCAGAAAGGGGGGTTTCCAGGGACCAGCTGCAACAGGTTTTCAATGTCTCACTCAAGGGGCCAGTGCAGTAGGACAGACAGGAGGGCAACTGTCTTGTGCACTGGCACACCATAGCTCCCCCTCAGCATCATCAGGTATGGCTCCATTCCCAGCCCCCAGATGTGTCCAGAATTTATCTTGACACATGAGCATTATTTGAAATTTGGGGGTTGGGGAGAATCTCTCCTGCAATTTCTTTCCCCTGTTTGCTACAAATTTGGAGGTGGTCAGGGTTTCTGCCCTTCTTTCCATAATCTCTGAGATGCAGGGGAGCCCTGATGCGTCCCCACCAGTAAAACAGGTGCTGAGCCCTCTGATTTCCTTTTTACTGTGTCTATCTCACTCCTAGGGGAGCATATCGAGTTGAATTTGGGGCCAGATCTGGCAATGTCTGAGTGCTGCTCTCTGCTCTGTGCTCAGGGAACCAGAGGACAGTGGGTACCATGGCTTCCAGCTGGCCAGCAGGTTCTCCTGCCTGGTTTGCTCTCCCCTGCCTCTCTGTTCCTACCTTCATTGGAAGTTCTTAGATGTGAACATTCAGGAATACATTCAACAAGAGACTGTCAAGAGGAGAAAGAACACTTGTACACTCGGAGCAAAATTATAGACTTAGACCATACAAATTTGTTTTAGGATAGATATAAGTTTTCTTCTCCTTTTCTTTCATAAAATCACATAGCCATAAGAGAAATATCACATATAATCACTGAAAACTTGGCCTGTAATCTCTGAACACTTCCAGTGTCGCCCCCACCAAAAAAATCCAAAAGAGCTGACCCTGGAGAATATACTACTGAATGTGACACCTATGCTACTCTTGGCAGATAACTTTCTTATTTTGGGGACAGGGGCATTGGATGTGGTGGCTTCTGTTGAACCATGAGTCAAGAGTCCTACAGGCACATATGTCCACACACAACTTTAGGTCACCAGCTAAACATTGAGTGTCCCTTTCTTGTCCCTAGTATCATGGGTTATGGGGTCCAGCGTAGGGTGGCGAGTGTTTCATGTTTTGTGCCACACCCAGTGTCCTCTTTTGTGTCCGACTGAGACTGTTCTAATGTGTTACTCTCTGCAGTGCTGCAGGGTTGCTGGGCCAGTGGTACTGTGATTGGCCATAGGGTGAGTGTGTTGTGCAAGGCTGGCACCTCCAGGAACGTCGTAATATAGCGTCCGCACATTGTAGCAAAGCTGGCTGCCTTAGACTGATTTCTGGGTCCCCTCAGCTAGGAGTACGCGTGGAGAGGAGAGACCCTGAGCCCCTCTAGGACCCTTGGAGGTCCTGTTCTTTTGTCCCAGAAAACAAATTGGAGTCAGGCTGTGACTCCTTCCCCCTGTTTATGTCTACTTAGGACATGGTGATCTTCCCCGACATGGCCGTTACCTTCATCCTGGAGGGGTGGACATACCGACAAACCTCTCAGATAAAGCTCCTCAGAGACATGATTCTGGAGACCTACCAGCACCTGTGGGCTTTCGGTGAGAGCTATATGGTCTGGGGAACACCCTGCCAACACAGACCTACATGAATTCCTGGGTTGCTGCCAGCATGTGTGTTTAACAGGGATTGTGATCTGAGTAGTTCCTTCTATTTCTAAATCAATTTACTTCTTGTACTATACATTTCACTGTGTTTTTTACGGATTTGCTTTTGATTTTTTTCTGGGGTCAAGACCACACTCCAGCTCTCCTGTGCTAAATGATTGCTCCTTGGAGTGCTCAGGGACTCTGGGGCTACTGAATGTTGAACATGGTTGCCAGCTTCAGCGGTTGGTGCCTTAGCCCCAGTACAATTGCACCATGCCACCAAGTTCAAGAATTTTGTTTTCTTCACCCAAGAATAGTTGTATATATTACCAGGAGGTTGGCTCCATGGCTGGGAAGCTGACCTCACATGCTGTGGGAAAAGGCAGCCCAGACAGATAAGAGAACACCAAGTAAAATGTGATTGGAGATCATGCGTGGGAAGGGAGATGTTGCTGAAAGAAGACTAGAGACTAAAAACGATGGCCACTCAATACCCCTATTGCAAACCACAACACCCCAAAGGAGAGAGAACAAAATGGAATTCCCTGACAGAGACTGGGTGGGGTGGGGGGAATTGGATTGGGGGTGGGTGGGATACTGAGTTTATAGGTGGTAGAGAGTGGACAGTGGTGGTGGGATGGTTCTTGAATATTGTATTAGGGAAACACAAGCATGAAAATGTGTAAATCTGTAATTGTACCCTCATGGTGATTCACTAATTAAAAAATAAATTAATTAAAAAAAAGAATTTTGTTTCATATTCTTTTAACTTGGCTTTGGGTTTACACATGGTAATGCTCAAGTTTTTCTTGCCTATGTATTTAGGAATTACTCCTGGCTGTGCTCTGTGACCATCTGAGCTGCCCACCCATATGTGTGGGCTGCGCATTTGCTTCCCCACTGTAATATCTCTCCCACCACAGTTCATTTATTTCTTTGGCCCGTCCCTTCAGACTCTGCTCTATTTCAGTGCTCAAAGTCACTTGAATTATGCTTGGGAGAATTCATCAGGACTCAGAGTTTGCTCCTGGGTTCTGCACTCAGGGATCATTCCTGGCTGGCTTGAGGGACCCTAGGGAATGTTGGAAATCGAAGCTGAATTAGCCATGAGCAAGGCAAGTGTTGCATTCATGTGCTGTCTTTCTGGATACTTTTTTTTAAATTGAGATGTCTTGCCATCTTTGGCCATTTTTAGACTATTAAGCTTTTGATTTTACAGCCTTCAGTGATAAATTTGACAGGGGCTCAAGAGAGTCCATGTGGTGCTGGGCTAAAGTGATAGTAGAGTGGGAAAGGTGATTGTCTTTTAAGCAATAGACATGGGCTCGATTCTCGGCATCCCATGGGGTCCCTGTGAGTTTTCGGGTGGGGGTCCGCAGTGGAGGAATATAGAGATGGGGTACCACAGATTTATGATCAAAATGGCCCATTTATTCAGAGCTGAAAGTATATTAGAGAACATCTGAAGAGGGTTGAGATACAGGACTGCATTTGGGTGTCAGGGAAATTTACACTTGATCTTAGCTAAAAGGCCGAGAAGCGATGTGTGAGGGTCATTTACAGACATAAAGCGTTGCAATGGAGTCATTTCTCTTGGGGGGGATTAACTCAAGAAGACATTTTGTCTGAAATCTCTATGGTTATTTTTCCTTTAGTTTTACATATTCAACAAGTAAGTTTATTTCTTATTAACACTTGCAGTTATTTGGACCAAATACAAGCGGGGCCCTGAGGGCAAACAAGATTTTTACCGTAAATCCCAGACTAAGTATTCAGTCTAGATCAGCTTTTCCTTCTCCTTGGGGGTCCTGTTCCTTAAGTCATAAGACTTTCATCAAGACTGTGATTTGATGTTTTCTACTAGACTGTCCCTTTTTGATGCTGAATAGCATTACGACTCTCCCCAGGTCATTCCAAGACCCACATCAGAACACCCCCTTGTTGGGTGTTAGGAACTATGGCAACAGAAGCTTTGTCACTAATCTGTTATTCTATCTCTGTGGGGACAGGAAATTCTGGGTGAAGCCTTCAGTGATCTCCTGACTTGGAGGAGGAGCTCAGAGGCATGTGTTCAGATGAGTGTCTGAGGACACTCCCTGGCTCGGGCCCTGGGCAGTATTGGGTGCCCTGAGCACATGGGAAATTGGCTACTGACCCCAGGGGCCTCAGACTCCTCTATCCAGGCCTCTGTGCTGCTCTCACACTTCTATTGCCTTGTCTGGACTCTCCCTCAAAAATGACCCTGAACTTTACTTTCTTGGCATTGTCATTATACATCCTGACGTGTCAGTCGATAAGATTTACAGCCCTTGGTCCCCCCATCTGTACCTTACCAGCCTGGCTGCACTGCCTAGAGTGTTGTGGTGCCTGCAAAATATCATCTGCTTTTTTCTGTAGTGAATTGTGCATATTAAAAAAATAATACGTGAAAGGAGGGCCTTGGTGGCGGCTCTCCCCCTCACCACCTGTGTTCAGTGGTCTCGTACCGCTTCCCCAACACTGGGGCCACAGATGGTGATAGGCAGGCACTCGAAGGAAGGAACGAAGGTCTGGTGGGTGCTATCAATTGCAATTTATCCCAATGTCATATTCATTCCCCTATGGTTCTCCTGCTTTTCTCTCTCTATGCATCCCCCCTCCCACTCTTACACAGCCTACTTTATATAGATATCATGTAGGGTGGGGATACAGAGGTGGTGTTGAATATTAACCAATCAACAGAGGTTAGGAAACTCCACGAGGATATGAACTCAAGGACAAAATCTCATCTAAATATATTACTCCAGATTACTAGGAGGGCCCCTCAAGGACGGGATTCCATCCAGGGTGTGTTGTTTTCTTCTTTTCTCAGCTAGTAATCCACTTAAATAGTTGTAGTAAATTTGCTTCTAATATTTCTAGCAATTCCATTTTGTATGAGCACTATAAGAGATATATCAAGCTTAAAGTTTGGTTCTTCCTGAGGACATCTCACGATAGATTCCAGACCACAGTCCTCACGCCAGGTTAGTCTTCCTAACCCCAGCAGACTTTTTCTTCAATTATCTCTTTTGGGTCATGAGAGTTTGTCCATGACCATGCTCATAACTTATAATTAAGTATTGTGGCACTTTGACCTGGCCCATTTCGATGCCAGGGTATCTCATAGCTTGCCCTGCGTCCTTGCAGTTCCTCCTCAGAACCCTGCTTTTGGGGTGCTTGAACTAAGAGAAACTGTGGCTTAAGTCATGAAAGCAGATGTCTAGGAGTGAATATTATTCGGAGTCAATTGACTCACAAATTACAAAAGCATAATATTAACTATCTTGTTGTGTCTATACAAAAATGACAGTGCTTTCAAGTAAACTGTGCAAAAGACATAAGAGAAGGATAAAAGTAATATTTAACTTTCAAGTTCAGTGTCCTTAGAATGATTTGAACTTACAGGTTATCAGAATCTGATTAGAGGGAAAGAGTGATTCACTGGTTGGGGAGGAGAGCACAGAAAAGAGGTTACACATAAAAAAGGGTATGGGAGTGACTCAGGAGCGCTACATTGGGTGTAACCCAGTAAACCTAAGCTCCCTGTGGCAAGGGAGAAAGGACAAAGCAATGTTCACCTGCAGTGAATGACTGAGCCACCGTACCAAAGCTAGTTTGGGCCTGAGTTAATAGTACAGTGGGGACTGTGCTTACCGAAAACTTGGCCAGCCCATTCAGTAACCTGCAGCCCATACGTGCCCTGAATATCAAAACTGGGTATTGTCAAAAAGCAAAACCTAAACATCTTTTTTTTGTGTTTACCAAATTTTTATTTATTTATTTATTTTTTGTCATCTGGACTTTATTGATCTAATAAAATTACATTAAGAATTGAAATGAATTATACATTATTGTGCTCATGTTTCCCCCATACAAAGTTCGAGAACCCATCCGTTCACCAGTGCCCATTCTCTACCACCAGTAAACCCAGCATCTCTCCCACCCTCCCCAGTCCCGTCTCCCCTGCCGCCCCACACTGCCACTATGGCAGGGTATTCCCTTTTGTTCTCTCTCTCTGATTAGGTGTTGTGGTTTGCAATAAAGGTGTTGAGTGGCCATTGTGTTCAGTCTCTAGTCTACATTCGACATGCATCACCCTTCCCCTGCATGACCTCCGACCACATTTTACTTAAAACCTAAACACCTTGTGTGGATTGCCCTGCTGCTCATAGTGATCCTCTCATCAGATATTCTGTTTGCTATGCGTCTGTTGGGATTGTGAGAACCACCGAGATGTCCTCCACTCACACTGCCTGAGTCAACTACATTTCTTTCGACAAATTCAAAGTTTGATTTCAGAACTCAAACCATCAATTCAGGTTTTGGCATTGCAGCAATTTGATTTGGGAATGGCGCCACTAAGTATGAGCGAGCTGGTCAAATTTGCAAATTTGGAACAGATATTATGGTGACACTATACTCAGTGGACCAACAATGTCACTTTTAAGGTGGAGGACTGGGCACTGCAGAGAGGAAATCTAGAACCTAATGCTTGGGGTAGATGCCCTTAGCTTCACTGGGTGGTGAAATCACTGCTCAAAACCGAAAGAAATTTCTATTTTTCTGCATCAAAAATTTTTAATTTCATTTAATTGAAGCTGGTAACTGTTTTAAAATAACTAATTTGGGGTTGGAGCCTTATTACAGTGGGTACTGAGTTTGCATTGTATGCAACTGACCTGGGTTCAATTCCCAGAGTCCCATATGGTCCCCTCGGCACTTCCAGGAATATTTCCTGCGTGCAGAACCAGGACTAACTCCTGTGTGTCGCTGGGTGTGACCCAAAAAACGGGTGTTTTTTTGCCCAGCTGGGCCCAGGAGTGACCCTGGTCCTCAGGAGAGAGCACCCAGTTGCTCATTCCTGTGTGCCCTGCGGAAGGAGAATGAAGTTTTGTCCATGCTGAGTGCCTGTGGCTTCCCCCATTGTAGAGCCACTTTCAGGGCTGTGGTCGTCTTGATGCCAGCCTGCATCGGCACTGATGCCCTGAGAAACGGGGCTCAGACTTAGCTCTTGGCTGAGACTCTGGGGACCTTCCTGTGGGGCCCAGCGAGGAGTCCCAGGGCTGAGCCCAGGCCTCCTGTTTCCACAGGCAGCCTGGATCCCAACTTGCTTTTGCATAAGTAGGAGAGGAAGGAGCATCTGGCAGTGTCTTTCCAAGATGGGTCTGTGAGGTGGTTCCTGAAGGTACGGCTGGTCAGTGTGAATCTGGATTCAGTGCAGGGACATCTGTTCAGGACCCTGGGGATTGTGTACCTGTCTAGTGCTCTCAGCTCTCATTCTCCCCCCAGATCTTTGCAGTGAGACTCCAGTTTATCCTCAGGAATAACAGATGCTGGAGATGATGGTGACACGCTAACACACTGTCTGAGGGTGAGGGAGAATGACACAATGACATGTTACAGTGACTGCAGTGCACAGTCTTCAGGACAACTGAGTTTTTTTCAGGAGGGATCCCTGAATAGGCTACTGGCATATTCACAAACTCTCAAACTTTCTCCTACTTGAGGCCATGTTTGTGTCTGTTTTGTTGTATTTGTCTTTTGGGCCACACCCAGAGGTCCTCAATGTGTACCCCCAGCTCAGTGCCCAAGGATCACTCACTCCTGCCATGTCTAGGGGATCTTATGAGGTGTCATGGGTCCAAGTCTGACTTCTTGGATCTGTTTTGTTTTGTTTTAGGAGGTGATAAGGGCCCACACCAAGCAATTCTCAGGATTCCTCCTGGCTCAGAACTCTGGAATTTTACCTGGCAGTGCTTGGGGGACCATATGGGACAGTGGGGATCACCAGCCCTACTCACTGTCTTTGGGTCCATTGTCCTGTTACTCCATCCTACTGCTTTGTTTTCTTTTGTATTTATAATTGTGCCACAGTGGAGTGCTCAGGGCTTCCTCTTGGCTCTGTGATCCTGATTCACATTCCAGGACATGCGTTTCCCCTATTTTATCCTTCCTGTTATGGAGAACCTTGCCCGCTCAGTCACAAAGTCCTCTTGCTCTTGCTACCTCTGTGAGTAAAATGCATTTTCTCTTTGTAAAGTGCAGAAAGTTGAAAAATTAGATATTCTTTTTTTCTATTGAGTATTTAACTCACTTATTAATTTTCATTTTTCGTTTGGGGGCCACAGCCAGCAATGCTCTGGGCTTACTCCTGACTCTATTCAGGAATCATTCCTGGTGGCTTTGGGGGAGGGACCCTGTGGAATGCAGAGGATCAAACCAGGGTCAACTGTGTGCAAGGCAAGTTCCCTCCTGTGTGTTTTCTTGCTCTCACCCCAGGACCTAATGTTGATTTGTTCTACTAGATTTCTGTTTAATATTATAATATTTTTGGTTAGAGTGAACCAAGTGGCCTGAGGGAGAGAACAGCAGCATTGCCTTGCCTGAGAGTGATGGCAACCCAGATTCCAACCCGCTTCTGCATCCCGGAGAGGAAGAATCGTCTGCCAATGTCTCCTCTTTTGTGTCTGCCCTTGTGTATCCAAGGGTGCAGCTGGTCAGGTCATTTCTTGCTCCAAAGCAGGGACTTGCAGTCAGGGCCCTGGGGGGTGTGCTCCTGTCTGGTGCTCACAACTCTGACTTCTCCTCCAGGTCTTTGCACGGAACCTCTTGTTGACCTTTGGAATGACAGAGTCTGGAGATGTTGGTGATTTGCCATCTGACACACTTTCCCCAGGTATAGGAGAGTGACATGGTGATATCACGTAGTGACTGGGCCATCTCTCTTTGTAAGTTTCAGGAAGGAGATGTGGGATGTGTTGCTGGTCGGTGATAAGTTTTGGGGTATCGGACTGTACGTAGGTGTGATTGATCATTTACAGAAGTAAAGCACTTTGTATAGAGGCAATTTTCCTGGAGGGATTAACTCAAGATGATGCTCTTTCTCCCAGGTACATCTATAATGGTATTTTCTTTCCTTTCTGTACATATTAAACAATTAAGTTTAGTTCTTACCATTACTTGCATTTATTTGGATAAACACAGTAAGAGATATGGGTTCCAAAACTTTGTTCTCGGGGCTCTGAGGGCCAGCCTGCTGGGCTTTACCATATATCCCAATCTGGGTTCTCAGGCCATTTCAGCTTGTTATTATGCATGAGATCTGTCTCTTAAGTCATAACAGCGTTCATGAGTGCCGTCCTTTCAAGCTTTCTAGACTGCCCCATTTTGATGGCAGGGTAGCTTGGTCGCTCTCTCTAGGTCTATCCCAGTCCCATGGCAGGATCTCCTTTGTGGGAAGTTAGGAACTATGGCAACCAAATCCTGAGTAAAGTAATTATGATTGACACGCAGGAGTAGATGTATTTCAGAGTCAATCAACTCCCAAATATTAGGAGCATAGCATTACTGGTCTTTCTGTGTTTAAGTAAAGAACATTGCTTTGTAGTATAATATGAAAAGGCTATAGGGGAAGGGGAAGTAGAAAAGCAAGTAATTCACTTCAAATACAAAGTTGAGAATCACCAGAAGTTTTGGCTGACAAAAAACCAACTAACTCTGGGAATATAACAATGAAAGGTAAAGCACGAAGAAAAAGGCAAAGATAAAGGCGGGATTAGGGGTCCTGATGAGAGCATTGTAAGCTTTTGGGAGGGGGAATTCACTGATAAGGCCTAAAAAACTAAGAGTTAATATCCAGCAAAAACCTAAAGAAATTCTGTTATTTTTTCACACCAATGAAATACTGTGATTTTTTTCTTCTATAGATAGTAAACCCCCACCGCCATGTAATCCCATCAATGGCCAACATCCAGAAAGTACCAAATCAAGAAATCTTATAACCTAGTTCTCCCTCTCAGAGAACCTGGCAAACTACCGAGAGTTTACTGCCTGCATGGGAGAGCCTGGAAAACTCCCTGTAGTGTATTCTTATGCCAAAACCAGCAACAATGATGGGTCTCTTTCCCCTGATCCTAACAGAGCTTCCAATGCGGCACTATTGGGAAGGATGAGTAAAGAGAGGCTTCTAAAATCTCAGGGTTAAAATGAATGGAGACCGCTCGAGAAAATCGACAATCAATGGGATGATGATGAGAAGGAGATGATGATGATGATAGTAAGCACAAGTGTTTATTGTTTAATAGAACTGGTTTGTGGGTTCAATGATAGTAAAGTGTGAAGGGCACTTGCTTTGGAGGGAATGGAAACCTCAGCTCCATCCCCAACATCCCATAGGCTCTCCATAGCCCCACCAGGAGTCATTCCTAAACACTGCTTGGTGTGTCCTCTCCCCAAATGAATAAAACAAGAAAAGACAGAGGAAAAATATCTCATTGATCCTGAGAAGCTCATTGACCCTGAGAGTAATGTGCTTGTGCTGAGATGTTTTAAATGGCCCCAGTGGCCCATCTAGACGAGTTACGCCTAGACCTGCTCAGTACAGTAGTGTTGCGTCCAGCCTTCCACACATGGGAACATGTCCTCCAAATGAATCAATAAACACAAAACATTATGAATATCTGAATAATATAGCCCTGTGATCTCTCTGAGATAATTGTGGGGATGGGAGGTTGGTGGGGCAAGGCTGAGGCATGGTCATGGAAGTTGTTTGCAAAGGAATTTTTGGGAATTTTATTTTCTTAGTAAAAATAAAACAAACTTTTTCCTCCATATGCCATCTCCTCAGCCCCTCAGTCCCATCTATCCCAGACCTGGCTACTCCCATATGTCCAGGTCACAGCGTCCAAAGCCAGCAATGGGAAAAACATTAACATTCCTGTTCTTGACTACTAGGAGCCTGGCCCTTTAAAGCTCCGACGGGAAGTGCAGTGACGTCACGGAATCCAGTCCTTGTTTCCTAGGAGTTTTCCGCATTCCGGGCTGAAATGCGTTTCTGCCAACTTTGCTGCTGAGTTGAGGACCGGGAGAGCAGCAGGGAAGGAGGTACCAGGGTAAACAGGGGTTTTTCCATATTGGCCGTTGAGTGGTCGCTCCGAGCGCCCAAACCTCCATGGTCTTCACTTTGTGAGCGGTGGGGTCCAAGGGGTCGCTCCGAAAAGGTGGCAGGAGTGGCGGCTTCTCACCCGGGACCCACCGAGTGCTCCTGCTGAAAGGTTTATCTCATTTATTCATTGACTTTTATGGCAACAAGGGAGCTTTTACTGCAGAGAACTTATTTCTAATAACGCATAAGAGGGGACGCTCGTCCCATGAGGAGGGCGCTGGACTTACATGCAACCGACCGGGTTCTACCTCCGGGACCCTACTGGGTCCTGGGATCACCACCAGGGATGAGCCCTGAGATTCTCCCCGGGCCGCAATAAAAGATCCGGGATGGGTAGAGGAGGCACGTGGTCCTGCAAGAGAAGGAGTTTGAATGGAGAAGCTCGTTTTTAAAGTAAGGAACAGGGGCCGTAGCGATAGCACAGCGGGTAGGGCGTGTGCCTTGCACCCTGCCGACCTGGGTTCAATCCCGGCATCCCAAGTTGTCCCCAAAGCACTGCCTGGAGTAATTCCTGAGTGCAAAGCCAGGAGTAACCCCTGAGCATCGCTGGGTGTGACCCAAAAAGCAAAAACTATATAAATAAATAAGGAACAACCCTTTTTGTTTGTTTGTTTTCTTTTCGGGTCATACCCAGCTATGCACAGAGGTTACTTCTGGCTCTACACTCAGGAATTAATGCTGGCGGTGCTGGAGGTACTATATGGGATGCTGGGAACGCCCTACCCACTGTGCTATCGCTCCTGTCCCGGAACAACGTTTTTAAAGTTAGAAAATAACCAGTTTTTCCTTTTAAATCAATTTGTAATCGTGTTTTGGGCCACACCCGGTATTGCTTAGGGCTGAGTCCAGGCTCTTCTGCTCAGGGATCTCTCCGGGGGTTCGGGGCCCAAATGGGGTGTCAGGATGTGAGGCCAGTGCCCTTCCCACTGAACTTTCCTCAACCCCCAACCAGAGAGAGAGTGTCGGCCAGAGGGAGCTTCAGTGTACCCCAGATCTGAGGGGCCGCATGCAGCCACCGCCATATTGCTGGGACACTTGCAGCATCCTTGGCGGTCACAGGGGTGTGGTGGGGATCCTTCAGGAGTGTCCCCAGGCTGACCCTTTGCTGGCTGCCTTTCATTGCTTAGGCTGAGTACAGTCGGGGCTATAGTGTCCATTTTTCTCATCAAAGGGACCTGGCGGCACCTTCTTCAAAAGAAATATCTCTTTGAGCCACAGCCAGTACTGTTCTGGGGTCACTCCTGGCTCTGCATCAGGGATCTCTCCTGTTGGTAGTCAGGGGATCCTATGGGAAACCAGGGAACAATCCGGGTCAGGTGTGTGCAAGCAAATGTCCTCTCAGTGGAGGAGCCGCCTGCCCTAGGATGGTGGGGGACGAAGGCTCATTTTTCACGTGCTTGGGATTCAAAACCATGTCACGGAGCTTTTTGATTTCCACGTTTTAACAGATGCAGTAAATTCTGGGAGTTTGGGGAGATGCAGAACTTTTATAGAACACAGAGTGGAGGTGGGGGGATGCATCAGGGTGGGTTTACTCCTGCCTCTGCACTCAGGCAGCACTCCTGGAAGTGCTCAGGAACCTCTTGGGATGCCAGTAATGAAACCCGAGCAGGACGCTTGCAAGACAAGCACCTCACCCACTTTACTATATCTCCAGCCCCTTTGGTCAGGAAATTTTTGAATTTATTATTGTTTTTTTTCCTTTTTTTTAAAATTTTTATTAAATCACCATGTGGAAAGTTACAAAGTTCTCAGGTTTATATGTCAGTTATACAATATTCAAGCACCCATCCCTTCACCAGTGCCCATATTCCACCACCAGAAACCCCAGTTTACCCCCCGCCCCCACCCCCTACCCCCTACTGTACAACTAATGAATTTCACCCCATCCTTTCTCTACCTTGATTACACTCCATAACTCAACACAAAACTCACTATAGTTGTTGGAGTCTCCAACCAAGAGAGACAGACCTACTACATTTGATAATTAGTTTTCCACTGCTGGAAACGAAGGGACATGCAGCCCCACTGCTACAAGTACACAACTCTCTCTCTCTCTCTCTTTTTTTTCCTTTTTCCCCCTCCCCCCCTTTTTTTTTTCTTTTTCCCCCTCATCCCCCTTCCCGCGCCCCACAGCATGGTGTACGCCACGCCGCTTCGGCCAGCGTGGGGCTTTTGCTTAGTTCACAGTCCAGAGGTGGCTGCTACATTAAAAACCCTCAACATTTCAACAAAAACCCACTGTTATTATCTGGAGCTTCCCCCCCAAGTCAGACCTGTTCAAATGGAACCATTTCACATTGCTGACAATTATAAATGTTAAGTTGCGCGGACGCGGCTGCGTCCGCGCGGTTTTGGATTTCTGTATAAAGTCCAGGGAAAATTCTGCCAGAAATTACATAGCCCAGCTCACAGTCCCAGTGCATTGCTGTAAGAAGTCTCTGAATTCAAAGTCTTTAGGCGCAGAGGGTCCGATTCGCGCTCAGCGGCTCCAGATTTATCTGGGCCGAGGGCGTGCCGGTTACGCCCCCTTCCCTTGAGTTCCTGGGAACCCCAAAAGTAAAATCCGAATACCTGTGGGTTTGGAGTCACAGAAGATGGCGCCTGCCACATGGGTGCCGCCAGCCCGCCGCTTTCCGTGCAGGAAGACAGGGTGGGGAGGAAAAAAAATCCACCCCCGGCAGTACAGAGTTGTAGCCCAGTTCGCAGTCCCAGTGCATCGCTATCGGATGTTGCGCTGGATGCCCGAATGTGTTACATCTTTGGAATCAAAGTCTTTAGGCGCAGAGGGTCCGATTCGCGCTCAGCGGCTCCGGATTTATCTGGCTATTATTGTTTTTTAATTGCAGTTTTGGGGCCAAAAAACACAGTGCTCAGGGCTTACACTTGATCTGAGCTCAGGCATTGTTCCTGGAAGTGTGTGTGGGGGAAACCATGGACTTTTGAAAATTGAACCCAAATTAGCTGCTTGATGAGAAGCACCCTATCAACTGTACTACCTCTGCTAACCCTCTATGATTTTATTTTGCTCCAGAAAAAAAAATTTCTGCTTTACCTGCCAAGTTTTTGAGCATCATCTCATCCCCAGTGTTCATCTTTCCCAGGCCAGGGGTACCCCCTGCTGTTTTTGTGAATATTTGCAGAAATGGGGTTTCTAGGGACCAGCTGCCACAGGTGTTTTTGAATGTCTCACTCTAGGGGTCTGTGCAGTGGTACAGTCAGGAGGGTGTTTGTCTTGGACTTGCTGACTAGGTTCGATCCCCACCATCCCATAGAGTCCTCTGTGCCATTGTCTCTGTGTAAAAACACAAAAGAGAAGAGGGGTCCACCGGGGCTCTATCTCTCACACTGCCCGCGTTCGGTGGTCTCCAGCCGCTTCCCCACCTCGGGGGAGGTTGATGGCGATGATGAGGCAGGCGAAGGAAGGAAGAAGGCCAAACTGGTTGCTCGATCAGTTTATTTCGTTCTCTCTCTCTGTACACTCCCGTCTCTCTCGTTGCTTCCTCCCTGTTCTCGATCTTTCTCTGGATCTTCTAATATTCCCCTTTCTGTCCTGCTCGCTCTCACTTCTTTCACCTTGTGCTCTGCTTATGTGTGTGCCACTGTGCTCTCTGCGCCTGTCTGTGTCTTGTGTCTTCTTCCTCTGTCTTCTTCCGTCTCTGTGTCTCTTCTATCTCTCTGTCTTCTTCATCTGTCTCCCTCTTCTGTCTCCTTCTTCCTCTGTCTCCCTTGTCTTCTTTCTCCCCCCCCGATCTCTTCTATCTCTCCTCAGTGCCCCACAGTCTTAGTTTATATAGCAAATTACATAGGGTGGTGACACAAAGGTGGGTTTAACATTAGCAAAGAAGGATAAAACCATTTCTCGAGGAGATTAACAAAATCTCATCTAAGGAAATCTCATCTAAGGAGATCCACTCAAGGGTGGGGGTCCAAACAAGGGTGTGTCAGGGTGTGAGCTAGTAATCTACTTAAATAGTTATAGTAAATCTACTTCTAATATTTCTAGCAATGTCATTCTGTATGAGCACAGCAAGAGATATAAGTTTAAAGTTTGTTTCTTCCTGAGGACATTCACTATATAATCCAGACCACAGTCCTCAGACCAAGTTAATCTTCCTAACCCCAGCAGGATCCTAATCTCATTTTACTTTTGGATCATGATAGCATTGTCTATGATCATGCCCTCAACTTATAGTTGAGTATTGTGGCACTTTGGCCTGGCCCATTTTGATGCCAGGGTAGCACATAACTCACCACTTGCCCTGGATCCTTCCTGTCCCTCATCAGGATCCTGCTTTTGGGGTGCTAGGAACTGAGGGCAACTTGAGTTAAGAAAGCAGATGCCCAGGAGTAAATATTATTGGAGTCAATCAACTCCCAAGTTACAAGCACAATATTGTCTTCCTGTGTTCATATAGAAGGACATTGCTTTAAGATAAACTATGTTCCCTAAGGCAAGGCTAAGAGGACAAACCCCATGTTCTCCTACAGTTTCCATCTGTGTCCCTCAACAAAAATGAAAATAAATAAAGGGCACGAGTCATAGTACAGCAGTTAGGGCATTTGCTTTCCAATTGGCATAACTGAGTTTGATCCCTGCACCCCATAGGGTCCTCTGTACATTGCCAGAAGTGGCAGAGAAATAAAAAACTATCAAAAATTAATGATGAGCTAGAGTGTTAGAAATGCAGGTAGGGCACTAGCCTTACATTTTGTTGCCCTGCATTTTATAGGTTGCTTTGAGCATGTGTGGCTCAAACCACACAGCTCCCGCCCCCAATATAAAAGTCTCACTCCAAAATTACAGAATTTTTCTTGACATCTGAGCACTCTTTGTACTTCTTTTTGGGGGGTTGGATTTATATGACTGTTTTTGTTGTTGTTTTTTCTTGTTGGTTTTACCCTTTTTGCTACAAACTTGAGGTGCTCAGGGACTGCCCCTCTGTCCATGTGTCTCTGGATACAGGGGAGCCATGTTGTATCCCCAACGGTAAAGCAGTTGCTCAGGCCTCTGAATTCCTCTCCCTGGGTCTATCTCACTACTCGGGGAGCAGACGAGGTGGGATTTGGGGCCACTCCTGACAGTGCTTGAGGGCCACTCGCTGCTCTGTGCTCAGGCTACCAGTTAACAATGAATACCAGGGAAGGCCAGGGCTTCCAGCTGGCCTGCATCAGTTCAGCCAGGTGTACCCTTTCATTCCTACCTTCCTTGGAATTTTGTAGATGTAAACATTCTGGAATCTACTCAACAAGAGTCTGTCAGGAGGAAAAGAAGGAGTTGGAGTCTCTGAACAAAATTCTGTGCTATCACCATGAAGCTTTTAGACCAAGTGTCATTTTCCTCTCCTTTATCTTATGCAAAGTCCCATACCAAAAACTGAGTCAAATCGTGCACTCTGTGAAAACCTGGCCTTTAAGCTGGGTGTGGCCGCAAAAGATAATCAAACTTCTGAACTGAACTTTGAGAATATGTTCTGGATTTCACACCTTTGCTGTTGGCAGATAACTTCCTCTTTGATTGAGCTGGGTGTGGTTGGGAGTGGAGAGGGGGGTCTGCCAAAACAGCAGTGCTCAGGGATCACTCCTCGGGGATTCAGGGTGTATAGTTGAGTCTGTTGCGTGCATGGGAAGTGCCCTGCCCACTGGTCTCTCTTCCTGGCCCCTGCTGGCAATTCAAACCTTTTGATTTGTATCATGTGCTTCCAGCTCATGGTCACATCAGGAGCTCCTCGGTTCAGCAGCCCTGCCGTGGCCTCTACCAGCTGAGCCTCATCTCTGCCCCCTTCATGCCCGTCTGTGTCCTCACAAGCTTCACAGATTTATATAGAATTAGAATTCCTGGGGTCAGAGATAGACCAAAAGTGCAGTTCGGGGCCTTGCAAGCAGCCTGCTATGGTACAGTCTCCAGCAAAATGCAGTGCCCTCAAGTCCCACTAGGAATAGGCCCAAAGTTCTGCCACTTGTGGCTCCAAATCCTAAACCTGTGCCCTATCAAATGGACTGGAAGGAGTTGAAGCATAAAATACATTTTTTTCCTGTTGGATTTTGGGCCATACCTTGTAGTTGCTACTTCTGGTACCTAGTGGAGTGCTAGGCACAGAACTCAGGTCAGCCGTCGTAAGGTTGACTATCATACCCTAGTAGACTATCACTGTCATCCCATTGCTCATCGATTTGCTCGAGCGGGCACCAGTAACATCTCCATTGTGAGATTTGTTGTTACTGTTTTTTGGCATATCAAATATGACATGGGTAACTTGCCAGACTCTGTCATGTGGGTGAGATACTCTTGGTAGCTAGCAGGGCTCTCTGAGATGGACAGAGAAATCGAACCTGGGTCGGCTGCTTGCAAGGCAAACACCCTACCCTCTGTGCTATCGCTCCAGCCCTTAGTTCAGTACTAAGTATAAATATATTAGCATGGAAGAAAACGTCGGATTATGATTCTAATCATTTCCTCTTTGAAGTCTGCACTACTGCAGGAGAGCACTAGTGTGTCATAGTATCTGAATTTAGAAATACCATACTACTACTACTACTACTACTACTACTACATACTACTGCTATCTAGTTAGTTGTCAACAGACTATAGTCCAGCCTTTCAAAATAGTGACTTACTTTAGGCTAGATGTCATGCCTGGTGATGCTCAGGTGTTACTCCAAGCTCTGTGCTCACTGATCCCTTTATGCACCTTTATGCACTTTTCGGTGATTGCAATTGAAAAATAGGTCGAGCATGTGCCAAGCAAGCACCCCCTGTTTTGTGCTTTGTCTGTGGATATCATTACAAAACTTTTATACTGGCTAATATCAAGAAAGTTATGAAATTAGATGTTCTTGGTTCTCCTGAATACACAACGGTTTTTCAATTTATTTTGCATTGTTAGTACATAGTAACAACTTTTTTAATTGGTTTTGTTTTTGTTTATTAGTCTCTGTTTATTAGTCTCAGCCAACTGTGTTCCTAGCTTACTCATGACTGTCTGCTCAGGAATCACTCATGCTAGACCTGGAGGATCCTATGGTATGTGGGATTTAAACCAGAATCAGCTGCGTGCAAAGCAAATGCTGTATCAGATCTGATTTTACTCAGGCCCCAGAAACTAATTTTTATCTGTTCCGCCAGGTTTCTGCTTAGATGTTATAACATTTTCTCTTAGAGTGGACCCAGGGGCCTGAGAGACAGCACAGCAGGACAATGCTTGCCTTGCCTTCCCTGAGAGCGATGGTCAGCCCAGATTTGAACCCGGTTCTCATCCCCTAAAGAGGAAGGAGCATCTGGCAGTGTCTCTCCTGGGTATTTCTGTGAAATGATGTCCAAGGGTGAAACCACTCAGATCAGACTGTTTCTTGATCCAATGCAGGGACTTCTTGTTAGGGTCATATGAGTTTTGATCCTCTCTGGTGCTCACAACTTTGACTTCTCCAGGTCTTTGTCAAAGCCTTGGTGGGGATCCTCAAGAATAACAGCCTGGAGAAGATGGTGTTGCGCCGTCTGACACGCTGTCCCCAGGTAGTAGAGTGACGCGATGAGGCTCTACGGTGACAGGAGCGCACAGGCCTCCAGGGTGGACTATCTGGGAGTCGTTTCAGGAAGGAGATGTTGATGTGGCTCTGGTTGGAGTGCCCCATTCTACTGCCTGTGGCCACTTTTGTCCATGTTCATTTGGTTTTCTGTGTTTGCTTTGGAGCAACACCTAGTGGCTCTCAAGAAAGGCTCCCAGTTTAGTGGTCAGTTGTCAATCGTCAGTCCGGGTCTCCTGGACCTTATGGATGACGGACAAGTCTGACTTCTTGGGGGCTTTGCTTATATTTGTTGGATGGAGAAGTGGTTAGTTGTGGGGGCCACATCTTGTGATTCTTGCAATTACCCATTCTGACATTGCACCTGCTCTGCTTGGGGGACCATATAGGACACTGTTATTGCCACATACCAACTGTACTCTTACTCCAGCCCTCTGCTTTGTTTCCTTTCATATTTTTTTTCTTGCCTAGTGGAGGGGCTCGGCGCTTTTAGGAGAAGAGCTTGGGATTCACACCTGAAGCGCATCACAGGCCCCAGGGTGTGCTGGCACCTGTTATGACTGCAGATCCCATAATTTGCGATTCCCCTATTTTATTTTCCCACTCTGGAGCACCTCGCCTGCTCCACCACAGTCTCAGGTTAAAACGCTGCTGTGTGTTTCGTTTTGAGCCTGCGCCATTCCCAGGGAGAGCGATCAAAATTTCTCTGGGGCCGACTGAGTTCTTGTGGGTCAAGTAACTTTTATCTCCTAGTAAAGGGATTTGGCCCAGCCCTGAATTGTGAGGTCAGAGTCGTACCGGCACATACGTCCACCCATAGCTTTGACTTTCTGAGTGGACATTGTGCATCACCTCATTCCTAGAATAGGAATGGGAGATGTATCATAGGGCAGGGCATGTCTAGTATTTTGGTCCAACCTAGTGTTGCTTCTTTTTATTTTTTGCTTCTTGGGTCACATCCAGTGATGTGAAGGGGGGGGCGGTTATTCATGCCTCTGCAGTCAGGAATCACTCTTGGCGGTGCTCAGGGGACCCTATGGGATGACGGGGATCAGACCTAGGTCATTCCATGCAAGGAAAACGCCCTAACAGCTGTACTCCGCCCCTCCTAGTGTTGCTTCTTCTTGGTCCTGCTGGGCATGTGTTCAGGTCTTACTCTTTGCAGTGCTGGGACCACTGGTCCTCTGATGCTGGGGTTGGCCATGGGGTGTTTGTGTAAGACCATCACCTCCAGGAACCTTCTAGAGTAGCACCTTGACATTGCTGCAGACCTGGCTTCCTTAGAGTGATTTCTTGGGACTGTGAGCCAGGAATGTGCATGGAAGCTGGTTCTTTCCAAAGAAACAGGGGAGATGTCCTGAGCCCCTCTAGTGCCGTCCTCATGGCTGAGAAAACAGAGTGGTGACTGGCACTGTCTCCCGTCCCCTGTGTCTGTCTGCTCAGGACGTAGTGACCTACTCCGATGTGTCCATGAACTTTACCCAAGAAGAGTGGACATCCCTGGATGCCTCTCAGCGAAAGCTCTACAGGGACGTGATGCTGGAGACCTACCAGCACCTGCGGGCCATTGGTGAGAGCCGCATGGGGCGCACCCTGCCGGCACAGACCTACTTAGACTCCTGGGGTGTGGCCGGGTTCAACAGGAGCCATGATCTGAATAGTTCCTTCCAGTTCTAAATCAGTTTCTTCTTGTTTTACACAAAGCTTCACTGTATTTGTTTGGGTTTGACTTTGGTGCCAAGTACACATTCTACCTGGCTGTGTGTTAAATGATCATTTCTTGGGGTGTTCGGGGACTCTGGGGCTGCTAATGCTTGAACTGGGTTGCCAGCTTCAGTAGTTAGAGCATTACCTGCAGTACAATTGCACCATTCCTTCAAGTTCAAGAATTTTGTTTTGCTTTGATTTGGTTCGGGAGTTTCACTGAAAATGCTCAGGAATTACTCTTGGTTGTGCTCCGGGAGCATATGGGCTGCATCGGATTAAACCGTATTTGTGCAAATCACAGGTGTTCTACCCGCTGTAATATCTTCCCCAACACAAGTTGTTTATTTCTTAGGGCTTTAGCCATCAAGTCCTAATCTATTTCAGTGTTTGGGGCTACTTGCAGTATTTCTTGGGATAATGGTACTTCAGCATGACTCAGGGTTTGCTCCGGGACTCTGCACTTAGGGATCACTCCTGGCTGCTTCCTGAGACCCTACAGAATGTTAGTGATCCAGCTGGGATTGACCTTGACCAAGGCAAATATCCACTTGATGGGCTCTGTCCAGATCTGTTTTTTTTTATATTTTTTTATTAAAAATTTTATTTAATTTATTTAATAAAATTTATTTAATACTATATATGAGTTGAGCTATGGGCTAAAATTTTAACTTAAATCTAAATCAATTTATTAGTTAAATTTAAATGTAAAATGGGTTACTCTAATTTAAATGTAACATAAATGACTTTGATTGTTCCATGAGACATAGTAGATAGAAGTTATTTTTTTATGCTAACCTACTTTACAAAAGAAGAGATATGGTCTGACACATTCAATAAGTAGCCCCTGACTGACAAAGACAGTGATTCTTAAATAGGAGTTCTTTCCAGGAATTATGCTTCTTATATTCTAACTTTAGAAAAGATAACCTAGTTAACTAAGAATAAATTTATATGAGTGAAATTGAGCAGGTATCTCTGTGGAATAGCAAATAATCAATATAATGGGAGCCTGGAAATGGGAGGAGAAGATAGATGACAACACCACAATTGTCACATAGATCTAGTAGAGTTGCTTCCAATGGAACCTGCAGATCTGTTTTTTTTTTTTAAGGTTTTTAATAAATAGTGGGTCGTGACATCTCTGTCTAGTTTGGGGTTTTTTTTACTCTTGGACTTACTGCATTCAGTGTCACTGTCACTGTCATCCCGTTGTTCCTCGATTTGTTCGACCGGGCACCAGTAACGTCTCCATTGTGAGACTTGTTGTTACCAGTATTGGCATATCACATATGCCACGGGTAACTGCACTCAGTGATCACTTTTATTTATTTTTATTTTTATTTTTTTGCTTTTTGGGTCACACCTGGCGATGCACAGGAGTCACTCCTGGCTCTGCACTCAGGAATTACCCCTGGCCGTGCTCAGGGGACCATATGGGATGCTGGGATTTGAACCCGGGTTGGTCGCGTGCAAGGCAAACACCCTACCCGCTGTGCTATCTCTCCAGCCCCCTCAGTGATCACTTTTAGAGGGACTCAGGAAACTCCATATGGTGCCAGGACAGAGAAATCTCTACAGAGGCGAGGGCAATTGTCTTGGAGGATGTTCAGGCAGGTTCAATCCCGGGTATAGCATATGGTCACCAGGTACTTTCCAGGTGATTCCTGAGTACAGTCAGGAGTGACCCCTGATCATATCTGGTATGGACCTGACAAAGTTAAATACAGTGCTGGCATCAATCGCATAGAGGCCAGGGTTATATTGTTCGCAGGATTTTCTGGTCTCTCCTATTTCACTCTTAAATAAAAACATGGATTCTATTTCTCTGATAACCAGTAATCTGCAGCATATCAAAAGTGGTGATACTGTTTCATGCCTTTTGAGGAATTTGCCAGAATTTGTATGGACACATGGGATTAACCTGTTGCCTTTTCCTTGTCCCTGATCCTTGTCTCTGGGAGCAGGGCATTCCGAGGGGAAGCCTGCGGTGATCTCCTGACTGGAAGGAAGAGCCCTGAGGCCGGGGAGGAGAGTTGTGTGTGCAGGTGGGTATCTGAGGACCCTCCCTAGCTCCGCTGCTTGGCAGTGGGTGGGTGTCCTGAGCGTGTGTCAGACAAGTGACTGTCAGGAGTCGGGCTCCTGGATCCAGGGGTCTGTACTGTGCTAACATTGCTCTTCTTCTCCTTGCATTTTCAATCACAGAATAACCGTGCACTTTGGTTTCTGCCTTTGTCGTTTTTCCTCATCTTTCTTGTATGTAGAATAGTCCATGGGATCAGGTTCCTTTTGATCCCCTGTCTGTGCCTCAGCAGCCTGGCTTGACAGCATCCAATGTACAGCCTTGGGAGCCCTTTCTAGGAGCATCTGGGTGACTCTTTGTCTTCTATATCCTGCTTCTCTTTGCCGTCAGATTGTCAAAAATAATAAGAAATTTTCACTTGTTTTGTTTTTGGGCTGCATGATACTCGGCTTTTCCTGGCAGTTCTCAGGTTACTTTTTCTTTTTTTTTCCTTTTATAGGGGTGTACCAGGCAATGCACTGGGGTTACTCCTGGCGGTGCTCGGAACATCATATGGGATGCTCCAGATGGAACCAGGGTCAGCTGTGTGCAAGGCAAATACACTACCCAGTGTCATATTGCTACAGCCCCTCGGGTTACTTTTGGCAGTGCTTAGGGATCAGCCTCACAGTAAATGACAGACTTGATTTTCTCTCTGTAATCCACTAAGAAAAGTTTTTGCCTTCAGGTTCAAATTGTGAATCACTGAGCCCATAACAAAGCTAGACAGGACCAGCCCTGTAGGACAGTGGGATGGCACTTGTCTTGTGATCAGCTGACCTAGTTTCAATAAGGAGCATCCCATATGGTTCCTAGCGTTCTTGGGTCTGGTCTACAAACAAAACCCGAAAAAGATAGTGTGTGATTGCCAAGCTCCCCATGGAGATCCTCAAATAGATCTTCCACCTCCTCTGCCTATTCAGCTACTTTGCATGGACTAATTCTTACCTTGTGGACTGTGTTTGATTTCAGAAATCCACCTGCAGCTTCAGGATATGGCGCTGCCACACTTTGAATTGGGAAAGGGATCATCTAATTCGAGTGAGCTGGTAAGACTCACACATTCAAACTAAGTATTTTTACGCTGGCTGGATAGCTCAGTGGAGGAAGCATAGGATTAGAAAGGTGAAGGTTCAGGCTCCATCCTACCACCATGTTTACAGTCTTTGGATATGACAGGGAAGAACTCGAAGCCTAATTCTAGGAGGAAAGGGGCCGTAGCCTCACTTCAGTTAAAATCAATAAGTTAAAAAACTACAGAAATTTCTGTTTTTCACATAGGTGAAATATTGTGGTTTGTCCTTTGATAGAAAGTAAGCACAAGAGTTAGATTGATTCATAGAACTTGTTGGTTGTCCACTTCATCATGCAGTGGGAAGGGCACTTGCTTTACCCAGGGATAGACATCTGGGTTTCCAGCTCATATGTTCCCTAGATCCCCAGCAACATTGGTCCCTAAGATCTGCTTGGTGTGCCCCACGCCAAAATAAATACAAACTAAACTAAATTCAAACAAAACTAACAGAACAAAAAACATCATTGGTGCAAAAGAGGAATCCTCTTGTGACCCCTGTACTGGATCTCAGCCGTGTGGATGTAGTGTTGACTTCAAAATGAATCCCTGGTTTCACACTGAGCTAGAACTGAATCCAGTTTCGGGTCCCTTTTATTTCCACTGGAAACTGGTGCTTCAGTTTTCTACAGAGGGTGTTAACTCCACTTAAATTGACTGTTCATTAAGATAAAAAATATGTACACAATTTATGACCCCTCATTGGTCAATTTTGCAAGTCAGCTTTGACGAAATGTTAGATTGTAATGCAAATTTTCTGTACATATTCAGAGTTGGATTCGTGTGTTTCAAATGTCAGAAAGCAGAGCTGCCGTGTTGGAGTATAGTTCTAAGCTTCTGAGGTTTAACATTTGTTCTGTTTTTTCTCCCACACAGAGAGCTCAGGTTAATTCCATGCAAACAGTGCTCCCCCGGCACTCCCAATTCCATTATGCTTTTTTCACATGGGAATTCATTGACCCCCCCAAAAAATATTTTCTCTTATGCACTTGACTTACGCCTCCATTGAATTTCATTCCTAACACCCCAAAAGGCGGGTTGCAGCAATAGCCTTAGATGGGCCTGAGCAAGCCTTAATCTACCCTGGTTTCAGAAAGGGACAGCCTAAGCACCATAAGTAGTATGATAAATGAAGAACACAGTCATGGAACAAATTCTTAATTGACCCAAAAAGAGAGAACTGAATAAAGACCCTGTTGGAATTAGAAAAAACTAACCTGGCCTGAGAAGTGTGCAGTGTGAAATATCGAGAGATGTTCCCAGGAAAAACTACCCTTTTGGCTGGATCTAGGGTTTAGATAAAAGCCTGTATCACTTTACTGGGTCATGCAAAATAACTAGTAATCTTATAAAGAAGTAAATCTCATACAATGGTTTAAATGGATTATTGGCAAAGGAAATGAGAAAGCAATACAGCCTTAGAAGGAATCTAGCCCTTGGGCAGATCACTGAGGAGGCATCTAGAGTGGATTCTAGAGTGCTGGAGCCCCCAGATGATATACAGTCCTTGGGTGTATGTCCCAGAGGAACTTCACCTAGGAAGTTTCTTCACCTGTGTGCATTGTTTATGTTAATGTTCCAATACATGTATGCATCATTGTTGCCCAGCAAGCCTTCATGATTTTTCTCTAATTAATGCTAAGATAGGAATAAATGCCCCCTGAATTACCAACCAGTCATGGCCCTATTTGTACATCTAATGTGTGGTGACAGGCACTGATCAGCCCAGAATGTACCAAGGGGCCACAGGACCCCACGGGACAATAAATCAGAACATGACACTGCCTGGATGAATTGTTTTAGACATGAAGATTCGATGGAATAGAGCAGTAATTGAAATTATTCTCTTCTGTTCTGCAGGGAAGCAGCCATTCCCAGTGGAAGGCCTCTGATCCTGTGCACTGTGACAAATTCTTGAGTGGGCAATCCTGTCTTCATCCCCTTGGGGATGCTGAGACAGGCAGGGTATCCTCTGAGGGTCATCGGAAGGAAGGGAGCGAACTCACTCCAAAGAAGCCCTCCCCTGGGAGAAGCTCCTCACAGTCTGTTATGCACAAACCTCAAGCACAAACATACCCTGTGGCTCAGCCCATGGACTGTGGGAGAGGAGCAGTGTTTATAGTGAGTCCTTCAGGCAGACAGGCCCACAAGCAAATCAACAATGTACTGAACCAGTCCAAGTGTAAGAATTATGAGGGATCTTTCCCATGTTCTTGGCACTATGGTGTTCCTTTAGAAACCCTCAGTGGAGAGAATTTTCGGGAATGTCAGCAGCGTGGACAAAAGTTGAGTCAAAAGTTACCCTGTGGTGACCATACTTCTATCAAAGCAGAAAACAAACAACATTCATGTGAAGAATGTGGAAAGGTTTTCCGTCGATCCTCACACCTTATTCAACATAGGAGAATTCACACTGGAGATAGACCTTATATTTGTAAGGAATGTGGGAAGGCCTTCCGTCAGTCCTCACAGCTTACTGAACATAGGAAAATTCACACTGGAGAGAAGCCTTATGTTTGTGAGGACTGTGGGAAGGCCTTCAGTCGATCCTCATCCCTTATTGACCATTGGAGAATTCACACTGGAGAGAAACCTTATGTTTGTAAGGAATGTGGGAAGGCCTTCTCTCGATCAGCGGGCCTTTCTAAACACTGTAAAATTCATAGTAAAGAGTAACCACATAAATGTCAGATATGTGGGAAGACTTTCACTCTGCATTCAGGCCTTACTAGCCATATGAGAAATCATACTGCAGAGTAACCTTATGTTTGTAAGGAATGTGGGGTGGGCTTCACATTCCAAGCATCCTTTACTAAACATAGAAAAAATCGTACTGCATGACTTGATCTAATGACAATCCTTATGGTCAGAACAGGACCATTTATTACATCAGATTTTCTCTGGACAGTTGGGATCTGGAGTGCTACAACAGTACAGCAAAGGAGGTCAAAATCCTGCTTCCAATGGACAACCATTCCATGAGGTCAGTCAGTTCTATAAGGAAAAGTCAGGTGCTGATTATCACCCAGGGGCAGCTATGCCAGTTGCGTTCTGCTTGGACGTCCATGTATTTTAGCTTGTAAATAATGGGTCTTGGTGATGGAAGCAGGAGGAAAGTGACTAAATAAATAGGTACAAAAATGCCCCTTGCTGGAATTGTCATGAGTCACCACTACATCATCGTTTGCTCTCACTCTGGCTTGGCCCAGATAAACAGGTTTGTGGGAATTATGGCAGAGATCAACCATGATGCTGCAGTGAATCCTTTGAAAGTGGAAAAATGGGCAAACCTTCATTTTCCATGGCTTCCTGTGTAGGTTTTGTGGAGACACGCCACATGGGTTGAGGTCTTACTGTTGGCCCTGGCTCAGGTATACTTACAGGGCCTTGGAATCCAGGTCAGCCTTGTGCAAGTAAGCACACTGTCTTCTGTATCCTTTCTAAACTTCTTGTATACATATTTTTGTTAATTTATGCATATGCTGAAGATTATTACATTAAGTATCTAATAAAAGCTGTCCTGACAAGGCCCCTAAATAGGGTGGATTGGAGACAGGCAAAATGAAATTTATCGTGCAGAAAGACTTTTTTTTTTTTTTTGCTTTTTGGGTCACACCCGGCGATGCTCTGGGTGTACTCCTGGCTTTGCCCTTAGGAGTAATTCCTGATGGTGCTCAAGAGACCATCTGAGAGGCTGAGAATCAAACCCTGGTTGTCCATGTGCAAGGCAAATGCCCTACCTGCTGTGCTATCACTCCAGCCCCCACAGAAAGACCTTTTTTGCTGTGACTTTGAAACTATGGAAGGGGCCCCTGAGTCAAATGTTTTCCACGTAGTGGGAATATGGAGAGCCCTCTGCACCCCCATCTCAGCACACAATTCCATTCAGCTGTGGTTCATAACAGTAAAGGGCAGTCACATTCCTGGATCCCACCCCTCTCCCTTCAGTATTCTTAGGAGAAAACAGAACTTGCTTTTGGAAGCAGTTAAATCCAACCATCAAGGAGTCATCAGAATGATAAAACGAGGGGGCTGGAGCAATAGCACAGCAGGTAGGGCATTTTCGTTGCACATGGCCCACCCGGGTTCGATTATCAGCATCCCATATGGTCTCCAGAGCATCTCAATGGGGAATTCCTGAGTGCAGAGCCAGGAGTAACCCCTGTGGTGTGACCCCCCCCAAAAATGATAAAAATGATTTAGATTGTCCAAAAATTCACATAAGGCTATAAAGTGACCAGTATGTTTTTCTGTCCGTTAGCTAAATGTATGCCTGCATTCTTAGGAATCTAGATATCCTGGGATTTTTTTTACTGAACAATGCACTGGGGGGAAGGGCATACCTGTCAGTGAAAAGGGGTTACTCCTGGCACTACTTGGGCCACCATTTAGCATACCAGGGATGGACTCCAGGTGACCAAGATCAATGCAAGTGTCACGCTTCTAGTCTCTTCCCTCCTGGTTCATATTGTGATTTTAAATAGTATTTCTGATCTGCCACTTGGGGTGTTCCTTGTAGATGAGAGTTCATTGATAGCGTGTTGTCAAGGGATAGTACATTGACTGGACAGTGCTCTCTGATGTTCTTACCAGACTTTGCTCCTGTTCCAGTGTCTCTCCAGCTTTCTGGGCTGCTTGACCAATTCCTCGCTGCATCTCCATGGCTGGCTCGGAGTCACTGCTTTCACCCCATCTCAATTCATGACTTTCCCGAGAAACTCATTGTCCCCTGCCCCATCCACTCCCTACCTGCCTGTTTTACTTCCCATGAGTCGGCAAGTGTTTTTCCTTTTGACTCCTGTGGGAAAGCATTGGTTTAATGGAGCAGTTTTGCATCAGGCCTTCTTCCCACAGCCCCCACTGTTTGAACAACCGCTTCAGCAGCAGCCTCTACACTCCTTTATCTGAACCGATTCTAGTTGCATCACAGATTCACTGGGTTGGTTCAAAACATTTTCTCATCATCTAGAGCCTGGCACTTTGAGAGCCTTGTAGAAAAGGAAGTGACAAGACACGCAGGCCTGTGATTACTTGACTGGAAGGAGGAGCCCAGAGACCAGGGAGGAGAGACTTTTGCTGGTGAGGGTCTTTGGTCCTTCCCTTGCTCGGGCCCTGAGTAGTGTGTGATACCCTCATGCGCTGCTGACTCCAGATCTCTAGGGCTCTCGGATCCAGATTTTTGTACCTTACTCACGTTCCCCTTAGCTACCCTGAGCTTTGCTTTTTTTGCTTTGCTCCATTCTTCATCTTTTATGCATCCATGAGATTCGGGACCCTTCGTTTCCAGTCTTTCTCTTACTGCTTGCTGCTTGCCTGCCGTGTCAGGACACCCTTTTCAAGAGTTGCTGAACCCCCACCTGCCCTCTCTGTCACCAGACTGGTCTTGCCCTCCCATCATGAGTATGATTTTGATTATATTAATAAATTCATTTTCCCCCTGTTGTCCTGGTGTTGCTTTGGGGCTATTCCCGGTTGTTCTCAGGGTTTCCTTTGGGCGCTGATCAGGGATCAGCCCCTGTCACCATTATGCAAGGAAGATAGGCTAAATGCTGTTCTCTCTCTGACATGCTAAGGAAAATTCTTCCATCTTTATGTTAAAGAGTGAAAACGTGTGTCCATAACAAAGCTAGAAGTACAACAGGGTGGGCAATTATCTTACACATGACTGATCAGGGTTTGTTCCACAAAGTCCCATATGATGCCCCAAATATTACTGGGTCTGGTCAAATAAAAAAATGCAGAAAAGTAGTTTGGGAATTTCCAAGCACCTCCGCCATCCTTCCAAAGGATCTGTCGGCCTGTTGGGACTGTGAGAACCATTGAGATGTTTTTCATCTGCTCTGCACATTAAAGCAAGTGCCACTCAATTAATTCTTATTTTGCTTATGTGGTTGGTTTCAGAATTCAAACCACAGCTTCAGGATTTGCTGCAATTCAAATTGCATTGTTGTGTGTGGTCAGCAAATACAAGTGAGCTGGTAAGATTCACACATTCAAAATATTATGCCATTGGGATAGCTCAGTGGAGCAAGCATGTGATTTGAAAGATGGGGACAGTGCACCATCCCCTCCACCATATCTATGGTCTCTCAGTACTCAAGGGAGCAAATCCAGAGCCTAATGCTGGGAGTAGAGGAGCATTTGGTTTCAGAACCTTTCTTTGGGTGCTGACACCCCGAAAAATTATATTATTTTTCATATCAAAGAAAAGCTGTCACCTGGGATGTCAAGGCTCCCCTATTGTCATATTCTGTATAGGCCTTCAAATGTTCTGGGGTCACAACCCAAAACCACAAAGATATAAAGAGAATTATATCTGGAGGAGTGTATTCACACACACTGGTGGGCTGTCCTAGGCAAAAGCAGCAGCCTCCGAGCAGAATTACAGGCTTTTGGTTAGTAAAACCCACATCCAGGCATACCTGTCATTTTGAAGCACCTACAAATTTAGTTTACTCACCAGGCCCATATCCTGGCACCCATGAGCACAATAATGCAAGCATTGTTACAAAGAAAAATTACACAAAGCAATCCCTATTGATATTTAATCACCTCATTTTGGGGGACACTAACCCATGGTTCCTATTTGCACTCTGTGTTGAGCTGAGTGAATAATTATGCTAACAAAAATAAATATCTGACTAAACTTCATATTCTTACTATAACACACATCAAATCATCATAGCTGAACAATGGGTCAAGATATTTGAAGCAGAGACTATGGTTGTCTCTTATACACCAGCAGTATAGTTGTTCTTGTCCACCGATTCAAATTTTGAAGAATTTCATTCTTGCTGGATAGTCTAGTATTATACTATTTTTTTTTGCTTTTTTTTGGGGGTCACACCTGGCGATGCACAGGGGTTACTCCTGGCTCTGCACTCAGGAATTACTCCTGGCGGTGCTCAGGGGACCATATGGGATGCTGGGATTTGAACCCGGGTCGGCCGCGTGCAAGGCAAACGCCCTACCCGCTGTGCTATCGCTCCAGCCCCTAGTATTATACTATTAAAAGACTTCTCAGCTGCACAGCGGTGACAAGACTTTTCATTCATGTGTCTGATACATATAGAAACACGTTGAATTCACTGTACTGTCGAGGTTGAGTACTGTGTGAAGAGTTTCTGAGCACCACTCTCCAGGAGCAAGGAGAGCACCAATGACTCTAAACACACACACATACAGACACAGAGAAATTTTGCTTCCATGAATATTTTTCCAGTCATCACCAATCCCTGAGTCCCCTTTTGGGCCAACCCTGACTCCACTCTGGTCCACGTGGTTCACTTAGTTTCACCTCACTCCTGTAACTTTGTGAACATGAACAGGTGAAGCAAATCAAGAACTGGAATTCAGTGAGATATAAACAAACATTGTGGCTCAGAGTGATGGTTCAGCGGGGAAGTTGCTGGTCCATGTTCCATTCATAGGACCCCAGAGGGTTCCCTGAGCCCAGTGTGGAGTGATCCCTGGGCTCAGAGTCAGGAATCAGTCCTTATCACTAGTGGAGGAGGTCCCTGAAAAGATTGAGTAAATAAATCACTTGTATAACTTGTTATCCCGTTGATCTTCGATTTGCTCAAGTGGGCGCCAGTAAAGTCTTTATTCGTCCCTCTCGCATGCTAGTGTAGCCCAATAGTATCTGCTCGCTCCAGCAACACAAAGAGCCTCAAAACGTTTGCTCAGGGTTTTGACAAAGAAGCCTGACCATCTCTTTGGTGGGTGGCCATGCAATTTTTTGGCGTCCTGTGGAATCCAGTTGGTAACAGCTCTAGTCCAGCGGTCATTTCAAAATTGCATTACGTGTCCAGCCCATCTGATTTTTGACGCCTTGGCAAATGACACAGCCTCCCTGATTATTTTTTTGTAAGAATTTTATTTTATTGAATCACCATGTGGAAAATTACAATGCTTTCAGGCTTAAGTCTCAGTTACACAATACTGAAACAATCATCCCTTCACCAGTGCCCATATCCCACCACCAAAAAAAAAAACACCAACAAACAAACAAACAAACAAACAAACAAAAACAGTACACCTCCCATCCCGCACCCCCCGCACCCCTCCACCCCGTGTAACAGATAAATTTCACTTTACTTTCTATTTACTTTGGTTACATTCAATATTTCAACACAAACCTCACTATTATTGTTAGGAGTACCCCACTAGAGTCAGACCTGTTGTGAAGAGATATGAGGTCGGTTTTGGATTTCTGTACTTTAGCAACTAAGTCCAGGGAGATTTCTTCCAGATATTGGATCATTGCAAGCTTGTAAACCCCATCTGTGGTCGTCATAATACGGTGGTCACCATGCCCTTCACCACCGGCAAGGAAGAGAGGAGAGAGAGAAATACCTTTCCCCTCCGGGCGGGCATCAGGCCGCGGCTTAGTTCTCAGTCTGGAGACATTCTGCGAGGAGCTGCCCATGCCTAAAAATTTAGCTGGCGCCTGGAGTCACGCTCGTGCAGCTGTGGAGAGGCCGCACACACGTGCGGCCCCCAGGATCACATCTTGGCTGGCCCTCCCTGATTCTTGATCATTGACAGAGCTTGGAGCTCCAGATTCCTCCTCTCATTTTTTTTTAATTTTTAAATTTATTTATTTTTAATTAGAGAATCACCGTGAGGGTACAGTTACAGATTTATACACTTTTGTGCTTATACTTCCCTCATACAAAGTTCGGGAACCCATCCCTTCACCAGTGCCCATTCTCCACCACCCGTAAACCCAGCGTCCCTCCCACCCTCCCCAATCCCATCTCCCCCACACCCCACCCTGCCACTGTGGCAAGGCATTCCCTTCTGTTCTCTCTCTCTAATTAGCTGTTGTGGTTTGCAATAAAGGTGTTGAGTGGCCGCTGTGCTCAGTCTCTAGCCCTCATTCAGCCCGCAACTCCCTTCCCCCACATGGCCTTCGACTACAATGTAGTTGGTGATCGCTTCTCTGAGTTGCCCTTTCCCCGGAACGTGAGGCCAGCCTCGAAGCCATGGAGTCAACCTCCTGGTACTTATTTCTACAGTTCTTGGGTGTTAGTCTCCCACTCTGTTATTCTATATACCATAGATGAGTGCAATCTTTCTATGTCTGTCTCTCTCTTTCTGACTCATTTCACTCAGCATGAAACTTTTCATGCCCATCCACTTAACTACAAAATTCTTGACCTCCTTTTTTCTAACAGCTGCATAGTATTCCATTGTATAGATGTACCAAAGTTTCCTCAACCAGTCATCCGTTCTGGGGCATTCGGGTTTTTTCCAGATTCTGGCTATTGTAAACAGTGCTGCGATGAACATACATGTGCAGATGTTGTTTCGATTGTACTTTTTTGCCTCTCTGGGATATATTCCCAGCAGTGGTATTGCTGGGTCAAATGGGAATTCAATATCTAATTTTTTGAGAGTCGTCCAAATTGTTTTCCAGAAGGGCTGAACCAGTCGGCATTCCCACCAGCAGTGAAGAAGGGTCCCTTTCTCCCCACATCCTCTCCAACAGCGGTTGCTTTTGTTCTTTTGGATGTGTGCTAGTCTCTGTGGTGTGAGGTGGTATCTCATGGTTGTTTTGATCTGCATCTCTCTGATGATTAGTGATGCAGAGCACTTTTTCATGTGCCTTTTGGCCATTCGTATTTCTTCCTTGGTAAAGTTTCTGTTCATTTCTTCGCCCCATTTTTTGATGGGGTTGGATGTTTTCTTCTTGTAGAGTTCAACCAGTGCTTTATATACCCTTGATATCAACCCCTTATCTGATGGGTATTGTGTAAATATCCTTTCCCATTCTGTGGATAGTCTTTGGATTCTGGTCAATGTATCTCTTGCGGTGCAGAAGCTTTTTAGTTTAATGTAGTCCCATTTGTTGATCTCTGTTTTTACTAGATTGCTTAGTTCCGTGTCACCTTTGAAGATACCTTTATCTTCAATATCGTGGAGGGTTTCGCCGACCTTGTCTTCAATGTACCTTATGGTTTGTGGTCTAATGTTGAGGTCTTTAATCCATTTTGATCTTACTTTCGTGCATGGTGTCAGGTCAAGGTCTAAACCCATTTTTTTGCATGTGGTTGTCCAGTTGTGCCAGCACCATTTGTTAAAGAGGCTTTCCTTGCTCCACTTCACATCTCTTGCTCCCTTATCAAAGATTAGATGGTCATACATTTGGGGTTGTGTGTAGGGATATTCCACCCTGTTCCATTGGTCTACGGCTCTGCCTTTGTTCCAGTACCATGCTGTTTTAATTGTTACTGCTTTGTAGTAAAGTTTGAGGTTGGGGATGGTGATGCCTCCCATCATCTTTTTCCCAAGAATTGTTTTAGCTATCCTTGGACGTTTGTTATTCCATATGAATTTTAGGATTGCTTGATCCATTTATTTGAAGAGTGTCATGGGTATATTTATAGGGATCGCATTGAATCTGTATAATGCTTTAGGGAGTATTGCCATTTTGACAACATTGATTCTCCCTATCCACGAGCAGGGTATATGTTTCCATTTCCTCATGTCCTCTTTGATTTCATGGAGTAGCGTTTTGTAGTTTTCTTTGTAAAGGTCTTTTACTTCCTTGGTTAAGCTGATTCCGAGGTACTTGATTTTCTGGGGCACGATTGTAAATGGGATTGTTTTTTTCATGTCCCTTTCCTCTGCCTCATTGTTTGCATATATGAAGGCCATAGATTTTTGGGTATTGATTTTGTAGCCTGCAACTTTACTGTATAAGTCTATTGTTTCTAAGAGTTTCTTAGTAGACGTTTTAGGCTTCTCTAGATATAGTATCATGTCGTCTGCAAATAGTGAGAGTTTGATTTCTTCCTTTCCTATCTGGATGCCCTTAATCTCTTTTTCTTGTCTAATAGCTATCGCAAGTACTTCCAGTACTATATTGAAGAGGAGTGGTGAGAGTGGGCATCCTTGTCTTGTGCCTGATCTCAGAGGAAAGGCCCTTAGTTTTTCCCCGTTGAGGATAATGCTTGCCGTAGGCTTGTGATAGATGGCTTCGACTATCTTGAGGAAAGTTCCTCCAAACCCCATTTTGGCGAGGGTTTTCATCATGAAAGGATGTTGGATCTTGTCAAATGCTTTCTCTGCATCTATTGATATGATCATATGGTTTTTATCTTTACTTTTGTTGATATGCTGGATTATGTTGATTGATTTCCGAATGTTAAACCATCCTTGCATCCCTGGGATGAATCCCACTTGGTCGTGATGTATGATCTTTTTGATGAGTTGTTGGATCCTATTTGCTAGTATTTTTGTTGAGGATCTTCGCATCGGTGTTCATCAGGGAAATTGGTCTGTAATTTTCTTTCTTAGTGGTGTCTTTGTTTGCTTTTGGTATTAGGGAGATATGTGCTTCATAGAAACTGTTTGGGAGAGTTCCTGTTTTTTCAATTTCCTGGAAAAGTTTGAGGAAAACAGGCAATAGGTCTTCTTTAAATGTTTGGAAGAATTCGCCAGTGAAACCATCTGGGCCTGGGCTTTTGTTTTTGGGGAGGTTTTTGATTACAGTTTCAATTTCCTTAACATTGATGGGTCTATTCAGGTATTCCAGGTCTTCTTTCTTCAGTGTTGGGAGATTGTAGGAATCAAGGAATCCATCCATTTCTTTTAGGTTCTCCTTTTTTGTGGCGTAAAGACCTTCAAAGTAGTCTCTAATGATCTTTTGAATCTCACTGGTTTCTGTTATGATGTCCCCCTTTTCATTTCTGATTCGATTTATTAGAGTTTTCTCTCTTTCTTTCTTTGTGAGTCTTGCTAGCGGTTTATCAATCTTATTTATTTTCTCAAAGAACCAACTCTTTGTTTCATTGATCTTTCGGATTGTTTTTTTGGTTTCGATGTCATTAATTTCTGCTCTAATTTTTATTATTTCTTTCCTTCGGTCTGGTTTGGAGTCCTTTTTCTGGTCCTTTTCTAGGGTCTTGAGTCGTGAAGTCAAGCTATCTATGTGGGTCCTTTCTTCCTTCCTGAGGAATGCTTGGAGAGCTATAAATTTTCCCCTTAACACGGCTTTAACTGCGTCCCATAGGTTTTGGTAACTCGTGTCTTCATTCTCATTTGTTTCTAAGTATCTTTTGATTTCTTCCTTGATTTCCTTCTTGACCCACTCATTGTTCAACATTGAATTGTTTAATTTCCAGGTGTTTGATTTGATTTTCTGTATTTGTGGGTGGTTAGCTTCTATCTTCAGCGCATCGTGGTCTGAAAAGATGGTTGATACAATTTCTATTTTTCCGATTCCATTGAGGTATGTTCTGGGGCCCAGTACATGGTCTATTTTTGAAAATGTTCCATGTGCACTGGAAAAGAATGTGTATTCTTTGTTTTTGGGGTGTACGGCCCTGTATAGGTCTATTAGGCCTCTCTCTTCAATTTCTTCTTTCAGAGTCAGTGTTTCCTTGTTGAGTTTTGTTCTTGTGGATCTATCTAGAGGCAATAAGGCCGTATTGAAGTCTCCGATTACAAATGTGCTGTTAGTGATGTCCTCTTTGAAGTCTGTTAGGAGTCGTTTTAAATATTTAGCCGGTCGTTTGTTAGGAGCATATACGTTTAAGAGTGTGATTTCTTCCTGTTGTACATATCCCTTGATAAACAGAAAATGACCTTCGCTGTCCCTTTTGATCTTTTTCATCCTGAAATCTATGTTGTCAGATACCAGGATGGCCACTCCAGCTTTTTTAAGGGGGTTGTTTGCTTGGAGGATTGTTTTCCATCCTTTGACTTTGAGTCTATGTTTACTCTGTTTGTTCAGGTGTGTTTCTTGCAGGCAACAGAATGTTGGGTTTAATTTCCGGATCCATTTAGCCACTCTGTGTCTCTTGATAGGTGCATTTAGGCCATTGACATTGAGAGAGATTATTGTGATGTGGTTTTGTGTCATCTTTCTGTGGGATTTGTTGTTCTTATGGGGCTCCTCCTTGTCTTACAGTAGCCCCTTTAGACCTTCTTTCAAGATTGGTTTTGAGTCTATGAAGTTCCTGAGCTGTTGTTTATCCGAGAAATAGTGTATGGTTCCTTCGAGTTTGAGTGAGAGTTTAGCCGGATAAAGTATTCTTGGTGAGGCATTCATTTCGTTGAGTTTTTTCACTATGTCCCACCATTGTCTTCGGGCTCGGAGGGTTTCTTCTGACAGATCGGCCGTAAATCTGAGGGGTGCTCCTTTGTATGTGATTTCCTTCCTTGCCCTTGCTGCTTGCAGAATTGTGTCTCTATCTATGGTATCCGTCATTCTGACTATGATATGCCTTGGGGTCTTTTTATTCGGGTCTCTTTTTGCTGGTACTCTTTGGACTCCTTGTATCTGGATGCCTGCCTTGTCCAGCTCTGGGAATTTCTTAGCAATGATATCTTTGACTGTGTTTTTTTCATTGGGGTTGCTTCCCTGCGGTTCCGGTACTCCAATGATTCTTATGTTGTTCCTCTTGAAGTCATCCCCCAGGGCTCTGATTCGCTCTATAGCCATTTTGAGGTCTTTGGCCATGATTTGTTGCTGTCTATAAGCTTTCTGCAGCTCATCTTCCAGATCACTGATTCTGTCTTCGGCTGTAGTCATTCTACTGTTGAGGGCATCTAGTGAGATTTTTATTTCCTCTACCGATTGCTTTATTTGTGAGACTTCCGTTCGAAGGTTTGAAATTTCTGCTCTCATTTCTGCTCTCATTTCTTCCTGTATTTTCTTGGTAGACCGTTCCAGCGCTTCATTCATCTCCTCCCTTAACTTATTGGATGTCTGTTCCATATTTGCTTGGAGTAGGTCGACTCTCCTCCAGATTTCCTCTCTGAATTGTTTATCTGAGAGGTCGTAGATGTGAGAAGCCCCTGTTGAGGTTTCTGGTATCTCTTCTTCCCTCTCTCTTCGCGGGGGGGGGATTTTCGCTGCTTCTTCATATTGTCACGGAAGTGTAGAGTTGGAACCTTGTAGTTATTTATTCCTCTTCCTTTTTGTGGGAAGAAGGGGCTCCGATTGTGCTAAACTTCCCTTATTCACTGATAGCTTTTATAGTGTCAGCCTAAGCTAATGGCTATTTTGCGTAAGTGTTTGAGATCGCAAAAGTGAGTTTTCAAAGGAATACACAGTACCGATTGAGCTGAGGTAGCAAAGAATAACTGCGGCCGCGTTAGCGTTGGCCGCTCTGAGAGGAAGCCACGCCCACTTTTTAGACCACGCCCACTAAGACACAGGCCACGCCCCCAGTGTCTTCCTGTTGATGGGGGGGACGGGAGGGCGTGGCCGAGGGATGGTCCTCGTACCTGATGGACGTGCGCAGTTACAAGCCGGTTCGGGAGACGGGGTGCGCAGGTCCTCCTCTCATTTGAGTGAAACTTGATACTCCAAGCATAGCTATTTTGATTCCTCTTTGTGATACACAAATAGCATTCTCATCCTGTTTGTGTAGGGCTCAGGTCTGTGAGGCATATGTTAGTGCAGGAAGAATGGTGGAGTCGAAAAGATGTGCCTGGAGCTGGAGGTTCTTTGTCCTCTGAACCACTTCTTTGAAGTGGTTCTTGAAGGCATTCCACGCTGCTCTCTTCCTCCTGCGCAGTTCTGGCACCAAGTCGTTCCTTATATTGAAGAGTGTGGAAGTCGATGTGGAGGTCTCGTTCTGTTCAGCAGGGAGAACCCTTCGTAGGGCGCAGCCGAAAGAACAGACGCAGAGCCCGGAGGAGGGAGAAAAGGCATTTATTCTATGGCAGTTCCAGTATTTTATACCTCCCTGTTGGGAGGAGATGGTGCCAGGACCCCCAACAGAAATGCAGGGTGTGGCACGGGATTTAGCTAGTAATAAACAAATGTTGATAGGATAAGATCAGTAAGATTAGGAGTGGCAACCTTTGCTAGGTGTGGCATGGGGTTAGCTAGTGATTAAACAAATAGTGACAGGATAAGATCAGTAAGGTAAAATGGCTCCCTACATCTCCCCCTGTTTTGTTTTAAATTAAATGTGGTCAGGGGAGGCATTGTCCGGTATCCCTTGTGACATAAAGACTCCATTTTTGCAGGGAGAGGAAGGAAAGGATGATCGGGTCTATGCAGGGGGCTCCTCATAGGCCCCATCAATCCTTGGTTTTGGAGTAACCTCTAAGCTATACCGGAATACCTCACAGGGAGCCGGGCTGGGGTATCAGCCCTCCCTTGCAGTGCTTTGCCTGGCAACCTGATCCACAAGAATAAATCCTTGGGAGCCCGGCATCCTCAAGTTAAAGAACTGGGGGAAGATGAGGTCCTACAAATCAAGCCAAAGATCCTTAAACACTCGAAAATCTCATTTGTTACTCTAAAATATTAACCCAGACCTGGACCCAAAGTAGCACTTGCTGTAGAGTGTCCAATTGTTGCTCAACATCATGGTTGACAGTAGCCTGCATTGTCCCAAGGTGGTAAGAGTCATTTTGTCATGTTTAGACGAAGTTGTGTGTCTGGACCGAGGCTTGAAGAACTATTCCTGCAACAGCATCAGTGGTGGTTACAGCAATGAGTCCAGGATAGCTGCGATCAGGGGGCCCAAGGAATTGTCAGGAATGCTGGAGCAGTTGTGTCAGGTCTTCAGCCAGGAGCCCTTTATCGGGGGAGCGTTGCCATTCTCTGGTCAGGTTCACTGGTAACCATATGCGATCCGGCCCTTAATAAAATTATACTGTGGGGAGAATCTTGGATTGAGAGGGAAGAATTGAGACAGGTAGATAATGCACAATCACCAGAAAAGAAAAATCTTTTTGTGAGTGATCAGAGGTAGTATGAATTTGGGACTTGGTATGAATCCAAGTCTGAAAGTGAAGAGGGAGACAGGGAGGCACTCCAATGCAGACAGGATCAAGTGAGTATCCTAGAGAAAAAATTAAAAGGTGTTTCTTCTTTATTCGGCAGCTGAGGCATCTGTGAATCCCATGGAGGGGGTAAAAGAAAGGAATTGTTAGCCCAGATACTGGGTCCTGGCATGGTCCAATCTACAACCTGTAAAAGTGGAGGGTGAGGAATGTAAGTCCAATAGATATGTTTAGCTTACTAGAATTCAAGAGGATTTCAACTGTTAATAACTATTAATGTTCTCCCAATATGAAATCTGGATTAAAAATTTCAATTTCTTTGTAGGCGCCACATTCTGATTAGAAATCTTTGTTTAGACCTGAATCTAGCAAGCTCCAAAGATACTTAGATCTTTTAAATTGCTGGGCTCCATATCACTCTGACCTCCCTTGATTTTGTTTGCCCAGATCTAAGAATTACTGACTTTAAACTAGCTCTAATACTCGAGTGTTCCACAGAGAGACAGACAGTCAGACAATAAACATCACACATGTGCACAAATATATACTTGATCGATCAATCTGACCCTTCAAGAATGGCAGGAAAAAACTGATAGACTGAGAAAGGAAAGAGCAGTCCCCAGGGCAAAGTGAGCCCTGTCGGCCGATTGGGAACATTGCTCCCCGTTTCTCTGCCTGAGCAGCCAGTTTCCTGCTTGTTGAAAAAACGGGTCAAGAAAGCACTTTTGTTGATATAAGCTGGCAAAACCTTCTCAAAAGTTGTTGAAAAGTAAGCAGAACTAAGAAAGATAATGAGACAATTGCACACACACTAGGAGCACACGCACAAATCTTACTCCTGCACACGCTCGGACCGGTCCTTCTTTCACGCGGGTGCGCACCCCACTCACCACATTCACACTGAGACTCCCGATCCTGCCCTACGGGCATCATCTTCGGTCTTGAAGTAATACTGGTTCCTGCTCCAGCCAGGCCAAGTCTGAATAACTGTTCTGTGAGCGAGACCACTAGTTGGTCACTCCCGACGCGGCTGACTGAGCACAAGCAAGTTCCTAGGCAGTGGCAGAAGGGACACTGTCCTCAGAGGATTCATTTATTCTCTGGGTGGAAGTCGGTTCAGCCTGAGCAGGTGTGTCGACCTGCCTTATCAGTCGTTCGGGGAGCCAGCGGGCTACACTATCAGCAGCATCAAATATGCAGGCTGATCCTCGGCCCCATATAAGGACTGGATCAGGGCCCTTCCATAGACCACTCAGAGGGTCTTTCCACCTTACTTTTGCATAAGTGTGGCTGGTGGAAGTATGCCAAAAACGGTCCGCTGCACTGCGACCTTCTTTGTCCAGTATAAGAAAGTTCATGACAAACAAAGCGTGAGATAGTAACGTCTTAGGGGAAAGTGAGGCTGGGTACAGTTCCTTTTCTGTCTGGAGCTTTTGAATATATGTTTTAAGAGTGAGATGGGCTCGCTCCACTATCCCCTGCCCTTGAGGGTTATAGGGGATCCCTGTATGATGGGAAATCTGCAGCTTCTTACAAAAATGCTCAAACTTTTTTCCAGTGTATCCTGGACCATTGTCTGTTTTTATTAGCTGTGGTTTGCCCAGTACAGAAAAGCAGTGCAAGACATGAGCAATGACATTTTTTGAGGCCTCTCCAGTCTGGGCTGAGGCGCAAATAAACCCACTAAAGGTATCAATAGTCACATGCACATATTTAAGCTGCCCAAAGGAATGAATATGAGTGACATCCATTTGCCAGATGGCATTAGGGACTAGTCCTCGGGGATTGACCCCTAAGTGAGGCACGGGTAGAAGGGATACACAGGAAGGGCACTGGCGCACAATCTGCCGTGCCTGCTCACGCGTGATTTTAAACATAAGGCGGAGAGTTTGAGCATTCAGATGGTGAAGGGCATGTGCAGTTGTGGCCTCCTGCAGCGGATCTGCTTGTAGAGTTAGCGCTGTGAAAGATCGGGTGGCCAAATCTGCCAAGTGATTACCTGCCGCCAGTGGCCCAGGGAGGTTAGTGTGGGCACGAAGATGACCTATGAAAAATGGAGCTCGCCGGGAGCGAATATACTGTTGGATTTGCAAAAACAATGACGTTGCGGGGGAGGAGGGTTTAATGTAACTAATAGTCTCCAGTAATGGTATAGAGAAGGCCACATAGGCACTATCCGTGTATAAATTAAAAGGAAGAAGGGAAAAATTTTTAAAAACCATTAGAACAGCTGTGAGTTCAACCAGCTGAGCAGAGGACTCCTTTGTGGAAAAAGAAACAGTCTCACCCTCACAGGCATAGGCGGCCTGGCCATTAGAGGATCCATCAGTGAAAATCACTTTAGCTCCAGGGATAGGGCTGGTCTTAGTGACAACAGGAAAAACCCATTGATGTAAAGCCATAAATTGTATCAACTTATTGGGGGGATAATGATTATCTAAAATTCCTGAAAAGGAAGCGCAGGCGATGGGCCAATCATCAGTATTTTGAAGAAGCCAATCTATCTGTTCCTTATTGTAGGGTTGAATAACAGAAGCCGGTTCAAGACCAAAGTGTCTACGAGAGAAACTCCTTCCTTCAATAATTAAGGATGCCACTAAGAGATAGTAGGGTACAAGAACTTTCTTTGGTGTGGCAGGAAGGTGAATCCAAGAAACAGGGTTTTCCTGCCAAATTAAGCCCGTGGGAGAATGAGGAGTAGCGAAGATAAGGAGGTGAAAAGGGCGCTGATAATCTAGAGAGCAAACAAAGTGACCTTCAATCGCTTTTTCTATGAGAACTAGGGATTCTCGGGCTGCTGGTGTCAGACTCCGAGGGGAAGAAGGGTCAGCGTCACCGCGCAAAAGGTCATACAGGGGCATAAGGTCTCCTTTGGTAAGTTTCAGATAGGGACTGAGCCATGTAATATGCCCAAGCAGTTGTTGAAAATCATGTAGTGTCTTTAATGAAGTAAGCTTCAGCTGCGTTTTTTGCAAAAGTACACGGGACCCCTGAAGACGAAATCCAAGAAAGGTATAAGGGTCAGCGATCTGAATTTTTTCGGGGGCAATTTGAAAGCCAGACTGAGTAAACGCACGGATCACCTGATTGCAACAGAGCATAGTGGCCTGTGGGTCAGATCCAGCAAGCAGTATATCATCCATATAATGGATCATATAGATGTCGGGCCATTGTGCCCTAATGGGAGCAAGAATTTGAGCCACAAATTTTTGACACAGTGTGGGGCTATTTGCCATTCCCTGGGGTAAAACATTCCATTGAAAACGTTGCATGGGCTCTTTATAATTAATAGCTGGCAAACTAAAGGCAAAACGGGGGCGATCATCAGGATGCAAGGGAATTGAGAAGAAGCAGTCTTTTAAATCGAGTACTATCTTATACATTTCTGAAGGGATGGCTGCTGGGGACGGCAGTCCAGGTTGAAGCGCCCCAAAAATGACCATGGTTTTATTTACTGCTCGTAGATCCTGCAGCAGTCGCCAACTGCCGTTTTTCTTTTTTATAACAAAAATGGGTGTGTTCCAGGGGGAAGAGGTGGGTTCTATGTGTCCCGCTGCGAGTTGTTCCTGCACTAACAACCTGGCGGCCTGTAATTTTTCAGTGGGAAGCGGCCACTGGTCCACCCATACAGGCTCATTGGACTTCCATATGATCTTATCCGTATGGGGTGCAGGAGGAGCAGTGGCAGTAACTGAGAATAAACCTAAGCCTGTGTGGTCATTTTTCACTGGGTCGAGGGCTAGCGGCGCAGGCGTGCCCTGGAGGTATTTTCCTAGAACCTTTCCGGGAGAATAACCTGCTGAAAGGAGCATGTCTAGGCCCTTGGCATCAATTAGTATAAGGTCCATTTGTGAAAGGATATCCCTGCCCCAGAGATTGAGTGGGAGTCCGGGCAGAACATAGGGGCGTACCATCCCGGATTTTCCCTCCTTGGTGCGCCAATCAAGCGTAAATGAGCTTAACATAGGGTTTTGGGATTGACCTATACCCTGAAGGTGAGTCAATGAGGGGGTGAGGGGCCACCTTTTTGGCCAGTCTTTTTCAGCAATGACTGTTACATCCGCACCAGTGTCAATCAGACCTAAAAATTCCTTCCCGTTGATCTCTAAAGTCATCAAGCCCTTGTGATTAAGAATGCGTTGGGCAAAAAATGCAAAAGTCTCTGACATTGGGGGTGGTTTTTGTACTGTTGTTATTGGAATGAGTATTAGCTGTGCTAGCCGCGCGCCAGCGTCCAAGACTGAAAATGGGGAGAGTGATTCAACTACTTCTGCCCTTGAAAATCAGCATCTATAATCCCGGGGAGTACTTGCACGCCCTGAGGGAGCATATTGCCTCGCCCAATAATTAGGCCAAAAGTTCCAGATGGCAAAGGGCCACAGGCGTTGACATACACTATCTGGGGTCCCTGTTCTTTAACTAATATTGTGCGGGAGGTGGCACAGAGATCCAATCCGGCTGAGTATGGGATGGCTCTGCAGAGGGGTTGGGTGCCGATGGGTTGAACAGCCCATGATTTTGAGGTGCCCCGGTCATGGGAGAGGGAGCGAATTGGGGGCTGGACGCCGATGGGTTGAACGGCCCATGATTCTGAGGTGCCCCAGACACGGGAGAGGGAGTGGACTGGGGGCCCTGGGGCTGGCCCTGTATCCAGTTTCCCGGCCTGGTCTTCTGGCGGCACTCTGACGCCCAGTGGAAACCCTGTTTGCACTTAGGGCAAGGACTTCTAGGTCTGGGCCGCGATTTTTTATTGGGACAGTTTCTTAAGAAATGTCCAGGCTGCCGACAGCCAAAGCACAGCTTGTTCTGACTGCTCGATGGTTGAATAGAGAACTGTTTGAAGGCAGCCCCTATAGCATGCCCTATTTTTTGGGTGGTGGGATCAACCTCGGAGCATAGCCGAATGTATTCTGAGAGGGTCTTCCCACGCTTATAGGGGCGGAGTGTGGCCTGGCAGATGGGATTAGCATTCTCATAGGCCAAATGGCGGATCAGCTCATTATCCGTCTCTTCGTTTCCCATGAGTTTTTCAGCCGCCTCCGTGAGGCGCCCTATGAAATCACTATAGGGCTCGTTAGCTCCCTGACGAACCTTGGCTAAGGATGTTACCACCGACCCTTTAGAAGGAAGTGCCTTCCAGGCCCGGAGGGCAGCCACATGTATTTGGGCAAGTAGCCCTGGGGGAAATTGAGCCTGCACCTCATTAGAATCAAAGGGTGCCTGACCCTGAAATTTAGCAAAGATCCAGGATGAGGAAGAGCCTCCTGCCTCGACATTGCGGCGCGCCATTTCTTGGCATCGTTCTAAATAATCTGCTTTCCACAAGAGATAGTCTCCCCTACTCAGGACAGCCTTAGCGACTGAGAACCAGTCGTTCGGCGTGAGCCATCCCTCACAAAAGGAGTCCAAAAGGCCAAGCGTAAAAGGAGCAGTGGGGCCGCAAGAAGAGACAGCAGCCTTTAAATCTTTCAGGTCTTCGAATTTCAATCTACGGTAGCTTTGGCGGATTGGTGCCTGCGGAGCTACGTCCTGAGGGGAATTTTCCTCTTGGGAATGTGACCCTTCCTCAGGCTGATCGGCCTCCTCAACTTCTCTGTCTGAGGGATCATCATCAGGTGGAGCCGTGGCAGAGGTGGGGTATTTGGGGGCCCGAGAATGGGACCTGGTAACTGGGAAGGCAGCCATAGGTTTTGAAGCTAGAGTGTGGCAGGGCGGAGGAGAGACCGAATTTGCACTAGATTCTTGGGAGAGGGTAGAAGGCTGCAGGGCACTCACTAGTTCCTGAACCACCTGCCTTATTAAGGCAGCGGTGTCCTGGGCAAGCTGGCGGGGTGCCTCACTGGCGTATGGGGGATTAAAAAAGGCAGTGTCATGGGACAGATAATGGAGTGGTGGAGCTGACGGCTGACACCTCTCCTCCTCATCTACCTGGGTAGCCTTGTCCTCCAGCTTACACCTCTCCTCCTCATCTACCTGGGTAGCCTTGTCCTCCAGGGGCAAGGATTTAAGTTCCGGAGGAGAGGGATCGGGGATATCAGAAGTCACAGGATAAAGTCTCAGAGGTGCCTCTGCGCGGGAGGAGTCAGTCCCCTGCATGGGGGGTGCCTCATCCCCAAAGACTGAGGAAGCCTCTGAACTCTCATACTTTTTCCTCAAAAAAATCTCAATTTCGGAAACACGGTGCTGAATCTCTGAAAATGGCTGACTTTTTCTCGCCTTAAAAATCTCATTTAAGATCCAAATAAAATTAGCGAGACAAAGGATGCAAATAACACAAAGGATGCAAATAACTGGGGATTCCCAGGAGTAGGTAGGGATGGAGGAATCAGAGGGTAAGTAGGCCATTCCCGCACCACGGTGTGTGCCAAGAGAAAGGCGACCCTCAGAAATACTCACTTTTTCCGTGAATTCGACAGCCACGTTGGGCGCCAGGTGTGGAAGTCGATGTGGAGGTCTCGTTCTGTTCAGCAGGGAGAACCCTTCGTAGGGCGCAGCCGAAAGAACAGACGCAGAGCCCGGAGGAGGGAGAAAAGGCATTTATTCTATGGCAGTTCCAGTATTTTATACCTCCCTGTTGGGAGGAGATGGTGCCAGGACCCCCAACAGAAATGCAGGGTGTGGCACGGGATTTAGCTAGTAATAAACAAATGTTGATAGGATAAGATCAGTAAGATTAGGAGTGGCAACCTTTGCTAGGTGTGGCATGGGGTTAGCTAGTGATTAAACAAATAGTGACAGGATAAGATCAGTAAGGTAAAATGGCTCCCTACAGAAGAGTTTCGGTGAAATGGTATCACCCTGCAGAACCCCTCTTTTTACGTCAATGATCACTTCCTTGTAGAATGGTGAGATCCTGGTGGTGAATCCATAATACAGCTCATGGAGGATCTTGATGTACTGAGTTTGAATGCCCTGTTTGGCTAGGACTTCAATGATTGCTTCAGTCTCAGCAAAATCACAGGCCTTCTTTATATTGATGCACATTAGACAGAGCGGCATCTTGATCTCTCACGAAACTTCAATGAGCTTAGTCACTGTATGGATATGGTCAATCGTGGTGAATCCTTTTTGGATTGCTCGCATGGTTGTCCTTCATCGAATGTTCTGCCTATTCTATTCAGGATGACTCAAGTGAACCACTTGTAGATGATGGACAACAGGCAGATTGGGCATTATTTGCTGATGTCATGGATGTCTCTTTTTTGTACAACAGAATAGTCCTGCTGGTTTTCCACTGGGATGGAATCTTGCATTCAGACAGGTAGCATGTGAGAGCCGAGCCAATGTATTGATGAGTAATGTCGGCAGATTCTTCAGATGTTCGGTTCTGACCTTGACTGGACCAGGTGCAGTATGCATCTTTACTGACGAAATGGCGTGTTGGATGGAGGATGTTGGGAAAGACATATCCATCCTGTGGAATTTGGTATGTGGGCAGCTGGACATGGCTGTCAAAGAGATCCGAGTAGAAGTCTTGAATAATCCTCTCCATTGCCCTTGTAGAAGCTGTGCTGGATGCATCAGGACATCGGAGGGCAGTCATCTTGGTCTTGTAGTTGGCGAAGGACAGGTGAGTACTACGAATACTTTCCCCAGCTTCTGCTGCATCAGCCAACACTGCTGCTCTTCTCTCTTTGAGATTATTTTATCGCTTCTCTGCACAGCTTTGCGAGCTTGGATGTTAGCCTGTGATGGCCTGAGGCTCGTGCCAAACCACGTTGGTGAATGAGCTCGAGAGATTCCGAAGACAGGTGTCTGTTTGTGGCTTTCCCAGTCTCGGCATTCACGCAGTCATGGAGGTGGGGAACCAGTCGATCATATTCCTCATCGATGTTGTCAACGATGGCATCTTCCCACGTTGCCACAATAGTGCCAAACAGCTCCCAGTTGGTGGTCATTCTGGGAGTTCTCTTCTTAAACTTAAATTTTGCAGTCCTTTTCCTCCGCTCTGTGAATTAGTATCTTGCACGAAGGAGACAGTGGTCCCATCCCATTTGGAACTTTGGGACAACAGCGACATGGGTCAGGCAAAACCTTCGATTGAATATGATGTGGTCAATTCATCGTGGAACTGTCCACTAGGAGACTCTCATGTCCAACGTTTAGATTTGGCCTTCTGGAACTGTGAGTTACCATGGATGGTCTTGATCGACATGATGAACTCAGACAATTTCTCACTCTGTTCCTTCCATTCTAAGCCATGGGTCCTGAGGTGGAGTTCTTCAGGCGACCTTCTTGGTCCTATATTAACATAAAAATCACCTACAATAATCTTAGAAGGTATGGTTTTCTTTATGGAACTTCTCCAGCTCCATGTAGAACTTCAGAATTTCTTCTTCATCATAGTTGGATGTTGGTGCATAGACAACAATGATAGAAACTGCCATCAGTGAACCACATCTATTCAAGCGTAACTGTCCAATTCGGGTTGTTAGGCATTCAAATGAATCAATGCTCATGGCCAAGTTCATGTTGACAAGGATAACGACGTCACCAACGTCTCTGTTGTTGCATGTTCCTTGGAACAGTTCTTCTCCAGTGTCAAAAATAGCGTGATGTGATCTATTCCTTCTCGTTTTGGTCAGAGCAATGATATCATACTTGATATTCAGCGCTTGCACCATCAGGTCCTCGATGGATGCTTCTAATGCCAGCATTCGTGCATTGCAAGTATAGACAGTCATTTTAGTTCTTCTTCGTTTGGCAGTCTAGTTTGTACCTGAGATTTTATCAGACTCTCCTTGCTCCTCCTTCTTAACACTTCTGTATTGGGGCGCTCTTTCATTGTTAGGCGAATGAGGCCCACTGTTGTTACTGTTTTTCGCATATCCAATACACCACAGATAGCTTGCCAGGCTCTGCCATGGGGGCGGGGTACTCTCGGTAGCTTTCCAGGCTCTCTGTTTTTTTTTTTTTTTTGCTTTTTTTGGGTCACGCCTGGCGATGCACAGGGGTTACTCCTGGCTTTGCACTCAGGAATTACCCTTGGTGGTGCTCAGGGGACCATATGGGATGCTGGGATTCGAACCCGGGTTGGCCGGGTGCAAGGCAAACACCCTACCCACTGTGCTATTGCCCCAGCCCCTTTCCAGGCTCTCTGATAGGGATGGAGGCTTTTAGGGCGGCCTCCTATTGCCTTTACAGGTGTTCCCATGGTTCACACCATATTTGAACCCCATCAAATATGGTGCGGAAATTATGGAAAATGGGTATTAAGTGTCTTATGGTGTATCCAGAAAGTGGTTTGGAGCCATGCGGTGGCTGGGTAGTGAAGGTAGTGGAGGTCAGCCAGTGATTATTGATGTGGTGCCAGTAGGGTTGTACGTTTGGGTTTGATCCCTGGGGCACTAGAGATTGGAGGAGGCAGACAAAGGATCTTGTTTCTGGATTTTGTTGAGCTTAGAGTCCAAGGTTGCAAAGTTGTGCTTTACCTGGTTCCGTGGGGCTTAACTCATGCGTGAGGTTCGGTCCAAGTCTCCGAAAAGCAGCCTAGAGCATGGCGGTGGCTGGGTAGTGGAGGTATTGGAGGTCGGCCGGTGAGGTATTTATCTGTGCTCGTAGGGTGGGGCATCTGGATTTGAGTCCTGAGGCAGCGCAGATTGGAGGAATCCACCGAGGATCTTGTTTACAGGTCTGGGGGCGGAGGGGGTCTCGGTCTCCTTGAGCCTGGAGTAAACAAAACATCATGAGTAGCTGAATATTATTGCTTAGTGTTTCTGAAAAATTTGGTGGGGGAGTGGGAGAGGTTGGTGGACAGGCCTGGATCATGACCCTGGTGACTGTGTGCAAAGAAATCTGTGAATTTTGTTCCCTCTGTGAAAGCAAAAGCTTTGTTTCAGTCCCTCACTCTTCATCTATCCCAGACCCCCATATGTCCGGGTCTTGATCCTACCCCAGAAACGGGGGGAAAATGAAGATTTCTGACCACAAAGAAGCTGGTCCGGAATATTGGAAGCCTGGCCCTTTAAAGCTATGACCAGAAATGCAGATGTCATCACTAAATCAGGGTTTGTTTGTTTTTTCTCCCGTTGCTCTTTTGGGCCAAAGTGCCTACAGTTTCATTTGCTGTCCTGGGGGTAGCAATAAAGGGAAACAGAAGGTCCCGGAGGGCTAGTTTCCTCGCCGGCCTCTGAGTGGTCGCTCTGAGCACCCTGAACCTCCACGGCCTTTGCCTTGTGAGCAACAGAGTTGCTCCATGACAGTGGCCGGTGATGGCAGCCTCACCAGCATTGTTCACAAATCATTCCTGACCCTTCACTCAGCAATCACTCCTGGCATGGTTCAGTGTCCCTTATGCCCTGGTCAGTAGCATGAAAGCATATAATCATCCTGCTGCCTGGTGGGAGAAGGGGGAACTGGGTGTATTTTTCATGTATTTGGGGCTTAAAAGCATTGGGCAGAGCATTTAATTTTCAATTGTTCCTGGTTCAGACATAAGGATCGGGGGATCATGGAGGTGCAGAGCTTTTTTTTTTTCCCTGACCTTTTTCTTCCCTTTGTTTTTTTTTTTTTTTTGCTTTAAGGGTCAAAACCTATGATCCTCATAGAGTTATTTCTAGCTGTATACTCTATGATCACTCCGAATAGTGCTCAGTTGATCATATGGGATGATGGGGAATAAATCCAGGTCGATCCCCTACAGGTCAAATGTTTCTGGTGCTATTTCTCCTGCCCCAAGGTGCAGAATTTTAGGAGTAGTGAGGACTGGGGACAGGTGGAGGTGGACACACCAGGGCTGGGCCAGAGAGGGTCCTGCAACCAAAAGTGCAATCTGAATAGGAAGTAGGTTGGACACTTCTAGGGTGTGTCCGGAGGCCTCTCATAATGCAATCTAGGCTCACCATTGGCCACCATAACTTTATTGGTTTTATTGAAGAATGTAGTTTGGGGGATACAGCTGGCAATGCTCATGGGTGACTCCTACTGCCTCTGCACTCAGGCGTGACTCCTGGCAGTACTCAGGGAACCACATATAGGATGTGGACAATCGAACCTGTGTTGGACACATGCAAGACAATCACCGCACCCACTCTTCTATGTCTTTAGCTCCTTTGCACAGAACTTTCATTATTTATTTATTATTTATTTGCTTTTTGGGTCACACCTGGCTATGCACAGGGGTTACTCCTGGCTCTGCACTCAGGAATCACCCCTGGCTGTGCTCAGGGGACCATATGGGATGCTGGGAATCAAACCCGGGTCAGCTGCATGCAAGGCAAATGCCCTACCCACTGTGCTATCACTCCAGCCCCAGACCTTTTATTTTTTAATTGTCAGTTTTGTGCTTCAGCACGCTGAACTCATATATTACTATTGGATCTGAGCTCAGGCATCATTCCTGGCAGTCCTGGGGTGAGGACGCTATGTGGTTTTGGGTATTGGCCCCAGCTTAACTGCGCGTTCCCCTGGAGATCTCTCCGGCCCGCGGAGAGACAACAGTGGAAAGCGCTCCTAATTGGGTGGGTTCTGTGAGCGGTTCCGACCTGAAATAAAACTAGTGAGGATAATAAATAGGGGGCCCAAGACGACACATGCCGATCAAGGGCAACTTTATTAACTGCCACGCTGGTTTTATACTTTTCTTAGCAGGGGGTTGGTACATAAGTTGTCAATCATCAGGGAAGTGTCTTCTCAGACCAAATAAGGAAAGGTTCGGGGTGTATTAGGTGGGCTTACAACATTCTTCAAGAGTAGATTGAGAAATAGTGGGGAGGGGAAGGCAAGGGTCTATCTGGCAGGAGCATCTGGCAGGAGGAATGCACAAGGTAGAGGAAGGTATTCTACTTTAGGGCTTTATGGGGTCTCTCAGTTAACTGCCCTGGGCTACTCTTGAGTTTGGCTATTTCCTTTGTCACAAGGGCACCTTTGCCTCAGGTCAAGCAAAGCTGGTAATGGAATTTTCCGGTTTGTCCAGGGTAAAGGTTTTGGGGTCCTCTTTTGTTCAGGGTCCTGAGCAGTCCCCAACATCTCCCCCCTTTTTCTATAATAATAATGAGCGAGTGGGTGGAGTGCCTGTCTTAGGTTACTTGGTGGGCTCCCAGTTCTGGACATGGCAGTGACCAAAAAAGGTTAGAAAAATGAGCGCACGACTGTAGGTGGTGCCATGTTCGCACCCAGATACTGGCACCAAGCTATCCCCGTCTTAGGCATTTCCACAGCCGGGAACAGAGTGAGCAGGGGTGGTATGCCAGGTGCTCAGGTGCTCGAACTCCACAAAGCTCAGGGGCTGAAGTGTGGGCTTTTCCAAGCTATCCAGCCCTTCGGGGTCGTGTTGGGAGAGCTGCTGAGAGTGGACCTGTACTGAACGTTTGGTTGCCTCATCAACCTGGTTCTTAATGAAATTTATGAGTCGGCGGAATGCCCATGGGCCAAAGGAAACTAGCAGTAAGAACCCAATGAAGGGTCCAAGGAGGCTAGGCAACAGCGTCGAGAGCCAGGGTGAGGTGGAAAACCAATTTTTATACCAAGATTCCTCCTGGTCTCTCAATCTTTTCCTTTCCTCTAAGCTTTCTTCCACTCATCTAATGCTATCCTTAACTAGCCCAAGCTTATCTTTAAAGAAACAGCATTCCTCCTAAAGAGCGGCACATACTCCCCCCTCTCTCAAAAAGGCCAGGTCAGGGCTGTATCTGTTAAGGTGGACGACCTCAGCCAGAGAGCCAACAGTGTCAGTTAGGTAGTTAAGGCCCTGTTTAAGTTCGAGGACATCAGCCTCCACAGCAAGGGACAGTTGGTGGAAGTTTTCCTAGAGGAGACAAGGGAGTAGATGCCCGTATTGGCGCCTGGAGCACCCAGACTGAGAAGGAGGGCAAAGGTGATGGCAGTAACAGGCTCACGTCGGTGGCACAGGAGAGAGGAAGAAGAGGAGAAGAGCAGGGCATCGGCAGGGCGAACCGTGAGGCGTGGCAAAAGCAGAACCAAAATGCAGTAATCTCTATGTGCCAGGAAGGCAGATGTAACAATGTGAGGAGTCAGGCCAGAGGAACAGGCGAAGTAGGTATCAGCGGGGGCCACGACGTAGGAAGGATAGAGGGTGGCATTAACGTGGAGGGAGGAATTGGATATAACAAGAGTCTGGTTGCAAACGGGTACTAAATCATACGGGGGGAGCATATTGGGCCCCAATAGGCAAAGTCCGGATCCCACCACATGTCCCAAAGTCAATCGGTGCGTGGGCCCCACTTCCCAGCGGAGTTCGTTGGCGTCAGAGACGTTCAATGGAGAGCCGAGGACAGCAATGCCTTCGTAGAATGGCGGTTGAGAGGAGTAGCAGATCCAGCATTGGTCATAGGCGGGGTCGGTGATGGCGGCAGCAGAGGCGTTGACCATATCCAGGATGAGCTGAGAAGAGGGTGCTGGACCCGCAGGCAGAGTAGGACAGAAGAAGGATGTGGGTGGCGGGGTCCCGGAGGGCGCCGGTGGGTAGCGACGGGGGGTAGGGGGGCGATGATGGTGAAGGGTGTTGTTGGGGCCCATGGAAATAGGGCGTGAGGAGAGGGCAGTTTTTAGAAGGCGAAGGGAGAAGGTGAAGCCTTTATTGTAGCCGAGGTGATACAGGCGAAGAGCCCAGGGCAAAGTATTGGACCAGGGATGCCGTTAGCCAGCAGAAGTGAATTGGATGGCGAGGAAATTTCACGCACGGTTGTAATCGACAGAGGGCCTGTGAGGTGCTCATCGGATCGTGATAAAGTCCCAGGGGGAGGAAGGTTTCCTATAGGTGTCGCCCGTGGTCTCGCAGCCCCAGGTGGCACAAAAAAAAATCAGGGCGATTGCCACAAGTGCGGGCAAGAGAGGTGTAGCCTATGGCGGCCACCAGGGCAAACGTAGATGGGGTTGGAGAGAAGTTTCTGGCGGTGGCGGCGGGTGGAGCATTCAGAAATGACACCATGGCCAGGAATGGCTTTGGGCGCGTGGCCGCCAGCGTAATCAGGGAGAGACCAGAAACTGCTGGGCATTGGGAGGGCGCAGAGGTCAACCCAGAGCTCGGGCCAGGGTGTAGTGGAAGCAAAGTGGAAGTGGAATTGACAACATCGCCCGCTTCATTAAGGACTTGCCAAGTAAAATTAAAAATCTGGGAGGAAACAAGGGAGGTACCCAAAAAAAGGAGGGGGGCTAAAAATCAGAAGGAGATGGGGAAAGGGGAGATAAGGGGGCAGGGGAGGTGGAAGCATGGGCCCCGTCATGGTGGACAGGAGAATCGGGCGTCACGGCGTCCTGGACAGGGTCAGCGAGGTCGCGAACCACAGCAGTCGGGTCGGCAGGACCTTGTGGGTTGTGGAGTCTGGGTCAGTACCAGGAGGATGAAGTTTACTCCAGATGAAGCCATAGCAGGACCAGGAGTACATTAGTAGGTGTCATCTGTTAAAATATAAGCATAGACTTTTCCTCCTACAAGGAGGTTTCCCACTATTTCTGTTTGTGTGTTCTAATGCAAATATAAGAATCAATTGTTTCCCAAGCCCTTTCTCATTCACAAAGTTGCAAGAACCAGATACTTGGAAGAGTCAAAAAACTGGATTAGCAAGTCTTATCTGCTGGGCAAAAGTGTGATTAGAATTCACTGTTGAGGAGGGTCTGCATTTTCCAGTCTGACTGGGGCAGAGCTGGGAATGCTGGGGGGGGGGGGGTGGGTGTAGATCCAGGGAAGTCTTTAAAAACCCTCGAACTGACATCTGAGATTAACTCCTTATAACCCTGAGCTAAGTAGCTTAATTTTTTTTTTTATCTCAAATCAAATAAAACACTGGTAGGACAAGTTTTGCAACCAATTTTAGAACTCCAAAAAACTCATGTTTTAACTAAATCCTTACTCCCCGAACCTGTTTTTATTACAATTATTTCAGCTCACATTCTAATGCAGATGTATATGTACTCTGACACAACAGCATAAGACCTTTAAACCATCAATTTTCATGAAACATGAGTAAATCTTCTTTGGCTTAAGTTCAACAGTTTTTGTACCTTAGTTCAAATCATGAGCTTTCTAACTTTATCAATTCCACAATACAAGCATGTTGTCAAACACAGAAAGAGCCCTTCGGGTATTCATATATATATATATATATATATATATATATATATTAACCAAATTTTGATAATAGCATAGAAAAAAAATTTTTGACTATCAAATGTCTACGGAAACACAAGTAACTTCGTTTATTTTGAGGGTTTCTGTACCTTTGTTGTTTGAAAAACAGCTAAATTCCTCATTAAAATTAGCAGAGGCTTATAAGATAAACCTTGCACTCTGAATTCCCAATTCACTTTTAGATTTCTGGCTCTAGTTCTGTAGCTGTTTCTAGATAGTACAGATACTGGAATTCAAAAGAATTTCAATTGGTAATAACTATTAATGTTCTTCCAATAAAAAATTTAGACTAAAAATTTCAATTTCGTTGTAGGCGCCATATTCTAATTAGAAATCTTTGTTTAAACCTGGTCTAACAGGTTCCAAAATCACATAGATCCTTTAACTTGCTGAACTGCATATCACTCTGATCTCTCGAGATGATCCTGTTTTCCCCAGGCCTAATTTTTACCACTGATTTTCATTCTGGCTCCAGCACTCAAGTGTTCCACATAGAGAGACAGACAGACAGACAAACAGACAGACAATAAGTTCACTAAAAAACACCACATGTACATGTGCACACATCTGCAGTTGATCTATCGATCTGACCCTTCAGAAATGGCAGGGAAAAAACTGATAGACTGAGAAAGGAAGGAACAAGTCCCCAGGGCAAAGTTAAGCCCTGTCGGCCGATTGGGAACATTGCTCCCCGTTTCTCTGCCTGACCAGCCAGTTTCCTTGCTTGTGAAAAACAGGTCAAGAAAGCGCTTTTGTTGATATAAGCCGGCAAAACAATCCATGACAAAGTTGTTGAAACCTAAGTTGTCAGATGTTACAATTTTAAGATCAAGACTACTTCTGAGGCGGATAGACCACCTTAACGACACACTTTTTCATTCCTGATATTATTAAACACTCAACCACATGATCTTGCATTTTCCTGACTTCTCTGCTGATAATAATAAGCATAACTAAGAGAAATATAATGAGACAAATATACACACACACTAAGGGCACACGCACAAATCACACTCCTGCACTCGGTCGGACCGGTCCTCTTTCATTCGGGTGCAAACCCCACGCACCACATTCACACAGAAATTCTTAAACCTGCCCTACGGGCGTCCACATTACTTTTTGTGGAAGTCGATGTGGAGGTCTCGTTCTGTTCAGCAGGGAGAACCCTTCGTAGGGCGCAGCCGAAAGAACAGACGCAGAGCCCGGAGGAGGGAGAAAAGGCGTTTATTCTATGGCAGTTACAGTATTTTATACCTCCCTATTGGGAGGAGGTGGTGTCAGGACCCCCAACAGAAATGCAGGGTGTGGCACGGGATTTAGCTAGTAATAAACAAATGCTGATAGGATAAGATCAGTAAGATTAGGAGTGGCAACCTTTGCTAGGTGTGGCATGGGGTTAGCTAGTGATTAAACAAATAGTTACAGGATAAGATCAGTAAGGTAAAATGGCTCCCTACATCTCCCCCTGTTTTGTTTTAAATTAAATGTGGTCAGGGGAGGCATTGTCCGGTATCCCTTGTGACATAAAGACTCCATTTTTGCAGGGAGAGGAAGGAAAGGATGATCGGGTCTATGCAGGGGGCTCCTCATAGGCCCCATCAATCCTTGGTTTTGGAGTAACCTCTAAGCTATACCGGAATACCTCGCAGGGAGCCAGGCTGGGGTATCAACCCTCCCTTGCAGTGCTTTGCCTGGCAACCTGATCCACAAGAATAAATCCTTGGGAGCCTGGCATCCTCAAGGTAAAGAACTGGGGGAAGATGAGGTCCTACAAATCAAGCCAAAGATCCTTAAACACTCAAAAATCTCATTTGTTACTCTAAGATATTAACCCAGCCCTGGACCCAAAGTAGCATTTGCTGTAGAGTGTCCAATTGTTGCTCAACATCATGGTTGACAGTAGCCTGCATTGTCCCAAGGTGGTAAGAGTCATTTTGTCATGTTTAGACGAAGTTGTGTGTCTGGACCGAGGCTTGAAGAACTATTCCTGCAACAGCATCAGTGGTGGTTACAGCAATGAGTCCAGGATAGCTGTGATCAGAGGCCCAAGGAATCATCAGGAGCGCCGGAGCAGTTGTGTCAGATCTTCAGTCAGGAGCCCTTTATCGGGGGAGCGTTGCCATTCTCTGGTCAGGTTCACTGGTAACCATATGCGATCTGGCCCTTAATAAAATTATACTGTGGGGAGAATCTTGGATTGAGAGGGAAGAATTGAGACAGGTAAATAATGCACAATCACCAGAAAAGAAAAATCTTTTTGTGAATGATCAGAGGTAGTATGAATTTGGGACTTGGTATGAATCCAAGTCTGAAAGTGAAGAGGGAGACAGGGAGGCACTCCAATGCAGACAGGATCAAGTGAGTATCCTAGAGAAAAAATTAAAAGGTGTTTCTTCTTTATTCGGCAGCTGAGGCATCTGTGAATCCCATGGAGGGGGTAAAAGAAAGGAATTGTTAGCCCAGATACTGGGTCCTGGCATGGTCCAATCTACAACCTGTAAAAGTGGAGGGTGAGGAATGTAAGTCCAATAGATATGTTTAGCTTACTAGAATTCAAGAGGATTTCAACTGTTAATAACTATTAATGTTCTCCCAATATGAAATCTGGATTGAAAATTTCAATTTCTTTGTAGGCGCCACATTCTGATTAGAAATCTTTGTTTAGACCTGAATCTAGCAAGCTCCAAAGATACTTAGATCTTTTAAATTGCTGGGCTCCATATCACTCTGACCTCCCTTGATTTTGTTTGCCCAGATCTAAGAATTACTGACTTTAAACTAGCTCTAATACTCGAGTGTTCCACAGACAGAGACAGTCAGACAATAAACATCACATATGTGCACAAATATATACTTGATCGATCAATCTGACCCTTCAAGAATGGCAGGAAAAAACTGATAGACTGAGAAAGGAAAGAGCAGTCCCCAGGGCAAAGTGAGCCCTGTCGGCCGATTGGGAACATTGCTCCCTGTTTCTCTGCCTGAGCAGCCAGTTTCCTGCTTGTTGAAAAAACGGGTCAAGAAAGCACTTTTGTTGATATAAGCTGGCAAAACCTTCTCAAAGTTGTTGAAAAGTAAGCAGAACTAAGAAAGATAATGAGACAATTGCACACACACTAGGAGCACACGCACAAATCTTACTCCTGCACACACTCGGACCGGTCCTTCTTTCACGCGGGTGCGCACCCCACTCACCACATTCACACTGAGACTCCCGATCCTGCCCTACGGGCATCATCTTCGGTCTTGAAGTAACGCTGGTTCCTGCTCCAGCCAGGCCAAGTCTGAATAACTGTTCTGTGAGCGAGACCACTAGTTGGTCACTCCCGACGCGGCTGACTGAGCAGAAGCAAGTTCCTGGGCAGTGGCAGAAGGGACACTGTCCTCAGAGGATTCATTTATTCTCTGGGTGGAAGTTGGTTCAGCCAGAGCAGGTGTGTCGACCTGCCTTATCAGTCCTTCGGGGAGCCAGCGGGCTACACTATCAGCAGCATCAAATATGCAGGCTGATCCTCGGCCCCATATAAGGACTGGATCAGGGCCCTTCCATAGACCACTCAGAGGGTCTTTCCACCTTACTTTTGCATAAGTGTGGCTGGTGGAAGTATGCCAAAAACGGTCCGCTGCGCTGCGACCTTCTTTGTCCAGTATAAGAAAGTTCATGACAAACAAAGCGTGAGATAGTAACGTCTTAGGGGAAAGTGAGGCTGGGTACAGTTCCTTTTCTGTCCGGAGCTTTTGAATATATGTTTTAAGAGTGAGATGGGCTCGCTCCACTATCCCCTGCCCTTGAGGATTATAGGGGATCCCTGTATGATGGGAAATCTGCAGCTTCTTACAAAAATGCTCAAACTTTTTTCCAGTGTATCCTGGACCATTGTCTGTTTTTATTAGCTGTGGTTTGCCCAGTACAGAAAAGCAGTGCAAGACATGAGCAATGACATTTTTTGAGGCCTCTCCAGTCTGGGCTGAGGCGCAAATAAACCCACTAAAGGTATCAATAGTCACATGCACATATTTAAGCTGCCCAAAGGAATGAATATGAGTGACATCCATTTGCCAGATGGCATTAGGGACTAGTCCTCGGGGATTGACCCCTAAGTGAGGCACGGGTAGAAGGGATACACAGGAAGGGCACTGGCGCACAATCTGCCGTGCCTGCTCACGCGTGATTTTAAACATAAGGCGGAGAGTTTGAGCATTCAGATGGTGAAGGGCATGTGCAGTTGTGGCCTCCTGCAGCGGATCTGCTTGTAGAGTTAGCACTGTGAAAGATCGGGTGGCCAAATCTGCCAAGTGATTACCTGCCGCCAGTGGCCCAGGGAGGTTAGTGTGGGCACGAAGATGACCTATGAAAAATGGAGCTCGCCGGGAGCGAATATACTGTTGGATTTGCAAAAACAATGACGTTGCGGGGGAGGAGGGTTTTATGTAACTAATAGTCTCCAGTAATGGTACAGAGAAGGCCACATAGGCACTATCCGTGTATAAATTGAAAGGAAGAAGGGAAAAATTTTTAAAAACCATTAGAACAGCTGTGAGTTCAACCAGCTGAGCAGAGGACTCCTTTGTGGAAAAAGAAACAGTCTCACCCTCACAGGCATAGGCGGCCTGGCCATTAGAGGATCCATCAGTGAAAATCACTTTAGCCCCAGGGATAGGGCTGGTCTTAGTGACAACAGGAAAAACCCATTGATGTAAAGCCATAAATTGTATCAACTTATTGGGGGGATAATGATTATCTAAAATTCCTGAAAAGGAAGCGCAGGCGATGGGCCAATCATCAGTATTTTGAAGAAGCCAATCTATCTGTTCCTTATTGTAGGGTTGAATAACAGAAGCCGGTTCAAGACCAAAGTGTCTGCGAGAGAAACTCCTTCCTTCAATAATTAAGGATGCCACTAAGAGATAGTAGGGTACAAGAACTTTCTTTGGTGTGGCAGGAAGGTGAATCCAAGAAACAGGGTTTTCCTGCCAAATTAAGCCCGTGGGAGAATGAGGAGTAGCGAAGATAAGGAGGTGAAAAGGGCGCTGATAATCTAGAGAGCAAACAAAGTGACCTTCAATCGCTTTTTCTATGAGAACTAAGGATTCTCGGGCTGCTGGTGTCAGACTCCGAGGGGAAGAAGGGTCAGCATCACCGTGCAAAAGGTCATAAAGGGGCATAAGGTCTCCTTTGGTAAGTTTCAGATAGGCACTGAGCCATGTAATATGCCCAAGCAGTTGTTGAAAATCATGTAGTGTCTTTAATGAAGTAAGCTTCAGCTGCGTTTTTTGCAAAAGTACACGGGACCCCTGAAGACGAAATCCAAGAAAGGTATAAGGGTCAGCGATCTGAATTTTTTCGGGGGCAATTTGAAAGCCAGACTGAGTAAACGCACGGATCACCTGATTGCAACAGAGCATAGTGGCCTGTGGGTCAGATCCAGCAAGCAGTATATCATCCATATAATGGATCATATAGATGTCGGGCCATTGTGCCCTAATGGGAGCAAGAATTTGAGCCACAAATTTTTGACACAGTGTGGGGCTATTTGCCATTCCCTGGGGTAAAACCTTCCATTGAAAACGTTGCATGGGCTCTTTATAATTAATAGCTGGCAAACTAAAGGCAAAACGGGGGCGATCATCAGGATGCAAGGGAATTGAGAAGAAGCAGTCTTTTAAATCGAGTACTATCTTATACATTTCTGAAGGGATGGCTGCTGGGGACGGCAGTCCAGGTTGAAGCGCCCCGAAAATGACCATGGTTTTATTTACTGCTCGTAGATCCTGTGGCAGTCGCCAACTGCCGTTTTTCTTTTTTATAACAAAAATGGGTGTGTTCCAGGGGGAAGAGGTGGGTTCTATGTGTCCCGCTGCGAGTTGTTCCTGCACTAACAACCTGGCAGCCTGTAATTTTTCAGTGGGAAGCGGCCACTGGTCCACCCATACAGGCTCATTGGACTTCCATATGATCTTATCCGTATGGGGTGCAGGAGGAGCAGTGGCAGTTACTGAGAATAAACCTAAGCCTGCGCGGTCATTTTTCACTGGGCCAAGGGCTAGCGGCGCAGGCGTGCCCTGGAGGTATTTTCCTAGAACCTTTCCGGGAGAATAACCTGCTGCAAGGAGCATGTCTAGGCCCTTGGCATCAATTAGTATAAGGTCCATTTGTGAAAGAATATCCCTGCCCCAGAGATTGAGTGGGAGCCCGGGCAGAACATAGGGGCGTACCATCCCGGATTTTCCCTCCTTGGTGCGCCAATCAAGCGTAAATGAGCTTAACATAGGGTTTTGGGATTGACCTATACCCTGAAGGTGAGTCAGTGAGGGGGTGAGGGGCCACCTTTTTGGCCAGTCTTTTTCAGCAATGACCGTTACATCCGCACCAGTGTCAATCAGACCTAAAAATTCCTTCCCGTTGATCTCTAAAGTCATCAAGCCCTTGTGATTAAGAATGCGTTGGGCAAAAAATGCAAAAGTCTCTGACATTGGGGGTGGTTTTTGTACTGTTGTTATTGGAATGAATATTAGCTGTGCTAGCCGCGCGCCAGCGTCCAAGACTGAAAATGGGGAGAGTGATTCAACTACTACTCCAATCTGCCCTTGAAAATCAGCATCTATAATCCCGGGGAGTACTTGCACGCCCTGAGGAAGCATATTGCCTCGCCCAATAATTAGGCCAAAAGTTCCAGATGGCAAAGGGCCACAGGCGTTGACATACACTATCTGGGGACCCTGTTCTTTGACTAATATTGTGCGGGAGGTGGCACAGAGATCCAATCCGGCTGAGTATGGGATGGCTCTGCAGAGGGGTTGGGTGCCGATGGGTTGAACAGCCCATGATTTTGAGGTGCCCTGGTCATGGGAGAGGGAGCGAATTGGGGGCTGGACGCCGATGGGTTGAACGGCCCATGATTCTGAGGTGCCCCAGACACGGGAGAGGGAGTGGACTGGGGGCCCTGGGGCTGGCCCTGTGCCCAGTTTCCCGGCCTGGCCTTCTGGCGGCACTCTGACGCCCAGTGGAAACCCTGTTTGCACTTAGGGCAAGGACTTCTAGGTCTGGGCCGCGATTTTTTATTGGGACAGTTTCTTAAGAAATGTCCAGGCTGCCGACAGCCAAAGCACAGCTTGTTCTGACTGCTCGATGGTTGAATAGAGAACTGTTTGAAGGCAGCCCCTATAGCATGCCCTATTTTTTGGGTGGTGGCATCAACCTCGGAGCATAGCCGAATGTATTCTGAGAGGGTCTTCCCACGCTTATAGGGGCGGAGTGTGGCCTGGCAGATGGGATTAGCATTCTCATAGGCCAAATGGCGGATCAGCTCATTATCTGTCTCTTCGTTTCCCATGAGTTTTTCAGCCGCCTCCGTGAGGCGCCCTATGAAATCACTATAGGGCTCGTTAGCTCCCTGACGAACCTTGGCTAAGGATGTTACCACCGACCCTTTAGAGGGAAGTGCCTTCCAGGCCCGGAGGGCAGCCACATGTATTTGGGCAAGTAGCCCTGGGGGAAATTGAGCCTGCACCTCATTAGAATCAAAGGGTGCCTGACCCTGAAATTTAGCAAAGATCCAGGATGAGGAAGAGCCTCCTGCCTCGACGTTGCGGCGCGCCATTTCTTGGCATCGTTCTAAATAATCTGCTTTCCACAAGAGATAGTCTCCCCTACTCAGGACAGCCTTAGCGACTGAGAACCAGTCGTTCGGCGTGAGCCATCCCTCACAAAAGGAGTCCAAAAGGCCAAGCGTAAAAGGAGCAGTGGGGCCGCAAGAAGAGACAGCAGCCTTTAAATCTTTCAGGTCTTCGAATTTCAATCTACGGTAGCTTTGGCGGATTGGTGCCTGCGGAGCTACGTCCTGAGGGGAATTTTCCTCTTGGGAATGTGCCCCTTCCTCAGGCTGATCGGCCTCCTCAACTTCTCTGTCTGAGGGATCATCAGGTGGAGCCGTGGCAGAGGTGGGGTATTTGGGGGCCCGAGAATGGGACCTGGTAACTGGGAAGGCAGCCATAGGTTTTGAAGCTAGAGTGTGGCAGGGCGGAGGAGAGACCAAATTTGCACTAGATTCTTGGGAGAGGGTAGAAGGCTGCAGGGCACTCACTAGTTCCTGAACCACCTGCCTTATTAAGGCAGCAGTGTCCTGGGCAAGCTGGCGGGGTGCCTCACTGGCGTATGGGGGATTAAAAAAGGCAGTGTCATGGGACAGATAATGGAGTGGTGGAGCTGACGGCTGACACCTCTCCTCCTCATCTACCTGGGTAGCCTTGTCCTCCAGCTTACACCTCTCCTCCTCATCTACCTGGATAGCCTTGTCCTCCAGGGGCAAGGATTTAAGTTCCGGAGGAGAGGGATCGGGGATATCAGAAGTCACAGGATAAAGTCTCAGAGGTGCCTCTGCGCGGGAGGAGTCAGTCCCCTGCATGGGGGGTGCCTCATCCCCAAAGACTGAGGAAGCCTCTGAACTCTCATACTTTTTCCTCAAAAAAATCTCAATTTCGGAAACACGGTGCTGAATCTCTGAAAATGGCTGACTTTTTCTCGCCTTAAAAATCTCATTTAAGATCCAAATAAAATTAGCGAGACAAAGGATGCAAATAACACAAAGGATGCAAATAACTGGGGATTCCCAGGAGTAGGTAGGGATGGAGGAATCAGAGGGTAAGTAGGCCATTCCCGCACCACGGTGTGTGCCAAGAGAAAGGCGACCCTCAGAAATACTCACTTTTTCCGTGAATTCGACAGCCACGTTGGGCGCCAGGTGTGGAAGTCGATGTGGAGGTCTCGTTCTGTTCAGCAGGGAGAACCCTTCGTAGGGCGCAGCCGAAAGAACAGACGCAGAGCCCGGAGGAGGGAGAAAAGGCGTTTATTCTATGGCAGTTACAGTATTTTATACCTCCCTATTGGTAGGAGGTGGTGTCAGGACCCCCAACAGAAATGCAGGGTGTGGCACGGGATTTAGCTAGTAATAAACAAATGCTGATAGGATAAGATCAGTAAGATTAGGAGTGGCAACCTTTGCTAGGTGTGGCATGGGGTTAGCTAGTGATTAAACAAATAGTTACAGGATAAGATCAGTAAGGTAAAATGGCTCCCTACAACTTTTGGTCTTGTCCCCCTGACAATGGGGTTGCTACAATGTACATTGGGCTCTTTCTAATTAGAAGCTAGCAAACTAGAGGCAAAAAGGGGGGGGGTGATCTTCAGGATGCAAGGGAATTAAGAAAAAGCAGTCTTTTAAATCGAGTACTGTCTTACACATTTCTGAAGGAATGGCTGCTGGGGACGGCAGTCCAGGTTGAAGTACCCCAAAAAATGATCATGGTATTATTTACTGCTCATAGATCCCGTAGCAGTCACCAACTGCCAATTTCCATTTGGTGTGTTCCAGGGAGAGGGGGTGGCGATATAAAAGCTATCTGTATAAAGATTAAAGGGTTGAGGGGTCGAGGCAAATAATTTGGACACGGCAGCAAGTTCAAAACCAAGGAAAAGCTGGGGAGGGTGCATCTGTATTATCCTAGGAAATGCGGAAACCCCTGTGTTACAGCGTCTGAGTCAGACGCTGCGCAGCCGAGTGAAGCAGGTCAGCGGCTGCACCGGCCAAGAGGATGTCGTCCATGTAACGAATAAAGTAAAAGGAGGGATAAAAGAGCGCAAAAAGGGTAAATTATGGAAACAACATATTTTTGGCAAAGGGTAGGGCTATAGGACATGCCTTGGGGCAGGACTTTCCAATGGAAGCGAGGGCTGGGGCCCAGCACAGTTTGTGACAGGGAGAGAAAAGGCAAACCGTTTGCAATCCTCTGGGTGGAGGGGAATGGAGAAAAAGCAATTCTTAAGTATAAGGACAATCTTAGAGCTGCCGTGGGGAATAGCCGACGGGCAAGGGAGGCCAGGCTGGGTGGCGACTATGGGGATCATAGTTTTATTTATTTCCCGGAGGTCATGGAGGAGCCTCCAGTCACCGGATTTCTTTTTTTAATCACAAAAATGGGGGTGGGGTGCCGGGCTGTACCTGCACTAACAACTTGGCGGCCTGTAATTTTTCAATGGGAAGGGGCCCTTGGTGTCAATTAGTAAAAAGCCCATTTGTGAGAGAATATCCCTGCCCCAGATATTGACAGGGAGCCCAGGCAGAACATAAGGGCATACAGTCCCGGATTTGCCCTCCTCGGTGCGCCAATCAAGTGGGGACAAACTTAACATAGGGTTTTGGGATTGGCCTGTACCCTGAAGGTGAGTCAGCGAGGAGGTGAGGGGCCACTCTTTTGGCCAGTCTTTTTTGGCAATGATCGTTACATCTGCACCAATGTCAATCAGACCCGAAAGCTCCTTCCCGTTGATTTCTAAAGTCATCATGCCCTTGTCCGGGGGCAGGGATTCGGGTCTCGGAGGGGAGGGATCAGAAGCAACAGTAGGAAGGTCTGAGAGAAATTGAGCTCGAGAGGCGGCACGGGAACAGTCCCTGGAGACCACCTCTAAGCGCTCTTGGGCCGTGCTAATAATCTGGGCCGAACGGGGGTTGTCGTGGACACTAGTGATAATGGATTTGAGGAGCAACCAGTATTGGAGCATAAATCTTTTGTCAGCCTCCGACCCTTTAGAAGTAAAAAAGGAAGTGAGCTCGAGCCTACCCGCTCCCAAGGAACACAATTGATAGTGGGACAAGTAACAACAAACCAGGAACAAATCTTGTGAACAAAAAGGAGGAACTTTAAAATAACCCTATTCCTAACCTCGAGATGTCTATCACGCAATTCTTCTGAATGCCTTTAATAAATCCAGCCTCCTGGCTAACACGGGACCCCATCTTTAAGAGGGGTGCATGGGACGGCGGTGGAAAGGTACCTTATTAGACTAACCCAGCTCTGCGTTGCCCTAGAGGGAGTACCTGACGTCTTACGAGTGGCTCCGGACTCGTCGCTCTGCCGTCCGATCGGTGACCTTTCTCACGAATCCACGCTGGGCGCCAGTTGCGCGTTCCCCTGGAGATCTCTCCGGCCCGCGGAGAGACAACAGTGGAAAGCGCTCCTAATTGGGTGGGTTCTGTGAGCGGTTCCGACCTGAAATAAAACTAGTGAGGATAATAAATAGGGGGCCCAAGACGACACATGCCGATCAAGGGCAACTTTATTAACTGCCACGCTGGTTTTATACTTTTCTTAGCAGGGGGTTGGTACATAAGTTGTCAATCATCAGGGAAGTGTCTTCTCAGACCAAATAAGGAAAGGTTCGGGGTGTATTAGGTGGGCTTACAACATTCTTCAAGAGTAGATTGAGAAATAGTGGGGAGGGGAAGGCAAGGGTCTATCTGGCAGGAGCATCTGGCAGGAGGAATGCACAAGGTAGAGGAAGGTATTCTACTTTAGGGCTTTATGGGGTCTCTCAGTTAACTGCCCTGGGCTACTCTTGAGTTTGGCTATTTCCTTTGTCACAAGGGCACCTTTGCCTCAGGTCAAGCAAAGCTGGTAATGGAATTTTCCGGTTTGTCCAGGGTAAAGGTTTTGGGGTCCTCTTTTGTTCAGGGTCCTGAGCAGTCCCCAACACTTAACTGCTTGAAAGAAAAACATCCTATCACAATACTTTCTTTTTATTTAATTTTTATTAGTAAATCACTGTGAGATACAGTTACAAACTTATGAACTTTCATGTTAGTATTTGGTTTACATCCCTCTACCAGTGCCCATTCTCCTCTACCAATGTTGCCACTATTCCTCCCACCACCCCCACCCCAGCCCCCACCTCCCCATCCTGCCTCTGTAGCAGAGCATTCCCTTTTGTTCTCTCTCCTGTTGGATGTTGTACTTTGCAATAGAGGTATTGAGTGGCCATCATGTTAGGTTTATAGTCCACTTTTGGTATGAGGCTTTCAACCCGAGTGTGTCCTCTCAACATTCTCTACTAGATGCTCTCTTCTCTGTTTCTGCTGCCTTTTCCCCCAGCATGAGAGGCCAGTTTCTAAGCTGTGGGGCAGACCTCCTGGTTCTAATCTCTACCACTCCTGGGTGTTAATGTCTCATTCTGGTTCTTTATATTCCACATATGAGTTCTATCTTTCTATGTCTGTCTGTTTCTTTCTGACTCATTTCACTCAACATGACACTCTCCATGGTGATCCACTTATAGGCCAATTTCATGACTTCATCTTTTCTAACAGCTGCATAGTTTTCCATTGTGTAGATATAGCAAGGTTTCCTTAACCAGTCTTCTGTTTTTGGGCACTCGGGTTTTTTTCAGATTCTGGCTATTGTAAACAGTGCTGCAATGAACATAGAAATGCAGATGTCATTTCGACTATACCTTTTTGCCTCTCCAGGATATATTCCCAGGAGTGGTGTTGCTGAGTCAAATGGGAGTTCAATTTCCAATTTTATGAGAATCGTCCATATTGTTTTCTAAAAGGGCTGAACCAGTCGGCATTCCCACCAGCAGTGAAGGAGAGTCCCTTTCTCCCCACATCTGCCCCAACACTGGTTGCTTTTGTTTTTTGGATGTGGGCCAGTCTCTGTGGTGTGAGATGATATCTCATTGTTGCTTGGATCTGCATCTCCCTCATGATAAGTGATGTAGAGCATTTTCACATGTGCCTCTCAGCCATTCGGATTTCTTCTTTGGGAAAGTTTCTGTTCATTTCATCACCCCATTTTTGATTGGGTTGGCTGATTTTTTCTTGTGGAGTTCAACCAGTGCCTTGTATATCCTTGATATCAACCCCTTATTGTATGAGTATTGGGTAAATATCCTTTCCCATTCTGTAGGCTGTCTTTGTACTTTGGTCACTGTTTCTTTTGAGGTGCAGAAGATTGTCCCATTTATTTATCTCTGTTTTCACTTGCTTGGCCAGTGTCGTGTCACCTTTGAAGATAAACAATATTACTTTCTTCGCAAACCCTATAGGACATTAATTTTTCCCCAGGGAAATAATATCTGCATCAGCTGACAATTCTGAGCATTTCCCACTTTACATATCTCCCAGACCAAGGCCCCAGTGCTGTTGGAGTGAGTACCTGCAGAAAGGGGGATTCCAGGGACCAGCTGCAACAGGTTTTCAATGTCTCACTCTAGAGGCCAGTGCAGTAGGACAGACTGGAAGGCATTTGTCTTGTGGACTGGCACACCTTAGCTCCCCCTCAGCATCATCAGGTATGGCTCCACCCCCAGCCCCCAGATGTCTCCAGAATTTGTCTTGACACATGAGCATTATTTGAAATTTGGATGTTGGGGAGAATCTCTCCTGCAATTTCTTTTCCCCTGTTTGCTATAAAATTGGAGCTGGTCAGGGTTTCTGCCCTTCTTTCCATGTGTCTCTGAGATGCAGGGGAGCCTGATGTGTCCCCCACCAGTAAAGCAGGTGCTGAGCCCTCTGAGCTCCTCTCCCTGGGTCTATCTCACTCCTAGGGGAGCATATGGAGTTGAATTTGGGGCCAGATCTGGCAATGTCTGAGTGCTGCTCTCTGCTCTGTGCTCAGGGAACCAGAGGACAGTAGGTACCATGGCTTCCAGCTGGCCAGCAGATTATCCTGTGTTGCATGAACGTTCGTGCAATCGGAGGCGCTGAGATAGGAATGCGGAAGAAATGCATTGATTGGAGGACTAAGGCTCGCTCTGGCTCTTAGCAAAGGCAGAGGGCCTCGTGGACCTCCTTTTATTGATCATGGTACCTCCAAAGGGCGCAATACATTGACGTCATCAAATGGCACCAAAAGATGTTATAGGGAGAACATTGAGGCATTATTCTATTGTATCTATAGGCCAGTAATCTAGGCCTCTGGAAAGAAGATACAAAAACAAAACAGAAACCTTCCTTGGGCTGAAAGCACTCGGATTTACATCCCAAAGACCAGGCTGGGCTGCCACAGGAAATCTACATGTCAATTACAAGCTAGGCAGCACCTGAAATTTACATCCCAAAGACTAGGCTAGGCCAGAGACTGGAATCTACAATGTCAAGTCAGGTCTGGCTAGCACCTCTAAGCAGATCTGGCTAGCAGATCTGCATGTCAAAACTGCCTCTGAAATTATTTCCAAAAGGCAGCCGAAAAAGGGGAAAATATTCCTGTCTGCTGTACAGTGTCCCCAACAATCCTGCCTGGTATGCTCTCTCCTGCCTCTATGTTTTTACTTTCATTGGAAGTTCTTAGATGTGAACATTCAGGAATACATTCAACAAGAGACTGTCAGGAGGAGAAGAAAGACTTGTATGCTCTGAGCAAAATTATGGACTTAGACCATGGAGATTTGTTCTAGGATAAGTATAAGTTTTCTTCTCCTTTTCTTTCATAAAATCACATACCCAGAATTGAAATATCATATATAATCACTGAAAACTTGGCCTGTAATCTCTGAGTACTTCCAGTGTGCCCCCCACAATATACCCCAAAGAACTGACCCTGGAGAATATACTACTGAATATCATCCCTGCGCTCTTGGCAGATAAATTTCTCTTTGTCTTTATTTTGGGGGCAGGGGCATTGGATGTGGGGGCTACTGCCAAACTGTGAGTTCAGAGTCTTACAGGCACATCTTCCCACACACAACTTTGGGTTACCCTCTGGACATTGAGTGTCCCCTTCTTGTCCCTAGTGTCATGGGTTGTGGGGTCCAGTGGAGGTTGGCGAGTTTTTAGTGTTTTCTGCCACACCCAATGTCCTCTTTTGTGTCCCCCTGAGTTTGTGCTCAGGTGTTACTCCCTGCAGTGCTGCAGTGCTTGCTGGACCAGTGGTGCTGAGATTGGCCATGGGTTGAGGGTGTTGTGCAATGCCGGCACCTCCAGGAATGTCCTCATATAGCTTCCTCACATTGCAGCATAGGTGGCTGCCTTAGACTGATTTCTGGGGCCCCTCAGCTAGGAGTGCACGTGAAACTGGTTCCATGTGAGAGGAGAGGCCCTGAGCCCCTCTAGGACCCTTGGAGTTTCTGTACTTTTGTCCCAGAAAACAAGTTGGGGTCAGGCTGTGACTCCTGCTCCCTGTGTATGTCTACTCAGGACATGGTGATCTTCCCCGACTTGGCTGTTACCTTCATCCTAGAGGAGTGGACATGCCTACAAGCCTCTCAGAGAAAGCTCTACTGAGACGTGATGCTGGAGACCTACCCCCACCTGTGGGCTCTCAGTGACAGCTGTATGGTATGAGGAACACCCTGCCGACACAGACCTACATGAACTCCTGGGTTGCTGCCAGCATGTGTGTTCAACTGGGGTCGTGATCTGAATAGTTCCTTTTATTTCAAAATCAATTTACTTCTTGTACTATACACTTCACTGTGTTTTTTTGAGATTGGCTTTTACTCTTGTTCTTGGGTCAAGCCCACACTCCAGCCCCCCTGTGCTAAATGATTGCTCCTTGGAGTGCTCAGGAACTCTGGGGCTACTGACTATTGAACCTGGTTGCCAGCTTGAGCGGTTGGTGCCTTAGCCCCAGTAAAATTGCACCATGCCATCAAGTTCAAGAATTTTGTTTTCTTTTCTTTTAACTTGGTTTTGGGATTACACAGACAAATGCTCATGTTTTATTCTTGTCTATGTATTTAGGAATTACTCCTGGCTGTGCTCTGGAACCGTCTGAGCTGCCCACTTGTATGTGTGGGCTGTGCATTTCCTTCCCCATATAATATCTCTCCCACCACAGTTCATTTATTTCTTTGGGCTCGCCCCTTCAGACGCTGCTGTATTTCAGTGCTCAGGATTACTTGAATGATGCTTGGGAGAATTTATCAGGACTCAGAGCTTGCTCCTAGTTCTGCACTCAAGTGATCATTCTTGGCTGGCTTGAGGGACCCTAGGGAATGTTGGGTATCGAAGCTGGATTAGCCATGAGCAAGGCAAGTGCTGCATTTCTGTGCTGATTTTCTGGATAATTTTTTTAAATTGGATGTCTGTAAAAAACTAAAGCACGCCGAGGGGCGTGTGCAATCTCGGGCTTCCGGGCAGCTCTGTCTCACCATCCACGTTCCGTGCTCTGGAACCGCTCTGTATGGGCTGGATAGGGATGGTCGTTGGCCAAGGACAGGCGAAGGAAGAATGAGGACCAAGCTGGTTGCTGATTAGTTACCGTCTATTCAATCTTCCATCTTTCCCATCTCCCGCACTTCTAGCTCCATCCTCTCTCTGGATCTACTGCAGCCTAGATTCTCCCTCTTCTCTAGTCTCTCCCCCTAACTTGTCTCTCTCACCTTGCCTCTAGGCTACACACAGCCAGGTAGAAAAATCAACATAAGAAAGTCCTTCCTGAGGGCCATCAGGTTCAAAGGCAATACTATCTAAGGGCATTCCAAAGCCCTTCCTGACTCTTAAGGTGTTTTTCTACTTTCCTTAGTTCAACACTTATTAACATCTTAATACTAGTTATTTTTGGATGGACATAGCAAGAGATACATTGAGGCTTGCAAGGCAACTCTCCTGGCAACATCTTGCCACAGACTCAGACTACAGCACTCAGGCCAGATTAATCAATCCTAACCCTAGCAGGGTCCAAATCTAGTTATCACTGTTTGGATCATGACAACATTTGTCCATGACCAAGCTCTTAACTTATAGTTAAGCATTAGGCACTTTGGCCAGGCCCATCTCGATGCCAGGGTAGCACACAACTCACCGCTTGCCCTGGGTCCGTCCCTTTCCTTGTCGGGACCCTGCTTTTTGGGGTGATAGGAAGTAAGGGCAGCTGAGGCTTAGGTCGAGAGAAGAGATGCCCAGGAGGAAAATATCATGTAGAGTCAAATGACTCCTAGGTTACAAAAGCATAGCATTTGCTAAGTCTTCCTGTGTCCATACAAAAAGAACATGGCTCTGAATAAACTATACAAAAGACTCAAGGAGAAGAGAAAAACAATATTTACAAGTCAACAGAACATTGAGAAAGAAGCTACAAATAAACACAGAGGAATGGGAGCACAGTGACCGGAGTAACCCAATAAACGTAAACTACCTGAGGCTATGTTATCCTACAGATGTCTTGCCATCTTTGGCCATTTTTTGACTTATTAAGCTCGTAGGTTTACAGCCCTTAGTGATAACTTTGACAGGGGCTCAAGAGAGTCCATGTGGGGCTGGGCCTAAAGTGATAGTAGAGCGGGAAAGGTGATTGTTTTGTAAGCAATGGACATGGGCTCAATTCCGGGCATCCCATGGGGATACTGTGAGTTTTTGGGTGGGGGTCCCCAGTGGAGTAACATAGAGACTGGGGACCACAGATTGATGATCAAAAAAGCCCATTTAATGGAGAGCTGAAAGTATATTAGAGAACATCTGAAGAGGGTTGAGATACAGGACTGCATTTGGGTGTCAGGGAAATTTACACTTGATTTTAGCCAAAAGGTCGGAAGCGATGTGTGAGGGTCATTTACAGACATAAAGCATTGCAATGGAGCCAATTCTCTTGGGGGTATTAACTCAGAAGACATTCTGTCTGACATCTCTATGGTGTTTTTTCCTTTAGTTTTTTTTTTTTTTGCTTTTGGGTCACTCCTGGCTCTGCACTCAGGAATTAACCCTGGCTGAGCTCAGGAGACCATATGGGATGCTGGGACTCGAACCCGGGTCAGCCGCGTGCAAGGCAAACACCCTACCTGCTGAGCTATCGCTCCATGCCCTTTTCCTTTAGTTTTATACGTTCAACAATTAAGTTTATTTCTTATTAATACTTGCCGCTATTTGGACCAAATACAAGTGGGGCCCTGAGGACAAATAAATTTTTTACCGTAAATCCCAGACTAAATCTTCAGGCTGGTTCAGCTTTTCCTTCTTGAGAGTCTGTTCCTTAAGTCATAAGACTTTCATCAAGACTGTGCTTTGATGCTTTCTAGACTATCCCTTTTTGATGCTGAGTAGCATTGCTGCTCTCCCCAGATCATTCCAAGACCCACATCAGAACACCCCTTTGTTGGATGTTAGGAACTGGCAACAGAAGCTTTGTCACTAGTCTGTTATTCTATCTCTTTGGGGACAGGACATTCTGGGTGAAGCTTTCAGTGATCTCCTGTCTTGGAGGAGGAGCTCTGAGGTGTTTGGGCTGGTGAGTGTCTGAGGACACTCCCTGCCTCAGGCCTGGGCAGTGTTGGGGTTCCCTGAGCGCATGGAATGTGCGCTGCTCACCTCGGGGGGCTCAAGTTCCCAGATCCAGGCCTCTGTGCTGCTCTCCCTCTTCTATTGCCTTGCTTGGACTCACCCTCAAAACTGACCTAGCACTTTACTTTCTTGGCATTGTCATTATTCATCCTGATGTGTCGGTCCATAAGATTTACAGCCATTGGTTCCCCAATCTGTGCCTTACCAGCCTGACTGCACTGCCTACAGTGTTTCGATGCCAGGAAAATATCTTCTGCTTTTTTCTGTAGTGAATTGTGTATATTCAAAAAAATAATATGTGAAAGAGGGCCTTGGAGCTGGCTCTCCCTCTCACTACCTGTGTTTGGTGGTCTCGTGCCACTCCCCCTACCCTGGGACCACAGATGGCGACAGTCAGGTAGGCGAAGGAAGGAACAAGGGCCAGGTGGTTAGTATCAATTGCAGTTTACTCTAAGGTTATATCCATTACCTTCTGGTTCTCCTGCTACTCTCTCTCTCTCTGCATCGCCCTTCCCACTTTTACACAGCCTACTTTATATAGAAATCATGTAGGGTGGGGATACAGAGGTGATTTTGAATATTAACCAATTATCGGAGGTAAGGCCACTCCTCCAGGATATGAACTCAAGGACAAAATCTCATCTAAGTAGATTACTCCAGATTACTAGGGGATCTGCTCAATGGCGCAATTTCTTCCATGGTGTGTTGCTTTCTTCTTTCCTCAGCTAGTAATCCACTCAAATAGTTGTAGTAAATTTGCTTCTAATGTTTCTAGCAATGCCATTTTGTATGAGCACAGTAAGAGGTATATCTAGCTTAGAGTGTGGTTCTTCCTGTGGACATCTCACTATAGATTCCAGACCACAGTCCTCAGACCAGGTTAGTGTTCCTAACCCCAGCAGGCTCCTTGTTCAGCTATCTCTTTTGGGTCATGACAGTTTGACCATGACCATGCTCTTAACTTATAGTTAAGTATTGTGGCACTTTGCCTGGCCCATTTTGATGCCAGGAGAGCTCATAGCTCTCCCTAGGTCCTTGCTCCTCAGGACCCTGCTTTTTGGGTGCTAGGAACTAAGAGCCACTGAGGCTTAAGTCAAGAAAGGAGATGACCAGGAGTGAATATTATTCGGAGTCATTGACTCCCAAATTACAAAAGCATAATATTAACTCTCTTCTAGTGTTTATACAAAAAGGACATTGCTTTAAGGTAAACTATGCAAAACACAGAAAGATAAAAAGTAATATTTAACTTACAAGTACAGTTTTCTTAGAAGGATCTGATCTTGCTGGTTATTCACAGAATCTGATTAGGGGGAAAAGGTGGTTCACTGTTTGGGAAGGAGAGCACAGAGAAGAGGTTAAACAGAAACAAGGGGACCCTCTGCTCCTAAAGACTTTGATCGAGAGTTCTCTAACCCATTTTGGCCCCCAGCAGAGCAGCTTCTTGCAGCAATGCATCTAGACTGTGAACTGAGCTACAACCTCGTGCCGCCCAGAGAGGGATTTTCCCTCTGCCATGTTTTTCTGAGCAGAAAATGGTGGTGGCAGCAGCATCACCTTGGGGAGAACCACCCTCTAAGATCACCAACCTATAGGTAGGACCTTTTTAGTGACGTAGCCTGTAGGTGGTCCTTGGAAGGGGGGGGCGTTACCGGCACGCCTTCCGCCCAGATATGATCCGGAGCTGCGGCGCGAGAAACGGACCCGCTGCTCCTAAAGACTTTGATCGAGAGGTCTTCTAACCCATTTTGGCACCCAGAGCGGCTTCTTGCAGCAATGCATCTAGACTGTGAACTGAGCTAAAATATCAGAAACCCAAAACCAGAACTCAGAGTCTTCACTCTCAGCAATGAAAAGAATTAGTAAATGATGCCTTTTCAGCAGGCCTGATTGTTGGGGGAAAATTCTAAACAATAATAGTGAGTTCTCTAATGAAATATTGAATGTATTCAAAGTATAGAGGAATAAAGTGAAGATCATTAGCTACTTAGGTGGGGGGGGGTGGGAGGGGATATATTGGGGTTCTTGGTGGTGGAACATGTGCACTGGTGAAGGGATGACTGAGACTTAAACCTGAAAGCTTTGTAATTTTTTTCACGGTGATTCAATAAAATAAAAACTTAAAAATAAACATAAGCAAGGGAATGGGAGTGACTCAGGAGCACTGTGTTGGGTATAACTCAATAAGCCTAAGCTCCTTGTGGCAAGGGAGAAAGGACAAAGCAATGTTATCCAACAGCGAATGAGTGAGCCACCATGGGGACTGTGAGCCACAGTGGGGACTGTGCTTACTGTGCACTGGCCTGCTCAGTTCAATAACCTGCATCCCATACGTGTCCTGAACATCACCGGGTCTGGTTAAAAGCAAAACCTGAATATCTTGTGTGGATTGCCAGCTACTCACAGTGATCCTCTCATCAGATCTTCTGTTTTCTGGGGGCCTGTTTAGATTGTGAGAACCATCAAGATGTCCTCCACCGCACTGCCTGATTCAACTACATTTCTCTCGACAAATTCTGATATTGTGTATTGCATTTGATTTCAGAACTCAAACCATAGATTCAGGTTTTGTCATTGCAGCAATTTGATTTGGGAATGGGGCCACTGAGAATGAGTAAGCTGGTAAAATTTAAAAATTGGGAACAGGGGCTGGAGCGATAGCACAGCGGGTAGGGCGTTTGCCTTGCACGCGGCCGACCCCGGTTCTAATCCCAGCATTCCATATGGTCCCCTGAGCACCACCAGGGGTAATTCCTGAGTGAAGAGCCAGGAGTAACCCCTGCGCATCTCCGGGTGTGACCCAAAAACCAAAAATAAATAAATAAATAAATAAAAATTGGGAACAGATATTATGCTGGCAGGATACTCAGTGGACCAAGAATGTGATTTTTAAGGTGGAGGACTGGGCACTGCAGAGAGGAAATCAGAGCCTAATGCTTGGGGTAGAGGCCCTTAGCTTCACTGGATGGTGAAATAACTGCTCAAAACCAAAAGAAATTTCAATTTTTTTCTGCATCAAAAATGTGATATTTCATTTGATTGAAACTGGTAATTGTATCAAAATAACTAATTTGGGGTTGGAGCGATAGTATAGTGGGTAATGACTTTGCTTTGTATGCAACTGACCTGGGTTCAATTCCCGGAGTTCCATATGGTCCCCTCAGCAGTACCAGGAGTATTTCCTGAGTGCAGAACCAGGAGTAATTCCTGTGCATCACCAGGTGTGACCCAAAGATAAAAACAAAACCCACACACACACAAAACTAGTTTGAGGGCACTAGTGATACGGCAGTGAGAAGGACATTGCTTTGCATGAGGATGGACAGTCTGTCTCCAGACTCTATTTGGACCCTGGGGACTCTCCAGTAGTCCTGAGCACTGCTTGGTGTGGCTCCAAAATACATACTACAAAACAAAAGGACCAAAGTATGTATTAAGGGTCTGGATTTATAGCACAGCGAATGAGGTGCCTTGCACGTGGCCAACCCGGGTTCAATTCCCAGTATCCCATATGGTCCCCGGAACACCTCCAGGAGAAATTCCTGAGTGGAGAGCCAGGAATAAAGCCTGTGCATCACCTGGTGTGACCCAAAAAGAAAAATACATGTATTAATCTGAGAGCCATGCATTTATGGTGAGATGTTTTCAAAGGCCTCTGTGAATTGTCTCAGCTTTGTGTGGATGCAGTGTTACCTTCAATGCATGCATCAGACACTCCACACTGAGCTTGAACCGAACCCTGTCTTGAGTCTATTTTATTTTCTCTTGGAATAGTGTGTTAGCTTTCATTTTTTTTAGCGAATTACTGTGAGGGTACAGTTACAGATTTACATGTTTTTGTGCTAGTGTTTCGGTCATACAATGCTCAAGAACTCATCCCTCCACCAGTGCCCATTGTCCATCACCAATGATCCCAGTGTCCCTCTCCACCCCTAGTCCCATCCCCTCCCATTCCACCCCGCCTCTGTGGCAGGGCATTCCCTTTTGTTCTCTCTCTCTCCTTTTGGGTGTTGTGGTTTGCAAGAGAAGTATTGAGTGGCCATCATGTTCTATTTATAGTCTACTTTTGGCATGCATCTCCTATCCCGAGCAGGTCCTCCAACCACTTTACTTCGTGTTCCCTTTTCAATCTGAGCTGCTTTTTCCCCCAGCATGTGAGGCCACCTTCGAAGTCATGGAGCAAACCTTCTGCTACTGATTTCTACCACTCGTGGGTGTTAATCTCCGATTCTTCTATTTTATATTCCACAGATGAGTGCAATCTTTCTGTCTGTCTGTCTCTTTCGGACTCATTTTAATTAGCATGATACTTTCCATGATCCACTTACAAGCAAAGAAATGACTTCATCTTTTTTAACAGCTTCATAGCATTCCATTGTGTAGATGTACCAAAGTTTCTTTAACCAGTCACTTGTTCTTGGACACTCGGGTTTTTATCAGATTCTGGCTATTGTAAACAGTGCTGTGATGAACATAAAAATGCAGATGCCATTTTGACCATACTTTTTTGCCTCTCCAGGATATATTCCAAGAAGTGGTATTGCTGGGTCAAATGGGAGCTCAAATTCTAATTTTTTGAGAATCGCCCATGTTGTTTTCCAAAGGGGCTGAACCAGTCGGCATTCCCACTAACAGTGTAGAAGAGTCTCTTTCCCCCCACATCCACGCCAACACCTGTTGCGTTTGCTCTTTTGGATGTGTGCCAGTCTCCGTGGTGTGAGGTGGTATCTCATAGTTGTTTTTATCTGCATCTCCCTGATGATTAGTGATGAAGAGCAATTTTTCATGTGCCTTTTCGCCATTTGTATTTCTTCCTTGACAAAGTTTCTGTTCATTTCTTCACCCCATTTTCTGACGGAGTTGGTGTGTTAGGTTTTCTGCAGAGGGAGTTATTTCCACTTGTGCCTGTTCATTAGGTTAAAAAAATCACTTAGGGACCATGTTTGGTGCATCTGGATGGCACCAGGGATCAAACGTGCAAGAATGAGGCAATGGCGTTCTTGCCTTGAGCCTCCCCTCATACTCCCCTCCCCCCAAAATAAAACACTTTCAAAACACTGTAAAATATTAGTGAGAATACAGGATACCAGTATTCTCAAATATTCTTAGGACATCATTAATCAGCTCAAATATTCTATAAAACAGTCTAGGAATATTCAGTCTTACATTTTTCCTTTCTTCTGCTTCTGTTCATTTATCCTCAAGATCACATCTTGGGCCAGACAAATTTTGTATCTTTTCTGAAGCATTACTTCAAATTGAAGTAGGTAACTTTATAGCTGTAACTGGGAAATATCTAAATAAAACATGACATCTATCATGAAAAAATGTTTATATTTAGCTAAATATAATGTTACATGGAGATAAAAGAAAACAAGTCTGTGTATACCTTATGTACCATGGTATCATATATAAATATAATTAAAAAATATAAATACACTATTAGATTTATTTATTAAAATATAGTTATCCTAAATATTTTCTTGTCTTATGAAAAATTATACACTCCACAGTAAGTGTATATTTTATAAAAACAAACAATATTAGTAATTCTATGCATATATAGAAAAAAACTATATCTGATTTGATTATATCTTATTTCCCCTGATGTCTTGAGCTTTCTTTGGAAGAACTCTGTATTATTGGAGAAAGTTTGTAATATTATGGGGCTGGAAGAATGAGTGGACTGTGAAAGTGAGTAAGATCTAACCAAATTGTTGTAGAAACAAACAAAAAAATATAAATGTGTGTTTACAAGAAAAAAAAATCACTTAGGGGCCAGAGCACAACCGGTATGCCGTTTGCCTTGCCTGTGGCCAACCTGGTTCGATTCCTAGCATCCCATACGGTCCCCTACCACTGCCGGAGTAATTGCTGAGTGCATGAACCAGGACTGACCTCTGTGCACTGCCGGGTATGACCCAAAAAAGAAAAAAAATCACCTGACATACAGGGGCCTTCTTAGTGCATTTTTTAAAAATCAGGGACAAAGTCAATGGCTCAGGCCCCCATTAATCATGTGAATAAAGGATAAAATGGTGGCCCAGTGTGGCAGGGGGACTCTGAAGGCCCATTTTTTTGCAGGACAGAGCGACCGCCCATGAGCTTCGCGCATCTCCCCATATCCACAGTTTGAGGCTGGGCCACGCCAGCGTGGGGGGCGCTTTTGAGCTTGTTTTTCACTGGTGACCCCATATCCAGGCAGTTCCTGAGGCGTGGTAGAGGTTTATGGAGCATGCAGAGCTTTGAGGCATGCAGTGGGGGCTGTGCCAGAGCACAGGGGTCCCGGTGTGAGTGCTTGATCCTGGGGCCCCCCCATGCTGCCACTATCGCCTCCAGCTCTGCGATGGGGCAGCGGCAGGTGGGATTGGGGCTGAACACGGGCCTTCGGTTTGGGAATTGCTAAGAGCGGGGTGCTTGGCCGGCCAACACTCCCAACATGGGCTTCGCTGGGTGCTGTCCTTTAGCCTTGACATAAATGCTGTAGAATCTGCGGATTCATGTTCCGGGGCAGGGCTACAGCCCCCTAAAGGCAAGAGACCCTGTTGCCATCTGTCATTTTTATTGGCTGCTGTGATGGGCGGGGCCATTTAGGAAGTGTGGTCCGTTCGGGTGGGAAGTTTTGACCCATGAAGTTTTCAATTGGGGGTTATTTTTAGTTGTTATGTGGTTTTGAGGGGGAAGGAAGAGAGAACATACCCCAAAATGCTCAGAGCTTACTCCTGGCTCTGTGCTCTAGAATTATTCCTGGCTGTGTTCAGGGATCTAGGATGCTGAAGCTTGATCAGGGTCAGCAGGGCAAGCATCCTACTGGCTTTACTATTTGTTCTGACCCCAACACTGGTGTTTTTTCCAGATCAGGAATTTCTACTCCCTCATGTTCAGTTGCAAAATATCCTCTATTCTTCATCTTTCCCTGACTGGATGATCCCTGGATACTGGCTCTTGGGATGAGTGCAGCAGGTAAAGGGTTTAAATTTTTGTTTCCTTTTTTCTTCCTTGCTTTTTTTTTTTGGTCACATTCGGTGATGCACAGGGTTCACTCCTGACTTTGCACTCAGGAATTACTCCTGTCAGTGCTCAAGGGACCACATGGGATGCTCGGAATCGAACCCTGGCCAACCATGTGCACGGCAAATGCCCTACAAGCTGTATTATCGCTCCAGCCCTTTTTTCTTTTTCTAGAATTAAGATGTTTTTATTGTGGGGAGAGGGACCTTGTCACAAGGTTCACTCCTGGTTTGCTAGAATGAAATTTACTTTGAAAGGGCCAGAGCCATAGTACAGTGAGTAAGGGTCTTGCCTTGCATGCAGACAACCCAGGTTTAATCCGATAAACCAAAAACCTTTCAGGACTGATCCCTGAACACAGAACTAGGAACACCCCTAACACTGTTGGTTCTGGCCAAAACATACATACACAGGAAGTATCTGACAGCAGAGACAGAAGAATAAGTATTCAGGAGAAACCGAATACTCCTGCAGCATAAAACACTGGGAAATGGGATTTTAAGGACCCACTGTTTGAGTTTTAAAATGTGTTACACTAAAATTTGTCTTTGTACTTGGATTCTTTTCTCTTCTGATAGGGTTTCTGTTTGTTGTTTCTGTATTTTGGGGGTACACCATACAGTGCTCAGGCATTACTCCTGACTCTGAGCTCAGGGATCACTGCTGCTGGGATCAGGCGTCCATAGGGTGCCTGGTGTAGTTGGACTTGGGTCAGCCAACTGCAAGCTGATAATGCATGATGTATTATCACCCTTCCCTCCAAGATAGAATATTTATATAAAACAGGTAGACACACATCATGGTCCTCAGTCAAAGACCTGGAACACTTGGAACGTAGGAAAATTTTGCTGTAGAACACGCTATGTTTTCAAATATATTCCTGCAGAACAGGAGCGAGTGCTGGATGAGACTCTTGCAGATTTGCTGACTCAGGGTTGTTGTGATTCAGCACCCAAACCAACCCGGGTCCAGCGGGATGGAGCTGGGGTTGTATTTTTGCCCAGCTGGGCCCAAAAGTGACCCTGGTCCTCAGGAGAGAGCTCACAGGTGCTAGTCCCTCTGTGCCTTGCGGGAGGGAGAATGAAGTTTAGTCCACGCTGAGTGCCTGTGGCTGCCCGCAATGGCAGAGCCACTTTCAGGGCTGTGGTTGCCTTGATACCAGCCTGCAGGGGGCGCTGATGCCCTGAATAACTGGGCTCAGAGTTAGAACTTGGAGTCTCTGGGGACCTTACTGTGAAGCCCAGTGAGGAGTCCGGGGGCTGAGCCCAGGCCTCCTGTCTCCACAGGCAGTCTGGATCCCAACTTGCTTTGGCAGAAGTAGGAGAGGAAGAGCATCTGGCAGTGTCTTCCCCAGATGGGTCTGTGAGCTGGTTCCTGAGGGTACGGCTGGTCAGTGTGTATTCGGCTCCAGTGCAGGGACTTCTGGTCAGGACCTTGGGGTTTGTGTACCTGTCTGATGCTCACAGCTCTGATTCTCCCCCCAGGTCTTTGCAGTGAGCTCCCTGCTGATCCTAGGGAATAACAGATACTAGGGATGATGGAGATATGCTGTCTAACATACTGTCTGCAGGTGTTGGAGAATGACACAATGACATGTTACAGTGACAGCAGTGCACACACTTCAAGGACAACGGAGTGTCCTTGCCAGGAGGGAGCCCTTAATAGCCTACTAGCATATTCTCAAACTCAAACTTTCTAATATTTGACGACACGTTTGTGCCTGTTTTGTTGGATTTGTCTTTTGGGCCACACCCAGAGGTGCTCAATGTGTACCCTCAGCTCAGTGCCCAAGGATCACTCACTCCTGCCACGTCTAGGGATCTTATGAGGTTTCAGGGGTCCAAGGCTGACTTCTTGGATCTGTTTTGTTCTGTTTTGGGAGGTGATAAGGGTCCACACCCAGCAATTCTCAGGATTCCTCCTGGCTCAGCACTCTGGCATTATACCTGGCAGTGTTCGGGGGACCATATGGGATAGTGGGGATCACCAGCCCTACCCATTGCCTCAGGGTCTATTGTCCTCTTACTCAATCCTGCTGCTTTGGTTTTTTTTAGTATTTATAATTGTGGCAGAGTGGAGGTGCTCAGGGCTTCCTCTTGGCTCTGGGATCCTGATTCATATCCCAGAGCATGCATTTTCCCTATTTTGTCATTCCTGCTCTGGAGAGCCTCACCTTCTCAGTCACACCGTTTCATGTTCTCACACTGCCATGACCACAGTTCTGGTCATATACTAGTCCCTGGGAGAAACAGCAAGGGATCTCTGGAGCTGGCAGAGGCATTTGAGGTCAAGACATTTTTACCTCTTTGACAAGGATTTAGGGCTCTGTGGTGAGTTCAGTGTCCTACAGTCCACAGACAGCTTTGAGTCACTCTCTGCACATTGAGTGTGATCCTTATCATCCCTACAACAGGGGGTGTGGGAATGTGGCATGGGGGTGGGTGGGTATGTCTAGCATTATGATCTGGCTTAGCGTCACATTTCTTTGGTTCTTCTGGGTCTGTGCTCAGGTGTTACTCTCTGCAGTGATCACTGGATGAGTATTCATGGGATTTATCATTGAGGTGACTGCATACAAGACCGGTGCCTCCAGGTAACATTTAGTATACTGTTCTAATTTCATTGTAGTAGATCTAGATTCCTTAAAGTAATCACTGAGGACTTCAATCCAGAGTGTGGGGGTGTGGGTGAAGGCTGGTTCCTCCCGACTTGAGTGGGGAGAGGGGAAGGTCCTGCGATCCTCTAGGGCACTGGGATGTGTCATCTTATGCTCCACAGAATGAGGTGAGATGGCCTCCTGCCGCACTGTGTGTCCTGGTACATAATGTGGTGACCTTTCTCAATGCAGCTGTGAGCTTCACCCCAGAGGAGTGGACATGCTAGGACCCCTCTTAGAGGAAACTCTACAGAGACATAATTTTGGAGACCTACCAGCATCTGTGGGCCATCAGTGAGAGCCATAGGGGCTGCTGCCAGTATCCAGATGAACCTATATGGGCTTCCAGGGGCTGGTTCAGGCTTGTGTTAGACAGGGTGGTGATTCTGATGGGTCAGGAAGTTTGACAGCTGTGAGAATAGCTTTATCTGTAGTTCCCTCTTTTTTTTTTGAACCAGCCTTCACTCACACTTTGCACTGGTGGGACTCAGTAATCACTTGCAGGAAACCAGATCTGCTACAATTAAGTGAGGACACTATGCTAGAAGGTCCCTGGAGGTGCCGGCATGGCATACAGTCACCTCAGGAGAAAACACTGTTGTTGCTCAGGGGTTCCTTTTGACTATGCACTGAGGAATCACTTTTGATGGGCATGGGAAACCATGTTGGATGCCCAGTACAGTATCAAATCCGGGTCAGCCACCTCCACGACAATTACCTACCACTCAGGTTCCTCTAACTAGTTCCTTCATTGATTAAATAAATTAGCTTTGGGTCAGTGCAATAGTAAAGGTTGTATGCCATTGGCCTTGCGCACAGCTGGCCCAGGTTCCATTATCGTCATCGACCATGTCCCTGAGTTCCAGCATGAGTATTTCCTCAGCGCAGATCCAGGAATAATCCCTTGTCATTGCTGGTCCTGACCCCCAAACAAAAAGAATTAATTTACTTCTGTTACTACACTACTACTTCTATTATTTCAGTGTTACTGTCTGGAGCAATAGCACAGCGGTAGGGTGTTCGCCTTTCATGCAGTGGAGAGCCTGGCAAGCTACCGAAAGTATTGCACCCGCATGGCAGAGCCTGGCAAGCTACACGTGGCATATTGGATATGCAAAAAAACAGTAACAATAAATCTCACACTGAGAGACATTACTGTGCCCTCTCAAACAAATCAGTGAGCAACAGGATGACGGTGACAGTGACAGTGATTTCAGTGTTGATTTGGTTTTGTTTTTGGTCATAATAAGTATTCTATGTGGGTGAGTGTGAGTGTCGAATGACCACTGCTGGAAGTGCTCAGGAGACAATGGGGTGCCGGACATTGCACCCACGTCAGCAGCTTGCAAAGTGCATCCCTTTGCCACTCTACTATCGCACCAGGTCTCAACTTCATGTATTTTTGTGTTTGGTTTTTAATGCTGTGCTTCTGAGGCCACACCAGGTGATGCTCAGACTGACTCCCAGTTCTGCATCCAGGAATACTCCTAGCTGTGCTTTGGAGACCATATGTGATGTGGGGGATCGAACCTGGATTGGCCACATGCAAGGCAACACCCTACTAGTCTCCAACCCCGTTTTTATTTTTCAAATGTCATTATATTTATTTGAGGGGGTTGATTTGTCCACACCCAATTGTCCTAAGGGGTTACCCCTAGTTCTATACTGAGGAATTAGTCCTGGCGGTTCTCAGGGGACTATATGGGATGCTGGTGATCGAGCCCAGGTAGGTGCATACAAGACAAGCACCCATACTGCTGTCCTATCTCTCTGGCCTTGAGGCTTTGTTTTATAGCATGGATGATAGGTTTATATTGCACTGACCCACAACGCACATTTCTTTAGTTCTGTCCAGGATAATGACATAATCTCTACTACCTCTGCTTATCCAGGAGACATGGTTTCACAGCCCCATGTGTCAGAGAAATCACCCCTTCCACACGCCATCATCAGGGCCATGATCGCTGAGACTGGCATAAAAGTCATTGAAGGCTAATTCAATGCCTTATCCTTAGTCCCATAGCCGTTTGAGTTATGAGACTTACAACTTCCCCCACAAGTCCCCCTGGTCTTGCTATCTCTGTGAGTAAAATGCATTTTCTCTTGGTAAAGTGCAGAAAGTTGAAAAATTAGATATTCTTTTTTTCTATTGAGTATTTAACTCACTTGTTAATTTTCATTTTTTGTTTTGGGCCACAGCCAGCAATGCTCTGGGCTTACTCCTGACTCTACTCAGGAATCACTCCTGGTGGCCTTTGGGAAGGGGCCCTGTGGGATGCAGGGGAGCAAACCAGGGTCAGCTCTGTGCAAGGCAAGTTCCTCCTGTGTGTTTTCTTGCTCTTGCCCCAGGACCTAATTTTGATTTGTTCTAATAGATTTCTGTTTAATATTATAATATTTTCGGTTAGAGTGAACCCAAGGGGCCCGAGGGAGAGGACAGTAGTCTTGCCTTGCCTGAGAGTGATGGGCAACCCGGATCCCAACCCGCTTCTGCATCCCGGAGAGGAAGGATCGTCTGGCAATGTCTCCCCTTGTGTGTCTGCCTGTATCCGAGGATGCAGCTGGTCAGGGCATTTCTTGCTCCAAAGCAGGGACTTGCAGTCAGGGCCCTGGGGTGTGTGCTTCCGTCTGGTGTTCACGACTCTGACTTCTCCTCCAGTTCTTTGCACGGAGTCTCCTGCTGACCTTTGGGAATTATAGAGTTTGGAGAAATTGGTGATGCGCCATCTGACACACTGTCCCCAGGTATAGAAGAATGACATGATTATACAATGCAGTGACTGGGCCATCTCTCTTTGGGAGTTTCAGAAAGGAGATGTAGGATGTGGCTGCTGGTCGGTGATAAATTTTTGGGTATCAGACTGCACGTAGGTGTGATTGATCATTTACAGAAGTAAAGCATTTTGTTTAGAGGCAATTTTCCTGGAGGGATTAACTCAAGATGATGCTCTATCTCCCAGGTACATCTATAATGGTATTCACTTTCCTTTCTGTACATATTAAACAATTAAGTTTATTTCATCTAATACTTGCATTTATTTGGATAAACACATTAAGAGATATTGGTTCCAAAACTTTTTTCTCTGGGCCCTAAGGGCAAGCCCGCTGTGCTTTACCTAAATCCCAGTCTGGGTTCTCCGGCCATTTCAGCTTGTCCTTCCCAATGGGATCTCTCTCTTAAGTCATAACAGCTTGCATATGTGCCATCCTTTTAAGCTTTCTAGACTGCCCTAATTTGATGGCAGGGTAGCTTGGCCACTCTCTCCAGATCTATCCCCGTCCCATGGCAGATCTCCTTTTCATGGGTGTTAGGATCTGTGGCAACCAAAGCCTGAGTAAAATAATTATAATGGACACCCAGGTGTAGATATATTTCAGAGTCAAAGAACTCCCAAATATTAGGAGCATAGCATTACTGGTCTTTATGTGTTTAAGTAAAGAACATTGCTTTGTAGTATAATATGAAAAGGCTATAGGGGAAATTGAAAAGCAAGTTATTAACTTCAAATACAAAGTTGAGAACCACCAGAAGTTTTGGCTGATACAAAACCAACTGACTCTGGGAATAAACAATGAAGGGTAATTCCTTAGTGTTCTCTCTATCCTTTTGGGTGTTATGGTTTGAATGGAGATACTGGGTAGCTATCCTGTTCAATCTATAGTCTGCTTTCAACCCGCCTCTCCTATCCTGAGTGGATCCTCCACTGCACTTTTGTTGGTGTTCCCTTCTTTGTCTGAGCTCCCCTCTTTCCCAGCATGTGAGGTCAGCCTCCAAGCCATGGAGCAGGCCTCCTGGTACTTATTGCTACTATTATATTTTATATTTCACAAATGAGTGCGACCTTTATGTGTCTGTCTCTTTCTCTCTTTTTTTTGTTTCTCCCAGTGTTTTTTTTAATAATTTATTTATTTTTAATTAGAGAATCACCGTGAGGGTACAGTTACAGATTTATACACTTTTGTGCTTATACTTCCCTCATACAAAGTTCGGGAACCCATCCCTTCACCAGTGCCCATTCTCCACCACCCGTAAACCCAGCGTCCCTCCCACCCTCCCCAATCCCATCTCCCCCCCACCCCACCCTGCCACTGTGGCAGGGCATTCCCTTCTGTTCTCTCTCTCTAATTAGCTGTTGTGGTTTGCAATAAAGGTGTTGAGTGGCCGCTGTGCTCAGTCTCTAGCCCTCATTCAGCCCGCAACTCCCTTCCCCCACATGGCCTTCGACTACAATGTAGTTGGTGATCGCTTCTCTGAGTTGCCCTTTCCCCGGAACGTGAGGCCAGCCTCAAAGCCATGGGGTCAACCTCCTGGTACTTATTTCTACAGTTCTTGGGTATTAGTCTCCCACTCTGATATTCTATATACCATAGATGAGTGCAATCTTTCTATGTCTGTCTCTCTCTTTCTGACTCATTTCACTCAGCATGAAACTTTTCATGCCCATCCACTTAACTACAAAATTCTTGACTTCCTTTTTTCTAACAGCTGCATAGTATTCCATTGTATAGATGTACCAAAGTTTCCTCAACCAGTCATCCGTTTTGGGGCATTCGGGTTTTTTCCAGATTCTGGCTATTGTAAACAGTGCTGCGATGAACATACATGTGCAGATGTTGTTTCAATTGTACTTTTTTGCCTCTCTGGGATATATTCCCAGCAGTGGTATTGCTGGGTCAAATGGGAATTCAATATCTAATTTTTTGAGAGTCGTCCAAATTGTTTTCCAGAAGGGCTGAACCAGTCGGCATTCCCACCAGCAGTGAAGAAGGGTCCCTTTCTCCCCACATCCTCTCCAACAGCGGTTGCTTTTGTTCTTTTGGATGTGTGCTAGTCTCTGTGGTGTGAGGTGGTATCTCATGGTTGTTTTGATCTGCATCTCTTTGATGATTAGTGATGCAGAGCACTTTTTCATGTGCCTTTTGGCCATTCGTATTTCTTCCTTGGTAAAGTTTCTGTTCATTTCTTCGCCCCATTTTTTGATGGGGTTGGATGTTTTCTTCTTGTAGAGTTCAACCAGTGCTTTATATACCATTGATATCAACCCCTTATCTGATGGGTATTGTGTAAATATCCTTTCCCATTCTGTGGATAGTCTTTGTATTCTGGTCACTGTATCTCTTGCGGTGCAGAAGCTTTTTAGTTTAATGTAGTCCCATTTGTTGATCTCTGTTTTTACTAGATTGCTTAGTTCCGTGTCACCTTTGAAGATACCTTTATCTTCAATATCGTGGAGGGTTTTGCCGACCTTGTCTTCAATGTACCTTATGGTTTGTGGTCTAATGTTGAGGTCTTTAATCCATTTTGATCTGACTTTTGTGCATGGTGTCAGGTCAAGGTCTAAACCCATTTTTTTGCATGTGGTTGTCCAGTTGTGCCGTGTCTGTCTCTTTCTTTCTGACTCATTTCACTTAGCATGATACTTTCCATGTTGATCCACTTATATGCAAATTTCATGACTTCATCCTTTCTGACAGCTGCATAGTATTCCATTGTATAGATGTATCAAAGTTTCTTTAACCAGTCATCTGTTCTCGGGCATTCTGTTTTTTTTCCAGATTCTGGCTATTGTAAACAGTGCTACAATGAAAATACAGGTGTAGATGTCATTTTGACTATACTTTTTGTCTCTCCAGGATATATTCCCAAAAGTGGAATTCCCTCTCACGGAGGCGGGAGGGTCAGCGGAGGGGGGGGGCCTGGAAAGCACGGGGGCGGGGGAGGGAGGGACCCTGGGGCCATCGATGGAGGAGAATGGGCACTGGTTGAGGGATGGGTGCTCGAGTATTGTAACACATGTGTGTTACAGTTACACAAAACTCTGTAACTGCACTCTCATGGTGACGATTAATAAAAAAATAAAAATAAAAAAATAAAGCAGGTCGAAGGTACCAGAAAAAAAGACTACTAGCCACTAAAAACTTTAATAATTCTTTTTTCTTAAAATACTGTCATTTTAAAGTATTTTAAAACACTTATTTGTGTGTGATAGTTTTGTCAGTATGCTAATTAATTATAGGTTTACAGTTTCAAGAAAAAAGAATTCTAGAGACCATAAATATCCTTGTCATCCACTACCAGAGGACAATAAGCTGATGAACACGGATTTTTCCCTTTTATTTAAATTACTGTTTCTAAATTTTGTAGTGGATCTTTTTGAGAATTGATGTAAGCTTTAGGCTGTCTCTTTTGAAAAACCTGTAAATACATAGCCATGTAACAATTCACAAAACACTGAGTAATTAACTGACTATTTAAAATTCTTTTGTGAAAGATAGACTTGATACCCCTAACAAAAATAATATAGCCTTGGGGTCTGGAAAGATAGTACAGTCAGTAAGATGTTTGCCTTCATGTGGCCATCCTGGGTTTAATCTTCAGAACCCCACGTGGTCTCCAAGCTTTATGAGGAGTGATCTCTGAGCTCAGAGCTAAGAGTAAACCCTGAGTACCACTAGGTATACCTGAAATGAAAATAATAATAGTAATAGTAGTAGTAATAAGAATAATAATGATAATACAGACTTACCTGGCTAGGAGGAAAGTTGTGTTCTGACTAATAGGTAAAAGAATAAACAACCACTTTCCGGCCCTGTGCGAGATTGACCCCGGAGGCAACTGAACCACTTTGGACACGAGCGGCGCCCCCAAAATGCCTCCAAACTGTGTGCTCGGAGCTTCTGGCCCAGGCGCTGCCGGCAGGGTATGGTCTTTTCTCTCTCAACTCTTTCTTTTTAAAAGAACGCAGCGAGGCAATAGCCGGTTTTTAGACTATACAGGAAGCCCGGGAAAGCCGATGGGCGGGACTTCCGGATCCGCCCTGTGCCGGCCGACATTTAAGCACAGAGCCATGTGGGGACGCTCCTTTCCGGCCCCGCGCGAGATCGACCCCGGAGGCAACTGAACCACTTTGGACACGAGCGGCGCCCCCAAAATGCCTCCAAACTGTGTGCTCGGAGCTTCTGGCCCAGGCGCTGCCAGCGAGTGATGCAATTACCAAAAGAATTTTCCCTGGACTTCATATAGAAATCCAAAACTGCACGGCTGCGATACCTAATATCTTTTGATTGTCAGCAACGTGTAAATGTTCCTTTTTGGCAGGGCTTAACGTGGGGGGAAACTCCAAACAATAGTACTAAGTTTTTTGTTGAAGGGTAAAAGATTGTAGTGATAGAATTTTAGGCAGAATTTTCCCTGGACTTTATATAGAAACCCAAAACCGCGCGGCCGCGGCAGCCTAATGTCATCTAATCATCAGCAATATGAAATGGTTCCTTTGTAATGGGTTGGACTTTGGGGGGACCATAATAGGGTTAAAGTTTGTAGCGACGTGTAATTTCTGGCTGTACTTTCCCTGGACTTTATACAGAAATTCAAAGCCGCGAGGCCGCTGCCATGGCCGCGCAACCTATTGTCATTTAATCATCACCAATATGAAATGGTTCCCTTTTAACGGGTAGGACTTTGGTGGGAAATCCTAACAAGAATAGTAAGTCTTTTGCTGAAATATTGAAGGCTACCAAAGTGGTAGCCATCTCTATAGACTGAACTAAGCCATATCCCCATGCCGGCTGAGAAGAAATATCCTTCTTTCTCGGGAAGAAACGCGGCGTGGCGTTAACCATAGTATGATGTCCATTAAGCTGACACGGACCTGGTGGCGTGGGAATGGGATACAAGGGAATAAATTATTATGTACTTGGAACAGCGGGACGCTGGTGGAATCTTGAGCCGGGGCCGATACCAGCGTATTACTTTTGGTTCCAGAAACTGCTTGCAGACATTCTACCAGACTATCAACTAAGCCAGAGCCCCACGCCGGCTGATGACGAGAAATAACCATCTTTTTTGGTTTGTTTTCCCTTTGTCAGGCAGCGTGGTGATTACTAAACAGGCGTGATCTCGGTGGCGCGGGACGAGGGGGGAAAAAATAGAAAAGTTATGTAACAAACGGCGGGACTTAATATCTCTACATTCTCAGCAATGGAGAGCCATCAAATGCTTCCTTGACAGTGGGACCATCTTTTCTTTTTTGGGGGGAACCCTAGCAACAATAGTGAGTTATGTGTTGAAACATGGACTGTAACCAAGATAAAGCATAAACGAAGTGAAACTTATCACTTACAAGGGCGGGGACTGGGGGGGCGGGAGGGGGCGGGAGGTATAATGGGGTGGTTGGTGATGGAATATGGGCACGGGTGAAGGGAAGGGTGCTTGAGTATTGTATAACTGACATAATCCTGAGAACTATGTAACCCTCCACATGGTGATTCAATAAAATTTAAATTAAAAAAAAAGAATAAACGATCATACACTGAGTTTTGGGGAAAGTAAGAGATTTGATCACAGCAAAGTTAACTTGCCCTTTGAAACTTTGTGTGTAGACCTATATTCTCTCTAATTCACATATAAAAGCACATATTGTACCCATAATACTGGCATTGCACGTGCACTCAGAGCCACATTGCATGGGCCAACTGATAGTTGCTGTGGATTTAGAGAGAGTTCTCAATATGATATTCCTATATTGTCTAAAGTGACAGACCACAAAATAGTCGTAGTCGAAATTAAAATGAGGCCATCTTATTTGAAAAGTTCAAATACCCTTCAGGATATGTTAGTGTGAAAAAAAATCTTTCAAGACATTTTGGCACAATTCAAATAGGTCAGATTTCCAAAATTACCAAATGATTTGTTAACAGCTGGAGTTGTTTCTAGGCAAAGGGGAGTCCAAAACCAATTATTGCCTCAATCATGCAATTTCCTTGTTGAATCATGAGACTTAGACTCAGGGAAAAAGAACTTTTTAATTATAGAGTTATATGATCCTTCCCTAATATCTGTTATCATATATGGTTATCATCATCTTGAAAGAGACTAGCTTAAGCTTTTTTGTAACTATATGTGCCAGGCACAAAGGGTAGTTTTTACTTAAGCTTTGACAAACTAGCTCAGTAATAGTTATTTCATTTTCTCTTACAGGGTCATATTTAATATAGCTATCAATCATTTAATATACAATAAATATACTGATATTTAATATACCTGTCATAATTATTTGTATGATAACAAATAAATTGGTAATATAACAATGGACAATGTGATATATGGCAAAAATCCAATAAAAATAAGTGAGAGGAATAGAAAAAAAAACAATGAAAGGTAAAGCACAAAGGAAAGGTTAAAGATAAAGTCAGGATTAGGGGTGCTGATGAGAGCATTGTAAGCTTTTGGGTGGGGGAATTCACTGATAAAGTCTAAAACACTAAGCGTTAATATCCAGCAAAAACCGAAAAAAAATTCTGTTATTTTTTCACACACACCAATGAAATACTGTGATTTTTTCTTCTATAGATAGTAAGCCCCTTCGAGCCATGTAATCCCATCACTGGTGAACATCCAGAAACTATCAAACCAAGACATCTTATAGCCTAGTTCTCCCTCTCAGAGAATTTGGCAAGATGTCGAGAGTTTCCTGCCCGCTTGGGAGTGCCTGGCAAACTCCCCGTGGCATAATCTTATGCCAAAACCAGTAATTATGATGGGTCTTTTCCCCCTGATCCTGAAAGAGCCTCCAAAATGGCACTGTTGGGAAGGATGAGTAAAGAGAGGCTTCTAAAATCTCAGGGCTAGGACAAATGGAAACGTTACTGAGACCGCTAGAGAAAATCGACAATCAATGGGATGATGATGAGGAGGAGGAGGAGGAAGAGGAGGAGGAGCAGGAGGAGGATAGTAAGCACAAGTGATAATTGTTTAAAAGAACTGGTTTACTGAACGGTGCCTTGAGCACTGTCTGAAGTACTCCCTGAGCACAGAGCTAGGAGTAGCTCCCCAGTACTGCTGGGTATGATCCAACCCCACTCCAGCGTGCACCCACTCCCCATGCAATTCTGTTAATGAGGGGGAGATAGTATAATGTGGGGAGGCTGAAGAGAATATCTCCAAGTACAGGGACCCTGTGTCGGTCCCGAATGAAAAGTATTTGAGCAACTTAAAAGAATACGATTAGGCCAGCCTGGGATTGAGACCCAGTTCTGATATTTGTTGTCGCTGTGAGTTTTGACAGGTCATCTCAGCATTCTGAGTTGCACTCTCCTCATCTGAATAATGAAGCTATTCCCACACAGAAATAATCGAAAGGATTAAGATAGATAATGTGACTTCCTTGTAAATTAAGCATCAATAGGGTGTTATGCTTCTGTGCTGATCTAAGTGTAATAAATACTGAAAGCCTCAAAAATAAAAGAAAAGAACTGGTTTGTGGGTCTTAATGATAGTGCAGTGGGAAGGGCACTTGCTTTGTAGGGAATGGAAACCTTTGCTCCATCCTCAACATCCCATAGGATCCCCAGTGCCCCACCAGGAGTCATCCCTGAACATGTTTGGTGTGTCCTCTCCTCAAATGAATACAACAGGAAAACACAGGAAAAAAACTCATTGATCCTGAGAAGCTCATTGACCCTGAGAGTAATGTGCTTGTGCTGAGATGTTTTAAATGGCCTCAGTGGCTCATCTAGACGAGATACGCCTAGACCTGCTCGGGGCAGTAATGTTATGTCCAGCCTTCCACACATGGGGACATGAACCCCAAATGAATCAATAAACACAAAACATTATGAATATCTGAATATTATTGCCCTGTGTTTTCTGTGCGATAATTGTGGGGATGGGAGGTTGTTGGGGCAGGGCTGAGGCATGGTCATTAAAGTTTTTTACAAAGCAATTGATGTGAATTTTATTTTCTCTGTGAAAAAAAAAAACGTTCTCCTCCATATGCCATCTCTTCAGCCCCTCACTCCATCTATCCCAGACCTGGTGACTCCCAGATGTCCGGGTTACCTGATCCAACCCCAGAATGGGGGGAAAACATTAACATTCCTGGCCTGGATTACTAGGAGCCTGGCCCTTTAAAGCTCCGACCGGAAGTTCAGTGACGTCACGGAATCTGGGCCTTGTTTCCTAGGAGTCTTCCGCATTCCAAGGTGAAATGCGTTTCTGTAGACTTTGCTGCTGAGGTGAGGAGCGGGAGAGCAGCAGGGAAGGAGGTACCAGGGGGAACAGGGGTTTTTCTGTGCCAGCCACTGAGTGGTTGCTCCGAGCACCCAAACCTCCGAAGTCTTCGCCCTGTGGGCGGCGGGGTCGACGGGGTCGCTCTGAAAATGTGGCCGGGAGTGGCGGCTCCTCACCCGGAACCTACCTAGTGCTCCTGCCGAAAGGTTTATCTCATTTATTCATTGACTTTTATGGAAACGAGGCAGTTTTTACTGCATAGAAGCATAGAACTTATTTCTAATAACACATCAGGGGACGCTAGTCCCATGAGGAGGGCGCTGGACTTACAGGCAACCGACTGGGTTCTACCTCCGGGACCCTACTGGGTTCTGGGATCACCACCAGGGATGAGCCCTGAGCTGCTCCCCGGCCCGCAATAAAAGACCCGGGATGGGTAGAGGAGGCACGTGGTCCTGCAAGAGAAGGAGTTTGAACGGAGAAGCTCATTTTAAAGTTACAAACAACGTGTTTTTTTTTTTGTTTGTTTGTTTTTGTGTTTCGGGTCACACCCAGCAATGCTCAGGGGTTATTTCTGGCTCTATACTCAGGAATTACTCCTGGCGGTGCTGGGGGACCATATGGGATGCTGGGAATCGAACCCAGTCGGGTTGCGTGCAAGGCAAACGCCCTACCCGCTGTGCTATCGCTCCAGCCCCGAAACAATGTTTTTAAAGTTAGAAAATAACCAGTTTTCCTTTTAAATGTATTTGTAATCGTGTTTTTGGGCCACACCTAGTATTGCTTAGGGCTGAGTCCAGGCTCAGGGATCTCTCCTGGGGTTTCAGGTCCCACATGGGGTTTCGGGATGTGAGGCCAGTGCCCTTCCCGCTGACCTTTCCTCCAGCCCCAAACCGGAGAGAAAGTATCGGCCAGAGAGAGCCTTAGTGTCCCCCAGATCTGAGCGGCCGCGTGCAGCCACTGCCATGTTAGTTCCATTGCTGGGACACTTGCAGCATCTATGGCGGTCACAGGGGTTGGGTAGGGATCCTTCAGGAGTGTCCCCAGGCTGGCCCTTTGCTGGTCGCCTGTTATACCTTAGGCTGAGTACTGTCGGGGCTAAAGTGTCCATTTTTCTCATCAAAGGGACCTGGAGGCACCTTCTTTTTTTAAAAAAAGAAATATCTTTTCGAGCCACGGCCAGTACTGTTCTGGGGTCACTCCTGACTCTGCATCAGGGATCTCTCCTGTTGGTAGTCAGGGGATCCTATGGGAAACCGGGGAGCAATGCGGGTCAGGTGCGTGCAAGCAAACGCCCTCTCAGTGTACGAGCCGCCTGCCCTAGGATGGTGGGGGACGAAGGCTCATTTTTCACATGCTTGGGATTCAAAACCATGTCACAGAGCTTTTTGATTTCCACGTTTTAACAGATGCAGTAAATTCTCGGTGTCTGGGGATATGCAGAACTTTTATAGAATGCAGAGTGGAGGTTTTCTCCTCCTGCCTCTGCACTCAGGCAGCTCTCCTGCCAGTGCTCGGGAACCTCTTGGGATGCCAGTAATGAAACCCGAGTAGGACGCTTGCAAGACAAACACCTCACCCACTTTACTATATCTCCAGCTCCTTTGTTCAGGAAATTTTGAATTTATTATTTTTATTAATTGCAGTTTTGGGGCCACAGCACACAGTTCTCAGGGATTACTCTTGGATCTGAGCTCAGGCATTGTTCCTGGAAGTGCTGGGGGGAAACCGATGGGCTTTTGATAATTGAACCCAAATTAGCTGCTTGATGAGAAGCACCCTATCAACTGTACTGTCTCTGCTAACCCTCTATGATTTTGTTTTTCTCCAGAAAAAAAATTTCTGCTTTACCTGCCAAGTTTTTGAGCACCATCTCATCCCCACTGACCATCTTTCCCAGGCCATCGGCACCCCCTGCTGTTCTGGTGAATATTTGTAGAAATGGGTTTCTAGGGAGCTGCCACAGGTTTTTTAAATGTCTCACTCTAGGGGTCTGTGCAGTAGTACAGCCAGGAGGGCATTTGTCTTGCACTTGCTGACTAGGTTCGATCCCCACAATCCCATAGAGTCTCCTGAGCCATCATCTCCATCTTTGTCCCTCAAATAAAAAAAGAAAATAAATATAGGGCGCAAGTCATAGTACAGTAGGTAGGGCATTTACTTACGTTTGACAGAACTTGGTTTGATCTCTGCATCTCGTAGGGTCCTCTATACATTGCCAGAAGTGGCACAGAAACAAAAAGCTATCAAAAATTAATGATGAGCTGGAGTGTTAGAAGTGCAGGTAGGGCACTTGCCTTACATTTTTTTGCCCCACATTTTATAGATTGCTCTGAGCACATGTGGCTCAAACGACACAGCTTCCACCCCCAATGTAAAAGTCTCACTCCGGGATTCCAGAATTTGTCTTGACATCTGAGCACTCTTTGACCTTCTTTTGTTTTTTTTGTTTTTTTGCTTTTTTAGGTCACACCAGGCGATGCACAGGGGTTACTCCTGGTTCTACACTCAGGAATTACTCCTGGCGGTGCTCAGGGGACCATATGGGATGCTGGGATTTGAACCCGGGTCGGCCGAGTGCAAGGCAAACGCCCTACCCGCTGTGCTATCGCTCCAGCCCCTCTTTGACCTTCTTTTGGGGGTTTGGATTTATAATATTTTTGTTTTTGTTGTTGTTAGTTTTTTCTTGTTGTGGTGGTTTTGCCATTTTTGCTACAAACTTGAGATGGTCAGGGACTACCCCTTTATCCATGTGTCTCCGGATACAGGGGAGCCATGTTGTATCCCCAACGGTAAAGCAGTTGCTTAGGCCTCTGAACTCCTCTCCCTGGGTCTGGCTCACTTATCGGGGAGCAGATGGGGTGGGATTTGGGGCCACACCTGACAGTGCTTGAGGGCCACTCGCTGCTCAATGCTCAGGCTACCAGTGAACAATGAATACAGGGAAGACCCCAGCGCTTCCAGCTGGCCTGCATCCAATTCAGCCAGGTATACCCTTTCATTCCTACCTTCCTTGGAAGTTTGTAGGTGTAAACATTCTGGAATATACTCAACAAGAGTCTGTCAGGAGGAAAAGAAGGAGTTGGAGGCTCTGAGCAAAATTCTGTGCTATCACCATGAAGCTTTCAGACCAAGAGTAATTTTATTCTCCTTTATCTTATGCAAAGTCCCATACCAAAAACTGAGTCAAATCCTACACTCTGAAAACCTGGCCTTTAAGCTCAGAGCTCTGTTGGATGTGGCTGCAAAAGATAATCAAACCTCTGAACTGAACCTTGAGAATATGTCACTGGATTTCACATCTCTGCTGTTGGCAGATAACGTTCTCTTTGATTGAGCTGGGTGTGGTTGGGAGTGGAGAGGGGGGTCTGCCAAAGGACCAGTGCTCAGGGGTCATTTGTCTGGGATTCAGGGTGTATAGTTGAGTCTGTTGCACGCATGGGAAGTGCCCTGCCCACTGGTCTTTCTTCCTGGCCCCTGCTGGCAATTCAAACCTTTTCATTTGTAGCATGTGATTTCAGCTCATGGTCACATCGGCAGCTCCTTGGTGTCAGCAGCCCTGCCATGGCCTCTACCAGCTGAGCCTCATCGCTGCCCCCCTTCATGCCCATCTGTGTCCTTCTCACAAGGTTCACAGGATTTATATAGAATTAGAATTCCTGGGGTCAGTGATAGGCCAGGAGTGCAGGCCCTGGCCTTGCAAACAGCCTGCCTTCATACAATCTCCAGAAAAACCCAGTGTCCTCAAGTACCGCCAGGAATAGACCCAAAGTTCTGCTACTTATGGCTCCAAAACCCAAACCTGTGCCCTATAAAGCTGACTGGGAGGAGTTGAAGCATAAAATACCTTTTTTTCTGTTTGATTTTCGGCCATACCTTGTAGTTGTTGCTTCTGGCATCTAGTGGGGTGCTAGGAACAGAACCCAGGTCAGCCGTTGCAAGGAAGTACCCTAGCAGACTGTCACTGTCATCCCATTGCTCATTGATTTGCTCAAACAGGCACCAGTAACGTCTCTATTGTGAGACTTGTTACTGTTTTGGCATATTGAATACCAAAATAGCTTGCCGGGCTCTCCCGGCAAGAAGTTGAACTCCGGTCGGCCAGTTGCAAGGCCAACACTGTACCCACTGTGCTATTGCTCCAGCCCTTAATTCAGTACTGTCACTGTCATTCTGTTGCTCATCGATTTGTTCGAGCGGGCACCAGTAACACCTCTCATTGAGAGACTTATTGTTACTGTTTTTGGCATATCCAGTATACACAGGTAGCTTGCCAGACTCTGCTGTGCGGGCTCGATACTGCCGGAAGCTTGCTAGGCTCTCCAAGAGGGGTGGAGGAATCGAACACGAGTCGGCCGCGTGAAAGGCAAACGCCCTACCACTGTGCTATCGCTCCAGCCCTAAGTATCAATATATTAACATGGAAAAAAATGTCTGATTATGTTTCTAATCAGTTACCTCTTTGAAGTATGCACTACTGCAGGGAAGCACCATTGTGTCACAGTATGTGTATTTAGAAATACCATACTACTACTACTACTACTACTACTACTACTACGACATCCTACTGCTAGTCTAGTTAGTAGTCAGCAGACTCTAGGTCCAGCCTTTGAAAATAGTGACTTATTTCTGGTTAGATGTCATGCCTGGTGATCCTCAGGTGTTACTCCAAGCTCTGTGATCACTGATCTGTTATGCACTGCTTGAGGACCCCTAGAGGTGATTGCAATTAAAACTGGGTCGAGCAGGTGCCAAGAAAGCACCCTCTGCTCTGTGCTGTGTCTGTGGATATCATTAAAAAATTTACACTGGTTAATGTCCAGAAATTTATGATATTAGATGTTCTTGGTTCTCTTTAGTACACAACTTTTTAAAAAAATTATTTTACATTGTTAGTACATAGAACTTTTTTAATTGGTTTGTTTTTGTTTATTAGTCTCAGCCAATTGTGCTTCTAGCTTACTCCTGATTGTCTGCTGAGGAATCACTCTCAGTAGACTTGGTTGATCCTATGGTATGTGGGGTTCAAACCAGAGTCAGCTGCATGTAAAGCAAATGCTGTATCAGATTTGATTTCACTCAGGCCCCAGAAACTAATTTTTATCTTTTCTGCCAGGTTTCTGTTTAGATGTTATAATATTTTCTTTTAGAGTGGACCCAAAGCACCTGAGAGACAGCACAGCAAGTCAGTGCTTGCCTTGCCTTCCCTGAGAGCCTAGATTCAAACCGGCTTCTGCATCCCCTAAAGAGGAAGGAGCATCTGGCAGTGTCTCTCCTGGTTGTTTCTGTGAAATGATGCCCATGGGTGAAGTCAGATCAGATCGTTTCTGGATCCAATGCAGGGACTTTTTGTAAGGATTATATAAGTTTTGCTCATCTCTGGTGCTCACAACTTTGGCTTCTCCAGGTCTTTGTCAAAGCCTTGTGGGGATCCTCAAGAATAAAAGCCTGAAGAAGATGGTGTTGCGCCATCTGACACGCTGTCCCCAGGTAGGAGAGTGACGCGATGAGGCTCTACAGTGACAGGAGCGCACAGGCCTCCAGAGTGGACTATCTGGGAGCCATTTCAGGAAGGATGCTGGATGTGGCTCCGGTTGGAATGCCCAATTCTACTGTCTGTGGTCACTTTTGTCCATGTTAATTTGGTTTCTGTGTTTGCCTTTGGAGCGACACCTAGTGGCTCCAAGAAAGGCTCCCAGTTTAGTGGTCAATTGTAAATCTGGGTCTCCTGGACCTTATGGATGACCGGCAAGTCTGACTTCTTGGTTTTTTTGTTTTTTTTGTTTTTCTTTTTTTCTTTTTTTGGTTGGGGCAGTGGTTAGTGGTGGGGGCCACACCTTGTGATTCTTGCACTTACCCATTCTGACATTGCATCTGCAGTGCTTGGGGGACCATATGGGACACTGTTATTGCCACATATCCACTGTACTCTTACTTCAGCCTTCTGCTTGTTTCCTTTCATATTTTTTTTCTTGCCACAGTGGAGGGGCTCGGCACTTCTAAGAGAAGAGCTTGGGATTCACACCTGAAGGGCATCATGGGACCCAGGATGTGCTGGCACCTGTTATGACTGCAGATCCCATAATTTGCGATTCCCTATTTTATTTTCCCACTATGGATACCCTCTCCTGTTCCACCACAGTCTCAGGATAAAACGCGGCTGTGTTTTGTTTTGAGCCTGCGCCTTTCCCAGGGAGAGCGATCAGAAGTTCTCTGGGGCCGACTGAGTTCTTATGGGTCAAGTAACATTTACCTCCTTCTAAAGGGATTTGGCCCAGCCCTGAATTATGAGTTCAGTGTCCTACCAGCACATATGTCGACCCATAGCTTTGACTTTCTGACCGGACATTGTGCATCACCTCAACCTAGAACAGGGATGTGAGATGTATCATCGGACAGGGGTGTCTAGTATTTTGGTCCAACCTAGTGTTGCTTCTTTTTATTTTTTACTTTATGGGTCACATCCAGTGATGCTGGGGGGGGGTTACTCATGGCTCTGCACTCAGGAGTCACTCTTGGCAGTGCTCGGCGGACCATACAGGATGACGGAGATTGAACCCAGGTCAGTGACATGCAAGGCAAAGGCCGTAACAGCTGTACTATTGCTCTGCCCACCCTAGTGTTATTTCTTTTCGGTCCTGCTGGGCATGTGTTCAGGTCTTACTCTCTGCAGTGCTGGGACCACTGGTCCACTGATGCTGGGCTTGGCCATGGGATGTCTGTGTAAGGCCATCACCTCCAGGAACCTTCTAGAGTAGTACCTTCACATAGCTGCAGATCTGGCTGTCTTTAGAGTGATTTCTTGGGACCGTGAATGAGAAATGTGCATGGATGCTGCTGGTTCCTCCTGAAGGAACAGAGGAGGTGTCCTGAGCCCCTCTTTTGCCGTCCTCATGGCTGAGAAAACAGGATGGTGACTTGCACTGTCTCCCGTCCCCTGTGTCTCTCTGCTCAGGACATAGTGACCTTCTCCGATGTGGCTGTGAGCTTCAGCCCAGAAGAGTGGACATGCCTGGATGCCTCTCAGTGAAAGTTCTACAGGGACGTAATGCTGGAGACCTACCAGCACCTGCGGGCTGTTGGTGAGAGCCGCGTGGGGCACACCCTGCTGGCACAGACCTACTTAGATGCCTGGGGTGTGGCCGGGTCTGTGTGTTCAACAGGGGCCGTGATCTGAATAGTTCCTTCCAGTGCTAAATCAAGTTCTTCTTGTTTTACACACAGCTTCACTGTATTTGTTTTGGTTTGATTTTGGTGCCAAGTACACATTCTACCTGGCTGTGTGTTAAATGATCATTTCTTGGGGTGATCTGCGCCCCTGGGGCTGCTAATGATTGAACTCGGTTGCCAGCTTCAATAGTTAGAGCATTACCTGCAGTACAATTGCACCATTTCTTCAAGTTCAAGAATTTTGTTTTGTTTTGATTTGGTTTGGGGGTTTCACTGATAATGTTCAGGAATTACTCCTGGTTGTGCTCTGGGAGCATATGGGCTGCATGGGATTAAACCGCATTTATGCAAAGCACAGGTGTCCTACCCGCTATAATATCTTCCCCAGCACAAGTTTTTTATTTCTTCGGGCTTCAGCCATCAGGTCCTAATCTATTTCTCTATCTGGGGTCACTGCATTATTTCATGGGTTAATGATACTTCAGGATGACTCATGGTTTTCTCTGGGACTATGTACTCAGGGATCACTCCTGACTGCCTCAGGGGACTTTATAGAATGTTAAATGATCCAACTGGGATTGACCTTGACCAAGGCAAATATCGACCTGAGGGGCTCTGCCCAGATTTTTTGATTTTTTTTAACGTTTTTAAAAAATAGTGGGTTGTGCCATCTGTCTAGTTGGGATTTCTTCTTCTCTTGTACTTACTGCATTCACTGTCACTGTCATCCTGTAGCTTATTGATTTGCTCTAGGGGGGCCCAGTAACATCTCCATTGTGAAACTTGTTGTTGCTATTTTTGACATATTGCATATGCCAAGGGTAGATGTACTCAGTGATCACTTTTGGTGGGACTCAGGAAACCCCATATGGGGCCAGGACAGAGAAATATCTGTGCCTCGCCAGCCTGGCTGGACAGCCTCCAATGTACAGTCTTGGATGTGCTTTCCAGGGCATCTGGGTGACTCTTTGTCTTCTATGTGCTGCTTATCTTTGCCTTCGGATCTTTACACTGGTTTTCAAATATAATAAGAATTTTTCACATGTTTCGTTTTTGGGTTTTGTGATATTCGGCTTTTCCTTGCAGTTCTCAGGTTACTTTTTCTTTTTTTTTCTTTTATAGGGGTGATACCAGGCAATGCACTGGGGTTACTCCTGGCTCTGCACTCATTAATTACTTCTGGTGGTGCTCGGAACACCATATGGGATGCTCCAGATGGAACCAGGGTCAACTATGTGCAAGGCAAATGCACTACCCAGTGTAGTATCGCTACAGCCCCTGGGGTTACTTTTGGCAGTGCTCAGGAATCAGCCTCACAAAAGGCAAATGACAGACTTGATTTTTTTCTGCAACCCACTAAGAAAACTTTTTGCCTTTATGTTCAAATTGTGAATTGTTGAGCTGATAACAAAGCTAAACAGGACCAGCCCTGTGGAACAGTGGGGAGGGCACTTGTCTTTTGATCAGCTGACCTGGTTTCAATCAGCAGCATCCCATATGTTTCCCTAGCCTTCCTGTGTCTGGTCTACAAACAAAACCCACAAAAGATAGTGTGTGATTGCCAAGCTCCTCACGGAGATCCTCAAATAGATCTTCCACCTCCTCTGCCTATTCACCAACTTTGAATTCGACTAATTCTTACTTTGTGGATTGTATTTGATTTCAGAAATCCACCTGCAGCCTCAGGATGTGGTGCTTCCACAGTTTGATTTGGTAAAGGGATCATCTAATTTGAGTGAGCTGGTAAGATTCACACATTCAAAATAAGTATTTTAGGGTTTGGGGTGGTAGCACAGCGGGTAGGGCGTTTGCCTTGCACGTGGCTGAGCCGGGTTCAAATCTCAGCAACCCATATGATCCCCTGAGAACCCCCTGGAGTAATTCCTGAGTGCAGAGCCAGGAGTAGCCCCTGACTATTGCCAGGTGTGACCCACAAAGAAAAAAAAATTGTATTTTTACTCTGGGTGGATAGTTCAGTGGACCAAGCATAGGATTAGAAAGGTGGATGTTCAGGCTCCATCCAAGCACCATGTTTAGAGTCTCCAGATATGACAGGGAGCAGCTCGAAGCCTAATTCTGGGAGGAAGATGGCCGTAGCCTCACTGGGGATAAAATCAGTAAGTTCAAAACCACAGAAATTCTCATTTTTCACATTGTTGAAATATTTGGTTTGTCATTTGATAGAAAGTAAGCACAAGTGTCTGTTTGTTTCAAAGAACTTGTTGGTTGTACAGTTCATCATGCAGTAGGATGGGCGTTTAATTTACCCAGGGATAAAATTCTGGGTTTCCAGCTTATATGGTCTCCAGAACCCTAGGAACACTGGTCCATAAGATCTGCTTGGAGTGCCCCAACCCAAAATAAATACAAACAAAACTAAAAGAATAAAAAAGTCATTGGTGCAAAAGAGGAATCCTCTTGTGGCCCCTGCATCTCAGTCGTGTGGATGCAGTGATGCCTACAAACATGAGTCCCCACTATCACACTGAGGTAGAACTGAACCCACTTTCGGGTCTCTTTTATTTCCACTGGAAACTGGTGCTTCAGTTTTCTACAGAGCTCGTTAACTCCACTTTGTTTATCTGTTCATTGAGATAAAAAACATGCACACAACTTATGACCCCTATTAGGTCAATTTTGCAAGTCAGCCTTGAGGAAAAGTTTGATCGTTTAATGAAAACTTTCTGCACATATTGGAGTTGGATTCGTGTGTTTCAAATGTCAGAAAGCACAGCTGCTGTGTTGGAGTATAGTTCTAAGCTTCTGAGGTTTCATATTTGTTTGTTTTTTTCTCCCACGCAGAGAGCATAGGTTAATTGAATTCCACACACACAGTGCTCCCAGGCACTCCCGATTCCGTGGTGCTTTTTTCACATGGGAATTCATTGAACCCGAAAAAAATATTTCCTCCTGGGCATCCATGATATGTGCTTGACTTAAGCCTCCTTTGCACTTCATTACTAACACCCCAAAAGGCAGGTTGCAAAAAGGAATTTGGTTGGACCTGAGCAAGCCTTAAGCTACCCTGCTTTCAGAAAGGGACAGCCTAAGCAACATAAGTAGTATGATAAATGAAGAACACAGTCATGGAACAAATTCTTACTTGACCCCAAAAGAGGGAACTGAATAAAGACCCTGTTGGAATTAGAAAAAAAATAACCTGGCCTGAGAAGTGTGGAGTGTGAAATATTGAGAGATGTTCCCAGGAAAAGCCACCCTTTTGGCTGGATCTAGGGTATAGATAAAAGCCTATACCACTTACCTGGGTCATGCAAAATAACTAGAAATATTATAAAGAAGTAAATTTCATACAATGGTTTAAATGGATTATTGGCAAAGGAAATGAGAAAGCAATACAGCCTTAGAAGGAATCTAGCCCTTGGGCAGCTTTCCAAGGAGGCATCTAGAGTGGATTCTAGAGTGCTGGAGCCCCCAGATGATATACAGTCCTTGGGTGTATGTCCCAGAGGAACTTCACCTAGGAAGTTTCTTCACCTGTGTGCATTGTTTATGTTAATGTTCCAACAAATGTATGTATTATTGTTGCCCAGCAAGCCTTCATGATTTCTCTATGATTAATGCTATGATAGGAATAAATGGCCCCTGAATTACCAACCAGCCATGGCCCCATTTGTTCATCTAATGTGGGGTGACGGGCACTCATCAGCCCAGAATGTACCAAGGGGCCACAGGACACCATGGGACGGTGAATCAGAACATGACACTGACTGGCTGAATAGTATTAGGCATGGGGATTTGATGGAATAGAGCAATAATTGAAATCCTTCTCTGCTGTTCTGCAGGGAAGCAGCCATTCCCAGTGGAATTCCTCTGATCCTGTGCACTGTGACAAATTCTCAAATGAGCAATCCTGTCTTCATCACCTTGGGGATGCCGAGACAGGCAGGATATCCTCTGAGGGTCATCGGAAGGAAGAGAGCTACCTCACTCCAAAGAAGCCCTCCCCTGGGAGAAGCTCCTCACAGTCTGTTCTGCACAAACCTCAAGCACAAACCCACCCAGTGGCTCAGCCCATGTACTGTGGAAGCGGAACACAGTTTATACTGAGTCCTTTGGGCCAACAGGCCCAGAAGCAAATCAACGATGTACTGAACCCGTCCAAGTGTACATATAATGGGGGAGCTCTCCCATGTTCTTGGCACTATAGTGTTCCTTTAGAAACGCTCAGTGGACAGAATTTCCAGGAATGTCAGCAGCGTGGACAAAAGTTGATTCAAAAGTCAACCTCTTGTGACCATACTTCTACAAAAGCAGGAGACAGACCACATTCATGTGAAGAATGTGGGAAGGTCTTCTGGTATTCCTCACATCTTATTCGACATAGGAGAATTCACACTGGAGAGAGACCTTATTTTTGTAAGGAATGTGGGAAGGCCTTCCGTCTATCCTCACACCTTTTTCAACATAGGAGAATTCACACTGGAGAGAAACCTTATTTTTGTAAGGAATGTGGGAAGGCCTTCCGTCTATCCTCACACCTTATTCAACATAGGAAAATTCACACTGGAGAGAGACCTTATGTTTGTAAGGAATGTGGGAAGGCCTTCCGTCTATCCTCATACCTTTTTCAACATAGGAAAATTCACACTGGAGAGAGACCTTATGTTTGTAAGGAATGTGGGAAGGCCTTCCGTCTATCCACATACCTTTTTCAACATAGGAGAATTCACACTGGAGAGAGACCTTATGTTTGTAAGGAATGTGGGAAAGCCTTCTACCGTTCATGGGACCTTTCTCAGCACAGAAAAATTCATAGTAAAGGGAAACCTCATAAATGTCAGGAATGTGGGAAGGCTTTCACTCTGCATAAAAGCCTTACTTGCCATATGAGAAATCATACTGGAGAGAAACCTTATGTTTGTAATGAATGTGGGGAGGCCTTCACTGGACCGTGGTACTTCACTAAGCACAGGGTAATTCATGGAGTAGAGAAACCTCATCAATGTCAGACATGTGGGAAGGCCTTCCCTGTAAGCTCCTCCCTTATTAAACATATGAAATTTCATAGTGAAGAGAAACCTCATCATTGTCAGACATGTGGGAAGGCCTTTACTCTACGCTCCGACCTTACTGAGCACATGAGAATTCATACTGGAGAGAAACCATATGTATGTCAGGTTTGTGGGAAGGCCTTTAATAGATCCTCAACTCTTTCTAAACATAGGAGAATTCACACTGGAGAGAAACTATATATATGTAAGGAATGTGGGGCGGGCTTCAAATTCCCATCATCCCTTACTAAACATAGAAAAAATCATACTGGATGACTTGACCTAATTACAATCCCTATGGTCAGAACAGGACCATTCATTACATCAGGTTTTCTCTGGAAAGTTGGGATCTTGAGTGCTACAAAAGTACAGCAAAGGAGTTCATATTCCTGCCTCCCTGTGACAATGTTTCCATGAGGTCAGTCAGTTATATAAGGAAAACTCACATGTTGATTATCACCTGGGGGCAGGTATATCAATTGCCTTGTGCTGGACTTCCGCATATTGTGGTTTAAAAATAATGGGTCTTGTTGATGGAAGCAGGAGATAGGTGACTAAATAAACAGGTACAAAAATGCCATTTGCTTGGAATTGTCATGACTCACCACTACATCATTATTTTGCTCTCACTCTGACTTGTTCCAGATAAACTGGTTTGTGGGAATCATGGATAAACCATGATGCTGCGGTGAATCCTTTGAAAGTGAAAAATGGGCAAACCTTCATTTTCTAAGATGTCCTATGTTAGGTTTTGGGGTGTCATGCCACATGGGTTCAGTCCATACTGTTGCCCCTGGCTCAGGTATTGGGGCTTGAAATCCAGGTCAGCCTTGTGCAAGCAAGCACATTGTCTTCTGTATCATTTCTACACTTCTTGTATACATAATTTTGTTAATTTACGTATATGCTGAAGATTTATAAATTAAGTATCTAATGAATGTTGTCCTGGCAAGGCCCTTGAGTAGGGTGGATTGGAGACAGTTGAAATGTAGTTTATTGTGCACAGAAAGATTTTTTTCCTTTTTGGGTCACACCCGGCGATGATCAAGGGTTATTCCCGACTTTGCACTCAGGAATAACTCCTTATCGTGCTCGGGGCACCATCTGGGAGGCTGGGAATCCAACCCTGGTTGTCCATGTGTAAGGCAAATGCCTTACCTGCTGTAGTATCACCGCAGCCCACCCAGAAAGACTTTTTTGCTGTGACTTTGAAACTATGGAAGAGGCCCCTTGAATCAAATGTTTTCCAGATGTTGGGAACATGGAGAGACCTCTGCTCCCCCATCTCAGCACACAATACTATTCAGCTGTGATTCCTAACAATAAAAGGCGGTCACTTTCCTGGATCCCACCCCTCTTACTTCAGTATTCTTAGGAGAAAACAGAACTTGCATTTGGAAACATTTAAACCAAACCATCAAGGAGTCATCAGAATGATAAAAATGAGGGGGCTGGAGCAATAGCACAGCAGGTAGGGCACTTGTGTTGCACGTGGCCGAGCTAGGTTGATTATCAGAATCCCATATTGTCTCCTGAGCGCCTCAATGGGGAATTCCTGAGTGAAGAGCCAGGAGTAACCCCTGTGCATCACTGGGTGTGACCCCCCCCAAATAATGATAAAAATAATTTAGATTGTCCAAAAATCCACATAAGGCTATAGTGTGATCAGTATGTTTTGGTGTCCGTTAGCTAAATGTCTGGTTGCATTCTTAGGATTTTCGATACCCTGGGAATTATTTATTGAACAATACTTTGTGGGATGGGGCATACCTGTCAGTGATAAGGAGTTACTCTTGGCATTGCTTTGGCTATCATTTAGCATATCAGGGAAGGACTCCAGGTGACCAAGATCAATGCAAGTGTCAAGCTTCTAGACTATCCCTCCTGGTTCATATTCTGATATTTAATTGTGTTTCTTAAACAGCCACTTGGGGTGTTCCTTGTAGGTGAGAGTTCATTGATCAAGAGTTGTCAAGGCATAGCGCATTGACCGGACCTTGCTCTCTGATGTTCTTACCAGACTTTGCTCCTGTTCCAGTGTCTCTAGAGCTTTCTGAGCTGCTTCGCCAGGTCCTCGCTATATCTACAGGTTTGGCTGTGAGTCACTGCTTTCACCCCATCTGATTGATGACTTACCCGAGAAACTCATTGTTCCCTGCCCCAACTGATCCTACCTTCCTGTTTTACTTTGCGTCAGTCGGCAGGTGTTTTTCCTTTTGACTCCTGTGGGAAAGTATTGGTTTAACTGAGCAGTTTTTTTTTTATCAGGCCTCCTTCCCACAGGCCTCACTGTGACCAACCACTCCATCAGCAGCCTCTACACTCCTTTTTCTGAACCGATTCCAGTTGCATCACAGATTCACTGGGTTGGTCAAAAACGGTCTCTCCGCACCTAGAGATGTCCTTTTGAGAGCCTTGTAGAAAAGTAAGTGACAAGACACACAGGCCTATGATTACTTGACTGGACTCTGATTACCTGACTGGATTGAGTGTGATATGATTCATGAGCACAGAGTCAGGACTATGTCCTTATCACTACCTCATGACTAGTGGAGGAAGACCCTGAAAAGATTGAGTAAGAAATCTCTTGTATCACTTGTCATCCCGGGATCTTCGTTTTGCTCGAGTGGGCGCCAGTAACATCCCCATTCATCCCTCTCACATGCTAGTTTAGCCCAATAGTTTCTGCTCCCTCCACAACACAAAACGTTTGTTCAGGGTTTTGACAAAGAAGTCTGACCATCTCGTAGGTGGGTGGCCACGCAGTCTTCTGACGTCCTGTGGAATCCAGTTGGTAATACCTCTAGTCCAGTGGTCATCTCAAAATTGCATTATGTACCCAGCCTATCGAATTTTTGATACCTGGGCAAATGAGACAGCCTCCCTGATTCTTGATCGATGACAGAGGTTGGAACTCCGGATTCTTCTTCTCATTTGAGTGAAACGTGATACCTCGAGCATAGCTCTTTTGATTCCTCTTTTCAATACTCAAATAGCGTTCTCATCCTGTTTGTGTAGGGCTCAGGTCTGTGAGGTGTATGCTAGTGCAGGAAGAATGGTGGAGTCGAAAGATGTGCCTGGAGCCGGAGGTTCTTTGTCCTCTTAACCACTTCTTCAATGCTCTTGAGGGAGTTCCACGCTGCTCTCTTCCTCCTGCGCAATTCTGGGACCAAGTCTTTCCTCATATTAAGTGCTCGACCCAGGCACACATAGCTGCTGCATTCGGAGACATTTGTTCATTTGAGAGCAAATGGAACATTAGGGACTAGTTCATTTTTCATGAACACTGTTTTGCTGAGATTCAGCTGCAGTCCAACCAGTTCTCCAGGTAACCTTCTCGGTCCTATGTTAGCATAAAAATCACTGACAATAATCTCGTAGAAGGTATGGTTTTCTTTATAGAACTTCTCCAGCTCTATATAGAATTTCTCAAGTTCTTCTTCATCATAGTTGGATGTTGGTGCGTAGACAACTGTAAAAAACTAAGGCTCGCCGAAGGGCGTGTGCACTCACGGGCTCTCCTGGCGGCTGTCTCACCGCCCACGTTCGGTGCTCTGGAACCTCTGTGTATGGGCTAAATCGGGATGGCCGTTGGCCAAGGACAGGCAAAGGAAGAACGAGAACCAAGCTGGTTGCTGGTTAGTTACCGTTTATTCAATCTTCCAACTTTCCCATCTCCTGCACTTCTAGCTCCGTCCTCTCTCTAGATCTACTGCAGCCTCTCTTTGGCATCTCTAGTCTCTCCCCCTACTTGTCTCTCCCACCTTGCCCTCTAGGCTACACCCAGCCAGGTAGCAAAATCAACATAAGAAAGCCCTTCTTGAGGGCAGCCAGGTTCAAAGGGAACACTACCTAAGGGCATTTCAAAGTCCTTCCTGACTCCTAAGGTGTTTTTTCTCCTTAGTCCAAACACTTATTAACATCTTAATACTAGTTATTTTTGGATTGACATAGCAAGAGATACATTGAGGCTTGCAAGGCAGCTCTTCTGACAACATCTTGCCACAGACTCAGACTACAGCACTCAGGCCAGATTAATTATTCCTAACCCTAGCAGGGTCCAAATCTAGTTATCATTGTTTGGATGATGACATTTGTCATGACCAAGCTCTTAACTTATAGTTAAGCATTAGGCACTTTGGCCAGGCCCATCTCGATGCCAGGGTAGCACACAACTCACTGCTTGCCCCAGGTCCATCTCGTCCCTCATCGGGACCCTGCTTTTTGGGGTGATAGGAAGTAAGGGCAGCTGAGGCTTAGGTCAAGAGAAGAGATGCCCAGGAGGAAAATATCATGTAGAGTCAAATGACTCCTAGGTTACAAAAGCATAGCATTTACTAAGTCTTCCTGTGTCCATACAAAAAGGACATGGCTCTGAATAAACTATGCCAAGGACTCAAGGAGAAGAGAAAAACAATATTTACAAGTCAACAGAACACTAAGAAAGAAGCTGCAAATAAACAAAGAGGAATGGGAGCGCCTCACCTTAAGGGGCGTAACCCAATAAACCTAAACCTGAGGCTATGTTATCCTACAGACAACAAAGATAGAAACTGCCATCAGGGAACCACATCTATTCAAGCGTAATTGACTGATTTGGGTTGTTAGGCATTCAAATGAATCAAGGCTCATGGCCAAGTTCATGTTGATAAAGACAATGACACAACCAAAGCCTCTGTTGTCACAAGTTCCTTGGAACAAATCACCACTGTCAAAAACAGCGTGATGTGATCTATGCCTTCACATTTTGGTCAGACCAATGATATCGTACTTGATATCTGTGCTTGCACCAGCAGGTCCTCGATGGATGTTTCCATTGCAAGAGTTCCTGTGTTGCAACTACAGACAGTCATTTTAGTCCTTTGGCAGTCTAGTTTGTCCCTGAGATTTTATCAGACTCTCCTTGCTCATCCTTCTTAACACTTCTGTCTTGTGGGGCCCTATCATTTTCAGGCGAAGGAGGACCATTGTTGTTACTGTTTTTCGCATATCGATTACGCTATGGGTAGCTTGCCAGGATCTGCCATGTGGGCGGGGTGCTCTCGCTAGCTTTCAAGGCTCTCTGAGAGGGATGGAGTCTTTTAGGGCAGTCTCCAGTTGCGCTTACAGGTGTTCCCATGGTTCACACCATATTTGAACCCCATCAAATATGGTGCGGAAATTATGGAAAATAGGTATTAAGTGTCTTATGGTGTGTCCAGAAAGTGGCCTGGAGCTGTGCAGTGGCTGGGTAGTGAAGGTAATGGAGGTTGGCCAGTGAGTATTTATCTGGCGCCAGTAGGGTGGGACGTTTGGGTCTGATCCCTGGGGAGCTGGAGATTGGAGGAGGCAGACAGAGGATCTTGTTTCTGGATCTTGTTGAGCCTAGAGTCCAAGGTCGCTAAGTTCCACTTTACCTGGTTCTGCTGGGCTTCATTCATGCGTGAGGTTCGGCCCAAGTGTCCGGAAATCAGCCTGGAGAGGTAGTGGATGTCTGCTGGTGAGGTATTTATCTGTCCCCGTAGGGTGGGGTGTCTGGGTTTCATTCCTGGGGCACCGAAGATTGGAGGAAGCCACAGAGGATCTTGTTTCTGCATCTCGGGTCTTGGGTATCCTTGAGCCTAGTGTAAACAAAACATCATGAGTAGCTGAATATTATTCCCTTGTGATTTCTGAACAATTTGGGTTGGATAGTGGCGGAGGTTGGTGGGACAGGGCTTATCCATGGCCCTGAAGACTGTGTGCAAAGAAATCTGTGAATTTTATTCCCTTAGTGAAAACAAAAGCTTTGTTTCAGTCCCTCACTCTTCATGTATCCCAGACCCCCATATATCTTGGTCTTGATCCTACCCCATAAATGGGAGGAAAATGAAGCTTTCTGACCACAGAGAAGCTGGTACAGAATATTGGAAGCCTGGCCCTTTAAAGCTATGACCAGAAATGCAGGTGTCTTCACTGAATCAGGGTTTGTTCGATTTTTCCCCGTTGGTCTTTTGAGCCAAAAAGCCTTCAGCTTCATTTGCTGTCCTGGGGGAGCAAGAAAGGGGAACAGAGGGCACCGGAGGGCTGGTTTCCTTGCCGGCCGCTGAATGGTCGCTCTAAGCACCCTGAACCTTCACGGTCTCCGCCTTGTGAGCAGCAGAGTTGCTCCATGACTGTGGCCGGTGGTAGCAGCCCCATCACCTGGGACATACCAAACACCATTGTTGAAAGATTTATCTTACTTATTAATTGATTTTAGGGAAATAAGGGAGTTTTTAATGAAGAGAACATATTACAAAAGGTGCATAAAGGGGTACATTTCTCCCTGGAGCATGTGCTGGCTGCTCAGCGTTGACATGTGAAGTGGAGGGAAAAATAGATCTTGTAGAGTGAGAGTCATTCGGAAAGTTTCAGAAACAATGAAAATAAGAACAAACAGAAGAAAAAGTGTTTTCTTTTTAAATTTTTTAAAATTGTGTTTCAGGGCCATGCCCGGCATTGCTCAGGACTCACTCCTGGCTCAGGTGACCCCATGCGGTGTTGGGACAGGAGGCAAGTGCCCTCTCCGCTAACCTACCGCTCTGGTCCCCAACCAGAAAGAACGTGTCAGAGCCAGAAGGAGCCCCAGTTTTTCAGCAGATCTCATGAAACGTGTGTGACCACCACAGTTTTAGCTCCGTTGCAGGGACACTTGGATCCCAGGAGCAGTCACTAGGGGTAGGGCATAGGGTCATCCTTGGAATGTCCCCAGGCTGGCCTACCTACATTACGAGCTTACCTGGCCACCTTTCATGTCTTAGGTGGTTTAAAATGGAGTCAGATATAAAAGGTTTCTCTCATCAAGGAGACCTTGGGGCTCATTCTTTTTCCTTTTGTAGTAGAAGTTTCGGGCTTCACGAGAGGGTGTTCAGAAGTCACTCCTGACCCTTCATTCAGGAATCACTCCTGACACTGTTAAGTGCACCCCATGCCCTGGTCAGCAGCATGAAGTCATATACACATTCCTCTGCCTGGTGGGAGAAGGGGAAACTCATGTGTTTTTCATTACTTGGGACTCAAAAGCATTGGGCAGAGCATTTCACTTTTAATTGTTCCTGGTTCAGCCATAAGATAGGAGATTCAGGGAAGTGCAGAGCTTATTTCTTTTTCCTGGCCTTTTTTATCCCTTTGTTTTCTTTTTGCTTTAAGGGTCAAAACCTATGACCCTCATGGAGTCATTTCTAGCTGTATACTCTATGACCACTCCGAGTGGTGCACAGGGAATCATATGGGATGCTGGGGAATAAATCCAGGTCGACCCCCTGCAGGTCAAATGCTTCTGGTGCTATTTCTCCTGCCCCAAGGTGCATAGTTTTAAGAGAGTGAAGGCTGGGGATGGGTGGGGGCGCGACATGAGGGCCAAACCAGGGTTGGGCCAGAGAGGGTCCTGCAACCAAAAGTGCAATCTGAGATGGAAGTAGGTTGGACACTTCTAGGGTGTGTCCCAAAGCCTCACATAATGCAGTCTAGGATCACCATTGGCCACCATACCTTTATTGATTTTATTGAATTATGTAGTTTGGGTGATACAGCTGGCAATGCTCATGGGTGACTCCTGCCTCTGCACTCAGGTGTCACTCCTGGCAGGACTCAGGGAACCACATGTAGGATGCTGACAATCAAACCTGTGTTGGACAAATTCAAGACAATCACTGCACCCACTGTTCTATGTTTTTTACCTCCTTTGCACAGAACTTTTATTTTTTTAATTGTCAGTTTTTTGTTTCAGCATGAAGAATTCATATCTTACTTTTGGATCTGATCTCAGGAAACATTCCTGGCAGTCCTGTGGTGGAGACTCTATGTGGTGTTGGGTATTGGTCCCAGCTTAAGTTCTTGAAAGAAAAGCATCCTATCAATGGTACTTCCTTTATTTAAAAATTTTTATTAGAAAATCGCCGTAAGTCACAGTTTCAAACTACAACTTTGGGTCGCCTGCTAGACAATGAATGTCCCCTTCTTGTCCCTAGTGTCATGGGTTCTGGGGTCCAGTGGAGGGTGGCGAGTTTTTAGTGTTTTCTGCCACACCCAATGTCGCTCTTTTGTGTCCCACTGAGTCTCTGCTCAGCTGTTACTCTCTGCAGTACTGCAGTGCTTGCTGGACCAGTGGTGCTGAGATTGGCCATGGGTTGAGTGTGTTGTGCAAGCCTGGCACCTCCAGAAACGTTCTAATGTAGCTTTCTCTCATTGCAGCATAGCTGGCTGCCTTAGACTGATTTCTGGGGCCCCTCAGCTAGGAGTAAGCGTGTAACTGGTTCTATCCGAGAGGAGAGGCCCTAATCCCCTCTGGGACCCTAGTAGGACCTGTCCTTTTGTCCCAGAAAACAAGTTGGGTTCAGGGTGTGACTCCTGCCCCCTGTGTATGTCTACTCAGAACATGGTAATCTTCCCTGACTTGACCTTTACCTTCATCCTGGAGGAGTGGACATGCCTACAAGTCTCTCAGAGAAAGCTCTACAGAGACGTGATCCTGGAGAGCTACCAGCACCTTGGGCTATCGGTGAGAGCCGTATGGTATGGGGAACACCCTGCCGGCAAAGACCTACATGAACTCCTGGGTTGCTGCCAGCATGTTTTTTTTGGGGGGGTGGGGATTGGCTTTTGCTTTTGTTCTGGGATCAAGCCCAGACTCCAGCTTCTCTGTGCTAAATGATTGCTCCTTGGAGTGCTCAGGAACTGGAGCTACTGACTATTGAACCTGGCTGCCAGCCTTCAGCGATTGGTGCCTTACCCCCAGTGCAATTATACCATGCCATCAAGTTCAAGAATTTTGTTTTCTTCACCCATACATAGTAGTTTATAATATCAGGAGGTTGGCTCCATGGCTGGGAAGCTGGTCTCACATGCTGTGGGGAAAGGCAGCTCAGATAGAGAAGGGAACACCAAGTAAAATGTGATGGAGATCCCGTTCGGGAAGGGAGATGCGTGCCAAAAGTAGACTAGAGACTGAACATGATGGCCACTCAATACCCCTATTGCAAACCACAACACCCAAAAGGAGACAGAGAACAAAATGGAATACCCTGCCACAGAAGCAGGAGTGGGGTGGAGGCATACTGGGTTCACTGGTGGTGGAGAATGGACACTGGTGGAGGGATGGGCTCTCGAACATTGTATGAGGGAAAAACAAGCATGAAAATGTGTAAATCTGTAACTGTACCTCATCATGATTCACTAATTAAAAAATAAGGAAATGTTAAAAAAAGAATTTTGTTTTATTTTCTTTTAACTTGGTTTTGGGATTACACGTGACAATGCTCAGGTTTTATTCTTGCCTATGTATTTAGGAATTACTCCTGGCTGTGCTCTGGGACCGTCTGAGCTGCCCACCAGTATGTATGGGCTGAGCATTTGCTTCCCCGCTACCATATCTCTCCCACCACAGTTCATTTATTTCTCTGGGCTCGTCCCTGTAGACGCTGCTCTATTTCAGGGTTCAGGGTGATTTGAATGATGCTTGGGAGAATTCATCAGGACTCAGATCTTGCTCCTGGGTTCTGCACTCAGGGATCATTCCTGGCTGGCTTAAGAGACCTTAGGGAATGTTGGGAATCGAAGCAAGATTAGACATGAGCAAGGCAAGTGATGCATTCCAGTGCTGTCTGTCTGGATACTTTTTTTCAATTGGGATGTCTTGCCATCTTTGGCCATTTTTGGACTTAGTAAGCTTTTGTGTTTACAGCGCTCAGTGATAAATTTGACAGGGGCTGAAGAGCGTCCATGTGGTGCTGGGCCTAAAGTGATAGTAGAGCGGGAAAGGTGATTGTCTTGTAAGCAATGGATATAGGATCAATTCCCGGCATCCCATGGGGATACTGTGAGTTTTGGGGTGGGGATCCCCAGTGGAGAAACATAGAGATGGGGTACCACAGATTGATGATCAAAATGGCTCATTTAATGCAGAGCTGAAAGTATATTACAGAACATCTGAAGAGGGTTGAGATACAAGACTGCATTAATTTACTTGATCTTAGCCAAAAGGCCGAGAAGCGATGTGTGAGGGTCATTTACAGACATAAAGTGTTGCAATGGAGCCAATTGTCTTGGGGGGATTAATACAAAAAGACATTCTGTCTTACATCTGTTTTATTTCCTTTAGTTTTACATGCTCAACAAGTAAGTTTAGTTCTTATTAATACTTGCACTTATTTGGACCAAATACAAGTGGGGCCCTGAGGCCAAACAAGATATTTACTGTAAATCCCAGACTAAGTCTTCAGGCTGGTTCACCTTCCTTCTCCTTGGCGGGGGGTGGGGGGGTCCTGTTTCTTAAGTCATAAGACTTTCATTTAGACTGTGCTTTGAAAACTACAACACCCAAAAGGAGAGAGAACAAAGGGGAATTCCCTGCCACAGAGGGAGGGTTGGGTAGTGGGGAATGAGGTGGGGGTGGTGAGAGGGATACTGGGATCATTGGTGGAGGTGAATGGACACTGGTGGAGAGATGGGTAAATGATCACTGTATGAGTAAAGTGCAAACGCAAAAGTTCATAAGTTTGTCAGTGTACATCACAGTGAGTCTCTAATTAAAAATTTAAAAAAACTGTGCTTTGATGCTTTCTAGACTGTCCCTTTTTGATGCTGAGTAGCATTGCTGCTCTACCCAGGTCTTTCTAAGACCCACATTGGAACACCCCTTTGTTGGGTGTTAGGAACTATGGCAACAGAAGCTTTGTCACTAATCTGTTATTCTATCTCTGTGGGGACAGGACATTCTGGGTGAAGCTTTCAATGATCTCTGGCTGAGAAGAGGAGCTCAGAGGTGTGTGTGTAGGTGAGTGTCTGAGGACACTCCCTGGCTCGGGCCCTGGGCAGTGTTTGGGTGCCCTGAGTGCATGGGAAATGCGCTGCTGACCCCGGGGCCCTCAGACTCCTGGATCCAGGCATCTGTGCTGCTCTCACACTTGTATTGCCTTGTCTGGACTCTCCCTCAAGAATGACCCTGAACTTTACTTTCTTGTTATTGTCATTATTCATCCTGATGTGTCAGTCCATAAGATTTACAGCCCTTGGTCCTCCCATCTGTGCCTTACCAGCCTGACTGCACTGCTTACAGTGTTGGAGTGTCTGCAAAATATCATCTGCTTTTTCCTGTATTAAATTGTGCATATTCAAAAAATGATATGTGAAAGGAGGGCCTTGGAGGCGGCCCTCCCTGTCACCACCTATGTTCGGTGGTCTCATGCCACTCCCCCACCCTCGGGCCACAGATGGTGATAGTCAGGCAGGCGAAGTAAGGAAGAAGGGCCAGGTGGTTGGTATCAATTGCAGTTTATTCCAATGACATATTTATTCCCTTCTGGTTCTCATGCTTCTCTCTCTCTGCATTGCCCCTCCCACTTTTACATAGCCTACTTTATATAAAAATCATGTGGGGTAGGGATACAGACGTGGTGTTGAATATCAACTAATCGTGAGAGGTAAGGCCACTCCTCCAGGGCATGAACTCAAGGACAAAATCTCATCTAACTAGAATACTCCAGATTACTAGGGGATCAGCTCAAGGGCGCGATTTCTTCCAGGGTGTGTTGCTTTCTTCTTTCCTCAGCTAGTAATCCACTTAAATAGTTGTAGTAAATTTTCTTCTAATGTTTCTAGCAATGCCATTTTGTATGAGCACAGCAAGAGATATATTGTGTAAAAACACAAAAAAGAAGAGGAGAGGCGGCCACGCGGGGCACCGCACCGCGGGCACAGGGCAGCGGCGCTCTATTTCTCCCGCCGCCCGCGTTCGGTAGTTTCCAGCTGCTTCTCCCACCCCGGGGAGGTTGATGGCGATGATGAGGCAGGCGAAGGAAGAAATGGAGCCAGGCTGGTTGGTCTCAATTGCAGTTTATTCCAATCTCCTCTCTATATACTCCCCCCCCCTCTCTGCTTCTTCCTCCCCCATGCTACTTCATTCTCCTTTTCCTCTGGATCTGGATATCAATCTGGCTTCTCCAGATCTGGCATTGGGACTGGCTGGGGCCCCTGCCCACTCTTACAGTCCAGTTAAATCCCCAAGCATGAGGGGTTGGGGCTTACACATAGGTGTGGTCACAATCAATAGGGGTAAAGTTCTTTCCCTCAGGGAATGCTTCTTCTAGGACAGATTCTCTTTCAGCAGGACACCCGCCTCAGAGCGGAATCCCATGGGTGTGCTTCTCCTCTCCTTGTCCAACTAACATATAAGCATTCATAATATTAATCATTTTGTATGGACATAGCAAGAGATGCATTAAGCTTATAGAATTGCTTTCCTGGGGTCACCTCGATCTCAGACTACAGTGCTCAGGCCCGATTAGTCTTTCCTATCCCTAGCAGGGTCCTAGGGTTGCTTTTGGATCATGACATGACATGTCCATGACCAAGCTCTTAACATAGAGTTAAGCATTAGGCACTTTGGCCAGGCCCATCTCGATGCCAGGGTAGCACATAACTCACCGCTTGCTCTGGGTCTGTCCCGTCCCTTGTCGGGACCCTGCTTTGGGGGGTGCTAGGAAGTTAGGGAAGCTAAGGCTTAAGTCGAGAAAGCAGATGCCCGGGAGTGAGTAATATTCGAAACCAATTAGATCCCATGTTACAAAAGCATATTAACAACTGTCCATACTAAAAGGACATTGCTTTAAAGTAAACTATTCAAAAGACATAAGGAGAGGAACAAGACAATATTAACTTACAATACAAGTTCACTGTCCTAGCAAGGTCTGACCTTACAAATTAACAGAGTCTGATTAGGGGAAAAGCTGATAGAAGTGGTTACGGATAGGCAAAGGGATGGGAGTGACTCAGGAACACCTTGATGGGCGTGACTGATATACCTAAGCTCCTAGTAGCAAGGGGAGCAGGACATACCAATGTAGTCTAGAATTGTTTAGAGATTATTTCCAGATAGGCCCAAACTCTGTGGCAAGAGAGAAAGGACAAACCAATGATATCCTACATCTCCCTCTTTTTTGTTTACAAAATCACAAAAATTTGAAATAGAGGAACAATTCCAAACACAATACAGTCTTACAAGTTGTAGTAAAATTTCAGTCTGACCCTTGGCCAGAGCCGTGCTTGTAGTAAAGCTCCAATTGTCCTGCACTGTCTAGGGGTGATGAGAGTCACCAATGATGTGTCATTTATTCCCGTTCTGAAGAAATGAAGTGTCTGGATCAAAATTTGAAGAGTTGTTTCTGCAACAGCAGCAGTAGTGGTCACAGCAATGAGTCCCAGGGGAGCAGCTATAGGAGTCTGATGAACTTCATGAAGTACTGGATCAGGCAGGGAACACTGGAACAGGAGCATCACATCTTCTGTCAGGAGTCCTTCAGCAGGGGAATGCAGCCATTCTCTGGTCAGGTTCACTGGCAGTCATATATGTGCAACCTAGCTTATGTTTGGAAAAAACACTTTTTAAAAGTAATCAGAGGCTTTGACCATTGGGGTTTGGTACGTCTTCATGCTTAGGGGTAGAGAAAGAGACAGGGGGAACTCTGACACAGTTATCCTAGAGAGAAATTAAAAGGTTTTCCCATTAAAAGTCATTCCTTCCTCTTTCGGAAACTGAGGCACCTGTGAATTCCAAGGAGAGGGTGAAAGGAAGGAATTGTTAATCCAAAATATGGGGTCCTGTCGTTTTCTATTCCACAGCCTGTAGAAGAAGTGTATAAGGAATGCTCTTAATGTGACCTCATGATATATTAGAGGAGTTAGAGGCCTTTGCTGCAGGCTCTCTGATGCAAACTCCTCTGTAGGATAACATGGGATTTGTCCTTTTAGCCTTGCCACAGGGAACTTAGTTTACCTTACAGCAATGGCCTTTCTGTATGGACACAAGAAGACAATATTATGCTTTTGTAACTTGGGACTTAATTGACTTCGAATATTATTCATTCCCGGGCATCTGCTTTCTCCACTTAAGCCTCAGTTGCCCTCAGTTCCTAGCACCCCAAAACCAGGGTCCCAATAAGGGACAGGACAGATCCAGGGCAAGTGGTGAGTTATGTGCTACCCTGGCATCGAGATGGGCCTGGCCAAAGTGCCTAATTCTTAACTATAAGTTAAGAGCTTGATCATAGACAAATGCTGTCATGATCCAAAAGACTAGGAGCCTGCTGGGGTTAGGAAGGTTAACCTGGCTTGAGGACTGTGGTCTGGAATGTATAGTGAGATGTCCTCAGAAAGAACCAAACTTTATATCTCTTACTGTGCTCATACAGAATGACATTGCTAGAAATATTAGAAGTAGATTTACTATAACTATTTAAGCAGATTACTAGCTCACACCTTGACACACCCTTGTTTGGAATCACACCCTTTAGGGGATCTCCTTAGATGAGATTTCCTTAGATGAGATTTTGTTAATCTCCTCAAGAAATGGTCTTACCCTTCTTTGTTGATTTGTTGATGTTAAACCCACCTTTGTGCTACTGCCCTATGTAATTTGCTATATAAACTAAGACTGTGGGGCAGAGAGAGACACAGGAGAAGCAGAGAGAGAGAATGAAATAAACTGATCGAGCAACCAGTTTGGCCTTCTTCCTTCCATCGTCTGCCCTTGACTGACAGCACACACAGCGGTTCCAGAGCACCAAACGCGGGCGGTGAGACAGAGCCTCCCGGAGAGCCCGTGAGTACACACGCCCATCGGCGTGCTTTAGTTTTTACACTCCTCCTCTGGTTTCCTTGTGGCTTCTAGCTGAAATCAGTTTGGCAATGGCTTGCAGCTGGAATTTGGAGGGTTGTAAAACTGCAATTTCTGAAAGTTAAAGCAGGCAGGTGAATTCAGCTCCTGACGGAATGCAAAATGGGACCCAAAGTTTCTTGGTGGGGTTATTTGTTGAAAGAAATACATAGCCTTTTCCTCAAGTGAGGAGTTTCCCTGCTACCCATTCTTTGTCAATTTTAATCCTAATAGGAAAATTAATAATTTCCTGAATCTGTGCACCTTCCTGAAAATGCCTTTCAGCTGCTGTATATGGCTCTCCTTGAGGTAAATTCAAAAATTTTAAAGGTAACAATAACAAGGAGTCAAACGGGGCATACCTCCTTTTTTAAAAAACTGTGCTCAAGTCATAGAACCAATAAGACCAGAATGAGATTTGATATGAGTAATAAAGTTCAGAGCACTTTTGTAAAATGGCTTGTAGCTGCTGAAACAATTGTGGAACTATAGTGTTTAATGCACTTAGAGACACAGTCATAATACCAGGGAAGAAAACAACAACATAAACTAAGTCTGAGATGATATTAACCAGCCCTGGCACAGGGGCGAATGAAGAAACCAATATGGCAAGTTATAGCCCTCATAGGAAGTTCTTTCCTGATATCAGAAATAACCTGCTTCGTAACCATGCACACGCACACAAGCAGAAGTATCCTAGTGACAATGCCTTCTGTCTCTCACCAGACTCAGCATCTATAATGGCTGAGTGGGTGAGTACCCAGGAATGAGGTGTCTCTCTGCCTCCTGGGTCAATAAGCAATTGCCGAGTGGGAGAATAACCATGTACCCACTGGCCCTGAAGCTGTTTTCCCAGAGGTAGCATCTCGTAAACTAGAAGGAGAAGTTCACTTTCCCCAAAATAAAATTGCACCAGCCTGTGTCTTGGAATAACCTTTGGTACTGGCACATCACCACAGTTTCTGATAAAAAACCTGACATTCGGTTGTCCAGACTTAGTTCCTGGCAGATGACCTTGGGAATTGAGACTAGAAACTAGAGAAGGCTTTCTCCACCTCTGGCCTGACTGAGGGCTCTCAGGGTAGCTGAACCCTTTTACACAAAGTTCTACTTGGTTTGCCAGTGCAAATTCACCAATAGACACAACTCTTTGATTCCAAAGTCCTTGCTTTTATCCTGGCTCAAAACCTGATGCCCATTAGGTACAGAACTCAGCTCTGCATATCCCATACTATCCCGTGGGATAGCTTCTTGTTCCCTTAACTCCACCGCTTGTCGGTGGGCCCTAGAGGTGCTCCATGAGGAATGGAGTCAGAGACTGGAGACGCCTTAAACTTCACTGTCAGGGAATCCTCCAGACAACCATGAAAACCTGATGTGCTGCTTGCAAGGTTCACTTGAGCAAACTCTTTCTACCTGGGGGCTCAAATCTTGTCCCTTTACACCAGAATTTAATCTGTAGGGACTCTGGGTGGGAAAAATGGTAACTGTATCAGGGCAGGGAATATCCAAGGCATTGCTCCCTGCCATGGCTGGTTGTAGTGAATCTACTGACTGGAGCTCTGAAGCTCCACATTGGGGAGAAGGGCTGCAGCTGGGAATGTCCCCTGATTTTGCGGGGCCTGGGGCTGGCCCCACTGCAAGATTCCCGAATTGGGGTCACCAGCTGCATCAAAATTAGAGGGACAATCTCTGGCCCATTGGTTTCCCTTACGGCATCGTGGACAAGGTCCTGGTTGTGCTCTCACAGTGGCACGGTTTGGAGGTGCCCTGTAGTCCTTACAAAAGTGGCCTGATCTCCCACAATTAAAACATTTGCTCTTATCTTGCCTCTGTATGGCATAGGCCTCAACAGCATTAATACGTGCCTGATGTTTGATAAAACCAACATTCCTACATGCCTTCAAGTACCCCATAATGTCCTCCTTCTCCTTAATGGGGTGCAGAATGGCCTGGCAATCCTCATTAGCATTTTCAAAGGCCAATTGTCTGGACAGAAGCTCCTGAGTTTCCTGTGGACATCTCACTATAGATTCCAGACTACAGTCCTCAAACCAGGTTAGTCTTCCTAACCCCAGCAGGGTAAGAGATATATCAAGCTTAAAGTTTGGTTCTTCCTGGGGACATTTCACTATAGATTCCAGACCACAATCCTCAAGCCAGGTTAGTCTTCCTAACCCCAGCAGGCTCCTTGTTCAGCTATCTCTTTTGGGTCATGACAGTTTGACCATGACCATGCTCTTAACTTATAGTTAAGTATTGTGGCACTTTGACCTGGCCCATTTTGATGCCAGGAGAGCTCATAGCTCTCCCTAGGTCCTTGCAGTTCCTCCTCGGAACCCTGCTTTTGGGGTGCTAGGAACTAAGAGCCACTGAGGCTTAAGTCAAGAAAAGAGATGACCAGGAGTGAATATTATTCGGAGTCATTGACTCCCAAATTCCAAAAGCATAATATTAACTATCTTCTGATGCCTATACAAAAAAGGACATTGCTTTAAAGTAAACTATGCAAAAGACACAAGAGAAGGATAATAGCAATATTTAACTTACAAGTTCAGAGTCCTTAGAAGCATCTGACTTCTAAAAGGACAAAGCAATGTTATCTTATAGTGAATGAGTGAGCCACCATAACAAAGCTAGTTTGGGTCTTAGTAACAATACAGTGGGGACTGTGCTTACCATGCACTCGGCCAACCCAGTTCAATAACCTGCATTCCATACATGTCCTGAGCATCACCGTGTCTGGTCAAAAAGCAAAACCTGAACATCTTGTGTGGATTGCCATGCTGTTCACAGTGATCCTCTCATCAGATCTTCTGTTTTCTGGGGGCCTGTTTGGATTGTGAGAACCATCAAGATGTCCTCCACCTGCACTGCCTGATTCAACTACATTTCTTTTGACAAATTCTTATAGTGTGTATTGCATTTGATTTCAGAACTCAAACCACAGATTCAGGTTTTGGCATTGCAACAATATGATTTGGGAAAGGGGTCACTGAGTATGAGTGAGCTGGTAAAATTTGCAAATTTGGAACAGATATTATGCTGGCACAATACTCAGTGGACCAAGAATGTGATTTTTAAGGTGGAGGACTAGGCACTGCAGAGAGGAAATGTAGAACCTAATGCTTGGGGTAGAGGCCCTTACCTTTACTGGGTGGTGAAATCACCGCTCAAAACCTAAAGAAATGTCTATATTTTTCTGCATCAAAAATGTGATATTTCATTTGATTGAAGCTGGTAATTGTTTCAAAATAACTAATTTGGGGTTGGAGCAATAGTACAGTGAGTACTGACATTGTTTAGCATGCAACTGACCTGGGTTCAATTCGTGGAGTTCCATTAGGTCCCCTCAGCACTACCAGGAGTATTTCCTGAATGCAGAACCAGGAGTAACCCCTGTTTGTCACCGGGTGTGACCCAAAAATAAAAAAATACAAAAAACTAGTTTGAGGGCACTAGTGATACTGCAGTGAAAAGGACATTGCTTTGCATGAGGATGGACAGTCTGTCCCCAGACTCCATTTGAACCCAGGGGACCCTCCAGGAGTGATCCCTGAGCACTGCCTGGTGTGGCTATCAAAATACAAACTACAAAACAAAAGGACCAAAAAATGTATTGAGGGTCTGGTGTGATATTGCAAGTGGGTGGGGTTCCTTGCACGTGGCCAACTTGGGTTCGATTCCCAGCATCCCATATGGTTCCCTGAACACTGCCAGGAGAAATTCCTGAGTGCAGAGCCAGGAATAACCCCTGTGTATCGCCGGGTGTGACCCAAAAAGAAAAATACATGAATTAATCCTGAGAGTCATGCATTTATGGCAAGATGTTTTCAAACGCCCCTGATTTGTCTCAGATTTGTGGGGTTGCAGTGTTGCCTTCAATGCATGCATCAGACATTCCACACTGAGCTTGAACCGAACACTGTCTCGAGTCTATTTTATTTTCTTTTGGAATAGTGTGTTAGCTTCCTTCCTTCCTTCCTTCCTTCCTTCCTTCCTTCCTTCCTTCCTTCCTTCCTTCCTTCCTTCCTTCCTTCCTTCCTTTTTTCTTTCTCTCTCTCCTTCTTTTTCTTTCTTTCTTTCTTTCTTTCTTTCTTTCTTTCTTTCTTTCTTTCTTTCTTTCTTTCTTTCTTTCTTTCTTTCTTTCTTTCTTTCTTTCTTTCTTTCTTTCTTTCTTTCTTTCTTTCTTTCTTTCTTTCTTCCTTCCTTTCTTTCTTTCGTGAATAACCGTGAGGGTACAGTTACAGATTTACATATTTTCATGCTTGTGTTTCAGTCATACAATGCTCGAGAACTCATACCTCCAGCAGTTCCCATTCTCCATCACCGATGATCCTAGTGTCCCTCTCACCCCCAAGCCCCTCCCACCATCCCACCTTAACTCTTTGGCAGGGCATTACCTTTTGTTCTATCTCTCCTTTTGGGTTTTGTGGCTTGTAATAGGGGTATTGAGTGGCCATCATGTTCAATCTGTAGTCTACTTCAGCATGCATCTCCTATCCCGAGCAGGTCCTCCAACCATTTTACTTGGTGTTCCCTTCTCTATCTGAGCTGCTTTTCCCCCCAGCATGTGATGGTGTTGTGGCTTGCAGTAGGGGTATTGAGTGGCCATCATGTTCAATCTATAGGCTACTTTCAGCATGAATCTCCTATCTCGAGCGGGTCCTCCAACCACTTTACTTGGTGTTCCCTTCTCTATCTGAGCTGCTTTTTCCCCCAGCATGTGAGGCTGGCCTCCAAGTCATGGAGCAAACGTCCTGGTACTTATTTCTACTACTCTTGGGTGTTAATCTCCTATTCTGCTATTTTATATTCCACATATGAGTGCAATATTTCTATGTCTGTCTCTCTCTTTCAGACTCATTTCATTTAGCATGATACTTTGCATGTTGATCCAGTTATAAGCAAAGTTCATGACTTCATTTTTTCTAACAGCTGCATAGTATTCCATTGGGTAGATGTACCAAAGTTTCTTTAACCAGTCATCTGATCCAGGAATAACTCCTTGTCATTGCTGCTCGTGACTCCCAAACAAACAGAATTAACTTACTTCTGTTACTACACTATTACTTCTATTATTTCAGTGTTTCTATCTGGAATGATAACACAGCAGTAGGGCTTTCGCCTTTCAGGCGGCTGACCTGTGTTCAATTCCTCTGCCCCTCTCGGAGAGACTGGCAAGCTACCGAGAGTATCGCGCCCACATGACAGAACCTGTCAACCTACCTGTGGCGTATTGGATATGCCAAAAAACAGTAACAATAAATCTCACACTGAGAGACGTTACTGGTGCCCGCTTGAACAAATCGATGAGCAATGGGATGACAGTGACAGTGACAGTGATTTCAGTGTTTCAGTGTTGCTTTGGGTTTTGTTTGGGGTCATACTAAGTATTCTCTCTGGGTGAATGTCGAATGACCACTGCTGGCAGTGCTCAGGGGACAATGGGGTGCCGGACATTGCACCCCGGTCAGCAGCTTGCAAAGCGCATGCCTTTGCCACTGTTCTATCGCACAAGTCTCAACTTTATGTATTTTTTTTTTTTTTTGCTTTTTTGGTCACACTCAGCGATGCTCAGGGGTTACTCCTGGCTTTGCACTCAGGAGTTACTCCTGGCGGTGCTTGGGGGACCATATGGGATGCCGGGGATTGAACACGGGTCCGCAGCGTGCAAGGCAAACGCCCTACCCGCTGTGCTATCGCTCCGGCCCCTTTTATGTATTTTTTGTTTGGCTTTTGATGCAGTAGTTCTGAGGCCACACCAGGTGATGCTCAAGCTGACTCCCAGTTCTGCATTCAGGAATACTCCTAGCAGTGCTTTGGTGACCATTTGGGATGTAGGGGATCGGACCTGCATTGGCCATGTGCAAGGCATGACACTACCCATCATAGAGTCTCTACAGTCCCATTTTTATTTTTCAAATGTCATTATATTTATTTGAGAGGGTTGACTGGGCCACGACCAACTGTCTTAAGGGGATACTCCTAGCTCTACACTCAGGAATTAGTCCTGGCGATTCTCAGGGGACCATATGGGATGCTGGTGATCCTACCCGGGTAGGTGCATACAAGGCAAGCACCCACCCTGCTGTCTTATCACTCTGGCCTTGAAGCTTTGTTTTATAGTGAAGATGATAGGCTTATATTGCCCTGACCCATGGTGCACATTTCTTTATTTCTCTCCAGGGTAATGACATGATCTCTACCACCTCTAGTTATCCAGGAGACACAGTTTCACAGCCCCTAGTATAAGAGAAATAAACCCCTTCCCCCATGCAATCATCAGGGCCCTCATCGCTGAGACTGGCATAAAAGTCAGGTAAGGCTAATGCAATGCCTTATCCTTAGTGCCATAGCCATTTGAGTTATGAGACCTATAACTTCCCCCTAAAAGTCCCCCTTCTCTTGCTATCTCCGTGAGTAAAATGGTTTTACTCTTGGTAAAGTTCAGAAAGTTGTAAAATAAGGTGTTATTTTTTCCTAATGAGTATTTAACTCACTTGTTAATTTTCATTTTTTGTTTGGGGGCTATAGCAAGCAATGCTCTGGGCTTACTTCGGACTCTACTCAGGAATCACTCCTGGTGGCCTTGGGAAAGGGACCCTGTGGGATGCAGGGGATCAAACCAGGGTCAGCTTTGTGCAAGGCAAGTGCCCTTCTGTATTTTCTTGCTCTCGCCCCAAGACCTAATTTTCATTTGTTCTAGTATATTTCTGTTTAATATTATAACATTTTTGGTTAGAGTGGACCCAAGAGGTCTGAGGGAGAGGACAGCAGCCTTGCCTTCCCTGAGAGTGATGGGCAACCCGGATCCCAACCCGCTTCTGCATCCCCGGAGAGGAAGGAACATCTGGCAGTGTCTCACCTTGTGTGTCTGCCTGTACACGAGAGTGCAGCTGGTCAGAGCATTTCTTGCTCCAAAGCAGGGACTTGCGGTCAGGACTCTGGGGGGTTGTGCTCCCGTCTTGTGCTCACGATTCTGACTTCTCCTCCAGATCTTTGCATGGAATCGCTTGTTGACCCTCAGGCACTACAGAGTTTGGAGATGTTGCTGATGTGCCATCTGACACACTGTCCCCAGGTATAGGAGAGAGTGACATGATGATAACATGCAGTGACTGGGGCATCTCTCTTTGGGAGTTTCAGGAAGGAGATGTGGGATGTAGCTGCTGGCCAGTTATAAGTTTTGGGGTATAGGATTTCAGGTAGGTGAGATTGATCATTTACAGAGGTAAAACATTTTGTTTAGAGGCAATACTCCTGGAGGGATTAACTCAAGATGATGCTCTGTCTACCAGGTACATATATAATGCTTTTCTATTTCCCTCCTCTACATATTAAATAATTAAGTTTATTTCTTACTAATACTTGCATTTATTTGGATAAACACAGTAAGAGTATGGATTCCAAAACTTTGTTCTCTGGGCTCTGAGGGCAAGCCGCTGGGCTTTACCATAAATCCCAGAGTGGGTTCTCCGGCCATGTCAGCTTGTCCTTCCCCATGGGATCTGTCTCTTAAGTCATAACAGGTTGCATGAGTGCAATCCTTTCAAGCTTTCTAGATCTCCCCATTTTGATGGCAGGGTAGCTTAGCCACTCTCTCCAGGTCTATCCCAGTCCCATGGAAGGATCTCCTTTTGTGGGGTGTTAGAACTATGGCAACCAAAGTCTGAGTAAAGTAATTATGATGGACACCGAGGAGTAGATGTATTTCAGAGTCAATCAACTCCCAAATATTAGGAACATAGCATTACTGGTCTTTCTGTATTTAAGTAAAGAACATTGCTTTGTAGTATAGTATGAAAAGGCTATAGGAGAAATAGAAAAGCAAGTAATTCACTTCAAATACAAAGTTGAGAATCACCAGAAGTTTTGGCTTAAAGAAAACCAACTGACTTTGGGAATATAACAATGAAAGGTAAAGCACAAAGGAAAGGTTAAAGATAAAGTCAGGATTAGGGTTGCTCAGGAGAGCATTGTAAGCTTTAGGAAGGGGGAATTCACTAATAAAGCCTAAAGCACTAAGGGTTAATATTTAGCAGAAACCTAAAGAAATTCTGTTATTTTTTTCACAACAATGAAATACTGTGATTTTTTCTTCTATAGACAGTAAGCCCCTCAGCGCCATGTAATTCCATCAATGGCCAACATCCAGAAACTATGAAACCAAGACATCTTATAGCCTAGTTATCCATCTCAGAGAACCTCGCAGGATACCCAGAGTTTCCTGCCCGCATGGGAGATCCTGACAAACTCCCGTTGCGTATTCATATGCCAAAACTAGTAACAATGATGGGTCTCATTGCCCTGACCCTGAAAGAGCCTCCAACGTGGCACCATTGGGAAGAATGAGTAAAGAGAGCCTTCTAAAATCTCAGGGCCAGGACGAATGGAGACAGTACTGAGACTGCTCCAGAAGATCGACCACCAATGGGATGATGATGAGGATGATGATGATGATGATAGTAAGCACAAGTGGTAATTGTTTAAAAGAACAGAGAAAAAAATCTCATTGGTTCTGAGAGTAATGTGCTTGTGCTGAGATGTTTTAAATGGCTCCAGTGGCCCATCTAGACGAGTTAGGCCTAGACCTGCTCAGGGCAGTAGTGCTGCATCCAGCCTTCCACACTTTTGGATGTGTCCCTCTCAGAGAACCCGGCATGATACCAAGAGTATCCCACTCGCATGGCAGAGCTTAGCAAGCTCCCTGTGGCATATTCGATATGCCAAAACTAGGAACAACAAGTCTAACAATGGAGACATTACTGGTGCCCGCTCGAGCAAATCAACGAGCAACGGAATGACAGTGATACAGTGAATTGTGGGGATGGGAGGTTGTTGGGGCAGGGCTGAGGCATGGTCATTAAAGTTTTTTACAAAGCAATTGATATGAATTTTATGTTCTTTGTGAAAAAAAAACAAAACCAAATTTTCTCGTCCATATGCCATCTCTTCAGCCGCTCACTCCCATCTATCCCAGACCTGGTGACTCCCAGATGTACGGGTTACCTGATCCAACCCCAGGACGGGGGGGGGGGGGGAACATTAACATTCCTGGCCTGGAATACTAGGATCCTGGCCCTTTAAAGCTCCGAACGGAAGTGCAGTGACGTCACGGAACCCAGGCCTTGTTTCCTAGGAGTCTTCCGCATTCTGGGCTGAAATGTGTTTCTGCTGACTTTGCTGCTGAGGTGAGGAGCGGGAGAGCAGCAGGGAAGGAGGTACCAGGGGGAACAGGGGTTTTTCCATGCCGGCCGCTGAGTGGTCACTCTGAGCGCCCAAACCTCCGCCGTCTTCACCTTGTGGGCGGGGGGTCAGCGGGATCACTCCAAAAATATGGCCGGCAGTAGTGGCTCCTCACCTGGGACCCACCGAGTGCTCCTGCCGAAAGGTTTATCTCATTTATTCATTGACTTTATGGAAACAAGGGAGTTTTTACTGAAGAGAGCTTATTTCTAATAACTCATAAGAGGGGACGCTCGTCCCATGAGGAGGGCGCTGGATTTACATGCAGCCGACCGGGTTCTACCTCCGGGACCCTACTGGGTCCTGGGATCACCACCAGGGATGAGCCCTGAGCTTCTCCCCTGCCCGCAATATAAGACCCGGGATGGGTAAAGGAGGCACGTGGTGCTGCAAGAGAAGGAGTTTGAACGGAGAAGCTCGTTTTTAAAGTTAGGAACAACGGAAAATAACCATTTTCTCCTTTTTTTAAAACTTTTTATTAAATCACTATGTGGAAAGTTACAAAGTTCTCAGGTTTATATGTCAGTTATACAATATTCAAACACCCATCCCTTCACCAGTGCCCATATTCAACCACCAGAAACCCCAGTATACCCCCCACCCCCACCCTCTACCCCCTACTGTATAACTAATGAATTTCACTTCATTTTTTCTTTACCTTGATTACATTCCATAATTCAACACAAAACTCACTATAGTTGTTGGAGTTTCCAACCAAGAGAGACAGACCTACTACATTTGATAATTAGCTTTTCATTGCTGGAAATGAAGAGATATGTAGCCCCACTGCTACAAGTACATAACTCTCTCTCTCTCTCTCTCTTTTTTTCCTTTTTCCTTTTCCATTTTTTTTTCTTTTTCCCCCTCATCCTCCTTCCCGCGCCTCATAGTATGGTGTATGCCACGCCGCGTCGGCCAGCGTGGGGCTTTTGCTTAGTTCACAGTCCAGAGAGGTGGCTGCTACATTAAAAACCTTCAATATTTCAACAAAAACTTACTGTTATTATTTGGAGTTTCCCCCCCAAGTCAGACCTGTTCAAAAGGAACCGTTTCACATTGCTGACAATTATAAATGTTAAGTCGCGCGGACGCTACCGCGTCTGCGCGGTTTTGGATTTCTGTATAAAGTCCAGGGAAAATTCTGCCACAAATTACATAGCCCAGCTCACAGTTCCAGTGCATTGCTGTAAGAAGTCTCTGAATTCAAAGTCTTTAGGCGCAGAGTGTCCGATTCGCGCTCAGCGGCTCCGGATTTATCTGGGCCGAGGGTGTGCCAGTTACGCCCCCTTCCCATGAGTTCCTGGGAGCCCCAAAAGTAAAAACCGAATACCTGTGGGTATGGAGTCACAGAAGATGGCGCCTGCCACGTGGGTGCCACCAGGCCGCCGCTTTCCGTGCAGGAAGGCAGGGTGGGGAGGAAAGAAAATCCACCCCCGGCAGCACAGAGTTGTAGCCCAGTTCGCAGTCCCAGTGCATCGCTATCGGATGCTGCGCTGGATGCCCGAATGTGTTACATCTCTGGAATCAAAGTCTTTAGGCGCAGAGGCTCCGGATTTATCTGGGCACCATTTTCTCCTTTTTAAATGTAGATGTAATCGCGTTTTTGGGCCACACCCGGTGTTGCTTAGGGCTGAGTCCAGGCTCTTCAGCTCAGGGATACCTGCTGGGGGCTCAGGGCCCACATGGGATGTCGGGATGTGAGGCCAGTGCCCTTCCCGCTGACCTTTCCTCCAGCCCCCAACCAGAGTGAAAGTGTTGGCCAGACGGAGCCTCAGTATCCCCCAGATCTGAGCGGCCGCGTGCAGCCACCGCCATGTTAGTTCCATTGCTGGGACACTTGCAGCATCCATGGCGGTCACAGAGGTGGGGTAGGGATCCTTCAGGAGTGTCCCCAGGCTGGCCCTTTGCTGGCTGCCGTTCATTCCTTAGGCTCAGTACAGACGGGCCTAAAGTGTCCATTTTTTCTCATCAAAGGGACCTGTAGGCACCTTCTTTTCTTAAGAAGAAATATCTTTTTTTTTCCCAGGGGCTGGAGCAAATAGTATAGCGGGTAGGGCGTTTGTCTTGCACGTGGCCGACCCTGTTTGATTCCCAGTATCCCATATGGTCCCCTGAACACTGCCAGGGGTAATTCCTGAGTCCAGAGCCAGGAGTAATCCATTTTCATCTCCAGGTCTGACCCAAAAAGTAAAAAAAAATATCTTTTTGAGCCACAGCCAGTACTGCTCTGAGGTCACTCCTGGCTGTGCACTCAGGGATCTCGCCTGTTGGTAGTCAGGGGATCCTATGGGAAACCTGGGAGCAATCCGGGTCAGGTGCGTCCACACAAACGCCTTCTCAGTGTATGAGCCGCCTGCCCTAGGATGGTGGGGGACGAAGGCTCATTTTTTCACGTGCTTGGGATTCAAAACCATGTCACGGAGCTTTTTGATTTCCACGTTTTGACACATGCAGTAAATTCCCGGGGTTTGAGGAGATGCAGGATTTTTTTCTTTTTTTTGCTTTTTGGGTCACACCCAGCGATGCACAGGGGTTACTCCTGGCTCTGCACTCAGGAATTATCCCTGGCGGTGCTCAGGGGACCATATGGGATGCTGGGATTCGAGCCCTGGTCGGCCGCGTGCAAGGCAAACGCCCTACCCGCTGTGCTATCACTCCAGCCCAATGCAGGATTTTATAGAACACAGAATGGAGGTGGGGCGGTGCATCAAGGTGGGTTTACTCCTCCTGGCTCTGCGCTCTGGCAGCACTCCTTGCAGTGCTCAGGAACCTCTTGGAATGCCAGTAATGAAACCCGAGTAGGTGGGGCTGGAACGATAGTACAGCGGGTAGGGCATTTGCCTTGCACATGGCCGACCTGACCCGAGTTCGATTCCCAGCATCCCATATGGTCCCCTTGATGTCAGTGGGCCCCACGGGTGACTTACATGAAGTGGGGGGGAGAAAGACGGTCACTTTCTCCCCAACCGCCTCTACCACCCGGGACCCAGAGTTACTGGGTTCTTGTCTTGCTCGAGGAAAACAATTTCAGGAGTAGACAAGCAGTGAAGTAAATAGATTTTATTCAGAGGTTTCTGAGGGAAGGAGGAAGGAATAAGTGGGAGAGAGAATAGTAAGAATGACGCGTTCAAGAGAGAATGCGCGCTTCTCCAAGGGTGGAGGAAGCCCCTGCGCATCCTAGCACTAGATGCGAAAGCATGAAAGTACGCATCTCAAGAGGGGAGATGCGGGCAACACATGTGCTCGGGCACCGCATGTGCTCGGCCACGTGGGCGCAAGCAGCACATTGGCTCAGGCAGCATATGAGCGCACTTCCTTTGTTCAAGGTGGCCTTTATAGGGTTTCTTCAACTTGCCCCCACCTGGGGGCTTCTTCCCAGGTAAAAGTTCCTTGCTAAGGAGGTTACCAGGGAGGTTGGGAGTGGTGATGGTTCACGAGGGAATTCGAGGAACTTCATGGGGAGGGATCCAACTTCCTCAGGGTCTGCTGAAGCTTTTACCAGGTCTGTTTTCTGTATCCACAGAGTGGGTCAGTCTCAGGATTCTTCCTCCCATAGACTTTGTTAATCTTTGGCAATAAAAGTTTCATTGCCAAGGGCCTTTCCCTATCTACCTGCCTACATCACCCTGAGCACCGCCAGGAGTAATTCCTGAGTGCAGAGCCAGGAGTAACCCCTATGCATGGCCAGGTGTGACCCAAAAAGAAAAAAAAACACCCGAGTAGGACACTTGCATGACAAGCACCTCACCCACTTTACTACATCTCCAGCCCCTTTTTTCAGGAAATTTTGGATTATTGTTTTGTAATTGCAGTTTTGGGGCCACAGAACACAGTGCTCAAGGCTTACTCTTGGATCTGAGCTCAGAAATTGTTCCTGGAAGTGCTGGGGCGGGGGGGGGGAACCTATGGGCTTTTGAACATTGAACCTAAATTAACTGCTTGATGAGAAGCACCCTATCAATTGTACTATCTCTGCTAACCCTCTATGATTTTATTTTGCCCCAGAAAAAAATTTTCTGCTCTACCTATCAAGTTTTTGAGCACCATCTCATCCCCACTGTCCATCTCTCCAAGGCCAGGGGCACCCCCAGCTGTTCTGGTGAATATTTGCAGAAATGGGTTTCTAGGGACCAGCTGCCACAGGTTTTTTAAATGTCTCACTCTAGGGGTCTGTGCAGTGGTACAGCCAGGTGGGCATTTGTCTTGCATTTGCTGACCTAGGTTCGATCCCCACCATCCCATAGAGTCCCCCGAGCCATCGTCTCCATCTGTGTCCCTCAAATTAAAAAAAATGAAAATAAATGAAGGGCGCGAGTCACAGTACAGCAGGTAGGGCATTTGCTTTCCATTTGGCAGAACTGGGTTTGATCCCTGCACCCCATAGGGTCCTCTGTCATTGCCAGAAGTGGCACAGAAATAAAAAACTATCAAAAATTAATGATGAAGTAAAGTCTTAGAAATGCAGGTAGGGCGCTTGCCTTACATTTTGTTGCTCCGCATTTTATAGGATGCTCTGAGCACGTGTGGCTCAAACCATACAGCTCCCTCCCCCAATGTAAAAGTCTCACTCCAGGATTCCAGAATTTGTCTTGATGTGTGAGCATTCTTTGAACTTCTTTGGGGGGGGGGGTTGGATTTATACGACTATTTTTGTTTTGTTCTTGTTAGTTTTTTCTTGTTGGTGTTGGTTTTGCCCTTTTTGCTACAAACTTAAGATGGTCAGGGACTGCCCCTCTCTCCACGTGTCTCTGGATATGAGGGAGACATGTTATATCCCCAATGGTAAAGCATATGCTCAGTCTCTGAGCTCTTCTCCCTGGGTCTATCTCACTACTCCATGAGCAGATGGGGTGGAATTTGGGGCCACACCTGACAGTGCTGAGGACCACTCGCTGCTCTGTGCTACCAGTGAACAGTGAATACCAGAGAAGGCCTTAGATCCTAGGGTTTCCAGCTGGCCTGCATCCAATTCAGCCAGGTATACCTTTTCATTCCTACCTTCCTTGGAAGTTTGTAGATGTAAACATTTTGGAATCTACTCAACAAGATTCTTTCAGGAGCAAAAGAAGGAGTTGGAGGCTCTGAACAAAATTCTGTGCTATCACCATGAAGCTTTTAGACCAAGTGTAATTTTCCTCTCCTTTATCTTATGCAAAGTCACTTACCAAAAACTGAGTCAAATCGTGCACTCTGTGAAAACCTGGCCTTTAAGCCCAGAGCTCTGCTGGGTGTGGCCGCAAAAGATAATCAAACCTTTGAACTGAACCTTGAGAATATGTCACAGGATTTCATACCTCTGCTGTTGGCAGATAACTTCCTCTTTGATTGAGCTGGGTGTGGTTCGGAGTGGAGATGGGGGTCTGCCAAAGCAGCAGTGCTCAGGGATCACTCCTCGGGGATTCAGGGTGTAGAGTTGAGTCTGTTGCATGCATGGGAAGTGCCCTTCCCACTGGTCTCTCTTCCTGGCCCCTGCTGGCAATTCAAACCTTTTCATTTGTAGCCTGTGATTTCAGCTCATGGTCACATCGGCAGCTCCTTTGTGTCAGCAGCCCTGCCGTGGCCTCTACCAGCTGAGCCTCATCGCCACCCCCTTCATGCCCGTCTGTGTCCTTCTCACAAGATTCACAGGATTTATATAGAATTAGAATTCCTCGGGTCAGAGAGAGGCCAGGAGTGCAGGCCCTGGCCTTGCAAGCAGCCTGCCATGGTACAATCTCCAACAAAACGCAGTGCCCTCAAGTACCGCCGGGAATAGACCCAAAGTTCTGCTACTTGTGGCTCCAAAATCCAAACCTGTGCCCTATCAAACTGACTGGGAGGAGTTGAAGCATAAAATCCCTTTTTTTCTGTTGGATTTTGGGCCATACCTTGTAGTTGTTGCATCTGGTACCTAGTGGGGTGCTAAGGACAGAACCCAGGTCAGCCGTTGCAACGCAAGTACTGTAGTAGAAGTGGACTGTCAGTGTCATCCCATTGCTCATCGATGTGCTCGGGCGGGCACCAGTAACGTCTCAATTGTGAGACTTGTTGTTATGTTTTTGGCATATTGAATACCAAAATAGCTTGTCAGGCTCTCCGAGAGGGACAGAGAAATTTATTTTAATTTTTTTAAATGTTTAAAAATTTTATTGAATCACCGTGAGATAGTTACAAGCTTTCATGTTTGGGTTACAATCTCAAAATGATCAAACACCCATCCCTCCACCAGTGCACATTCCCCACCACCAATATCCCGGGTATACCCCCCTTTCCAACCCTCCCCCTGCCTCTATGGCAGACAATATTCCCCATACTCTCTCTCTACTTTTGGGCATTTTAGCTTGAAACACAGACACTGAGAGGTGATCATGAGGGACAGAGAAATTGAACAAGGGTCGCCGCTTGCAAGGCAAACACCCTACCCACTGTGCTATCGTTCCTGCCCTTAGTTCAGTACTAAGTATAAGTAGATTAACATGGAATAAAATGTCTGATTATGTGTAAAAAACTAAAGCTCGCCGAAGGGCGAGTGTACTCGCGGGCTCTCCGGGGGCTCTGTCTCACCACCCATGTTCGGTGCTCTGGAACCGCAGTGTGTGGACTGGATCGGGACGGCCCGTGGTCAAGGACAGGCGAAGGAAGAACGAGGACCAAGCTGGTTGCTGATTAGTTACCGTTTATTCAATCTTCAAGCTTTCTCATCTCCCGCACTCCCAGCTCCGGCCTCTCTCTGGATCTACTGCTCAACTCCTGCTTCTCTCTGGCTTCTCCCTCTTCTCCTCCTACTTCTCTCCCGATCTCTCTCTCAGTGGGTCTGGCCCTCGGAAACAAGATACAAAACCAAAACCGAAGCCTTCTTTGGGCTGAAAGCACTCGGATTTACATCCCAAAGACCAGGCTGGGCTGCAGCAAGAAATCTACATGTCAACTACAAACTAGACAGCACCTGAAATTTACATCCCAAAGACTAGGCTAGCACCTTAGATCTGCAGGTCAAAGATCAGCTAGGTTTCTGTGACAAAAGGTTTCTGACAAAACTCCAGAAGGCAGCTGGAAAAGGGGAAATATTCCAACATCTCCCCCCTTTTTGTTTAGGACAGATTTTAACCATAAAATAAAATGCTAGGCACAAAAAGTTCAATAACACTAGCAGAACACCTATTCTCTAGGACAGATACGCTTTCAGCAGGACCCATCCAAGGATGAAATCCCATGGTTGTGTTTCTCCTCTCCTTGTCCAGTAAACATATAAGCATTCACAATATTAATCATTTTGTATGGGCATAGCAAGAGATGCATTAAACTTTTAGAATTGCTCTCCGGGGGTCACCTCATCTCAGACTACAGCGCTCAGGCCAGATTAGTCTTTCCTAGCCCTAGCAGGGCCCTGTCTCGTCGTTGCTTTTGGATCATGACATGACACCCCGTGACCAAGCTCTTAACATATAGTTAAGCATTAGGCGCTTTGGCCAGGCCCATCTCGATGCCAGGGTAGCACACAACTTACCGCTTGCCCTGGGTCCTTCTTCGTCCCACGTTGGGACCCCGCCTTTTAAGAGGGCTAGGAACTGAGGGCAACTAAGGCTACAGTCAAGAAAGCAGATTCCCGGGAATTAATAATATTCAAAGCCAATTAAATCTCAATTGCAAAGGCATAATATTAAATGTCTTCCTCTGTCCATACAAAAAGACATGCTCTGAATAAACTATGCAAAGGACTCAAGGAGAAGAGAAAAACATTATTTACAAGTCAACAGAACACTAAGAAAGAAGCTACAAATAAACAAAGAGGAATAGGAGCACTGTAACGGGAGTAACCCAATAAACCTAAACTACTGAGGCTATGTTATCCTACATATCCCCCTTTATCTTTTTACAAAAACACCAAAATTTGAAAATGAGGAACAATTCCAAATTACAACACAATTTCAAACAACAACACAGTCTTATTAGTTGTGCTAAGATTTCAGTCTGACCCTGGGTCCAGAGCAGTGCTTATAGTAAAGCGTCCAATTGTCCTGCACTGTCCAGGGGTGATGAGAGTCAGTGATCAAGGGTCATTTAGTCACAGTTTGAAGAAATGAAGTTTGTGGACCAAAATTGAAGAGTTGTCCTGTAACAGCAGCAGTAGTGGTGGCAGCAATGAGTCTCAGGGGAGCAGCAATTAGAAGTCCGATAAATTTCAGGAAGCACTGGATCAGTCGGGGAGCACTGGAACAGGAGCACCACAACATCTGGCAGGAGAACTTCAGCAGAGGAATGCAGCCATTCTCTGGTCTGGTTCCTCAACAGTCCTAGGTGTTCAACCTAGCTTATGTTTGGAAAAAACACTTTAAAGTTATTAGAGGCTTTCGCAGTTGGGGTTTGGTCTCCATGCCTGTGGATAAAGAGACAGAGGAAAGCTCCAATACAAATGGATATCCTAGAGATAAATGAAAAGGTGTTCCTGTTAAAAGCCATTTCTTTCTCGTTCAGGAACCTGTGAATTCCAAGGAAAGGGTAAAAGTATTGTTAATTAAAAATATGTAGGCCTGGCATTGTCCAATCCACAACCTGTAAAAGAGGGGTATAAGGAAAGGTATTAATGTGACCTCATGTGTAAGGAGCTAGAGGCCTTAGCTCTAGATCCTCTGATGCTGGCTCCTCTTCATTCTTCGTGACTTCGAGCTGAAATCAGTTTGGCGATGAATCTGAGCTGGAATTTGAAGGGTTGTGAGTCTCTGGCGGTCTGAGATCCACATCAGGTGGTTGAATTCTACTTCTGATGAGACGTAAAGGGACCCAAAGTTTCCCAGCGGGGTTATCATCTGTTGAAACAAAAGCATAGCCTTTTCCTCGAATGAGGAGTTTTCCTGCTACATTCAGTTGGGAAAATACCTCCTTTTTGTATTTGATTTAACATTCCATATGTCCACTGAAAATGCAGAGGTGGTGGGCTTAAGGCCGCAATGTTCTATACTGAAAAGGGGTTGTAGTAACTGTATCAGGGCAGGAAATAGGCTGCGCTTCCTGCCATCCCTGGCTGCAGCGATTATACTGATTGGAGCTCTCAAACTCCACACTGGGGAAAGGGGCTCCAACTGAGAACATCCTCTGATCTTGCGGGGCCTGGGGCTGGCCCCCTTGCAGGTGTCCCGAGTTGGGGTCACCCACTGCATCAAAATTAAAGCGACAATCTCTGGCCCAATGATTTCCCCTCTTACACCGGGGACAGGGCCCGGGAGGTGCAAGTCTGGCTCTGCAGTCTCTGGCCCAGTGGTTTCCCTCCTTACACCTGGGACAGGGCCCAGGATGTGCTCTCGTAGCACGGCTTGGGGGCGCATTGCAATCTCTACGAAAGTGGCCTGGTTTTCCACAATTAAAACATCTTTTCTGAGCTTGTCTCTGTAAGGCATAGACCTGCACCTTATGTTTAACAGAGACAACATTCCAGCATGCTTCCAAGTACCCGAATATGTCTTCCTTCTCCTTAATAGGGCGCAGAATGGCTTGGCAATCCTCATTAGCATTTTCAAAGGCCAATTGTTTAGTCAACAGCTTATGAGTCTCCTTACCCTCAACCTGCATTTCTATGGCTTCCATCAATCTTCCTACAAAGTCTGCATAAGGTTCTGAGGCTCTCTGGACAATCTTTGTAAAGCTTCCCTTAAATTCTGCTTCTGCATAAACCTTCTCCCATGCACGCAGGGCTCCGTCACGGACATAAGCAAGAACAGCACGAGGCAAGGTGACTTGCCTTTCTGGGTCGTGCCATTTCCCTTCACCAGTTAACATCTCACAAGTCAACTCAATCCCTGAAAAGTTTTGTCCAGCATGGCGTAGGCCTTGAAGCTTTGCCTTGGCCTCCTTGCTGAACCACATTCTCCACTGCAAGTACTGAGAACGGCTTAAGCACGTCTTAGCAACTCTGTGAAAATCTTGAGGTGCCCAGTAGGCCTTTTTACTCCAGTCTGTAAGATACTCTCTACAGTACGGAGATGTAGGCCCATACGAGACACAGGCCTGTTTGAAACGACTGAGAGAATCCATCCTTAACCTGCGATAAGATGGATGCTGCTTCTTCTCTGCCTGGACTGGGCAATTGGGAGCATGTCCCGAGCGGTTTGGAGGCCGCTTGGCTGAGTCACTCTCGGACTCAGAATCTGAGTAAGTGGCAGAAGACTCATAACCAGCATCACTTCCATCTAATACACTAGAAGTAGAGCTATATTCACCAGCCTCAGAAGTATTTTTACTATGGAAACCCTTTCGAGACTTAGGTGTGGGAGGAGCTGAGGCCGTATTGTTCCATCTATTCTCCTCCACATCAACTGCACTTTTCAAAAACAGGAGAATAGAATTAACAATCTCCCAGGTAGTCCAGAATTCCATGGGGATCTTAGTCCCTTCCTTAGATGCCTTGGAGACATTTTTCCTAACTTGTTTCCAAATCTTACTTTCTAGAGTTCCTTCGTCTGGGAACCATGGGTTAACTGCATAAACTACCTTAAAGCAGGACCGGAGTTGGTCTCTGGAAATGCAGAGTTCCGGGTCTCCTGTTCTGCGGGAGAGACACTGAATCAAATCCATAAATGGCTTGCCCTGTTCAGTCTGGCTCGAGAAAATATGAAAGATCTTGGGAAGGCCCAGAATCTGTCCCATCTTAGTGGAGGATTGCTGTTGGATTCTAATCCGCAGCACACAAAAAAAATCCTGATCTCCCACTCACTTTCTAGAGTGGGGTGCACCGAACGCTATTCTTACCTTTAGTTGGTAGTTCAGGCCCGCTCCAGGGACGCCAGCTGTAAAAAACTAAAGCTCGCCGAAGGGCGAGTGTACTCGCGGGCTCTCCGGGGGCTCTGTCTCATCACCCGTGTTCGGTGCTCTGGAACCGCAGTGTGTGGACTGGATCGGGACGGCCCGTGGTCAAGGACAGGCGAAGGAAGAACGAGGACCAAGCTGGTTGCTGATTAGTTACCGTTTATTCAATCTTCAAGCTTTCTCATCTCCCGCACTCCCAGCTCCGGCCTCTCTCTGGATCTACTGCTCAACTCCTGCTTCTCTCTGGCTTCTCCCTCTTCTCCTCCTACTTCTCTCCCGATCTCTCTCTCAGTGGGTCTGGCCCTCGGAAACAAGATACAAAACCAAAACCGAAGCCTTCTTTGGGCTGAAAGCACTCGGATTTACATCCCAAAGACCAGGCTGGGCTGCAGCAAGAAATCTACATGTCAACTACAAACTAGACAGCACCTGAAATTTACATCCCAAAGACTAGGCTAGCACCTTAGATCTGCAGGTCAAAGATCAGCTAGGTTTCTGTGACAAAAGGTTTCTGACAAAACTCCAGAAGGCAGCTGGAAAAGGGGAAATATTCCAACAATTATGTATCCGGTTCCTCTTTAAAGTCTGCACTACTTCAGGGAAGCACTAGTGTGTCACAGTATGTGAATTTTGAAATATCATACTACTACTACTACTACAACTACTACTATTACTATTACTACATACTGCTAGTAGTCTAGTAGTCAGCAGACTATAGGTCAGCCTTTAAAAATAGTGACTTATTTTTTGTTAGATGTCATGCCTGGTGATGCTCAGGTGTTACTCTAAGCTCTGTGTTCACAAATCCCTTTATGCACTGTTTGAGGACCATTTTAGGTGATTGCAATTGAAAATGGATCAAGCATGTGCCAAGCAAGCACCCCCTGCTTTGTACTGTGTCTGTGTACATCATTAAAAAACTTTTACACTGGTTAATGTCAAGAAAGTTATGAAATTAGATGTTCTTGGTTCTCCTTAGTACACAACTTTTTTTCAGTTCATTTTACATTGTTAGTACATAATAACATAACTTTTTTGATTGGTTTGTTTTTGTTTTATTAGTCTCAGCCAATTGTGCTGCTAGCTTACTCCTGACTGTCTGCTCAGGAATCACTCTTGCTAGACTTTGGGATCCTATGGTATGTGTGGTACAAACCAGAGTCAGCTGCGTGCAAAACAAGTGCTGTATTAGATGTGCTTTCAATCAGGCCCCAGAAACTAATTTTTTTCTGTTCCACTAGGTTTCTGTTTATATGTTAGAACATTTTTCTCTTAGAGTGGCCCCAAGGGACCTGTGAGACAGCACAGCTAGTCAATGCTTGTTTTGCCTTCCCTGAGAGCAATGGTCAGCCCAGGTTCAACCCCGCTTTGACATCTAAAGAGGAAGGAGCATCTGGCAGTGTCTCTCCTGGGTGCTTCTGTGAACTGATGCCCAAGTGTGAAGCCAGTCAGACCAGACAGTTTCTGGATCCAGTGCAGGGACTTCTGGTCAGGGTCATAGGAGTTTTGCTCGTCTCTGGTGCTCACAACTTTGACTTCTCCAGGTCTTTGTCAAAACCTCGGTTGGGGATCCTCAAGAATAACAGCCTGAGGAAGATGGTGTTGCTGTCTGACACTGTGTCCCCAGGTACGAGAGTGATGCAATGAGGCTCTAAAGTGACAAGAGTGCACGGGCCTCCAGGGTGGACTATCTGGTTGTCATTTCAGGAAGGAGATGTGGGATGTGGCTCTGGTTGGAGTGCCCCATTCTACTGTCTGTGGCCTCTTTTGTCCATAGTCATTTGGTTTCTGTGTTTGGCTTTGGAGCGACACCTAGTGGCTCTCAAGAAAGGCTCCCAATTTAGTGCTCAATTGTCAGTCCGGGTCTACTGGACCTTATGGATGATGGGCTAGTATGAATTCTTGGGGGTTTTGCTTTTTTTGTTGGTTGGCGGAGTGGTTAGTGGTGGGGCCACACCTTGTGATTCTTGAAATTACCCATTCTGACATTGCACCTGCAGTGCTTGGGGGACCATATGGAACACAGTTATTGCCACATACCCACTGACTCTTACTCCAGCCCTCTGCTTTGTTTCCTTTCGTTTTTTTTTTCTTGCCACAGTGGAGGGGCTCGGCACTTCTAAGAGAACAGCTTGGGATTCACACCTGATGGGTATCATGGACCCCAGGGTGTGCTGGCACCTGTTATGACTGCAGATCCCATAATTTGCGATTCCCCTATTTTATTTTCCCACTCTGGAGAGCCTTGCCTGTTCTACCACAGTCTCAGGTTAAGACGCTGCTGTGTGTTTTGTTTTGAGCCACCGCCATTCCCAGTGAGAGTGATCAGAAGTTCTCTGGGGCCAACTGAGTTCCTGTGGGTCAAGTAACATTTACCTCCTTCTAAAGGGATTTGGCCCAGGCCTGAATTGTGAGTTTAGTGTCCTACTGGCACATATGTTCACCCATAACTTGACTTTCTCACTGGACATTGTGTATCACCTCATTCCTAGAACAGGAATGAGAGATGTATTATTGGACAGGGCGTGTCTAGTATTTTGATCCAACCTAGTGTTGCTTCTTTTTAATTTTTACTTTATAGACCACACCCAGTGATGCGGGGGGGGGTGTTACTCCTGTCTCTGCACTCAGGAATCATTCTTGGTGGTGCTCGGCGGACCATATGGGATGACGGGGATCAAACCCAGGTCAGCGACATGCAAGGCAAAAGCCATAACAGCTGTACTATTGCTCTGCCCACCCTAGTGTTATTTCTTTTCGGTCCTGCTGGGCATGTGTTCAGGTCTTACTTTCTGCAGTGCTGGGACCACTGGTCCACTGGTGCTGGGCTTGGCCATGGGGTGTTTGTGTAACACCATCACCTCAAGGAACCTTCTACAGTAGCACCTTCACATTTCTGCAGACCTGGTTGCCTTAGAGTGATTTCTTGGCACACTGAGCCAGGAATGTGCATGGATTCTGGTTCCTCCCGAAGGAACAGGGCAGATGTCCTGAGCCCCTCTAGTGCCGTCCTCATGGCTGAGAAAACAGAGTGGTGACTGGCACTGTCTCCCGTCCCCTGTGTATGTCTGCTTAGGACGTAGTGACCTTCTCCGATGTGTCCATGAACTTCACCCAGGAAGAGTGGACATCCCTGGATGCCTCTCAGTGAAAGCTCTACAGGGACGTGATGCTGGAGATCTACCAGCACCTTCGGGCCATTGGTGAGAGCCGCATGGGGCGCGCCCTGCCAGCACAGACCTACTTAGATGCCTGGGGTGTGGCGGGGTCTGTGTGTTCAACAGGGGCCATGATCTGAATAGTTCCTTCCACTGCTAAATCAAGTTCTTCTTGTTTTACACACAGCTTCACTGTATTTGTTTTGGTTTGACTTTGGTGCCAAGTACACATTCTACCTGGCTGTGTGTTAAATGATCATTTTAGGGGTGCTCGGGGACCCTGGGGCTGCTAATAATTGAACTCTATTTCCAGATTCTATAGTCAGAGCATTACTTCCAGTACAATTGCACCATTCCTTCAAGTTCAAGAATTTTGTTTTGTAAATCTTTAATTGTACCTCATGGTGATTCACTAATTAAAAAATAAATAAATTTATAAAAAAGAATTTTGTTTTAACTTGGTTTTGGGATTACACATGACAATGCTCAGGTTTTTTTCTTGCCTATGTATTTAGGAATTACTCCTGGCTGTGCTCTGGGACTGTCTGAGCTGCCCACCCATATGTGTGGGCTGCGCATTTGCTTTCCCGCTGTAATCTCTCTCAACCACAGTTCATTTAATTCTTTGGCTCGTCCCTTCAGACGCTGCTCTGTTTTAGTGCTCAGGGTCACTTTAATGATGTTTGGGAGAATTCTTCAGGACTCAGAGTTTGCTCCTGGGTTCTACACTCAGGGATCATTCCTGACTGGCTTGAGGGACCCTAGGGAATGTTGGAAATCGAAGCAGGATTAGCCATGAGCAAGGCAAGTGCTACATTCCTGTGCTGTCTCTCTGGATACTTTTTTTAAATTGGGATGTCTTGCCATCTTTGACCATTTTTGGACTTATTAAGCTCTTAAGTTTACAGTTGTTAGTTATAACTTTGACAGGGGCTAAAAAGTTCAAGTAGTGCTAGGCCTAAAGTGATAGTAGAGCAGGAAAGGTGATTGTCTTGTAAGTAATGGACATGGGCTCAATTCCCGGTATCCCATTGGGTCCCTGTGAGTTTTCAGGTGGGGTCCCCAGTAGAGGAACAAAGAGTCAGGAAACCAAAGATTGATGATCAAAATGGTGCATATAATGCAGAGCTGAAAGTATACTTACAGAACATCTGAATAGGGTTGAGATACAGGACTGCATTTGGGTGTGAGAGAAATTTACACTTGATCTTAGTCAAAAGGCTGAGGAGCGATGTGTGAGGGTCATTTACAGACATAAAGCGTTGCAATGGAGCCAATCCTCTTGAGGGGTTAACTCAAGAAGACATTCTTTCTGAAATCTATGTTTTTTTTCCCTTTAGTTTTACATATTCAACAAGTAAGTTTATTTCTTATTAACACTTGCAGTTGTTTGGACCAAATTCAAGCGGGGCCCTGAGGGCAAACAAGATTTTTACCTTAAATCCCAGACTAAGTCTTCAGGCTGGTTCAGCTTTTCCTTCTCCTTGGGGGTCCTGTTCCTTAAGTCATAAGACTTTCATCAAGACTGTGCTTCGATGGCTTTCTAGACTGTCCCTTTTTGATGCTGAGTAGAATTCTTGCTCTCCCCAGGTCATCCAAAGACCCACATCAGAACACCCCTTTGTTGGGTGTTAGCAACTATGGCAACAGAAGCTTTGTCATTAATCTGTAATTCTATCTCTGTGGGGACAGGACATTGTGGGGGAAGCTTTCTGGGATATCCAGGCTGTGTGGAGGAGCTCAGAGGCATGTGTGCAGGTGAGTGTCTCAGGACACTCCCTGGCTTGGGTCCTGGGCAGTGTTGGGGTGCCCTGAGCGCATGGGAAATGTGCTGCTGACCCTGGGGGCCTCAGACTCCTGGATCCAGGCCTCTGTGCTGCTCTCACACTTGTATTGCCTTGTCTGGACTCTCCCTTAAGAATGACCCTGAACTTTACTTTCTTGTTATTGTCATTATTCATCCTGATGTGTCAGTCCATAAGATTTACAGCTCTTGGTCCCCCAATCTGTGCCTTACCTGCCTGGCTGCACTGCCTACAGTGTTGGGGTGCCTGCAAAATATCATCTTCTTTTTTCTGTAGCGAATTGTGCATATTCAAAAAATAATATCTGAAAGGAGGGCCTTGGCGCCAGCTCTCCCTCTCACCACCTGTGTTTGGTGGTCTCGTGCCAGTTCTCCCACCCTGGGGCCACAGATGGCGACAATCAGCCAGGCGAAGGAAGGAACTAGGGCCAGGTGGTTGGTATCAATTGCAGTTTATTCCAACGTCATATTCATTCCCCTCTGGTCCTCCTGCTTCTCTCTCTCTCTGCATCACTACTCCCACTTTTCCACAGCCTACTTTATGTAGAAATCATGTAGGGTGGGGATACAGAGGTGGTGTTGAATATTAACCAATCCATAGAGGTAAGGCCACTCCTCCAGGATATTAACTCAAGGACAAAATCTCATCCAAATAGATTACTCCACATTACTAGGTGAGCCGCTCAAGGGTAGGATTCCATCCAGGGTATGTTGCTTTCTTCTTTCCTCAGCCAGTAATCCACTTAAATACTTGTATTGAATTTGCTTCTAATATTCCTAGGAATGCCATTTTGTATGAGCAAATTAAGAGATATATCAAGCTTAAAGTTGGTTTTTCCTAGGACATCTCACTATAGATTCTAGACCACAGTCCTCAGGCCAGGTTAGTCTTCCTAACTCCAGCAGTGTCCTTGTTCAGTTATCTCTTTTGAGTCAAGACAGTTTGTTCACGACCATGCTTAACTTATAGTTAAGTATTGTGGCACTTTGGCCTGGCCCATTTCGATGCCAGGGTATCTCATAGCTTGCCCTGGGTCCTTGCAATCCCTCACCGGAACCCTGCTTTTGGGGTGCTAGGAACTAAGAGCCACTGAGGCTTAAGTCAAGAAAGCAGATGTCCATGTGTGAATATTATTCAGAGTCAATAGACTCACAAATTACAAGCATAATATTAACTATCTTCTTGTGTTTATACAAAAAGGACTTTGCTTGAAAGTAAACTATGCAAAAGACATAAGAGAAAAATAAAAGCAATATTTATGTTTTTAATTTATTTTTTCTTTTTGGGTCACACCCGGCGATGCAAGGGGTCACTCCTGGCTCATGCACTCAGGAATTACTCCTGGCGGTGCTCGGGGGACCATATGGGATGCTGGGATTCAAACCCCGGCAAGGCAAACGCCCTACCCTCTGTGCTATCACTCCAGCCCCCTAAAAGCAATATTTAACTTACAAATTCAGTGTCCTTACAGGTTATCAGAATCTCATTAGGGGGAAAAGGTGATTCACTAGTTGGGGAGGAGAGCACAGAGAAGAGGTTACACATAAACAAGAGAATGGGAGTGACTCAGAAGCACTGTGGTGGGTGTAATCCAATAAACCTAAGCTCCTTGTGGCACGGGAGAAAGGACAAAGCAATGTTATCCTACAGTGAATGTGTGAGCCACCATAACAAAGCTAATTTGGGCCTGAGTAATAGTACAGTGGGGACTATGTTTACCATGCACTCAGCCAACCCAGTTCAATAACCTGTGTCCCATATGTGTCATGAACATCACCGGATCTGGTCAAAAAGCAAAACCTGAACATCTTGTGTGGATTACCATGCTGCTTACAATGATCCCCATCAGAACTTCTGTTTGTTGTGGGCCTGTTTGGATATGAGAAACATCAAGGTGTTCTCCACCCGCACTTCCTGAGTCAATTACATTTCTTTCAAAAAATTCTTATAGTGTGTATTGCATTTGATTTCAGAACTCAAACCACAGATTCAGGTTTTGTCATTTCAACAATTAGATTTAGGAATGGGGTCACTGAGTATGAGTGAACTGGTAAAATTTGCAAGTTTGGAACAGATACTATGCTGCCAGGATACTCAGTGGACCAAGAATGTGATTTTTAAGGTGGAGGACTGGGCACGGCAGAGAGGAAATCTAGAGCCTAATGCTTGGGGTAAAGGCCCTTAGCTTTACTGGGTGGTAAAATCACTGCTCAAAACCTAAAGAAATGTCTATTTTTTCCGCATCAAAAATGTGATATTTCATTTGATTGAAGCTGGTAATTGTTTCAAAATAACTAATTTGGGGTTGGAGTGATAGTACAGTGGGTACTGACTTTGCTTTGTATGCACCTGACCTGGGTTCAATTCCCGGAGTTCCATATGGTCACCTCAGCAGTAATAGGAGTATTTTCTGAGTGCAGAAGGAGGAGTAACCCCTGTTTGTCGCCGGGTGTGACCCAAAAATGAAAAAAAAACACAAAAAAACTAGTTTGAGGGTACTAGTGATACTCCTGTGAGAAGGACATTGTTTTGCATGAGGATGGACAGTCTGTTCCCAGTCTCCATTTGGACCCTGGGGACCCTCCAGGAGTGATCCTTGAGCACTGCTTGGTGTGGCTATCAAAATACAAACTACAAAACAAAAGGACCAAAAAATGTATTGAGGGTCTAGAGTGATAGCAGAGTGGGTGGGTTGCTTTGTACGTCGCCAACACTGGTTTGATTCCCAGCAGCCTATATGGTGCCCTGAACACCACAAGAAGAAATTCCTGAGTGCAGAGCCAGGAATAACCCCTGTGCATCGCCGGGTGTGACCCAAAAAGAAAAACACATGTATTAATCCTGAGAGTCATGCATTTATGTTGAGATGTTTTCGAAGGCCCATGTGTTTTGTCTCAGCTTTGTGGGGATGCACTGTTGCCTTCAATGCATGCATCAGACACTCCACACCGAGCTTGAACCGAACCCTGACTCAAGTGTATTTTATTTTCTCTTGGAATAGTTTGTTAGCTTTTTTTTTTTTTAATCAGTGAATAACCGTGAGGGTACAGTTACAGATTTACATATTTTCGTGCTTGTGTTCGGTCATACAATGCTCAAAAACTCATCCCTCCACCAGTGCTCATTCTCCATCACCGATGATCCCAGTATGCCTCCCACACCCCAATCCCATCTCCCCCATCGCACCCCGCTTCTGTGGCAGGGCATTCCCTATTGTTCTCTCTCCTTTTGGGTGTTTTAGTTTGCAATAGAGGTATTGAATGGCCATCATGGTCAATCTGTAGTCTACTTTAGACACACATCTCGTATCTCGAGAGGGTCCTCCAACCTTTTTACTTGGTGTTCTCTTCTCTGTCTGAGCTGCCTTTTCCCCCCAGCATGTGAGGCCGGCCTCCAAGTCATGGAGCAAACCTCCTGGTACTTATTTCTACTAGTCTTGGATGTTAATCTCTGTTTCTTCTATTTTATATTCCATAGATGAGTGCGATTTTTCTATATCTGTCTCTCTCTTTCGGACTCATTTCACTTCGCATGATACTTTCCATGATCCACTTTTAAGCAATGTTCATGATTTCATCTTCTCTAACAGCTGCATAGTATTCCATTGGGTAGATGTACCAAAGTTTCTTTAACCAGTCATCTGTTCTTAGATGCCCGGGTTTTAACGAGATTCTGGCTATTGTAAACAGTGCTGCGATGAACATATAAATGCAAATGTCATTTCGACCATACTTTTTTGCCTCTCTGGGATATATTCCCAGAAGTGGTGTTGCTGGGTCAAATGGGAGCTCAATTTCTAATTTTTTTTTTATAATTTATTTATTTTTAATTAGAGAATCACCGTGAGGGTACAGTTACAGATTTATACACTTTTGTGCTTATACTTCCCTCATACAAAGTTCGGGAACCCATCCCTTCACCAGTGCCCATTCTCCACCACCCGTAAACCCGGCGTCCCTCCCACCCTCCCCAATCCCATCTCCCCCCCACCCCACCCTGCCACTGTGGCAGGGCATTCCCTTCTGTTCTCTCTCTCTAATTAGCTGTTGTGGTTTGCAATAAAGGTGTCAATTTCTAATTTTTTGAGAAGCTCCCATAATTTTTTTCAAAAGGGCTGAACCAGTTGGCATTCCCACCAACAGAGTAGAAGGGTCCCTTTCTCCACACATCCATGCCAACACCTGTTGCTTTTGCTCTTTTGGATGTGTGCCAGTCTCTGTGGTGTGAGGTGGTATCCCATAGTTGTTTTGACCTGATCCCCCTGATGATTAGTGATGAAGAGCAATTTTCCATGTGTCTTTTGGCCATTCGTATTTCTTCCTTGAGAAAGTTTCTGTTCACTTCTTTGCCCCATTTTCTGATGCACTTGGTGTGTTAGGATTCTGCAGAGGGACTTATTTCTACTGTGCCCGTTCATTGAGTTAAAAAAATCCCTTAGGGACTGGAGCACAGCGGGTAGGGCATTTGCCTTACATGCTGCCGACCCTGTTTGGTTCCTAGCATCCCATATGGTCCCCTAGCACTGCAAGGAGTAATTCCTGAGTGCATGAACCAGGGACTGACCTCTGTGCACTGCTGGGTGTGACCCAAAAAAGCAAAAAAAATCACCTAACATACAGGGGACTTTGTAGTGCATTTTTTAAAAATCAGGGACAAAGTCAATGGCTCAGGCCCCCATTAGTCACGTGAATAAAGGATAAAATGGTGCCCAGTTTGGCAGGGGGTCTCTGAAGGCCCATGTTTTGCAGGACAGAGCGACCACCCATGAGCTTCCCGCACCTCCCCGTACTCACACTGTGTGAGGCGGGGCCAGGCCATCTTGGGGGGCTCTTTTGAGCTTGTTTTTCACTGCTGCCCCATACCCAGGCAGTTCCTGAGGCGTGGTAGAGTTTTAAGGAGGATGCAAAGCTTTGAGGGGTGCAGTGGGGTCTGTGCCGGAGTGCAGGGGTCCCGGTGTGAGTGCTTGATCCTGGGGCCGCCCCATGCTGCCACTATCGCCTCCATCTCTGCGATGGGGGAACGGCGGGTGGGAGTCAGGCTGAACACAGGCCTTGGGTTCAGGAACTGGTAAGGGCGGGGTGCTTGATGTTCCAACACTCCCAACATGGAACTCCCTGGGTGCTGTCCTGAAGCCTTTAGCCTTGACATAGATGCTGTAGAATCTGCAGATTCATGTTCGGGGGCAGGGCTACAGCCCCCTAAAGGCAAGAGACCCTGTTGCCATCTGTCATTTTTATTGGCTGCTGTGATGGGCGGGGCTATTTTGGAGGCGTGGTCTGCCTGGTTGGGTTTTGACCCATGAAGTTTTCATTTGGGGGTTATTTTTAGTTGTTTTTGGGTTTTGAGGGGGTAGGAAGAGAGAAAACACCCCAAGATGCTCAGAGCTTACTCCCATCTCTGTGCTCTAGAATTTTTCCTGGTGGTGCTCAGGGATCTAGGATGCTGAAGTTCGATCGGGGTCAGCAGGCCAAGCATCCTACCAGCTTTACTGTCTGTCTGACCCCAACCCTGGTGCTTTTTCCAGATCAGGAATTTCTACTCCCTCATGTTAAGTCGCAAAATACCCTCTATTCTTCATCTCTCCCTGACTGGACGATCCCTGGATACTGGCTATTGGGATGCGTACAGCAGGTAAAAAGTTTACCTTTACCCAGTTTCATGTTCTCACACTGCCATGGCCACAGTTCTGGACATATACCAGTCCCTGGGAGAAACAGCAAGGGATCTTTGGGGCTGGCAGAGGCATTTGAGGTCAAGACACTTTTACTCTTCAAAAAGGATTTGTGGCTCTGTGGTTGTTGGATATCATTGGTTTGTCCTTTCCCCCTTGCCACTAGGAGCTTAGGTTTATCAGTCACACCCATCAAAGTGCTCCCGAGTCACTCCCATTCTTTTGTTTATCTGTAACCAATTCTACCAGTTTATCTGCTCTTCCCTTAATCAAACTCTGTTAATTGGTAAGGTCAGAACTTCCTAGGACACTGAATATTATAACATTGCCTTTCTCTCCTCTTTATGCCTTTTGAATAATTTACTTTAAAGCTATGTCTTTTTTGTATAGATACAAGAAGACAATATTATGTTTTTATAACTTAAGACTTAATTGGCCTCGATATTCCCTCCTGGGCATCTGCTCTCTCCACTTAAGCCTCAGTTGCCCTCAGTTCCTAGCACCCCAAAGTAGGGTCCCCGACGTGGGACGGGAAGGATCCAGGGCAAGCGGTGAGTTATGTGCTACCCTGGCATCGAGATGGGCCTGGCCAAAGTGCCTAATTCTTAACTATAAGTTAAGAGCTTGATCATAGACAAATGCTGTCATGATCCAATAGTAATTATGAGACAGGGACCCTGCCAGGGATAGGAAAGACTGATCTGGCCTGAGCACTGTAGTCTGAGATTGAGATGGCCCCAGGAGAGCAATTCTATAAGCTTTAATGCATCTCTTATTGTGTCCATACAAAATAATTAATATTATGAATTCTTATATGTTTGCTGGCTGAGGAGAAGAGAAACACATTCATGGGACTCCGCCCTTGGGTGGATCCTCCTGCTGATAGAGAATTAAGTCCTAGGAGAAGCATCCCCTGAGGGAAAAGAACCTTACCCTATTGCTGACCACACCTATGTGTATGCCCCAACCCCCTGATGCTGTGGAGATTTAACTAGGCAGTAAGAGTGGGTTGGGGGCCAGAGCCAGATCCATCGGGCCAGATCCAGATCCACAAGAGCCAGATCCACGGCGCCAGATCCACCGGGGCCAGATCCACAGGGCCAGATCCACGGGGGCCAGATCCACAGATTGAGAGAGAGACCGAGAGCCGGGAGAGAGGCAGAGAGAGAGAGAGAGAATGAAGTAGGATGGGGGAGAAAGAAGCAGGAGGAGAATCAGAGGAGAATGGAGATGGACATGAAATAAACCGATCGAGCAACCAGTTTGGCCTTGTTCCTTCCTTCACCTGCCTCGCCGCCTGCGCGCCCTTTCTTTTTATTTTTATTTTTATACAGTGGTGAGTTCAGTGCCCTACAGTCCACACACAGTTTGAGTCACGCTCTGGACATTGAGTGTGATCCTTATCATACCTACAACAGGGGGTGTGGGAATGTGGCATGGGGGTGGGAAAGTTTAATATTTTGATCTGGGTCAGTGTCAGTTTTCTTGGGTTCTTCTCGGTCTGTGCTCAGGTGTTACTCTCTGCAGTGATCAATGGATGAGTATTCATGGGGTTTGTCCTTGAGGTGACTGCATATAAGCCCGGCACCTTAGGTAACATCTAGTATACTGTTATAATTTCAATGTAGTACATCTAGCTTCCTTAAAGTAATCACTGAGGCCTTCAATCCAGAGTGTGGGGGTGAGGGTGAAGGCTGGTTCCTCCCGACAGGAGTGGGGAGAGGGTAAGGCCTTGAGATCCTCTAGGGCATTGGGTTGTCTCATCTTATGCTCCATGGAATGAGGTGGGATGGCCTCCTGCCCCACTGTGTGTCCTGGCTCTGGATGTGGTGACCTCTCTCAACACAGCCGTGAGCTTCACCCCAGAGGAGTGGACATGCCTGGACCCCTCTTAGAGGAAGCTCTACAGGGACATAATTCTGGAGACCTACCAGCATCTGTGGGCCATTGGGGCTGCCGCCAATACCCAGATGGACCTATATGGGCTTCCAGCGGCTGGGCCAGGCTTGTGTTAGACAGGGTGCATGATTCTCATGGATCAGGAAGTTTGACAGACATGAGAATAGCCTTTTCTTTTTTTTTTTTGGGTCACACCCGGCGATGCACAGGGTTACTCCTGGCTTTGCACTCAGGAATCACCCCTGGCGTTGCTCAGGGGACCATATGGGATGCTGGGAATCGAAGCTGGGTTGGCCGCGTGCAAGGCAAACGCCCTACCTGCTGTGCTATCACTCCAGCCCCGAGAATAGCCTTTTCTTGAGTTCCCTCTTATTTTTTTTTGAACCAGCCTTCACTCACAATTTGCACTGGTGAGCTCCAGTAATCACTTGCAGGAAGCCAGATCTGCTACAAGTAAGTGAGGACACTATGCTAGAAGGTCCCTGGAGGTTCTGGCATGGCATACAGTCACCTCAGGGAAAAACACCGTTGATGCTCAGGGTTTCCTTTTGGCTATCTACTGAGGAATCTACATTTGGTGAGCATGGGGAACCATGTTGGATGCCCAGTACAGTTATCAAACCTGGGTCAGCCACATGCATGACAAGTACCTGACGAGCTGTGCTACCACTCAGGTTCCTCTAACTAGTTCCTTCATTGACTAAATAAATTTTCTTTGCGCTAGTGTGATAGTATATGTTGTATGTCATTGGCCTTGCGCACAGCTGGCCCAGGTTCTATTCTTTGCATCCACCATGTCCCTGAGCACCAGCATGAGTTTTTCCTCAGCGCAGATCCAGGAATAGACCCTTGTCATTGCTAGTCGTGACCCCAAACAAACAGAATTAAATTACTTCTGTTACTACACTATTCCTTCTATTATTTCAGCGTTTTTTCTGGAGCGATAGCACAGTGGTAGGGTTTTCGCCTTTCATTTGGCCGACCCGTGTTCTATTTCTCCTCCCCTCTCAGAGAGCCCGGCAAGGTACCAGGAGTATTGCGCCTGCACGGCAGAGCCTGGCAAGCTACCCATGGCGTATTGGATATGCCAAAAAACAGTAACAATAAGTCTCACACTGAGAGATGTTACTGGTGCCCGCTCAAGCAAATCGATGAGCAATGGGGTGACAATGACAGTGACAGTGATTTCAGTGTTCCAGTGTTGCTTTGGGTTTTATTTGGGGTCATACTAAGTATTCTGTCTGCATGAGTGTCGAATGACCACTGCTGGCAGTGCTCAGGGGACAATGGGGTGCCAGACATTGCACCTTGGTCAGCAGCTTGCAAAGCACGTACCTTTGCCACTGTACTATCGCACCAGGTCTCAGCTTCATGTATTTTTTGTTTGGTTTTTGATGCTATGGTTCTGAGGTCACACCAGGTGATGCTCAGGAAGACTCCCAGTTCTGCATTCAGGAATACTCCTAGCAGTGCTTTGGAGACCATATGGAATGTGGGGGATCGAACCTGTATTGGCCACATGCAAGGCACCACCCTACTCATCATAGAGTCTCTCCAGCCCCGTTTTTATTTTTTAGATATCATTATATTTATTTGAGGGGGTATATATGGCCACCACACCCTACTGTGCTAATGGGTTATTTCTAGCTGGACACTCAGGAATTATTCCTGGTGGTTCTCAGGGGACCATGTGTGATCAGGCCCAGGTAGGCGCATACAAGAGAAGCACCCACCCTGCTGTCCTATCACTCTGGGCTTGAAGCTTGTTTTATAGTGAGGATTATAGGGTTATATTGCACTGACCCACAATGCATTTTTCTTTAGTTCTGTCCGGTATAATGACATGATCTCTACCACCTCTACTTATCCAGGAGACACGGTTTCACAGTCCGAAGTATAAGAGAAATAACCCCCTTCCCCCACACCATCATCAGCGACATCATCGCTGAGACTGGCATAAAAGTCATTGAAGGCTAATTCAATGCCTTGTCCTTAGTGCCACAGCTATTTGAGTTATGAGACTTATAACTTCCCCCGAAAGTCTCCTTGCTCTTGCTATCTCTGTGAGTAAAATGCATTTTCTCTTGGTAAGGTGCAGAAAGTGGAGAAATTAGATATTCTTTTTTCCTATTAGTATTTAAATCACTTGATAATTTTCATTTTTTGTTTGGGGGACACAGCCAGCATCTCTGGGCTTACTCCTGACTCTACTCATGAATCACTCTTGGTGGCCTTGGTGAAGGGACCCTGTGGTATGCAGGGGATCAAACCAGGGTCAGCTGTGTGCAAGGCAAGTTCCCTCCTGTGTGTTTTCTTGCTCTCAACCCAGGACCTAATTTTTATTTATTCTACTGGATTTCTGTTTAGGTCTGCTGGGTGTGGCTGCAAAAGATAATCAAATTTCTGAACTGAACCTTGAGAATATGTCACTGGATTTCACACCTCTGCTGTTGGCAGATAACTTCCTCTGATTGAGCTGGGTGTATTTGGGAGTGGAGAGGGGGTTCTGCCAAAGCAGCAGTGCTCAGGGGTCACTCCTCGGGGATTCAGGGTGTATAGTTGAGTCTGTTGCATGCATGGGAAGTGCCCTGCCCACTGGTCTCTCTTCCTGGCCCCTGCTGGCAATTCAAACCTTTTGCTTTGCAGCCTGTGCTTCCAGCTCAGGGTCACATTGGGAGCCCCTCAGTGTCAGCAGCCCTGCCATGAACTCTACCAGCTGAGCCTCATCGCTGCCCCCCTTCATGCTCATCTTTGTCCTTCTCACTAGGTTCACATGATTTATATAGATTAGAAATCCTGGGGTCAGAGAGAGGCCAGGAGTGCAGGCCCTGGCCTTGCAAGCAGACTGCCATGGTACAATCTCCAGCAAAATGCAGTGCCCTCAATTACCGCCAGGAATAGGCCGAAAGTTTTGCTATTTGTGGCTCCAAAACCCAAACCTCTGCCTTATCAAACTGACTTGGAGGAGTTGAAGCATAAAATACCTTATTTTTCTGTTGGATTTGGGGCCATATCTTGTAGTTACTATTTCTGGTACCTAGGGAGGTGCTAGGGACAGAACCCAGATCAAGATTTGCAAGGAAAATTTGCAAGGGTAGTACCCTAGGAGACTGTCACTGTCATCCCATTGATCATTGATTTGCTCGAGTGGGCACCAGTAACGTATCAATTGTGAGACTTGTTACTGTTTTTGGAATATTGAATACCAAAATAGCTTGCCGGGCTCTCCGAGAGGGATGAAGGAGTTGAACTCAGGTCGGCCACTTGCAAGGCAAACACCCTACCCACTGTGCTATCACTCCAGCCCTTAGTTCACTACTAAGTATAAATATATTAATATGGAAGAAAATGTCTGATTATGTTTCTAATCAGTTTCATCTTTGAAGTCTGCACTACTGCAGGGAAGCACCAGTGTGTCACTTTATGTGAATTTAGAAATACCATACTACTACTACTACTACTACTACTATTACTACTACTACTACTACATACTACTGCTGGTCTAGTTAGTATTCAGCAGAATATAGGTCCAGCCTTTCAAAAAAGTGACTTATTTTTGATTAGATGTCATGCTTGGTGATGCTCAGTTGTTACTCCAAGCTCTGTGCTCACTGATGTCTTTATGCACTGTTTGAGAACCCCTTGAGGTGATTGCAATTGAAACTGGGTCAAGCATGTGCCACGCAAGCACCCCCGCTCTGTGCTGTGTCTATGGATATCAATAAAAAATTTTACACTGGTTAATGTCCAGAAACTTATGATATTAGATGTTCTTGGTTCTCTTTAGTACACAACTTTTTGAAAGTTTATTTTACCTTGTTAGTACATAGTAACAGAACTTTTTAAATTGGTTTGTTTTTGTTTATTAGTCTCAGCCAACTGTGCTCCTAGCTTACTCCTGACTGTGTGCTCAGGAATCACTTTTGATAGACTTGGGGGATTCTATGGTATGTGGGGTTCGAACCAGAGTCATCTGCATGTAAAGCAAATGCTGTATCAGATTTGATTTCACTCAGGCCCCAGAAACTAATTTTTATCTGTTATGCCAGGTTTCTGTTTAGATGTTATAATATTTTGTATTAGAGTGGACCCAAGGGACCTGAGAGACAACACAGCAGGTCAATGCTTGCCTTGCCTTCCCAGAGAGCTTAGACTCAAATTTGCTTCTGCATCCCCTAAAGAGGAAGGAGCATCTAGCAGTGTCTCTCCTCGGTGTTTCTGTCAACTGATGCCAATCAAATCAGATCGTTTCTGGATCCAATATAGGGACTTCTAGTTAGGATTATATGGGTTTTGCTCTTCTCTGGTCCTCACAACTGTGACTTCTCCAGGTCTTTGTCAAAGCCTTGGTGGGGATCCTCAGGAATAACAGCCTGAAGAAGATGGTGTTGCGCCATCTGACACGCTGTCCACAGGTAGGAGAGTGACGCGATGAGGCTCTAGAGTGACAGGAGCGCACAGGTCTCCAGGGCAGACTATGTGGGAGTCATTTCAGGAAGGATGCTGGTTTTGGCTTTGGTTGGATGCCCCATTCTACTGTCTGGGGTCACTTTTGTCCACGTTCATTTGGTTTCTGTGTTTGCTTTAGAGCGACATCTAGTGGCTCCAGGAAAGGCTCCCAGTTTAGTGGTGAATTGTCAGTCCAGGTTTCCTGGACCTTATGGATGACAGGAAAGTCTGACTTCTTGGGGTTTTTTTTTTTTTTTTGGTTGGGGCAATGGTTAGTGGTGGGGGACACACCTTGTGATTCTTGAAATTACCCTTTCTTATAATACACCTGCAGTACTTGGGGGACCATTTGGGACACTGTTATTGCCACATACCCACTTACTCCAGCCTTCTACTTTGTTTCATTTTGTATTTTTTTCTTGCCAAAGAGGAGGGGCTCGGCACTTCTAAGAGAAGAGCTTGGGATTCACACTTGATGGGCATCACCGGGCCCCAGGGTGTGCTGGCACCTGTTATGACTGCAGATCCCATAATTTGCGATTCCCCTATTTTATTTTCCCACTCTGGAGAGCCTTGCCTGTTCTACCACAGTCTCAGGTTAAGACGCTGCTGTGTGTTTTGTTTTGAGCCACCGCCATTCCCAGTGAGAGTGATCAGAAGTTCTCTGGGGCCGACTGAGTTCCTGTGGGTCAAGTAACATTTACCTCCTTCTAAAGGGATTTGGCCCAGGCCTGAATTGTGAGTTTAGTGTCCTACTGTCACATATGTTCACCCATAGCTTGACTTTCTCACTGGACATTGTGTATCACCTCATTCCTAGAACAGGAATGAGAGATGTATCATTGGACAGGGCGTGTCTAGTATTTTGATCCAACCTAGTGTTGCTTCTTTTTAATTTTTACTTTATAGACCACACCCAGTGATGCCGGGGGGGGGGGTTATTCCTGTCTCTGCACTCAGGAATCATTCTTGGGGTGCTCGGCGGACCATACGGGATGACAGGAATCAAACCCAGGTCAGCGACATGCAAGGCAAAAGCCATAACAGCTGTACTATTGCTCTGCCCACCCTAGTGTTATTTCTTTTCGGTCCTGCTGGGCATGTGTTCAGGTCTGACTTTCTGCAGTGCTGGGACCACTGGTCCACTGGTGCTGGGCTTGGCCATGGGGTGTCTGTGAAAGGCCATCACCTCCAGGAACCTTCTAGAGTAGCACCTTCACATTTCTGCAGACCTGGATGCCTTAGAGTGATTTCTTGTGACCGTGAGTCAGGAATGTGCATAGAGGAACAGGGGAGATGTCCTGAGCCCCTCTAATGTCGTCCTCATGGCTGAGAAAACAGAGCGGTGACTGGCACTGTCTCCTGTCCCCTGTGTCTCTCTGCTCAGGATGTAGTGACATTCTCCCATGTGGCTGTGAGTTTCAGCCCAGAAGAGTGGACATGCCTGGATGCCTCTCAGCGAAAGCTCTACAAGGACGTGTTGCTGGAGACCTACCAGCATCTGTGGGCCGTTGGTGAGAGCTGAGTGTGGTGCACCCTGCAGGCACAGACCTACTTGGACTCCTGGGTTGTGGCTGGTTCTGTGTGTTCAACCGGAGCCATGATCAAAATAGTTCCTTCCACTGCTAAATCAAGTTCTTGATTTACAAACAGCTTCACTTTATTTGTTTTGGTTTGACTTTGGTGCCAAGTACACATTCTATCTGGCTGTGTGTTAAATGATAATTTCTAGGGGTGCTCGGGGACTCTGGGGCTGCTAATGATTGAACTTGGTTGCCAGATTCAATACTCAGAGCATTAACTCCAGGACAATTGCACCATTCCTTCAAGTTCAAGAATTTAGTTTTGTTTTGATTTGGTTATGGGAATTCACTGAAAATGCTCAGGAATTATTCCTGTTTGTGCTCCGGGAAAATATGGGCTACAAGCAATTAATCATATTTGTGCAAATCACAGGTGTCCTACCCGCTGTAATATCTTCCCCAACACAAGTGGTTTATTTCTTAGGGCTTCAGCCATCAGGTCCTAATCTATTTCAGTGTTTGGGGTTGCTTGCAGTATTTCTTGGGATAATGATACTTTAGCATGACTCAGTGTTTGCTCCGGGACATTGCACTCAGGGATCACTCCTGGCTGCCTAAGGAGACATTACAGAATGTTAATGATTCAATTAGGATTGACATTGACCAAGGCAAATATCCACCTGATGGGCTCTGTCCAGATCTGTTGATTTTTTTTAACCTTTTTTAAAAAACAGTATGTCGTGCCATCTCTGTCTAGTTTGGGGTTTCTTTTGCTCTTGCACTTACTGCACTCACTGTCACTATCACTATTATCCCATTGCTCATCGATTTGCTCGAGCGGGCACCAGTATTGTCTCCATTGTGAGACTTGTTCTTACTGTTCTTGGCATATCGCATACGCCACGGATAGCTGCACTCAGTGATCATTTTTAGAGGGACTCAGGAAACTCCATATGGTGCCAGGACAGAGAAGTATCTACAGAGCTGAGGGTGATTGTCTTGCAGGAAGTTGTGGCAGGTTCAATCCCCGGCATGCCATATGGTCACCAAGCACTTTCCAGGTGATTCCTGAGTACAGAGTCAGGAGTGACCTCTGATCATCTCTGGTGTGGACCTGACAAAGTTAAATACAGTGCTGGCATCAATCGCATGTCACCTAGGTGTGACGCCAGGGCTATATTGTTTGCATGATTTTCTGGTCTCTCCTATTTCACTCTTAAATAAAAACCTGGGCTCTATGTTACTGATAACCAGTAATCTGCAGCACATTAAAAGTTGTAATACTGTTTTATGCCTTTTGAGGAATTTGCCCAATTTCACACGGACACATGGGATTAACCTGTTGCCTTTTCCATGTCACTGATCCTTTTCTCTTTAAGCAGGGCATTCTGAGGGGAAGTCTGCGGTGATCTCCTGGCTAGAAAGTGGAGCCCTGATTCCGGGAAGGAGACGTGTGTGTGGAAGTGGGTGTCTGAGGCCCCTCCCTGGCCCTGCTGCTTGGTAGTGTGTGGTTGTCCTGAGCGCATGTCAGACAAGTGACTCTATCCGGGGTTCCGGGCTTCTGGATCCTGGTGTCTGTGCTGCAATCACACTGCTTTTCTTCACCTTGGAGTTTCAATCACAGAAAAACCATGCGCTTTGGTTTCTGCCTTTGTCGTTTTTCCTCATCTTTCATGTATGTAGAACAGTTCACGGGATTCAAACCCCTTTTGATACCCCGTTAGTGCCTCACCAGCCTCGCTGGACAACATCCAATGCACAGCCTTGGGTGCCCTTTCCAGGGTAGCTGTGTGACTCCTTGTCTTCCATGTCCTGTTTCCTTTGCCCTCAGATCATTGCATTGGTTTTCAAATAAAATAAAAATTTTTTCACTCGTTTTGTTTTTGAGCTCTGTGATACTTGTTTTTTCCTGGCAGTTCTCAGGTTACTTTGTCTTTTTTTTCTTTTATAGTGGTGATACCAGACAATGCAAGGGGGTTACTCCTGGCTCTGCACTCAGGAATTACTCATGGCGGTGCTTGGAACACCATATAGTATGCTCCAGATGGATCTAGGGTCAGCTGCGTACAAGGGAAATGCACGACCCAGTGTAATATCGCTACAGTCCCTGGGGTTACTTTTGGCAGTGCTCAGGGATCAGCCTCACAGAAGGCAAATGACAGACTTGATTTTCTCTCTACCCACTAAGAAAAGATTTTGCCCCCACCTTCAAATTGTGAAGCATTGAGTCTATAACAAAGCTAGATAGGACCAGCGCTGTAGAACAGTGGGGAGGGCACTTGTCTTGTGATCAGCTGACCTGGTTTCAATAAGGACCATCTCGTATGGTTCCTTAGTGTTCCTGGGTCTGGTCTACAAAAGAAACCCAAAAAAGCTAGTGTGTGATTGCCAAGATCCTCATGGAGATCCTCAAATAGTTCTTCCACCTCCTCTGCCTATTCAGTTACTTTGCATTGAACTAATTCTTACCTTGTGGATTGTGTTTGATTTCAGAAACCTATCTGCAGCTTCAGGATGTGGCTCTGCCATAGTTTGATATGGGAAAGGGATCATCTAATTGGAGTGAGTTGGTAAGATTCACACATTCAAAATAAGTATGTTTATGCTGGCTGGATAGCTCAGTTGACCAATCATAGGATTAGAAAGGTGGAGGTTCAGACTCCATCCTCCCACCATATTTACAGTCTCTAGATATGACAGTGAGGAACTTGAAGCCTATTTCATGGAGGAATGGGGCTGTAGCCTCACTGGGGATAACATCAGTAAGCTCAGAATCTACAGAAATTCCTGTTTTTCACATTGGTGAAATTTTTTGTTTTGTGAGTTTTTTTTTTCCTTTTTGGGTCACACCCTGCGATGCACAAGGGTTATTCCTGGCTCAGCACACAGGAATTACCCCTGGCGGTTCTCAGGAGACCGTATGGGATGCTGGGAATCGAACCCGGGTCAGCCACATGCAAGGCAAATGCCGTACCCACTGTGCTGTCACTCCAGCCCTATGTGTTTTGTCATTTGATAGAAAGTAAGCACAAGCGTCAGATTATTTCGAAGAAGTTGTTGCTTGTCCACTTCATCATGCAGTGGGAAGGGCACTTGCTTTACTCAGGGATAGACATCTGGGTTTCCAGATCATATGGTCCCCAGAGCCCCAGCAACATTGGTTCCTATGATCTGCTTGTTGTGTCCCACCCCAAAATAAATACAAACTAAACTAAATTCAAAGAAAACTAATAGGACAAAAAAACATCATTGGTGCAAAAGAGGAATCCTCTTTTGGCCCCTGTACTGCATCTCAGCCGTGTGGATGCAGTGCTGCCTTCAAACATGAATCCCTGGTATCACAATGAGCTTGAACCGAATCCAGTTTTGGGTCCCTTTTATATCCACTAGAGATTGGTGCTTTAATTTTCTACAGAGGGTATTAACTCCACTTAGATCATCTGTTCATTATGATAAAAAGCATGTACACAACTTATGACCCCTCATTGGTCAGTTTTGCAAGTTGGCCTTGAAGAAATGTTAGATGGTTTAATGAAAACTTTCTGAACATATTCGGGGTTGGATTCGTGTGTTTCAAATGTCAGAAAGCACAGCTGCTGTGTTGGAGTATACCTTCAAGCTCTGGAAGTTTCGCATTTGTTTGTATTTTTCTCCCACGTAGAGAGCATAGAATTCCACACACACAGTGTTCCCTAGGCACTCCCAATTTCCTGATGCTTTTTCACATGGGAATTCATTGACCCCGAAAAAATATTTCCTTCTGGGCATCCATCTTATGTGCTTGACTTAAGCCTCCGTTGCACTTCATTCCTAACACCCCAAAAGGCGGGTTACAGCAAGGGACTTGGATGGACCTGAGCAAGCCTTAAACTACCCTGCTTTCAGAAAGGGACAGCCTAAGCAACATAAGTAGTATGATAAATGAAGAACACAGTCATGGAACAAATTCTTACTTGACCCAAAAAGAGGGAACTGAATAAAGACCCTGTTGGTATTAGAAAAACTAACCTGGCCTGAGAAGTGTGCAGTTTGAAATATAGAGAGATGTTCCCAGGAAAAGCCACACTTTTGGCTGGATCTAGGGTATAGATAAAAGCCTATATCACTTACCTGGGTCATGCAAAATAACTAGAAATATTATAAAGAAGTAAATTTCATACAATGGTTTAAATGGATTATTGGCAAAGGAAATGAGAAAGCAATACACCCTTAGAAGGAATCTAGCCCTTGGGCAGCTCTCCAAGGAGGCATCTAGAGTGGATTCTAGAGTGCTGGAGCCCCCAGATGATATACAGTCCTTGGGTGTATGTCCCAGAGGAACTTCACCTAGGAAGTTTCTTCACCTGTGTGCATTGTTTATGTTAATGTTCCAACAAATGTATGTATTATTGTTGCCCAGCAAGCCTTCATGATTTCTCTATGATTAATGCTATGATAGGAATAAATGGCCCCTGAATTACCAACCAGCCATGGCCCCATTTATTCATCTAATGTGGGGTGATGGGCCTGATCAGCCCAGAATGTACCAAAGGGCCACAGGACACCACGGGACGGTGAATCAGAACATGACACTGCCTTGCTGAATTGTTTTAGACATGCAGATTCGATAGAATAGAGCAATAGTTGAAATCCTTCTCTGCTGTCTGCAGGGAAGCAGCCATTCCCAGTGGAATTCTCTGATCCTGTGCACTGTGAAGAATTCTCAAGTGAGCAATCCTGTCTTCATCCTCTTGGGGATGCTGAGACAGGCAGGATATCCTCTGAGGGTCATTGGAAGGAAGAGAGCGACCTCACTCCAAAGAATCCCTCCCCTGGGAGAAACTCCTCACAGTCTGTTCTGCACAAACCTCAAGCACAAACCCACCCAGTGGTTCAGCCCATGGACTATGGGAGAGGAGCACTGTTTATAGTGAGTCCTTCAGGCCGAAAGGCTCAGAAGCAAATCAACGATGTACTGAACCCGTCTAAATGTAAAAATTGTGGGGGAGCTTTCCTATGTCCTTTGCAGTATGGTGTTCCCGTAGAAACCCTCAGTGGACAGAATTTCCAGGATTGTCAGCAGTGTGGACAAAAGTTGAGTCAAAAGTTACCCTGTGGTGACCATACTTCTATCAAAGCAGAAGACAAACCACATTCATGTGAAGAATGTGGGAAGGTCTTCCGGTATTCCTCACACCTTATTCGACATAGGAGAATTCACACTGGAGACAGACCTTATGTTTGTAAGGAATGTGGGAAGGCCTTCTGTCTATCCTCAAACCTTATTGTACATAGGAGAACTCACACTGGAGAGAAACCTTATGTTTGTAAGGAATGTGGGAAGGCCTTCTGTCATTCCTCACTCCTCATTGTACATAGGAGAATTCACACTGGAGAGAAACCTTATGTTTATAAGGAATGTGGGAAGGCCTTTCCTCAATCAGGGAACCTTTCTAATCACTGTAAAAGTCATATTAAAGAGAAAGCTCATAAATGTTCAAAATGTGGGAAGGCTTTCACTCTGGATTTTGGCCTCAATAGCCATATGAGAAATAATACTGGAGAGAAAACTTATATTTGTAAGGAATGAGGGGCAGCCTTCAAATTCCCATCATCCCTTTCTAATCATAGAAAAAATCATACTGGATGACTTAATCTAATGACAATCCCTGTGGTCAGTACAGAACGATTCATTACGTCAGGTTTTCTATGGACAGTTGGGATCTGGAGTGATACAAACGTAGCACAGAGGAGGTCATAATCCTGAATCCATGGGACAAAATTTCCATGAGGTCAGTCAGTTCCATAAGGAAAAGTCACATGCTGATCATCACCCAGGAGCAGCTATGCCAGTTGCCTTGTTCTTGGACTTCCGTGTATTTTAACTTGTAAATAATGGGTCTTGGTGATGGAAGCAGGAGGAATGTGACTGAATAAACGCATACAAAAATGTCCCTTGCTTGGAATTGTCATGACTCACCATTACATCATTGTTTGCTCTCACTCTGGCTTGGCCCAGATAAACAGGTTTGCGGGAATTATGGAAGATATCAACCATGATGCTGCAGTGAATCCTTGTAAGTGTAAAAATGGGAAAATCTTCATTTTCCATGGATACTTGTGTTAGGTTTTGGGGAGCCACGCCACATGGCTTCAGGCCTTACTGTTAGCCCTGGATCAGGTATACTTACAGCGGCTTGAAATCCAGGTCAGCCTTGTGCAAGTAAGCACACTGTCTTCCGTATCATTTCTACACTTCTTCTATACATATTTTTGTTAATTTTCGTGTATGGTGAAGATAATTACATTAATTATCTAATAAATGTTTCCTGGCAAGGACCCTGAATAACATGGATTGGAGACAGTTGAAATGAAATTTACTGTGCACAGAAAGGTTTTTTTTTTTTTTTGGTTACATCCTGCAATGCTCAGGCTATTCTCTGGGCTTTGCCCTCAGGAGTAACTCCTGGTGGTGCTCGGGAGACCATTTGGCAGGCTGGGAATCAAACCCTTGTTGTCCGTGTGCAAGGCAAACATCCTACCTGCTGTGCTATCACTCCAACCCAAAGAAAGACTTTTTTGCTATACTTTGAAACTATGGAAGGGGCCCCTGATTAAAATGTTTTCCATGTAGTGGGAACATGGAGAGCCCTCTGCTTCCCCATCTCAGCACAAAATTTCATTCACCTGTCATTCGTAATAATAAAGGGTGGTCACATTCCTGGATCCCAACCTATCACTTCAGTAGTCTTAGGAGAAAACGGAACTTGCTTTTGGAAGCAGTTAACCAAATCATCAAGGAGTCATCAGAATGATAAAAATGAGGGGGCTGGATCGGTTCGATTATCAGCATCCCATATGGTCTCCTGAGCTCCTCAATGGGGAATTCCTGAGTGAAGAGCCAGATGTAACCCCTGTGCATTACTGGGTGTGACCCCACCAAAAATGAATGATAAAAATAATTTAGATTGTACAAAAATCCACATAAGACTATAAAGTGATCAGTATCTTTTGCTCTCCGTTAGTGAAATGTATGCCTCCATTCTTAGGATTCTCGATACCCTGGGATTTATTTACTGAAAAATACACTGGGGGGAATGGCATACCTGTCAGTGAAAAGGGGTTACTCCTGGCACTGCTTGGGCTACCATTTAGCATATCAGGGATGGACTCCAGGTGACCAAGATGAATGCAAGTGACATGATTATAGATTCTTTCCTCCTGGTTCATATTTAGATTTTATTTTATTTTAAATTTATTTTATTGAATCACCATGTGGAAAGTTACAAAGTTCTCAGGCTTATGTCTCAGTTATACAATGCTCAAACACCCATCCTTTCACCAGTGCCCATATTCTACCACCAAAGAAAAGAAACCCAGTATACCTCCCACCCCCACCCCCATGCATAACTGATAAATCTCACTTCCTTTTCTCTTTACCTTGATTACATTATATATTTCAACACAAAACTCACTATTGTTGTTGGAGTTTCAACACAGAACTCACTATTCTTGTTGGAGTTTATCCTCCAAGAATATGGCCCTATTGACAAGAAAACATTTGATAATTAGTTTTCCACTAATGAGAATGAAGAGATATAAAGTCGCGTGGCCGCGGCTGTGATTTCGGATTTCTGTATTTTAGTATTTAAGTCCAGGGAGATTTAAGTTGGAAATTGCATCATTTCCCTTCCTGGAGCAGCATGGAGCAAAAGCTTAGTTCACAGTCTGGATATATGGCTGCAAGCACTCGCTGGGACCCCAAGCAATATATCTGGCTCTGGATCCTGGTCATTCAGCAGCAAAGCGGCTATGCAAAGGCATGGCCACCCGGGTCGAATCTCGGCGGAGCTCGAGCCGGCACCGGCCCCGGCCCGAGACTCCATATTTAGATTTTAAATAGTGTTTCTGAAACTGCCACTTGGGGTGTTCCTTGTAGGTGAGAGTTCATTAATCACGAGTTGTCAAGGAATAGCGCATTGACTGGACAGTGCTCACTGATGTTCTTACCAGACTTTGATCCTGTTCCAGTGTCTCTCCAGCTTTCTGGGCTGCTTGGCCTGTTCCTCGCTGCATCTCCAGGGCTGGCACAGAGTCACTGCTTTCACCCCATCTCGATTCATGACTTTCCCGAGAAACTCATTGTCCCCTGCCCCATCCACTCCCTACCTGCCTGTATTACTTTGCGTCAGTCGACAGGTGTTTTTCCTTTTGATGACTGTTGGAAAGCTTTGGTTTCACGGAGCAGTTTTGCATCAGGATTTCTTCCCGCAGTCCCCACTGTGTGACCGACCACTCCAGCAGCAGCCTCTACACTCCTTTACCTGAACCGATTCCAGCTGCATCACAGATTCACTGGGTTGGTCAAAAACATTCTCTCCGCACCTAGAGCCTGGCCCTTTGGATTCTTCTAATGCCAGTGTTCATGCGTTTCAAGTAAAGACAGTCATTTTAGTTCTTCATTTGGCAGACTAGTTTGTACCTGAGATTTTATCAGACACTCCTTGCTCATCCTTCTTAACGCTTCTGTATTGAGGGATCTTCCATTGTCAGGCAAATGAGGCGCACTGTTGTTACTGTTTTTTCGCATATTGATTACACCACAGGTAGCTTGCCAAGCTCTGCCATGTGGGTGGGGTACTCTCGATAGCTTTCCAGACTCTCTGAGAGAGATGCAGCCTTTTAGGGTGGCCTCCAATTGACCTTACAGGTGTTCCCATGGTTCACACCATATTTGAACCCAATCAAATATGATGCGGAAATTATGGAAAATGGGTATTAAGTGTCTTATGGTGTGTCCAGAAAGTGACCTGGAGCCATGCGGTGGCTGGGTAGTGAAGGTAGTGGAGGTCGGCCAATGAGTATTTATCAGGCGCCAGTATGGGTGGTATGTTTGGGTTTGATCCCTGGGGCGCTGGAGATTGGAGGAGGCAGACAGGATCTTGTTTCTGGTTCTTGTTGAGCCTAGAGTGCAAAGTCATAAAGTTCTGCTTTACCTGGTTCTGGAAGCTTCACTCTTGCATAAGGTTCGACCTGAGTGCCCGGAAAGCAGCCAGGAGCGTGGCGGTGGCTGAGTAGTAGAGGTAGTGGAGGTCAGCCAGTGAGGTATTTATCTGTGCCCGTGGCAGGGGGGTGGGCGGCGGCATCTGGTTTTCACTCCTGGGGCACCGCAGATTGGAGGAAGCCACAGAAGATCTTGTTTCCGGGTCTTGGGTCTCGGGTCTCCTTGAGCCTGGAGTAAACAAAACATTATGAATAGCTGAATATTATTGCCTAGTGATTTCTGAACAATTTGGTGGGGGAGTGGGAGAGGTTGGTGGGACAGGGCTGGATCATGGCCCTGGCGACTGTGTGCAAAGAAATCTGAATTTTATTCCTGTTAGGGCGCGGATTGAGATCTCCCTTACCGACAAAGAGACTCCAGAGACTGCAAACAGCAAGCAGGGTTTATTGTAAGACTGGCTAGCCAGGGTCCAGCCGCCTACATGGACACGCAGGTCCAGAAGGTTGGGCAAAAGACCCCGAGCTTCCCCAAAGGAGATCTTATATAGGCCTTCCCCGGCCGTTACAGCAGAGCCCGCGCATTTCATAGCCAATAGATTTGTAATATTGCAAACTTTCTTAACCAATCCATTTAAGAGGACATCCCTCCTTAGCCTATGGCTTTTTAGGGAAACAAGAGAGTTTTTAATGAAGATAACTTATTTCAAAAGGCGCATAAGGGTGGACGTTTCTCCCTGGAGCGGACACTGGCTTCTCCCGGAGGTGCTCAGGGGTGACATTGAGTTGGAGGAAAAAATCGAGCTTGTGGAGCGAAAGTCATTCAGAAAATCTCAGAAACAATGAAAATAAGAACAAACAGAAGAAAAAGTGTTTTCTATTTAATCTTGTCTTTAATTGTGTTTCAGGGCCATACCTGGCATTGCTCAGGGCTCACTTCTGGCTCGGGTGATCCCATGGGGTATTGGGACAGGAGGCCAACGCCCTCCTCGCTGGCCTACCGATCTGGTCCCCAACCAGAGAGAAAGTATCAGAGCCAGAAGGAGCCCCAGTTTGCCAGCAGATCTCATGGAACATGTGTGACCACCACAATTTTAGCTCCATTGCAGGGACACTTGGAGCCCAGGGTCAGTCACTAGGGGTAGGGCATGGGGTCACCCCTGGAATGTCCCCAAGCTGACCTACCTACATCATGAGCTCACCTGGCCACCTTTCATGTCGTAGGCGGTTTAAAATGGAATCAGATATGAAAGGTTTCCCTCATCAAGGAGACCTTGGGGCTCATTCTTTTTCCTTTTGTGGTAGAAGTTTCGGGCCTCATCTGGCGGTGTTCAGAAGTCACTCCTGACTCTTCACTCAGGAATCACTCCTGGCACTGTTCAGTGCACACCGTGCCCTGGTCAGCATCATGAAGGCATATACTCATCCCACTGCCAGGTGGGAGAAGGGGAACTGGGTGTGTTTTTCATGTATTTGGGGCTTAAAAGCATTGGGCAGAGCACTTCATTTTCAATTGATCCTGGGTCAGCCATAAGGATCGGGGGGTTCAGGGAGGTGTAGAGCTTTTTTCTTTTTCCTGGCCTTTTTTCTCCATTTATTTTCTTTTTGCTTTAATGGTCACAACCTATGATCCTCATGGAGTCATTTCTAGTTGTATACTGTATTATCACTCCGACTGATGCTCAGGAAATCATATAGAATGCTGGGGAATAAATCCTTGTTCTTCACCTGCAGGTCAAATGGTTCTGGTGCTATATTTCCTGCTCCAAGGTGCAGAGTTTTAAGAGTAGTGAGGGCTGGAGGTGGGTGGAGGCGCGACATGAGGGACACACCAGGGCTGGGCCAGAGAGGGTCCTGCAACCAAGAGTGCAATCTGAGAAGGAAGTCAGTTGGACACTCCTAGGGTGTGTTCCAAGGTCTCTCATAATGCCATCTAGGATCACCATTGGCCACCATACATTTATTGACTTATTGAATTGTGTAGTTTGGGGGATAGAGCTGGCAATGATCATGGGTTACTCCTCCTGCCTCTGCACTCAGGTGTCACTCCTGGCAGTACTCTGGGAGCCACACATAGGATGCTGACAATTGAACCTGTGTTGAACACATGCAAGACAATCACCGAATCCACTTTTCTATGTCTTTAGATCCTTTGCACAGAACTTTTATTTTTAATTGTCAGTTTTATGCTTCAGTGCACAGAACTCATAACTTACTTTTGGATCTGAGCTCAGGCATCATTCCTGGCAGTCCTGGGGTGGGAACCGTATGTGGTGTTGGATATTGGCCCCAGCATAACTGCTTGAAAGAAGAGCATCCTGTCAACAGTACTTTCTTTTTATTTAATTTTTATTAGTAAATCACCATGAGGTACATATACAAACTTATGAACTTTCATTTTTTGTATTTAGTTTACATCTCTCCACAAGTGCCCATTCTCCTCTACCAAAGTTGCCACTATCCCTCGCACCACTGCCACCGAACCCCCCACCAACCCACCCTGCCTCTGTGGCTGGGCATTCCCTTTTGTTCTCTCTCGTTGAATGTTGTAGTTTGCAATAGAGGTAGTGAGTGGCCATCATGTTCGGTCTATACTCCACTTTTGGTACACGGCTTTCAACCCTAGTGAGTCCTCCCAACATTCTCCACTAGGTGTTCCCTTCTTTGTTTCTGCTGCCTTTTCGCCCAGCATGTGAGGCCAGTTTCCAAGCTGTGGGGCAGATCTCCTGGTTCTAATCTCTACTACTCTTGGGTGTTAGTGTCTCATTCTGCTACTTCATATTCCACATATGAGTGCGACCTTTCTATGTCTTCTCGTTCTTTCTGACTCATTTCACTCAACATGACTCTCTCCATGTTGATCCACTTATAGGCCAATTTCATGACTTCATCTTTTCTAACAGCTGCATAGTATTCCATTGTGTAGATGTACCAGAGTTTCTTTAAACCGTCATCTGTTTTTGGGCACTCCAGTTTTTTCCAGGTTTTGGCTATTGTAAACAGTGCTGTAATAAACATAGAAATGCAGATGTCATTTCGACTATACCTTTTTGCCTCTCCGGATATATTCCCAGGAGTGGTGTCGCTGAGTCAAATGGGAGTTCAATTTCTAATTTTATGAGAATCATCCATATTGTTTTCCAAAAAGGCTGAACCAGTCGGCATCCCCACCACCAGTGAATGAGAGTCCCTTTCTCCCACATTCACGCCAACACTGGTTGCTTTTGTTGTTTTGGATGTGGGCCAGTCTCTGTGGTGTGAGATGATATCGCATTGTTGTTTTGATCTGCATCTCCCAAGTCAGAAACTATGTAGAGCATTTTCTCATGTTCCTCTCAAACATTCAGATTTCTTCTTTGGGAAATTTTCTGTTCATTTCATCACCCTGTTTTTTGATTGGGTTGGTAGTTTTTTTTGTTTTTTGTTTTTTGGGTCACACCCGGCGATGCACAGGGGGTACTGCTGGATCTGCACTCAAGAATTACCCCTGCCGGTGCTCAGGGGACCATATGGGATGCTGCGAATCGAACCCGGGTCGGTCACGTGCAAGGCAAATGCCCTACCCGCTGTGCTTTCACTCCAGCCCCCGGGTTGGCAGTTTATTTCTTGTGAAGTTTAACCAGTGCTTTGTATATCCTTGTATATCCTTGATATCAACCCCTTATCGCATGGATATTTGGTAAATACCCTTTCCCATTCTGTAGGCAGTCTTCATACTTGGTCACTGTTTTTTTTTTTTTGCTTTTTGGGTCACACCCGGGTTATTTGGGACCATATGGGATGCTGGGAATTGAACCTGGGTCGGCCGCGTGCAAGGCAAACGCCCTACCCGCTGTGCTATCGCTCCAGCCCCTTGTTCACTGTTTCTTTTGTGGTGCAGAAGCTTCTAGTTTAAGATAGTCCCATTTATGTATGTCTGTTTTCAGTTGTTTGGGCAGTGGAGTATCATCTTTGAAGATACACAATGGTACTTTCTTCACAAACCCTATATGACGTTATTTTTTACCCAGAAAAAGAATTTCTGCACGAGCTAAAAATTCCCCACAGTCCATATCTCCCAAGGGCACCCAGTGCTGTTGGAATGAGTACCTATAGAAAGGGGTTTTCAGGGACCAGCTGCAACAGGTTTTCAATGTCTCACTCTAGAAGCCAGTCAGTAGGACAGACTGGAAGGCATTTGTCTTGTGCACTGGCACACCATCACTCCCCGTCAGCATCATCAGTATGGCTCCACTCCCAGCCCCGAGATGTCTGCAGAATTTGTCTTGACACATGAGCATTATTTGAAATTTGGGGATTGGGGAGAATCTCTCCTGCAATTTCTTTTCTCCTATTTGCTACAAATTTGGAGCTGGTCAGGGACTCTGCCTTTCTTTCCTTGTGTCTCTGAGATGCAGGGGAGCCCTGATGTGTCCTCCACCAGTAAAGCAGGTGCTGAGCCCTCTGAGCTCCTCTTCCTGGGTTTATCTCACTACTACGGGAGCAGATGGAGTTGAATTTGGGGCCAGATTTGGCAATGCCTGAGTGCTACTGTGCTCAGGGAACTGGAGAACAGTGGGTACCATGGCTTCCAGGTGGCCAGTATATTCTGCAGCCTGGTGTGCTCTCTCCTGCCTCTATGTTTCTACCTTCATTGGAAGTTCTTAGATGTGAACATTCAGGAATACATTCAACAAAAGACTGTCAGAAGGAGAAGAAAGACTTATATGCTCTGAGCAAAATTATTGACTTGGACCATGGAGATTTGTTCTAGGATAAGTATAAGATTTCTTCTCCTTTTCTTTTATAAAATCACATACCCAGAAGCTAAATATCATATATAATCACTGAAAACTTGGCCTGTAATCTCTGAGCACTTCCAGTTTGCCCTCCCCCAAAATTCCCCAAAGAACTGACCCTGGAGAATATACTACTGAATTTCACACCTGTGCTCTTGGCAGATAAGTTTCTCTTTTTTATTTTGGGTGCAGGGGCATTGAATGTGGGGGCTTCTGCCAAACTGTGAGTTAAGAGTCCTACAGGCACATCTTCCCACACACAATTTTGGGTAACTTATTAGACATTGAGTGTACCCTTCTTGTCCCTAGTGTCATGGGTTATGGGCTCCAGCAGAGGGTGGGGAGTGTTTAGTGTTTTGTGCCACACCCAATGTTGTTCTTTTGTGTCCCACTGAGTCTGTGCTCAGATGTTACCCCCTGCAGTGCTTGCTGGGACAGTGGTGCTGATATTGGCCATGGAGTGAGTGTGTTGTGCAAGACCGGCACCTCCAGGAACGTCCTAATACAGTGTCCTCATATTGCAGCGTAGCTGGCTGCCTTAGACTGATTTCTGGGACCCATAACCTAGGAGTGCGCGTGGAACTGGTTCCATCTTAGAGGAGACAACCTGAGCCCCTCTAGAACCCTTGGAGTTCCTGTCCTTTTGTCCCAAAAAACAAGATAGGGTCAGGCTGTGACTCCTGCCCCCTGTGTATGTCTACTCAGGAATTGGTGATCTTCCCCGACTTGACTGTTACCTTCATCCTGGAGGAGTGCACAAGCCTACAAGCCTCTCAGAGAAAGCTCTTCAGAGACATGATTCTGGAGACCTACCAGCACCAGTGGGCTTTCGGGGAGAGTTGTATAGGATGGGGAACACCCTGTGAACACAGACCTACATAAACTCGTGGGTTGCTGCCAGCATGTGTGTTCAACAGGGGTCGTGATCTGAATACTTCCTTCCATTTCTAAATCAATTTACTTCTTGTACTATACATTTCATTGTGTTTTTGGGGATTGGCTTTTGCTTTTGTTCTTGGGTCAAGTCCACACTTCAGCTCCCCTGTGCTAAATGATTGCTCCTTGGAGTGCTCAGGGACTCTGGGGCTACTGACTATTGAGCCTGATTGCCAGCTTCAGTGGTTGGTGCCTTAGCCCCAGTAAAATTGCAACATGCCATTAAGCTCAGGATTTTTGTTTTCTTTTCTTTTAACTTGGTTTTGGGATTACACAGACAATGCTCAGTTTTATTCTTGCCTATGTGATGTAGGCAGGTAGATAGGGAATATGATGTAGGCAGGTAGATAGGGAAAGGCCCTTGGCAATGAAAATTGAGATTTAACAGAGTCTCTGGGAAGGAGACTCTTAAGACTTGCAGATTCAAGAAAACAAAAGACCCGGAGGAAACCATCAGCAGACCCTGAAGATAATTGGCCCCTCCCCAGGAGGTTCCCCAAAAGAAGGCCATCACCACTCCCAACCTCCCTGGTAACCTTAGCGACCCCGTGTGTGTGGGGGGGGGGGCAGGTTGAAGAAACCCTATAAAAGACACCTTAAACAAAGGAAGGGCGCCCATATGCTGCTTGAGCCCATGTGCTACTTGTGCCCACATGGGCGAGCACATGTGTCTCCCGCATCTCCCCTCTTGAGATATGTACTTTCATGCTTTCATACTTTTGTGTCTAAAGCTCGGTTATATGTAGGGGCTTCCTCCACTCTTGGAGAAGCCCGCGTTCTCCCCTTGAGTGCGTTATTCTTAGTATTTCTCTCTCCCACTTATCCCTTCCTCCCTCCCTCAGTAACCTCTGAATAATGTAGGGAGCCATTTTACCTTACTGATCTTATCCTGTCATTATTTGTTTAATCACTAGCTAACCCCATGCCACACCTAGCAAAGGTTGCCACTCCTAATCTTACTGATCTTATCCTATCAGCATTTGTTTATTACTAGCTAAATCCCGTGCCACACCCTGCATTTCTGTTGGGAGTCCTGGCACCACCTCCTCCCAACAGGGAGGTATAAATACTGTAACTGCCATAGAATAAATGCCTTTTCTCCCTCCTCCGGGCTCTGTGTCTGTTCTTTCGGCTGCGCCCTACGAAGGGTTCTCCCTGCTGAACAGAACGAGACCTCCACATCGACTTCCACACCTGGCGCCCAACGTGGCTGTCGAATTCACGGAAAAAGTGAGTATTTCTGAGGGTCGCCTTTCTCTTGGCACACACCGTGGTGCAGGAATGGCCTACTTACCCTCTGATTCCTCCATCCCTACCTACTCCTGGGAATCCCCAGTTATTGCATCCTTTGTCTCGCTAATTTTATTTGGATCTTAAATGAGATTTTTAAGGCGAGAAAAAGTCAGCCATTTTCAGAGATTCAGCACCGTGTTTCCGAAATTGAGATTTTTTTTTTTTTTTTTTTGCTTTTTGGGTCACACCCAGCGATGCTCAGGGGTTACTCCTGGCTTTGCACTCAGGAATTACTCCTGGCAGTGCTTGGGGGACCATATGGGATGCCGGGGATCGAACCCGGGTCAGCCGCGTGCAAGGCAAACGCCCTACCCGCTGTGCTATCGCTCCGGCCCCGAAATTGAGATTTTTTTGAGGAAAAAGTATGAGAGTTCCAAGGCTTCCTCAGTCTTTGGGGATGAGGCACCCCCCATGCAGGGGACTGACTCCTAAAATTCTACTACCATAGGCTCTGACCATCCTGATCCCTTATCTAAGCCCTCCAGCGCAGAGGCACCTCCGAGACTTTATCCTGTGACTTCTGATATCCCCGATCCCTCTCCTCCAGAACTTAAATCCTTGCTACCCAGGTAGATGAGGAGGAGAGGTGTCAGCCGGAGGATAAGGCTACCCAGGTAGATGAGGAGGAGAGGTGTCAGCCGTCAGCTCTACCACTCCATTATCTGTCCCATGACACTGCCTTTTTTAATCCCCCATAGGCCAGTGAGGCAGCCCGCCAGCTTGCCCAGGACACCGCCACCTTATGCGCAGTTCCCCAACAGAAACAGGAAAATGTCCAACTTTTGACTGAAATAAGGCAGCTGGTTCAGGAACTAGTGAGTGCCCTGCAGCCTTCTACCCTCTCCCAAGAATCTAGTGCAAACTCGGTCTCTCCTCCGCCCTGCCACACTCTAGCTTCAAAACCTATGGCTGCCTTCCCAGTTACCAGGTCCCATTCTCGGGCCCCCAAATACCCCACCTCTGCCACGGCTCCACCTGATGATGATCCCTCAGACAGAGAAGTTGAGGAGGCCGATCAGCCTGAGGAAGGGGCACATTCCCAAGAGGAAAATTCCCCTCAGGACGTAGCTCCACAGGCACCAATCCGCCAAAGCTACCGTAGATTGAAATTTGAAGACCTGAAAGATTTAAAGGCTGCTGTCTCTTCTTGCGGCCCCACTGCTCCTTTTACGCTTGGCCTTTTGGACTCCCTTAGTGAGGGATGGCTCACGCCGAACGACTGGTTCTCAGTCGCTAAGGCTGTCCTGAGTAGGGGAGACTATCTCTTGTGGAAAGCAGATTATTTAGAACGATGCCAAGAAATGGCGCGCCGCAACGTCAAGGCAGGAGGCTCTTCCTCATCCTGGATCTTTGCTAAATTTCAGGGTCAGGCACCCTTTGATTCTAATGAGGTGCAGGCTCAATTTCCCCCAGGGCTACTTGCCCAAATACATGTGGCTGCCCTCCGGGCCTGGAAGGGACTTCCCTCTAAAGGGTCGGTGGTAACATCCTTAGCCAAAGTTCGTCAGGGAGCTAACGAGCCCTATAGTGATTTCATAGGGCGCCTCACGGAGGCGGCTGAAAAACTCATGGGAAACGAAGAGACGGATAATGAGCTGATCCGCCATTTGGCCTATGAGAATGCTAATCCCATCTGCCAGGCCACACTCCGCCCCTATAAGCGTGGGAAGACCCTCTCAGAATATATTCGGCTATGCTCCGAGGTTGATCCCACCACCCAAAAAATAGGGCATGCTATAGGGGCTGCCTTCAAATAGTTCTCTATTCAACCATCGAGCAGTCAGAACAAGCTGTGCTTTGGCTGTCGGCAGCCTGGACATTTCTTAAGAAACTGTCCCAATAAAAAATCGCGGCCCAGACCTAGAAGTCCTTGCCCTAAGTGCAAACAGGGTTTCCACTGGTCGTCAGAGTGCCGCCAGAAGGCCAGGCCGGGAAACTGGCTACAGGGCCAGCCCCAGGGCCCCCAGTCCGCTCTCTCCCGTGTCTGGGGCACCTCAGAATCATGGGCTGTTCAACCCATCGGCGTCCAGCCCCCAATTCGCTCCCTTTCCCATGACCGGGGCACCTCAAAATCATGGGCTGTTCAACCCATCGGCACCCAATCCCTCTGCAGAGCCATCCCATACTCAGCCAGATTGGATCTCTGTGCCACCTCCCGCACAATATTAGTTAAAGAACAGGGACCCCAGATAGTGTATGTCAACGCCCGTGGCCCTTTGCCATCTGGAACTTTTGGCCTAATTATTGGGCGAGGCAATATGCTCCCTCAGGGTGTGCAAGTACTCCCCGGGATTGTAGATGCTGATTTTCAAGGGCAGATTGGAGTAGTAGTTGAATCACTCTCCCCATTTTCAGTCTTGGACGCTGGCACGCAGCTAGCACAGCTAATACTCATTCCAATAACAACAGTACAAAAACCACCCCCAATGTCAGAGACTTTTGCATTTTTTGCCCAACGCATTCTTTTGCATTTTTTGCCCAACACAAGGGCTTGATGACTTTAGAGATCAACAGGAAGGAGTTTTTAGGTCTGATTGACACTGGTGCGGATGTAACGGTCATTGCTGAAAAAGACTGGCCAAAAAGGTGGCCCCTCACCCCCTCACTGACTCACCTTCAGGGTATAGGTCAATCCCAAAACCCTATGTTAAGCTCATTTACGCTTGATTGGCGCACCAAGGAGGGAAGATCCGGGATGGTATGCCCCTATGTTCTGCCCGGGCTCCCACTCAATCTCTGGGGCAGGGATATTCTTTCACAAATGGACCTTATACTAATTGATGCCAAGGGCCTAGACATGCTCCTTGCAGCAGGTTATTCTCCCGGAAAGGTTCTAGGAAAATACCTCCAGGGCACGCCTGCGCTGCTAGCCCTCGACCCAGTGAAAAATGACCACACAGGCTTACATTTATTTTCAGTAACTGCCACGGCTCCTCCTGCACCCCATACGGATAAGATCATATGGAAGTCCAATGAGCCTGTATGGGTGGACCAGTGGCCGCTTCCCACTGAAAAATTACAGGCCGCCAGGTTGTTAGTGCAGGAACAACTCGAGGCGGGACACATAGAACCCACCTCTTCCCCCTGGAACACACCCATTTTTGTTATAAAAAAGAAAAACGGCAGTTGGCGACTGCTGCAGGATCTACGAGCAGTAAATAAAACCATGGTCATTTTTGGGGCGCTTCAACCTGGACTGCTGTCCCCAGCAGCCATCCCTTCAGAAATGTATAAGATAGTACTCGATTTAAAAGACTGCTTCTTCTCAATTCCCTTGCATCCTGATGATCGCCCCCGTTTTGCCTTTAGTTTGCCAGCTATTAATTATAAAGAGCCCATGCAACGTTTTCAATGGAAGGTTTTACCCCAGGGAATGGCAAATAGCCCCACACTGTGTCAAAAATTTGTGGCTCAAATTCTTGCTCCCATTAGGGCACAATGGCCCGACATCTATATGATCCATTATATGGATGATATACTGCTTGCTGGATCTGACCCACAGGCCACTATGCTCTGTTGCAATCAGGTGATCCGTGCGTTTACTCAGTCTGGCTTTCAAATTGCCCCCGAAAAAATTCAGATCGCTGACCCTTATACCTTTCTTGGATTTCGTCTTCAGGGGTCCCGTGTACTTTTGCAAAAAACGCAGCTGAAGCTTACTTCATTAAAGACACTACATGATTTTCAACAACTGCTTGGGCATATTACATGGCTCAGTCCCTATCTGAAACTTACCAAAGGAGACCTTATGCCCTTGTATGACCTTTTGCGCGGTGATGCTGACCCTTCTTCCCCTCGGAGTCTGACACCAGCAGCCCGAGAATCCCTAGTTCTCATAGAAAAAGCGATTGAAGGTCACTTTGTTTGCTCTCTAGATTATCAGCGCCCTTTTCACCTCCTTATCTTCGCTACTCCTCATTCTCCCACGGGCTTAATTTGGCAGGAAAACTCTGTTTCTTGGATTCACCTTCCTGCCACACCAAAGAAAGTTCTTGTACCCTACTATCTCTTAGTGGCATCCTTAATTATTGAAGGAAGGGGTTTCTCCTCGCAGACACTTTGGTCTTGAACCGGCTTCTGTTATTCAACCCTACAATAAGGAACAGATAGATTGGCTTCTTCAAAATACTGATCGCCTGCGCTTCCTTTTCAGGAATTTTAGATAATCATTATCCCCCCAATAAGTTGATACAATTTATGGCTTTACATCAATGGGTTTTTCCTGTTGTCACTAAGACCAGCCCTATCCCTGGGGCTAAAGTGATTTTCACTGATGGATCCTCTAATGGCCAGGCCGCCTATGCCTGTGAGGGTGAGACTGTTTCTTTTTCCACAAAGGAGTCCTCTGCTCAGCTGGTTGAACTCACAGCTGTTCTAATGGTTTTTAAAATTTTTTCCCTTCTTCCTTTCAATTTATACACGGATAGTGCCTATGTGGCCTTCTCTATACCATTACTGGAGACTATTAGTTACATAAAACCCTCCTCCCCCGCAACGTCATTGTTTTTGCAAATCCAACAGTATATTCGCTCCCGGCGAGCTCCATTTTTCATAGGTCATCTTCGTGCCCACACTAACCTCCCTGGGCCACTGGCGGCAGGTAATCACTTGGCAGATTTGGCCACCCGATCTTTCACAGTGCTAACTCTACAAGCAGATCCGCTGCAGGAGGCCACAACTGCACACGCCCTTCACCATCTGAATGCTCAAACTCTCCGCCTTATGTTTAAAATCACGTGTGAGCAGGCACGGCAGATTGTGCGCCAGTGCCCTTCCTGTGTATCCCTTCTACCCGTGCCTCACTTAGGGGTCAATCCCCGAGGACTAGTCCCTAATGCCATCTGGCAAATGGATGTCACTCATATTCCTTCCTTTGGGCAGCTTAAATATGTGCATGTGACTATTGATACCTTTAGTGGGTTTATTTGCGCCTCAGCCCAGACTGGAGAGGCCTCAAAAAATGTCATTGCTCATGTCTTGCACTGCTTTTCTGTACTGGGCAAACCACAGCTAATAAAAACAGACAATGGTCCAGGATACACTGGAAAAAAGTTTGAGCATTTTTGTAAGAAGCTGCAGATTTCCCATCATACAGGGATCCCCTATAACCCTCAAGGGCAGGGGATAGTGGAGCGAGCCCATCTCACTCTTAAAACATATATTCAAAAGCTCCGGACAGAAAAGGAACTGTACCCAGCCTTGCTTTCCCCTAAGACGTTATTATCTCATGCTTTGTTTGTCATGAACTTTCTTATACTGGACAAAGAAGGTCGCAGAGCAGCGGACCGTTTCTGGCATACTTTCACCAGCCACACTTATGCAAAAGTAAGGTGGAAAGACCCTCTGAGTGGTCTATGGAAGGGCCCTGATCCAGTCCTTATATGGGGCCAAGGATCAGCCTGCATATTTGATGCTGCTGATAGTGTAGCCCGCTGGCTCCCCGAACGACTGATAAGGCAGGTTGACACACCTGCTCTGGCTGAACCGATTTCCACCCAGAGAATAAATGAATCCTCTGAGGACAGTGTCCCTTCTGCCACTGCCCAGGAACTTGCTTCTGCTCAGTCAGCCACGTCGGGAGTGACCAACTAGTGGTCTTGCTCACAGAACAGTTATTCAGACTTGGCCTGGCTGGAGCAGGAACCAGCGTTACTTCAAGGCCAAAGATGATGCCCGTAGGGCAGGATCGGGAGTCTCAGTGTGAATGTGGTGAGTGGGGTGCGCACCCGCGTGAAAGAAGGACCGGTCTGAGCGTGTGCAGGAGTAAGATTTGTGCGTGTGCTCCTAGTGTGTGTGCAATTGTCTCATTATCTTTCTTAGTTCTGCTTACTTTTCAACAACTTTGAGAAGGTTTTGCCAGCTTATATCAACAAAAGTGCTTTCTTGACCCGTTTTTTCAACAAGCAGGAAACTGGCTGCTCAGGCAGAGAAATGGGGAGCAATGTTCCCAATCGGCCGACAGGGCTCACTTTGCCCTGGGGACTGCTCTTTCCTTTCTCAGTCTATCAGTTTTTTCCTGCCATTCTTGAAGGGTCAGATTGATCGATCAAGTATATATTTGTGCACATGTGTGATGTTTATTGTCTGACTGTCTGTCTCTCTGTCTGTGGAACACTCGAGTATTAGAGCTAGTTTAAAGTCAGTAATTCTTAGATCTGGGCAAACAAAATCAAGGGAGGTCAGAGTGATATGGAGCCCAGCAATTTAAAAGATCTAAGTATCTTTGGAGCTTGCTAGATCAGGTCTAAACAAAAATTTCTAATCAGAATGTGGCGCCTACAAAGAAATTGAAATTTTCAATCCAGATTTCATATTGGGAGAACATTAATAGTTATTAACAGTTGAAATCCTCTTGAATTCTAGTAAGCTAAACATATCTATTGGACTTACATTCCTCACCCTCCACTTTTACAGGTTGTAGATTGGACCATGCCAGGACCCAGTATCTGGGCTAACAATTCCTTTCTTTTACCCCCGCCATGGGATTCACAGATGTCTCAGCTGCCAAATAAAGAAGAAACACCTTTTAATTTTTTCTCTAGGATACTCACTTGATCCTGTCTGCACTGGAGTGCCTCCCTGTCTCCTTCTTCACTTTCAGACTTGGATTCATACCAAGTCCCAAATTCATACTACCTCTGATCACTCACAAAAAGATTTTTCTTTTCTGGTGATTGTGCATTATTTACCTGTCTCAATTCTTCCCTCTCAATCCAAGATTCTCCCCACAGTATAATTTTATTAAGGGCCAGATCGCATATGGTTACCAGTGAACCTGACCAGAGAATGGCAACGCTCCCCCGATAAAGGGCTCCTGACTGAAGACCTGACACAACTGCTCCGGCACTCCTGACAATTCCTTGGGCCCCTGATCGCAGCTATCCTGGACTCATTGCTGTAACCACCACTGATGCTGTTGCAGGAATAGTTCTTCAAGCCTCGTCCAGACACACAACTTCGTCTAAACATGACAAAATGACTCATACCACCTTGGGACAATGCAGGCTACTGTCAACCATGATGTTGAGCAACAATTGGACACTCTACAGCAAGTGCTACTTTGGGTCCAGGGCTGGGTTAATATCTTAGAGTAACAAATGAGATTTTCGAGTGTTTAAGGATCTTTGGCTTGATTTGTAGGACCTCATCTTCCCCCAGTTCTTTACCTTGAGGATGCCGGGCTCCCAAGGATTTATTCTTGTGGATCAGGTTGCCAGGCAAAGCACTGCAAGGGAGGGCTGATACCCTGGCCCGGCTCCCTGCGAGGTATTCCGGTATAGCTTAGAGGTTACTCCAAAACCAAGGATTGATGGGACCTATGAGGAGCCCCCTGCATAGACCCGATCATCCTTTCCTTCCTCTCCCTGCAAATATGGAGTCTTTATGTCACAAGGGATACCGGACAATGCCTCCCCTGACCACATTTAATTTAAAACAAAACAGGGAGAGATGTAGGGAGCCATTTTACCTTACTGATCTTATCCTGTCACTATTTGTTTAATCACTAGCTAACCCCATGCCACACCTAGCAAAGGTTGCCACTCCTAATCTTACTGATCTTATCCTATCAGTATTTGTTTATTATAGCTAAATCCTGTGCCACACCCTGCATTTCTGTTGGGGGTCCTGGCACCACCTCCTCCCAACAGGGAGGTATAAATACTGTAACTGCCATAGAATAAATGCCTTTTCTCCCTCCTCCGGGCTCTGTGTCTGTTCTTTCGGCTGCGCCCTACGAAGGGTTCTCCCTGCTGAACAGAACGAGACCTCCACATCGACTTCCACAGAATAAAATCTATTTACTTCACTGCTTGTCTGCTCCTGAAATTCTTTTCTGAGAGAGAGACAAGAACCCGGTAATTCTGGGTCCCGGGTGGTAGAGGCGGTTGGGGAGATAGTGACCGTCTTTCTCCTCCCCACTTCATGTAAGTCACCCATGGGGCCCACTGACATCATATGTACTTAGGAATTACTCCTGGCTGTGCTCTGGAACTGTCTGAGCTTCCCACTCACTCGTATGTGTGGGCTGTGCATTTGCTTTCCCACTACAATATTTTCCCACCACAGTTAATTTATTTCTTTGGGCTTGCCCCTTCAGACGCTGCTCTATTTCAGTGCTCAGGTTCACTTTAATCATGCTAGGGAGAATTCATCAGGGCCAGAGCTTGCTCCTCATTCTGCACTCAAGGGATCATTCCTGGCTGGCTTGAGGGATCCTAGGGAATGTTGGGAATCGAAGCTGGATTAGCCGTGATCTAGGCAAGCGCTACATTCCTGTGCTGTCTGTCGTATACACTTTTTAAAATTTGGATGTCTGCCATCTTTGGCCATTTTTGACTTATTAAGCTCTTGGGTTTACAGTCCTCAGTGACAAATTTGACAAGGGTTCAAGACAGTCCTTGTGGTGCGAGGTCTAAAGTGGTAGAGCAGGAAAGGTGACTATCTTATAAACAATGGACATTAGCTCAATTCCCCGCATCCCATGGGGTCTCTGTGAGTTTGCGGGTGGGGGTCCCCAGTGGAGGAACATAGAGATGGGGCACCACAGGTTGATGATCAAAAAAGCCCTTTTAATGCAGAATTGAAAGTATGCTACAGAACATCTGAAGAGGGTTGAGATATAGGACTGCATTTGGGTGTGAGGGAAATTTACACTTGATCTTAACCAAAAGGCCAAGAAGCGACATTTACAGACATAAAGCGTTGCAATGGAGCCAATTCTTTTGGGGGGATTAACTCCGAAGACATTTTGTCTGACATCTCTATGGTTTTTTCCTTTAGTTTTCTACATTAAACAATTAAGTTTATCTCTTATCAATACTTGCAGTTATTTGGAATGTTGAGGAAGGACTGAGCTACCTGGGGAAGCCCACGTAGACTGTAATACAGACAGGAACATTTTCCCCCTTCAAGCTGCCTTCAGAAAATAATTTCAGTATATTGAAAGAGGCAGTGTTTCCTTTTCTCACAAAAGCCTGGCTGGTCTTTGACATGCAGATCTCAGGTACTAGCCAGGCCTGATCTTTGACATTGTAGATTCCAGGCTCTGGCCCAGCCTAGTCTTTGGGATGCAGATTTCAGGTGCTGCCGAGTTTGTAATTGACATGTATATTTCCTGTGGCAGCCCAGCCTTGTCTTTGGGATGTAAATGCAAGTGCTTTTAGCCCAAGGAAGTTTTCAGTTTTGGTTTTGTATCTTCTTTCTGGAGGTCTAGATTACTGGCCTGCAGATATAAGGAAAAGATGCTGCCTCAATGTCCTTCCTGTAACATCTTTCCATGCCTTTGGTGACTGTATTGCGCCCTTTAGAGTTACCATGATCAATAAAAGGAGATCTAGGAGACCCTCTGCTTTTGCCAAGAGACAGAGCGAGCCTTGGATCTCCATGAGACATATTTCTTCCGCGTTCCTTATCTCAGTGCCTCGGAATGCACGAATATTCACACAACATTGGACCACATACAAGCTGGGCCCTGAGGGCAAACAAGAGTTTTACCGTAAATCCCAGACTAAGTCTTTAGTCTGGTTCAGCATTTCCTTCTCCTTGGTGGTCCTGTTCCTTAAGTAATAAGACTTTCGTCAAGAGTGTGCTTTGATGCTTTCTAGACTATTCCTTTTTGATGCTTAGTAGCATTGCTGCTCTACCCAGATTATTCCATGACCCACATTGGAACACCTCTTTGTGGGGTGTTAGTAACTATGGCAACAGAAGCTTTGTCACTAATCTGTTATTCTATCTCTGTGGTGACAAGACACTTTGGTGAAGCTTTTAGTAATCTCCTGGCTGGGAAGAGGGGCTCGGAGGCGTATGTGCAGGTGAGTGTCTGAAGACACTCACTGGCTCGGGCCCTGGGCAGTGTTGGGGTGCCCTGAGCACTTGGGATGTGCTCTGATGACCCCCGGGGCCTCAGGCTCCTTGTTCCAGGCCTCTGTGCTGTTCTCACTGTTAGGGCAGGACTGCCCTGGGCAGGGCCAAAGACAATGAAAACCGTGTATTTTCCACTCAGGCCTCTGCTATCTGCTTGCTACAAGAGGAATGTGCAGGCTCCTGAGCTACGACCATATAAGGGTGTAATCTAAACAGATAGCCTCCCGGGCCCGGGCTCAGCCCTCGGACCCGTGCAGGCGCTTACGCAATTGTGACCTGTAAATCTATAAGCTGGACAAGCTGATAGGCCTAATGGGATTGGAAGGAGAGGCATGTCGAATTATGAATGTTGGGTCCGGAGCCTCAAGAAGCAGAGACGGGCCAGTCTTGCAAGACAAAAGTTTATTCAAACCAACATGCTGGGGCTGCACCTCTAGTAGATGCAGCGGTTTGTGCTAGCTAGGGCAGCCTTTTTATAGGGCTTGAGTCCTCTTGTCACTAGCCTCGTCCGGAGCCACTATCTCTGGTTCCGGCCCACGGAAGTGCTATCTGGGGCTTATCCGGAATCTCTATATGCTGGGCTGGAGTCACTATCTGTTGGGCCGGAATCACTATCTGCTGGGCGGAATCACTATCTGCTGGGCCTGAATCGCTATCTGCTGGGCCTGAATCTCAGCAACTCCTAGGCACATGCGTGAATTCCAGCCCAACCGACAGGCAGATGTCAAGATGTATGTGACAGGACCCAGGCATAGTACATTATTATATACAGTTCAGGGGCATAAGCATGGTTACAGAAGCAGAACAAAGCGAGGTTACAAAAGTCAGGAGTGGGCTGCCAACCATTTAACCCAATATAATTTCTTTCAACTTAACATGAACTTATTGGCTAGGGAATGCGCAGGCTCTGCTGTAACGGTTGGGGAAGGCCTATATAAGATCCCCTTTGGAGAAGCTGGGCGTCTTGCCCAACCTGCTGGACCTGCATGTCCTCGTAGGTGTCTGGACCCTGGCTAGCCAGTCTTACAATAAACCCTGCTTGCTGTTTGCAGTCTCTGGAGTCTCTTTGTCGTTATAGGGAGATCTGGATCCACGCCCTAACACTCACTCTTCTATTACCTTGTCTGGACTCTCCCTCAAAACTGACCCTGCACTTTACTTTCTTGGTATTGTCATTATCCATCCTGATGTGTCGGTCCCTAAGATTTAAAGTCCTTGGTCCCCCCATCTGTGCCTACCAGCCTGGCTGCACTGCCTACAGTGTTGCGGTGCCTGGAAAATATCATCTGCTTTTTTCTGTAGTGAATTGTGCATATTGAAAATATGATATGTGAAAGAAGAGCCTTGGCAGTGGCTCTCCCTCTCACCATCTGTGTTCAGTGGTCTCGTGCCTCTTCCCCCAGCCTGGGGCCACAGATGGCGATAGTCAGGCAGGCAAAGGAAAGAACGAGGGCCAGGTGGTTGGTATCAATTGCAGTTTATTCCAAGGTCATATTCATTCCCCTCTGCTTCTGCTGCTACTCTCTCTCTATCTAAATCACTCCTTCCACTTTTACACAGCCAACTTTATATAGATATCATGTAGGGTGGGGATACAGAATTGATGGTGAATATTAACCAATCATCAGAGGTAAGGCCACTCCTCCAGGATATGAACTCATGGACAAAATCGCATCTAAATCAATTACTCCAGATTACTGGAGTATCCACTCAAGGGTGCGATTTCTTCCAGGGTGTTTTCTTTCTTCTTCCTCAGCTACTAATCCACTTAATTATTGTAGTAAATTTACTGCTAATGTTTCTAGCAATGCCATTTTGTATGAGCACAGTAAGAGATATAGCAAGCTTAAAGTTTGGTTCTATCTGAGGACATCGCACTATAGATTCCAGACTAAAGTCCTTAGGCCAGGTTAGCCTTCCTAACCCCAGCAGGGTCCTTGTTCAGTTGTCTCTTTTGGGTCATAACAGTTTGTCCATGACCATGCTCTTAGCTTATAGTTAAGTATTGTGGGACTTTGGCCTGGCCCATTTTGATGCCAGGGTAGCTCCTAGCTTGTCCTGCGTCCTTGTAGTCCCTCATCAGGAGGTGGTTTTTGGGGTGCTAGGAACTAAAGCAACTGAGGCTTAAGTCAAGAAAGCAGTTGTTCAGGAATGAATATTATTTGGAGTCAATTGACACACAAATTACAAAACCATAATAATAACTCTCTTCTAGTGTTTATAAAAAAGGACACTGCTTTAAAGTAAACTATGTAAAAGACAGAAAGACAATAGTAATATTTAACTTAAAATTTCAGTGTCCTTAGAAGGATCTGACCTTACAGGTTATTAACAGAATCTGATCAGGGGGAAAAGGTGATTCACTGGTTGTAGAGGAGAGCACAGAAAAGAGGTTAAACATAAACAAGGGAATGGGAGTGATTCTGGAGCACTGTGTTGGGTATAACCAAATAAGCCTAAACTCTCTATGGCAAGAGAGAATGGACAAAGTAAAGTTATCTTACAGAGAATGAGTGAGCCACCATAACAAAGCTACTTTGGGCTTGAGTAATAGTAGTGGGGACTGTGCTTACTGTGCACTTTGCCAGCCCAGTTCAATAATCTGCATCCTGTACGTGTCCTGAGCATCACTGGGTCTGGTAAAAAAGCAAAACCTGAACATCCTGTGTGATGACATGCTCTCATCACATCTTCTGTTTGCTGTGGGCCTGTTTTGATTGTGAGAACCATCAAGATGTCCTTCACCTGCACTGCCTGAGTCAACTACATTTCTTTAGACAAATTCTGATATTGTGTATTGCATTTAATTTCAGAACTCAAATCACAGATTCACGTTTTGGCATTACAGCAATTTGATTTGGGAATGAGGTAATTGATTATGAGTGAGCTGGTAAAATTTAAAAATTGGGAACAGATATTATGCTGGCAGGATACTCAGTAGAACAAGAATGTGATTTTTATGGTGATGGACTGGGCAATGCAGAGAGGAACTCTAGAGCCTAATGCTTGGGGTAGAGGCCCTTATCTTCACTGGGTGGTGAAATCACTGCTCAAAACGTAAAGAAACTTCTACTCTTTCTACATCAAAAATGTGATATTTCATTTGATTAAAGCTGGTAATTGTATCAAAATAACTATTTTGGGTTTGGAGTGATAGTACAGCTGGGTACTGACTTTGTTTTGTATGTAACTGACCTGGGTTCGATTTCCGGAGTCCCATATGATCTCCTCAGCACCACCAGGGTATTTCCTGAGTGCAGAACCAGAAGTAACCCCTTTGCATTGCTGGGTGTGACCCCAAAAGCCAAAAAGAATAAAACTAAAAAAAAAAACAGTTTGCGGGCACTAGTGATACTGCATTGAGAAGTACTGCATTGCTTTGCATGAGGATGGACAGGCTGTCCCCAGCACTACATTTAGTCCCTAGGGACCCTCAGGAGTGATGCCTGAGCACGGCTTGTTGTAGCTCTAAGAAAATACAAACTACAAAACTAAAGGACCAAAAAATGTATTGAGGGTCTGGAGTAGCACAGCAGGTAGGGTGCCTTGCACGTTGCCAACCTGGGTTTGATTCCCAGGATCCCATAGGGTCCCCTGAACACCGCCGGGAAAAATTCCTGAGTACAGAGCCAGAAGTAACCCCTGTGCATCACCAGGTGTGACCACCCCCCCAAAAAAAACATATATTGATTATGAGAGCCAAACTTTTATGGTGAGATGTTTTCAAAGGCCCTTGTGGTTTGTCTCAGCTTTGTGGAGATGCAGTGTTTCCTTCAATGCATGCATCAGATGCTCCACACTGAGCTTGAACCGAACCCTGTCTCGAGTCTATTTTATTTTCTCTTGGAATAGTTGTTAGCTTTCTTTTTTATTATTATTAGTGAATCACTGTGAGGGTACAGATACAGATTTACAGGTTTTCTTGCTTTGGTTTCAGTCATATGATGCTCCAGAACTCATCCCTCCACCAGTGCCCATTCTCCATCACCAATGATCCCAGTATCCCTCCCATCCCCCAATCCCATCCTTCCACTCCACGCCGCCTGTGTGGCTGGCATCCCCTTTGTGCTCTCTCTCCTTTTGGGTGTTGTGATTTGAAATAAGTGTTTTGAGTGGTCATCATGTTCTATCTATAGTCTACTTTCAGCATGCATGTCCCATCCCGAGCGGATCCTTCAACTACTTTAATTAGTGTTCCCTTCTCTATCTGAGCTGTCTTTTCCCCCAGCATGTGAGGCTGGCCTCTAAGTCATGGAGCAAACCTCCTGGTACTTATTTCTACTATTCTTGGGTGTTAGTCTTCTATTCTGCTATTTTATATTCCACAGATGAGTGCAGTTATTCTATGTCTGTCTCTATCTTTCAGATTCATTTCACTTAGCATGATAATTTCCATGCTATCCACTTATAAGCAAAGTTCATGACTTCATCTTTTCTAACAGCTGCATAGTATTCCATTTTGTACATGTACCAAAGTTTCTTTAACCAGTCATCTGTTCTTGGATACTCGGATGTTTTCCAGATTATGACTTTTGTAAACAGTGCTGCGATGAACATATAAGTGCAATGTCATTTTGACTATACGTTTTTGTCTCTCCGGGATATATTCCCAGAAGTGGTATTGCTATGTAAAATGGGAGATCAATTTTTAATATTTTGAGAAGAGTCCATATTGTTTTCCAAAAGGGCTGAACCAGTCGGCACTCCCACCAACAGTGTAGAAGGGTCCCTTTCTCCCCACATCCATGCCAACACCTGTTCCGTTTGCTCTTTTGGATGTGTGCCAGTCTCTTTGGTTTGAGGTGGTATCTCAGAGTTGTATTCATCTGCACCTCCCTGGTGATTATGAAGAGCATGTTTTCATGTGCCATTCATATTTCTTCCTTGAGACAGTTTCTGTTCATTTCTTTGCCCCATTTTTGGATTGGGTTGATGTGTTCCCTTTCTGCAGAAGGAGTTATTTCCACATGTGCCTGTTCTTTGACTTAAAAAATTCACGTAGGAGCTGGAGCACAGTGGGTAGGGTGTTTGCCTTGCATGTACCTGTCCCGACTTCGATTCCTAGCATCCCATACTCCTGAGCACTGCCAGGAGTAATTGCTGAGTGCATGAGCCAGGGGTGACCACTGTGCACTGCGAGGTTGACCCCAAAAAGCAAAAAAAAAATCACTTATAATACAGGGGCCTTCGTTGTGTATTTTTTTAAATAGGGACAAAGTCAATGGCTCAGGCCTCCATTAGACAAGTGAATAAAGGATAAAGTGGCAAGCCAATAATACACACAGTAATATAACCCTGACCCCCAAGATAGAATATTTACAGTTAACAGGTAGACACACATCATGGTCCTTATTCAAAGACCTGGATAGTAGGATAATTTTGCTGTAGAACACTCTGTGTTTTCAAATATATTCCTGCACAACAGGAGCGAGTGCTGGATGAGAATCATGCAGATGTGCTGACTCTGGGCTGTTGTGATTCAGCACCCAGACCAACCTGGGTCAGTGGGATGGAGCTGGGGTTGTATTTTTGCCCAGCTGGGCCCAGGAGTGACCCTGGTTCAGGAGAGAGCACTCAGTTGCTCATACCTGTGTGCCCTGGGGGAGGGAGAATACAGTTTTGTCCATGCTGAGTGTCTGTGGCTGCCCCCATGGCAGAGCCACTTACAAGACTGTGGTCGCCTTGATGCCAGCCTGCACCGGTGCTGAATGCCCTGAGCAACCGGGCTGAGCCTTAGCTCTTTCCTGAGACTCTGGGGACCTTCCTGTGGGGCCCAGCTAGGAGTCCCGGGGCTGAGCCCAGGCCTCCTGTCTCCACAGGTAGCCTGGATCCCAACTTGCTTTTGCATAAGTAGGAGAGGAAGGAGCATCAGGCAGTGTCTTTCCCAGATGGGTCTGTGAGGTGGTTCCTGAGGGTACGTCTGGTCAGTGTGAATCTGGATCCAGTGCAGGGACTTCTGGTCAGGACCCTGGGGATTTTGCACCTCTCTGGTGCTCTCGGCTCTGGTTCTCCCGCCAGGTCTTTGCAGTGAACCTCCTGCTGATCCTCAGGAATAACATGCTAGAGATGACGGTGACACGCTCTCTAACACAGTGTCAGCAGATGAGGGAGAATGACACAATGACATGTTACAGTGACAGCAGTGCACACTCTCTATGGACAACTGAGTTTTTTTAGGAGGGAACCCTGAATAGGCTACTGACATATATTCAAACTCTCAAACTTTCTCCTACTTGAGGCCACGATTATGTCTGTTTTTTTGTATTTGTCTTTTGGGCCATACCAAGAGGTGCTCAATGTGTACCCCTAGCTCAGTGCCCAATGATCACTCACTCCTGCCATGTCTAGGGGATTGTATGTGGTGTCAGGGGTCCAAGTCTGACTTCTTGGATCTGTTTTGTTTTGTTTTAGGAGGTGATTAGGGCCCACATGAAGCAATTCTCAGGATTCCTCCTGGCTCTGCACTCTGGCATTATACGTGGCAGTGCTTGGGGGACCATATGCGCCAGTGGGGATCACCAGCCTGACCCACTGTCTCAGGGTCCATTGTCCTGTTACTCCATCCTGCTACTTTGTTTCCTTTTGTATTTATAATTGTGCTACAGTGGAGGTGCTCAGTGCTTCCTCATGGCTCTGTGATCCTTATTCAGATCCCAGGACATGCATTTCTCCTATTTTGTCATTTCTGCTCTGGAGAACCTCTCCTGCTCAGTCACACAGTTTCATGTTCTCATTCTGCCATAGCCACAGTTCTGGACATATGCCAGTCCTTGGGAGAAAGAGCAAGGGATCTCTGGGACTGGCAGAGGTGTTTGAGGTCAAGACACTTTTTTTTTGTTTTTTGGGTCACACCCATCAAAACAAGGGTTTACTCCTGGCTCTGTACTCTCGAAGTGGCTCTCGGGATATGTGGCTCTCGGGATATATGGGGATACTGGGAATTGGATCCGGGATGACGACATGCAAGGCAAATGCCCTACCCGCTGTGTTATCACTCCACCCCTCAAGACACTTTTACCTCTTCGACAAGGGTTTAGAGCTCTGTGGTGAGTTCAGAGTCCTACAGTCCACACACAGCTTTGAGTCACTCTCTGGACATTGAGTATCCCCTTATCATCCCTACAACATGTGGTGTGGTGATGTGGCATGGGGAAGGGTGTGTCTAGTATTTTGATCAGTGTCATTTTCTTGGGTTCTTCTGGGTCTGTACTCTGATGTTACTCTCTGCTTGATCACTGGACAGGTATTCATGGGGTTTGTCTTTGAGGTGACTGTGTACAAGACCGGCGCCTCCTGGTAACATCTAGTAGAGTGTTTTCATTTCACTGTACTAGATCTAGCTTCCTTAAAGTAATCACTGAGTCCTTCAGTCCAGAGTGTGGAGGTGTTTGTGGAGGCTGATTCTTCCCCAGGGGAGTGGGGAGAGGGAAAGGCCTTGAGATCCTGTAGGGCACTGGGATGTCTCATCTTATGTTCCATGGAATGAGGTCAGATAGCCTCCTGCCCCACTGTGTGTCCTGGCTCTGGATGTGGTGACCTCTCTCAACACAACCGTGAGCCTCACCCCAGAGGAGTGGTCATGCCTGGACCCCTCTTAGAGGAACTTCTGCAAGGACATGATGCTGGAGATCTACAAGCACCTGTGTGCCGTCAGTGAGAGCTGTCGGGGATACTGCCAGTACCCAGATGGACCTGCATGGGATTCCAGTGGCTGAGCCAGGCTTGTTTCAGACAGGGTGCATGATTTTGATGGGTCAGGAAGTTTGACAGCCAGGAGAATAGCCTTTTCTCTAGTTCCCTCTTATTTTTTTTAAACCAGCCTTCACTCACACTTTGCACTGACGGCCCCAGTAATCACCTGCAGGAAACCAGAGCTACTTCAATTAAGTGAGGACACTATGCTAGAAGATCCCTGGAGGTGCCAGCATTGCATACAGTCACCTCAGGGAAAAATATCGTTGATGCTCAGGGGTTCCTTTTGACTATGCACTGAAAATCACTTTTGGTGGGCATGTGGAACCATGTTGGATGCCAGTATAGTATCAAACCTGGGTCAGCCACATGCATGATAAACCCTGTGCTATCACTCAGGTTCCTTTAACTAGTTCCTTCATTTACTAAATAAATTTTCTTTGGGCCAGTGCAATAGTATAGATTGTATGGCATTGGACTTGGGCACACCTGCTCCAGGTTCCATTCTCAACAACCACGATATCCGTGAGCTGCAGCGTGAGTATTTCCTCAGCGCATATCCTTGAATAAGCCCTTGTTATTGCTGGTCGTGACCCCCATACAAACAGGATCAATTTACTTCTGATACTACAGGATTCCTTCTATTATTTCAATGTTTCTGTCTGGAGCGATAGCACATCGGTAGGGCATTCGCCTTTTATGTGGCCAACCTGTGTCCTATTCCTGCGCCCCTAATGAAGAGCCCGCCCAGCTACCGAGAGTTTCGCGCCTGCACGGCAGAGCCTGTCAAGCTACTCGTGACCTATTGAATATGCCAAAAAACAGTAACAATAAGTCTCAGACTTTTTTTTTTTTTTTTTTTTCTTTTTGGGTCACACCCAGCGATGCTCAGGGGTTACTCCTGGCTTTGCACTCAGGAATTACTCCTGGCGGTGCTTGGGGGACCATATGGGATGCCGGGGATCGAACCCGGGTCGGCCGCGTGCAAGGCAAACGCCCTACCCGCTGTGCTATCGCTCCGGCCCCGTCTCAGACTTTTGATGGATGTTACAGATGCCCGCTCGAACAAATCGATGAGCAACGGGATAAGTGCGATAGTGATTTCAGTGTTTCTTTGGGTTTTGTTTGGGGTCATCCTAACTATTCTGGCTGGGTGAGTGCTGAATGACCACTGCTGAGAGCGCTCAGTGGACACTGGAGTGCTGGACATTGCACCTCGGTCAGCAGCTTGCAAAGCGCGTGCCTTTGCCACTGTACTATCGCACCAGGTCTCAACTTCATGTATTTTTTGTTTGGTTTTTAATACTGTGGTTTTGGGTCCACACTAGGTGATGCTTAAGCTGACTCCCAGTTCTGCATCCAGGAATCCTCCTAGCAGTGCTTTGGAGACCATATGGGATGTGGAGGATCGAACCTGGATTGGCCACACGCAAGGCACCACCCTACTTGTCATAGAGTCTCTCCAGTCCCATTTTTATTTTTCAAATGTCATTATATTTATTTGAGGGGGTTGATTGGGCCACACACGATTTTGCTAAGGGGTTACTCCTAGCTCGACACTCAGGAATTAGTCTTGACGGTTCTCAGGCGACCATATGGGATGTTGGTGATTGAGCGCAGGTAGGCACATAGAAGACAAGCACTGACCCTGGTGTACTATCACTCTGGCCTTGAAGCTATGTTTTGTAGTGAGGATGATAGGGTTATATTGCACTGACCCACAACGCATGTTTCCTTTAGTCTCTCCAGGATAATGACATGTTCTCTACCAAATCTAGTTATCCAGGAGACACGGTTTCACAGCCCCAAGTATAAGAGAAATAAACCCCTACCCCACGCCATCACCTGGGCCATAACGCGGAGACTGGCATAAAAGTCATTGAAGGCTAATTCAATGCCTTGTACTTAGTGCCACAGCCATTTGAGTTATGAGACTTATAACTTCCCCCAAAAGTGCCCTTGCTCTTGCTATCTCTGTGAGTAAAATGCATTTTCTCTTGGTAAAGTGCAGAAAGTTGAAAAATTAGATAATCTTTTTTTCCTATTGAGTATTTAACTCACGTGTTAATTTTCACCAATGAAATACTGTGATTTTTTTCTTCAATAGCGAGTAAGCCCCGCCCAGCGCCATTTAATCCCATCAATGGCTAATATCGAGAAACTATCAAACCAAGATCATATAGCCTAGTTCTCCCTCTCAGAGAATATGGCAAGCTACCAAGAGTTTACTGCCCACCTGGGAGAACCTGGCAAATTTTCTGTGGCATAATCTTATGCCAAAACCAGGAACAATGATGGGTCTCTTTCCCCTGATCCTAATAGAGTCTCCAATGCGGCACCATTGGGAAGGATAAGTAAAGAGATGCTTCCAAAATCTCAGGGCTAGAACAAATGGAGACGTTACTGAGACCTCTCAAGAAAATGGACACTGAATGGGATGATGTTGATGAGGAAGAGATGATAATGATTATAGTAAGCACAAGTGGTACTTGTTTAAAAGAACTTGTTTGTGGGTCCTAATGATAGTGTAGGGTGAAGGGCACTTGCTTTGCAGGGAATGGAAACCTTGGCTCCATCCCCAACATCCCATAGGATCCCCAGGGCCCCACCAGGAGTCATCCCTGACACTGTTTGGTGTGTCCTCTCCCCAAATGTATACAAACTAGAAAACACAGAAGAAAAAAAGCTCATTGATCCTGAGAAGCTCATTGACCCTGAGAGTAATGTGCTTGTGCTGAGATGTTTTAAATGGCCTCAGTGGCCCATCTAGATGAGCTACACCTACACTTGCTCGGAGCACTAGTATAGCATCCAACTTTCCACACATGGGGAAATGACCCCCAAATGAATTAATATGCACAAAACAATGTGAATATCTGAATATTATTGCCCTCTGATTTCTGTGCAACAATTGTGGGGATCGGAGGTTGGTGGGGCAGGGCTGAGGCATGGTTGTGGAAGTTGTTTGCAAAGGAATTATTGTGAATTTTATTTTCTTATTAAAAAAATAAACTATCTCCTCCATATGCCATCTCTTCAGCCCCTCACTCCCATCTATCTCAGACCTGGCTACTCCCAGATGTTCGGGTTACTTACTCCAACTCCAGAAAGGGGAAAAACATGAACATTCCTGGCTTGGACTACTAGGAGCCTGGTCCTTTAAAGGTTTGACCGGAAGTGCAGTGACGTCACAGAATCCAGGCCTTTTTTACTAGGAATTTTCTGCCTTTTGGACTGAAAAGGTTTTTTGCCGACTTTGCTGCTGAGGTTAGGAGGGGGAGAGCAGCACAAAAGGAGGCACCAGAGGGAACAGGGTATTTTCCATGCTGGCCGCTGAGTGGTCGCTCCAAGCACCCAAACCTCTGCCATCTTCGTCTTGTGGACGGCAGGGTCGCTCTGAAAATGTGACTGGGAGCAGCAGCTCCTCACCTGGGACCCACCGAGTGTTCCCTCTGAAAGGTTTATCTCTCTTATCCAGAGAGTCTCCTGCCCGCACGCCTGGCTTTCTTCCCCAGGGACTCTCAGAGGGGATTGGATCCAGCTTCCCTCCCCACCCTAGCAGAGCTCTCAGCAGCCGAGGACCACAGGAACCTAGCTACAGCCATGCTCGAGGCCCCTCTCCACACGTTCGGACAGGCCTCACGCATGAAGGTACCGGCAGAGGATCCCAGGTGTGTGTAATCCCATCAATGGCTAAAATCCAGGGACTTGAAAGCAAGCTCCCAGAAGCGATATCTCGTAGCCTACTTTTCCCTCTGGGAGAAACTGGCAAGCTTCTGAGAGTTTCCTGCCCACAATGGGACAGCCTTGCAAGCTTGGCTGTGTCCAGTAACAAGTTGGATCCCATTCCCCTGACCCTGAAAGAGCCTCCAGTGTGACATCATTGGGAGGGCCAAGTCAAGAGAGACTTCTAAGATCTCAGGGAAAGGACGAATGGAGAGGTTATTCAGCCCGCTCAAAAATTTGATGATTAACGGGATTTCGTGATTGTGATTCATTGATTTCATGGAAACAAGGGAGTTTTTACTGAAGAGAACTTGTTTCTAATAACGCATAAGAGGGGATGCTAGTCCCATGAGGAGGGTGCTGGATTTACATGCAACCGACCAAGTTCTATCTACGGGACCCAACTGGGTCCTCGGATCACCACCAGGCATGAGCCCTGCGCTTCTCCTCATCCCGCAATTAAGACTCAGGATAGGAAGAGGTGTCATGTGGTCCTGGAAGAGGAGTTTGAATGGAGAAGCTTGTTTTTAAAGTTAGGAGCACGATTATTTTTTTCACTTCCAATCACTCCCAGCGGTGCACAGTGGTACTTCTGGCTATACACTCAGGAAATATTCCTGGCGGTGCTGGGGGTACCATATGAGATGCTGGGAATCGAACCCATGTCGGCTGTGTGCAAAGCAAATGCACTACCCGCTGTGCTATCCCTCCAGCCCCGGGACAGCATTTTTAAAGTTAGAAAATAACCAGTTTTTCCTTTTATGTGTATGTATTCGTGTTATAAAGCCACACCCGGTGCTGCTTAGGGCTGAATCCAGGCTCTACTGCTTAGGGATCCCTCCGGGGGTTCGTGGCCCACATGGGTGTCGGGATGTGAGGCCCATGTCCTTCCTGCTGAGCTTTCCTCTAGCCCCCAACCAGAGAGGAAGTATTGCCATAAGGAGCCTCAATGTTCCCCAGATCTGAGGGTCCGTGTGCAGCCACCACCATGTTAGTTCCATTGCTGAGACACTTGCAGCATCAACGGCGGTCATACCAGTGGGGTAGGGATACTTCAGAGTGTCCCCAGGCTGGTTCTTTGCTGGCCGCCTTTCATTCCTTAGGCTAAGTAGTCGGGGCTCAACTGTCCATTTTTCTCATCAAACGGAGCTGGAGGCACCTTTTTTCTTCAAAAGAAATATCTTTTTGAGCCACAGCCAGTACTGTTCTGGGGTCACTGCTGACTGCACTGGGGATCTCTCCTGTTGGTAGTCAGGGGATACTATGGGAAACCAGGTAGCAATGCGTGTCAGGTGCATGCAACCAAACGCCCTCTCAGTGTATGAGCCGCCTGCCCTAGGATGGTGAGGGACGAAGGCCATTTTCACATGTTTGGGATTCAAAACCATGTCACCGAGATTTTTAATTTCCATGTCTTAACACATGCAGTAAATTCTCGGGGTCTGGAGAGATCCAGAATTTTTATAAAACGCAGAATGGAAGTGGGAGGATGCATCAGGGTGGGTTACTCCTGCCTCTACAGTGAGGCAGCACACCTTTGCAGTGCTCAGGAACCTCTTGGGATGCCAATAATGAAACCCAAGTAGGACGCTTGGAAGACAAGCACCTCACCCACTTTACTATATCTCCAGCCCCTTTGTTCAGGAAATTTATAATTTCTCATTGTTTTTTTAATTGCAGTTTTGGAGCCACAGTAAACAGTGCTCAGGGCTTACTCTTGGATCTGAGCTCAGGCATTGTTCCTCGAAGTGCTAGGGGGGGAACCCTAAGGGCTTTTGAATATTGAACCCAAGTTAGCTGCTGATGAGAAGCTCCGTATCAACTGTACTATCTCTGCTAACCCTCTATGATTTATTTTGCTCCAGAAAAAAAATCTGCTTTACCTGATAAGTTTTTGAGCACCATCTCATCCCCAGTCTTCCTCTTTCCCAGGCCTTGGGCACCCCCTGCTCTTCTGGTGAATATTTGCAGAATTGGGGTTTCTAGGGACCAGGTGCCACTGTTTTTTTAAGTGTCTCATTCTAGGGGTCTGTGCAGTGCTACAGCCATGAGGGCGTTTGTCTTGCACTTGCTTACCTAGGTTTGATCCCCACCATCCCATAGAGTCCCCTGAGCCATCATCTCCATCTGTGTCTCTCAAATTAAAAAAATGAAAATAAATAGGGGCCGGAGCGATAGCACAGCGGGTAGGGCTTTTGCCTTGCACGCGGCCGACCCAGGTTCGATCCCCGGCATCCCATATGGTCCCCACAGCACTGCCAGGAGTAATTCCTGAGTGCAAAGCCAGGAGTAACCCCTGAGCATTGCTGGGTGTGACCCAAAAAGCAAAAAAATAAAATAAAATAAATAAAGGGTGCAAGTCATAGTACAGTAGGTAGGGCAATTCTTTTCCATTTGCAGAGCTGGGTTTGATCCCTGCACCCCATAGGCTCCTCTGTCCATTTCCAGAAGTGGCAAAGAAATAAAAAGTTATCAAAAAATAATGATGAACTAGAGTGCTAGAAATGCAGGTGGGGTGCTTGCCTTACATTTTGTTCCCCCGCATTTTATAGGTTGCTCTCAGCACGTGTGGCTCAAACCACACAGCTCCCGCCTCCAATGTAAAAGTCTCAATCCAAGATTACAGAATTTGTCTTGACATCTGAGCACTCTTTTATCTTCCTTTGGGGGGGTTGATTTACATGACTATTTTTGTTTTTATTGTTGTTAGTTTTTTCTAGTTGTTGGTATTGCCCTTTTTGCTACAGACTTGAGATGATCAAGGACTGCACCTCTGTCCATGTGTCTCTGGACACAGGAGAGCCATGTCGTATCCCCAACTGTAAAGCAGTTTCTCAGGCCTCTGAGCTCCTCTCCCTGGGTCTATCTTACTACTCGGGAGCAGATGGGGTGGGATTTGGGGCCACACCTGACAGTGCTTGGGGGCCACTCGCTGCTCTGTGCTCAGGTTACCAGTGAACAGTGAATACCAGGGAAGACCCTGGAGTTCCCGCTGGCCTACATCCAATTCAGCCCGCTGTACCCTTTCATTCCTACTTTCCTTGGAAGTTTGTAGATGTAAACATTGTGCAATCTACTCAACAAGAGTCTGTCAGGAGGAAAAGAAGGAGTTGGAGGCTCCTAACAAAATTTTGTGCTACCACTATGAAGCTTTTAGACCAAATGTAATTTTCCTCTCCTTTGTCCTATGCATAGTCACATACCAAAAACTGACAGAAATCGTGCATTCTTTGAAAACCTGGCCTTTATGCTCACAGCTCTTCTGGGTGTGGCTACCAAAGATAATCAAATCTCTGAACTGAACCTTGAGAATATGTCACTGGATTTCACACCTCTGCGGTTGGCAGATAACTTCATCTTTGATTGAGCTGGATGTGGTTTGGAATGGAGATGGGGTTCTGCCAAAGCAGCAGTGCTCAGGGATCATTTGCCTGGGATTCAGGTTGTATAGTTGAGTCTGCTGCATGCATGGGAAGTGCGCTGCCCACTAGTCTCTCTTCCTGGCCCCTGCTGGCAATTCAAACCTTCTGATTTATATCCTGTACTTTCAGTGCAGTGTCACATTGGGAGCTCCTCCGTGTCAGCAGCCCTGCCGTGGCCTCTACCAGCTGAGCATCATCGCTGCCCCCCTTCATGCCTGTCTGTGTCCTTTTCACAAGGTTCACAAGATTTATATAGAATTAGAATTCCTGCGGTCAGAGAGATGCCAGGAATGCAGGTCCTGGCCTTGCAAGCAGCCTGCCACGGTACAATCTCCACAAAATGCTGTGCCCTCAAGTACCGCCAGGAATAGGCCTAAAGTTTTGCTACTTGTGGCTTCAAAACCCAAACCTGCGCCCTATGAAACTGACTGAGAGGAGTTTAAGCATAAAATACCCTTTTTTTCAATTGGATTTTGGGCATACCTTGTAGTTATTGCTTAAGGCACCTAGTGGGGTGCTAGCCACAGAATCCAGGTCAGCCGTTGCAAGGCAAGTACCCTAGCAGACAGTCACTGTCATCCCATTGCTTATCGGTTTTCTCAAGAGGCACTAGTACCGTCTCCATTGTGAGACTTTTTACTGTTTTTTGGCATATTGAATACCAAAATTGCTTGCCGGGCTCTCCGAGAGGGACGAAGAAGTTTAACTCGGGTCGGACACTTGCAAGGCAAACATCCTCCCCACTGTGATATTGCCCCAGCCCTTAGTTCAGTACTAAGTATAAATATATTAACATGGAAGAAAATATCTGATTATTTTTCTAATCAGTTTTCTCTTTAAAGTCTGCATTATTGCAGGCAAGCACCAGTGTGTCACACTATGTAAATTCACAAATACCATACTACTACTACTACTACTACTACTACTACTAGTCTAGTTAGCATTCAGCAAACTATAGATTCAGCTTTTCAAAGCAGTGACTTATATTTGGTTAGATGTCATGCTTGGTGATCCTCTGGTGTTACTCCAAGCTCTGTGGTCACTGATGTCTTTATGCACTGCTTGTGGACCCCTTGAGGTGATTGCAATTGAAACTGGGTCAAGCATGTGTCAAGCAAGCACCTCGTGCTCTGTGTTGTGTCTGTGGATATCATTAAAATATTTTTACACTGGTTAATGTCCAGGAATTTATGATATTAGATGTTCTCGGTTTTCTTTAGTATGCAACTTTTTAAAAATTTATTTTACCTTGTTTATACATATAACAGAACTTTTTAAATTAGTTTGTTTTTGTTTATTAGACTCAGCCATCTTTGCTCCTAGGTTAGTCCTGACTGTCTGCTCAGGAATCATTCTTTGTAGACTTTGTAGACTTTGTATCACCTCATTCCTAGAACAGGAATGTGAGATGTATCATAGGTCAGGGCATGTCCAGTATTTTGGTCCAACCTAGGGTTGCTTCTTTTTATAATATACTTTCTGAGTAACACCCAGTGATGCGGGGGGGTTACTCCTGGCTCTGAACTCAGGAATCGTTCTTGGCGGTGCTTGGGGGACCATATGGGATGACGGGGATCGAACTCAGGTCACCGACATGCAAGGCAAAGGCCCTAACTGCTGTACTATTGCTCTGCCCTCCTTAGTGTTATTTCTTTTCTGTCTTGCTGGGCATGTGTTCAGGTCTTACTCTCTGCAATGCTCAGACCATGGTCCATTGGTGCTTGGCTTGGCCATGGAGTGTTTGTGTAAGGCCATCACCTCCAGGAACCTTCTAGAGTAGCAGCTTCACATTGTTGCACACTTGGCTGCCTTAGAGTGATTTCCATGCACACTGAGCCAGGAATGTTCCTCACATAAAAGGCTGGTTCCTCACATAAAAACAGAGGAGATGTCCTGAGCCCCTCTAGTGCCATCCTCATGGCTGAGAAAACAGTGTGGTGACTGTCACTGTCTCCCGTCCCCTGTGTCTCTCTGATCAGGACGCATTGACCTTCTCCGATGTGGCCGTGAACTTCACCCAGGAAGAGTGGACATCCCTGGATGCCTCTCAGCGAAAGCTCTACTGGGACATGATGCTGGAAACCTACCAACACCTGCGAGACGTTGGTGAGAGCTGAGTGTGGTGCACCCTCCTGGCACAGACCTACTTAGACGCCTGGGTGGCTGGGTCTGTGTGTTGAACTGGGGCCATGATCAAAATAGTTCCTTACAGTGCTAAATCAAGTTCTTTTTGTTTTACAAACAGCTTCACTTTATTTGTTTTGGTTTGACTTTGGTGCCAAGTACATATTCTAACTGGCTGTGTGTTAAATGATCATTTCTAGCGGTACTCGAGGACCCTGGGGCTGCTAATGATTGAACTCGGTTGCCAGTTTCAATAGTCAGAGCATTACCTCCAGTACAATTGCACCATTCCTTCAAGTTCAAGAACTTTGTTTTGTTTTAATTTCGTTATGGGGGTCACTGAAATGTTCAGGAATTACTTCTGGTTGTGCTCCTGGAGCATATGGTTTGCAAGGAATCAAACCGTATTTGTGCAAATCACAGGTGTCCTACCCTCTATAATCTATTCCCCAACACAAGTTGTTTATTTCTTAGGGCTTCAGCCATCAGGTCCTAATCTATTTCAGTGTTTAGGGTTAATTGCAGTATTTCTTGGGATAATGATACTTCAGCATGACTCAGTGTTTTTTCTTTGACAGAGCAATCAGGGATCACTCATGGCTCCTTAAGGAGATATTACAGAGTGTTAATGATCCAATTGGGATAGATTTTTTTAAAAATTTATTTATTTTTAATTAGTGAATCACCGTGAGAGTACAGTTACAGATTTATACATTTTCGTGCTCATGTTTCCCTCATACAAAGTTCGAGAACCTATCCCTTAATCACTGCCGATTCTCCACCACCAGTAAACCCAGCATCCTTCCCACCTCCCCAGTCCCATCTCCCCCACCCCACCCTGCCACTGTGGCAGGGTATTGACTTTTGTTCTCTCTCTCTAATTAGGTGTTGTGGTTTTCAATTAAGGTGTTGAGTGGCCATTGTGTTCGGTCTCTAGTCTACATTCGGCACGCATCACCCTTTCCCCGCATGGCCTCCAACCACATCTTACTTGGTGTTCCCGTCTCTGAATTGCAATTCAGATAGATTTTGACCAAGGAAAATATCCACCTGATGGGTTCTGTCCAGATCTGTTGATTTTTTTTAACCTTTTTTAAAAAACAGTGGGTCGTGCCATCTCTGTCTAGTTTGGGGTTTCTTTTGCTCTTGGACTTACTGCACTGTCACTGTCACTGTTACCCCATTGCTCATCGAGTTGCTTGAGTGGGCACCAGTAATGACTCCATTGTGAGACTTATTGTTACTGTTTTTGGCATATCGCATATGCCACGGGGAGCTGCACTCAGTGATCACTTTTAGAGTGACTCAGGAAAATATATATGGTGCCAGGACAGAGAAATATATACAGAGGTGGGCGATTGTATTACAGGAAGTTGAGGCAGGTACAATCCCCGGCATCCCATATGGTCACCAAGCACTTCCCAGGTGATTCCTGATTACAAAGTCAGGAGTGAACCCTGGTCATCTCTGGTGTGGACTTGACAATGTTAAATACAGTGTTAAATAAATGTTAAATACATCAATCACATATCACCTACGTGTAACGCCAGGTGTGAACCCTGGTCATCTCTGGTGTGGACTTGACAATGTTAAATACAGTGTTAAATAAATGTTAAATACATCAATCACATATCACCTACGTGTAACGCCAGGGCTATATTGTATGCACGATTTTCTGGTCTCTCCTTTTCACTCTTAAATAAAATCTGGGGCTCTATGTCACTGATAATCAGTAATCTGCCGCACATTAAAAGTTGTGATACTCAGGGCTGGAGCGATAGCCTTCTTTGCCTTGCCCTTGGCTGACCTGGGTTCGATTCCCAGCATCCCATATGGTCCACCGGTCACCACCAAGAGTAATTCCTGAGTACATGAGCCAGGAGTAACGCCTGTGCATCGCCGGGTGTGACTCTAAAAAAAAGAGTTGTGATACTCTTTCATGCCTTTTGAGAAATTTGCCCAATTTCGTATGGACACATGGGATTAACCTGTTGCTTTTTCCTTGTCACTGATCCTTGACTCTGGGAGCAGGGCATTCCGAGGGGAAGCCTGCGGTGATCTCGTGGCTGGAAAGAGGAGCACTGAGGCTGAGGAGGAGAGGTGTTTGTGCAGGTGGTTGTCTGAGGGCACTCCCTGGCCCTGCTGTTTGGCAGTGTGTGGTTGTGCTGAGCGCGTGTCAGACAAGTGACTCTGTCTGGGGTTCGGGCTCCTGGATCTGGGTGTCTGTAATGCGTTCACACTGCTCTTCTTCACCTTGGAATTTCAATCACAGAATAACTGTGCATTTTGGATTCTGACATTGTCATTTTCCTCATCGTTCTTCTATGTAGAATACTTCATGGGATTCAAATCCTTTTGATCCCCTGTCTGTGCCTCACCGGCCTCACTAGACACCATCCAATGTACAGACTCGGGTGCCTTTCTAGGGCAGCTTGGTGACTCTTTGTCTTCTATGTCCTGTTTATCTTTGCCCTCAGATCATTACATTGGTTGTCAAATAAAATAAGAATTTTTCAATTGTTTTTGAGCTCTGTGATACTTGGCTTTTCCTGCAGTTCTCAGGTTACTTTTTTTTTTCGTTTATAGTGGTGATATCAGGTAATGCACTGGGGTTACTCCTGGCTCTGCACTCAGGAATTTCTCCTGGCGGTGTTTGGAACACCATATAGGATGCTACAGATGAAACCAGGGTCAGCTGTGTGCAAGGGAAATGCACGACCAAGTGTAATATCGCAAAAGCCCCCGCGGATACTTTTGGCAGTGCTAAGGGATCAGCCTCATAGAATGCAAATGACAGACTTGATTTTCTCTCTACCCACTAAGTAAAGGTTTTGCCTTTATGTTCAAATTGAGAAGCATTGAGCCCATAATTAAGCTATATTGGAACAGCGCTGTAGAACATTGGGGAGAGCACTTGTCTTGTTATCAGCTGACCTGCTTTCAATAAGGAGCATCCTGTATGGTACCCTAGTATTCCTGGGTCTGGTCTACAAAAGAAACCCCAAAAAATCTAGTGTGTGATTGCCAAGATCCTCATGGATATCCTCAAATAGTTCTTTCTTCTCCTCTGCCTATTCCGCTACTTTGCATTCATCTAATTCTTACACTGTGGATTGTGTTTGATTTCAGAAATCCACGTGCAGCTTCAGGATGTGGCGCTTCCACAGTTTGATTTGGGAAAGGGATCATCTAATTTGAGTCAGCTGGTAAGGTTCACCCATTCAAAATAAGTATTTTTACGCTGGCTAGATAGCTCAGTTGACTATGCATAGAATTAGAAAGGTGGAGGTTCAAACTCCATCCTACCACTATATTTACAGTCTCTAGAAATGACAGTGAAGAACTCGAAGCCTATTTCTGGGAGGAATGGCGCTGTAGCCTCTCTGGGGATAAAATCAATAAGCTCAGAATCTACAGAAATTCCTGTTTTTCATATTGTTGATATTTTGTGGTTTTTCATTTGATAGAAAATAAGCACACACGTCAGATTGTTTCAAAGAACAAGTTTCTTATCCACTTCATCATGCAGTGGGAAGGACACTTGCTTTACCCAGGGACAGAAATCTGGGTTTCCAGCTCACATAGTCCCCGGAGTCCCAGCAACATTTGTCCCTAAGATCTGCTTGGTGTGCCCCATCCCAAAATAAATACATACAAAACTGAATGCGAACAAAACTGAAAGAACAAAAAAGTCACTGGTGTAAAAGAGGAATCCTCTTGTGGCCGCTGTCCTGCGTCTCAACTGTGTGGATGCAGTGTTGCCTTCAAACATGATTCACTGATAAAACACTGAGCTAGAACCGAACCCAGTTTCGGGTCCCTTTTATTTCCACTGAAAACTGGTTCTTCAGTTTTCTACAGAGGTTGTTAACTCCACTTAAATGCCTGTTAATTGAGATACAAAAAACATGTACACTACTTATGACCCCTCATTGGTCAGTTTTGCAAGTCGGCCTTGAAGAAACATTAGATTAATTTATGCAAACTTTCTGAACATATTAGGAGTTGGATTCGTGTGTTTCAAATATCAGAAAGCACAGCTTCCATGTTTGAGTATAGTTCTAAGCTTTGGAGGTTTCACATTTGTTTGTTTTTTCTCCCCCACACAGAGCAAAGGTTAATTGAATTCTTCGCACACTGTGCTCCCCAGGCACTTCCAATTCCTGATGCTCTTTCACATGGGAATTCATTGACCCCTAAAAAATATTTCCTCCTGGGAATCCATCTTATGTGCTTGACTTAAGCCACCATTGCACTTCATTCCTAACACCGCAAAAGGTGGGTCGCAGGAAGGGACTTGAATGGACCTGAGCAAGCCTTAAGCTAAACGGGTTTCGGAAAGGGACAGCCTAAGCACCATAAGTAGTATGGTAAATGAAGAACACAGTCATGGAACAAATTCTTACTTGACCCAAAAATAGGTAACTGATTAAAGACCCTGTTGGAATTAGAAAAACTAACCTGGCCTGAGAAGTGTGCACTGCGAAATATAGAGAGATGTACCCAGGAAACACCACCCTTTTGGCTGGGTCTAGGGTATAGATAAAAGACTATATCACCTACTGGGGTCATGAAAAATAATTAGAAATATTTTTAAAGAGTAGATCTAATACAATTGTTTAAATGGATTACTGGCAAGGAAACGAGAAAGCAGTACACCCTTAGGAGGAATCTATTCCTTCTGCAGATCTCCGACGAGGAATCCAGAGTGGATTCTATAGTGCTGGAGGCCCTAGATGATATTCTGTCCTTTGGTGGATGTCCTAGAGGAATTTCCCCTCAAGTTTCTTTAATGTGAGCATTGTTTATGTTAATGTTCCAACACATGCATATATAATTGTTGCCCAACAAGCTTTCACGATTTCTCTATAATGTGATGATACAAATAAATGGCCCCGGATTACCATCCAGCCGTGGCCCCATTTATTTATCTAATGTGGGGTGACCGGCACTCATCAGCCCGAATGTACCAAGGGGCCAGAGGACACCAAGGGACAGTGAATCAGAACATGAAACTGCCTGGCTGAATTTTTTTTTGACATGCAAATTTTATAGAATAGAGCAATAATTGGAAACCTCTGCTGTCTGCAGGAAGAGAGTGACCTCACTCCAAAGAAACCCTCCCCTGGGAGAAGCTTCTCACAGTCTGTTCTGCACAAACCTCGAGAACAAACCAACCCAGTGGCTCAGTCCACGGACTGTGGGAGAGTAGCACTGTTTATAGTGAGTCCTTCAGGACGAAAGGCCCAGAAGCAAATCAATGATGTACTGAATCCGTCCAAGTGTAAAAATTGTGAGGGAGCTTTCCCATGTCCTTGGCACTATGGTGTTCCTTTAGAAAACCTCAGTGGACAGAATTTCCAGGAATGTCATCAGCTTGGACAAGAGTTGAGTCAAAAGTTACCGTGTGTTGACCATATTTCTATCAAAGCAGAAGACAGACCACATTCATGTGAAGAATGTGAGATTGTCCTTCGTCGATCTTCAGACCTTATCATACATAGGACAGTTCACACTGGAGAGAAACCTTTTGTTTGTAAGGAATGTGGAAAGACCTTTTGTCAATCCTCAGAACTTATTGTACATAGGACAATTCACACTGGAGAGAAACCTTATGTTTGTAAGGAATGTGGGAAGGCCTTCAAGCGATCCTCACACCTTATTGAACATAGGAGAGTTCACACTGGAGAGAAACCTTTTGTTTGTAATGAATGTGGAAAGGCCTTCTGTTGGTCCTCAAACCTTAATAACCGTAAGAGAATTCACACTGGAGAGAAACCTTATGTTTGTAAGGAATGTGGGAAGGCCTTCTGTCGATCCTCATACCTTATTGAACATAGGAGAGTTCACACTGGAGAGAAACCTTTTGTTTGTAAGGAATGTGGAAAGGCCTTCTGTCGATCCTCAAGCCTTAATAACAATAAGATAATTCACACTGGAGAGAAACCTTATGTTTGTAAGGAATGTGGGAAGACCTTCTCTCAATCAGGGAGCCTTTTTAATCACTCTAAAATTCATAGTAAGAAGAGACCTCATACATGTCAGAAATGTGGGAAGGCTTTCAATCTGAATTCAGGCCTTACACGCCATATGAGAAATACTGGAGAGAAACCTTATGTTTGTAAGGAATGTGGGGAGGCCTTCAAATTCCCATCATCTCTTTCTAATCATAGAAATAATCATACTGGATGACTTGATCTAATGACAATCCCTATGGGCAGAAGAGAACAATTCATTACATCAGGTTTTCTCTGGACAGTTGGGATCTGCAGTGCTACAAAAGTACCGCACAGGAGGTTATAATCCTGAATCCATGGGACAAAATTTCCATCAGGTCAGTCAGTTCTATAAGAAAAAGAAACATCCTGATTATAACCAAGGGGCAGTTATGCCAGATGTCTTGTTCTTGCACTTCTGTGTATTTTAACTTGTAAATAATGGGTCTTGGGGAAAGAAGCGGGAGGAAGTTGTCTAAATAAATACGTACAAAAATGTCCCTTGCTTGGAATTGTCATGAATCACCACAACATCATTGTTTGCTCTCACTCTGGTTTGGCCCAGATAAACAGGTTTGCGGGAATTATGGCAGAGATCAACCATGATGCTGCAGTAAATCGTTTGAAAGTGGAAAAATGGGCAAATCTTCATTTTTAATGGCTACCTGTGTTAGTTTTTGGGAAGCCACGCCACATGGGTTCAGGCCTTACTGTTGGCTCAAGTATACTTACAGGTTTTTGGAATCCAGGTCAGCCTTGTGAAAGTAAGCATACTGTCTTCTGTATCATTTCTACACTTCTTGTATACTTTTTTGGTTAATTTACATGTATGGTGAAGAAAATTACATTAATTATCTAAATAATGTTGTCCTGGCAAGGACCCTGAATAGTGTGGATTGAAGACAATTGAAATGAAATTCACTGTGCCCAGAAATACTTTTCTTTTGCTTTTTGGGTCACACCCTGCATTTCTCAGAGTATACTTCGGGCTTTGCCCTCAGGAATAACTCCTGGTTGTGCACGGGAGACCATCTGGGAGGCTGGGTATTTAAACCTGGTAGTCCATGTGTAAGCAAATCCCTACCTTCTGTGCTATCACCCCAACCCAAAGAAAGACATTTTTGCTATGACTTTGAAACTATGGAAGGGGCCCCTGAATCAAATATTTTTCATGTACTGGGTACATGGAGAGCCCTCTGACCCCCATCTCAGCACACAATTCCATTCAGCTGTGGTTCCTAACAATAAACGGTGGTCACATTCCTGGATCCCAACCTATCACTTCAATAGTCTTAGGAGAAAACAGAACTTGCTTTTGGAAGCAGTTAAACCAAACCATAAATGAGTAATCAGAATGATAAAAATGATGGGGCTGGAGCAATAACACAGCAGTTAGGACATTTGCGTTGCACATGGCCTACCCGGGTTCGATTATCAGCATCCCATATGATCTCCTGAGCACCTCAATGGGAATTCCTGAGTCAAGAGCCAGGCGTAACCCCTGTGCATCACGGGGATTGACCCCCCTCAAAAAAGAATGATAAAAATAATTTAGATTGTACAAAAATACACATAAGTCTATAAAATGATTGGTATGTTTTGCTGTCCATTAGCTAAATGTATGCCTGCATTCTTAGAATTCTCAATACCCTGGGATTAATTTACTGAATACATTGGGGGGAAGGGCATACATGACAGTGAAAAGGGATTATTCCTCGCACTGCTAGGCCACTGTTTAGCATACCAGGGATGGATTCCAGTGACCATGATAAATGCAAGTGTCATGATTATAGACTCTTCCCTCCTTCTTCATTTCAGATTTTAAATAGTGTTTCTGAAACTGCCACTTGGGGTGTTCCTTGTAGGTGAGAGTTCATTAATCGCGAGTTGTCAAGGAATAGCGCACTGACTGGACAGTGCTCTCTGATGTTCTTACCAGACTTTGCTCCTGCTCCAATGTCTCTCCAGCTTTCTGGGATGCGTGGCCAGTTCCTTGCTGCATCTCCAGGGTTGGCTCGAAGTCACTGCTTTCTCCCCATCTCGATTCATGACTTTCCCGAGAAACTCATTGTCCCCTGCCCCATCCACTCCCTACCTGCCTGTATTACTTTGCGTCAATCGGCAAGTGTTTTTCCTTTTGATGACTGTTGGAAAGCTTTGGTTTCACGGAGCAGTTTTGCATCAGGATTTCTTCCCGCAGTCCCTACTGTGTGACAGACCACTGCAGCAGCAGCCTCTACACTCCTTTATCTGAACTGATTCCAGTTGCATCACAGATTCACTGGGTTCGTCAAAAACATTCTCTCCGCACCTAGAGCCTGGCTTTGAGAGACTGGTAGAAAAGAAAGTGGCAAGACACATAGGCCTATGATTAGCTGGCTGTAAGTTGGAGCCCTGAGACCAAGGAGGAGAGACTTTTCCAGGTGAGGGTCTTCAGTCCTTCACTGGCTTGGGTCCTGGGTAGTGTGAGAATCGCTCATGCGCTGCTGACCCCAGATCTCTAGGGCTCTCAGATTCAGATTTTTACACTCCACTCGCGTTCCCCTTTGCTCCCCTTAGCTTTGCTTTCTTCGCTTCATCAGATATGCATCCATGAGATTCGGGATCCTTCCTTTCGTCTTACCCTTACTGCTAGCTGCTTGCCTGCAGTGTCATGGCGCCCTTTTCTGGAGCAGCTGAAACCCCACCTGCCTTCTCTGTCACCAGGCTTGTCTTGCCCTCCCATCACAAGTATAATTTTCATTATATTAATAAATTCATCTTCCCCCTGTTGTCCTGGTGTTGCTTCAGGGCTATTCCTGGTTGTTCTCAGGGGTTCCTTTGGGCGCTGCTCAGGGATTAGCCTCTTTCACCCTTATGCATGGAAGATAGGCTAAATGCTGTTCTCTCTCTCACACGCTAAGGAATATTCTTCCTCATTTATGTTAAAGTGTGAACACATGTGCCCATAACAAAGCTATAATTACAAAGGGATGTGCACCTGTCTTGCAGGTGACGAACAGTGTTTGATCCACAGCAACCCATATGATGCAAGCTAACTAAACTTAATATTCTTACTATAACACACATCAAATCATCATTGCTGACCAATGAGTCAACATGTCTGAAGAAGAGACTATAGTTGTCTCTTATACACCTGCAGTATTGTTGTTCTTGCTCACTGATTTAAATTTTGAAGAATTTCATTCTTGCTGGATAGTCTAGTATTAAACTATTAAAAGACCTCTCAGCTGCACAGTGGTGACAAGACTTTCCATTCATGTGTCTGATCCATACAGAACCATTTTGACTTGACTGTATTGTCAATGTTGAGCACTTTTTGAAGAGGTTTTGATCACAACTCTCCAGGAGTAAGTAGAGAGCACCAAAGGCTCTGAACACACACACAGGAATTTTACTTTTATGTATATTTTCCCAGTCATCACCAATCTCTGAGCCCCCTTCTTGGCCAACCCTGACGCCACTCTGGTCCACGTGGTTCACTGGGTTTCACCTCACTCCTGTAACTGTGTGAACATGAACAGGTGAAGCTACTCAAGAACTGGAAGTTCAGTGAGATGTAAACAAACATTGTGGCTCAGAGAGATGGTAGAGCTGGCAAGTTGCTGGCCTAAGTTCCATTCACAGTACCCCAGAGGGTTTCCTGAGCGCAGTGTGTAGTAATCCCTGGGCACAGAGTCAGAAATAAGTCCTTATCACTACCTTATCACTAGTTGAGGATGTCCCTGAAAAGATTGAGTAAAGAAATCACTTGTATCACTTGTTATCCTGTTGATCTTCGATTTTCTTGAGTAGTCGCCAGTAACGTCTCTTTTTGTCCATGTAACATGCTAGTGTAGCCCAATAGTATCTGCTCGCTCCAGCAACACAAAGAGCCTCAGAACATTTGTTCAGGGTTTTGATAAAGAAGTCTGACCATTGTAGGTAGGTGTCAACATGGTCTTTTGACAACCTGTGGAATCCAGTCGATAACAGCTCTAGTCCAGCGGTCATCTCTAAGTTGCACTACGTCCCCCCAGGCTCCAGTCTGTTCCTGTGCGTCCTGTCTGGCCAGGCTCATCATCCAGCATCTGCCCATTGTCACCTCGCCTCCCTGCCTGGCTCCCTATTACCGTCCCTTTCCACGTAATCCCAAGAGGATACTGAGGCGTGACCATTATCTCAGGAGTCGTGGTCTCAAAGGGGGCGTGGCCTCCTTTGGGAGCCAAGGTCATTATGGTTGCAGTTATTATTTTTTGCTTTAGCATAATAAGTATGGCCTGTGTTTGAAAATCACCCTATCCATCTCAATCACTCTATGCCAAATAGCCCATTAGCTTATTGTAACTTCAGAAAAACTATCAGTGAATGATAGAAGCTTCGCAAAACATTTTTAAAGAAGAACATAGCCTTAATCCTTCACGAGAGGCCCCACATCAATCAGGAAGAGTCTTGTAAGTAAGAAAGAACTCTAGAATAGGAACAAGGCTGCCATCAGCAATAGCACAAACAGAGCTCCCCTCCACCCACAGCAAGAGGAAATAGGAATAGACAACTACAAATTTCCAACTATATACTTCCATAACAATATGAAGAAACAGCGGAAATCCCCTCCACGAAGAGAGGAAGAAGAAAAGATCCCAGAAACTTCAACAGGGGCTACTCACATCTATGACCTCTCACATAAATAATTCAGAGAGGAAATCTTCAGGAGAGTCGATGTACTCCAAGCAACCATGGAACAGACATCCAATAACTTAAATGAAGCATAGGAATGGTCCACCAAAAAATGCAGAAAGAAATGAGAGCAGAAATTTCAAAGCTACAAACAGAAGTCACACAAAAAAAGGATTCGGTAGATGAATTAAAAATCTCAGTAAGTGCCCTCAACAATAGAATGGCTACAGCCAACGACAGAATCAGTGAGCTTGAAGATGAGCTACACAAAGCTTATAGACAACAGCAAATAATGGGAAAAGACCTCAAAATGGCTATAGAGCGAATCAGATTCCTTGGGGATGACTTCAAGAGGAACAGCTATACTGGGATTCTTGGTGGTGGAATATGGTGAAGGGATGGGTATTCGAGCATTGTATAACTGAGATTTAAACCTGAAAACTTTGTAACTTTCCACATGGTGACATAATAAAAAATTAAATAAAAAAGAATCATTGGAGTACCAGAAGCACAAGGAAGTAACCCCAATGAAAAATACAGTGAAAGACATCATTACTAAGAAATTCCCAGAGCTGGAGAAGGCAGGCATCCAGATCCAAGGAGCCCAAAGTCTACCAGCAAAAAGAGACCCGAATAAAAGACTTCAAGGCATATCTTAGTTTGAATGACAGATGCTATGAGTAGAGACACAATTCTGCAAGTAGCAAGATCAAAGAAAAAAATCACGTACAGAGGAGCACCCCTCAGATTTATAGCAGAACTATCAGAGGAAACGTTCTGAGCCCGAGACAATGGTGGGACGTAGTGAAAATACTCAACAAAATGAATGCCTCACCAGGAATAATTTATCTGGCTAACGTCTCACTCAAACTCAAAGAACCACACACTATTCCTCGGATAAACAACAGCTCAGGAACTGCATTGACTGAAAACCAAACTTAAAAGAAGATCTAAACAGGCTATTATAAGACAAGGAAGAACCACATAAGAACAACAAACTCCACAGAAAGATAACACAAAACTCCATGACAAAAATCTCTCAATGTTAACGACCTAAATTCACCTATCAGGAGACACATAGTGGCAAAATGGATCTGGAAACGAAACCCAACACTCTGCTGCCTGCAAGAAACACACCTGAACAGTCAGAACAAACACAGACTCAAAGTCAAAGAATGGAAAACAATTCTGCAGGGAAACAACTCCCTCGAAAAAGCTGGATTGGCCATAAAAGTAACTGACAACATAGACTTCAGGTTGAAATAGATTAGAAGCGACAGTGGAGGTCATTTTCCATTTATCAAGGGATATGTACAACTGGAGGAAATCACACACTTAAACGTATACGCATCTAATGAACGACAGCTAAATACTTAAAACTATTCCTAAAAGAATTTAAAGAGGACATCACTAACAGCACAATAGTAGAGAATTCAACACCACCTTATCACCTCTGGATAGATTGACAATAACAAAACTTAGCAAGGAAACACTGACTTTGAAAGAAGAAATTGAACAGAGAGGCCTAATAGACCTATACAGAGCTTAGATCCCCCCAAAGAAAGAATACACATCCTTTTTTTGTGCACACGGAACATTTTCCAAAGTAGACCATGTACTGGGCCACAAAACATACCTCAGTAGAATCGGAAAAATAGGAATTGTATCGACCATCTTTTCAGACCAATATGCGCTGAAGATAGAAGCTAACCAAGCACAGACGCGGAGAACCAAATCAAACACCTGGAAATTAAACAACTCAATGTTGAACAATGAGTGGGTCAGGAAGGAAATCAGGGAAGAAATCAAAGGAGACCTAGAAACAAATGAGAATGAAGACACGAGCTCCCAAAACATATGGGACGCAGCTAAAGGGGAAAATTTATAGCTCTGCGAGCACTCCTCAGGAAGGAAGGAAGGGCCTACATAGATAGCTTGACTTCACAGCTCAAGATCTTAAAAAAGGACCAGAAAAAGAAACCCAAACCAGACTGAAGGAAAGAAATATTAAAAATTAGAGCAGAAATTAACGATATGGAATCTCAGAAAACAATCCGAAAGGTCAATGTAACCAAGAGCTGGTTCTTTGAGAAAATGAACAAGATTGCTAAACCGCTAGCAAGACTCACAAAGAAAGAGAGAGAAAACCTGAATTAACTGAATCAGAAATGAAAAAGGGGACATCACAACAGAAAAAACAATAAGATTCAAAAGATCATCAAAAAATCATCAAAGACTACTTTGAAGTCTCTATGCCACAAAACAAGAGAACCTAAAAGAAATGGATGAATTCCTTGATTCCTACAATCTCCCAAGACTGAACCAAAAAGACCTGAAATACTTGATTAGACCCATTAATATCAAAGAAATTGAAACTGTAATCAAATGTCTCCCCCAAAGCAAAAGCCCAGGTCAAGATGGATTCACTGGCAAATTCTTTCAAACATTTAAAGAGGACCTGTTGCCAGTTCTCTTCACGATTTTCCAGGAAATTGAAAAAACAGAAACTCTCCCAAACAGTTTCTATGAAGCACATATCTCCCTAATACCAAAAGCAACGCGATCCCTATAAAGATACCCATGAAATTCTTCAAAGAAATGGATCAAGCTATCCTGAAATTCACATGGAACAACCAATGCCCACAGATAGCTAAATATTTTCGGGAAAAAGATGATGGGGGGTCATCACCCTCCCCAACCTTAAACTTTACTACAAATCGGTAACCATTAAAACAACCTTGTACCGCAACAAATGCAGAGCTGCAGACCTTGGAACAGGGTGGAATATACCTACAAACAACCCCTAATGTATGATCATCTAATGTTTGATAAGGCAGTAAGAAATGTGAAGTGAAGCAAGGAAAGCCTCTTTAACAAATGGTGTTGGCATAACTGGACAACCACATGCAAAGAATGGGCTTAGACCTCGACCTGACACCATGCACAAAAGTCAGATCAAAGTGGATATATGACCTCAACATCAGACCACAATCCATAAGGTACATTGAAGACAATGTTGGCAAAACCCTCCACAATATTGAAGCTAAAGGTATCTTCAAAGATGACACGCAACTGATCAACCAAATGGAAACAGAGATAAACAAATGGGACTATATTAAACAAAGAAGCTTCTGCACCGCAAAAGATACAGTGACCAGAAAGAATACAAAGACAATCTACAGAATGGGAAAGGATATTCACCCCATACTCATCCAATAAGAGGTTGATATCAAGGCACTGGTTGAACTCTACACGAAGAAAACATCCAACCCCTTCACAAAATGGGGCGAAGAATGGAACAGAAACTTTCCCAAAGAAGAGATAGGAATGACCAAAGGGCACATGGAAAAATGCTCTTCATCACTAATCATCAGGAAGATGCAGAACAAAACAACCATGAGATACTACCTCATACCTCAGCGACTGGCACACATCTAAAAGAACAAAAGCAATCGCTAATGGAGGGGATGTGGGGAGAAAGGGACCCTTCTAGAGTGTGGATGGGAATGCCTACTTGTTCAGCCCTTCTTGAAAACAACATGGACGCTCCTCAAAAAATAAGGAATTGAGCTACCATTTGACCCAGCAATACCACTTCTGGAAATATATCCAGAAGAAGCAAAAAAGTATAGTCGAAATGACATCTGCACTTAGATTTTCATCGCAGCACTGTTTACAATAGCCAGAACCTGGAAAAAAACCCGAGTGCCCGAGAACAGGTATTCTGGTACATCTACCCAGTGGAATACTATGCAGCTGTCAGAAAAGATGAAGTCATGAATTTTACAAATAAGTGGATCAACATGGAAACTATCATGCTAAGTGAAATGATTCAGAAAGAGAGAGACAGACATAGAAAGATTGCACTCCTCTGTGGAACAACAGAATAAGAGACTAACACCCAAGAATAGTAGAAACAAGTAGCAGGAGCTCCATGGCTTGAAAACTGGCCTCACACGTTGGGGGAAAAGGCAGTTCAGATAGAGAAGGGAACATCAAGTAAACTGTAGTTGGAGGACGCGCTCAGAAGGGGAGATGCGTGCTGAAAGTAGACTATAGATTCATCACGATAGCCACTCAATACCCCTATTACAGACCACAACACCCCAAAGGAGAGCGAGAACAAAGGGAATGCCCTGCCACAGACGCGGGGGGGGGGGCGAAATGAGGGGATGGGAATCGGAGCTGGGAGGGATACTTGGTTCACTGGTAGTGGAGGACACTGGTGAGGGATGGGTACTCGAACATTGTGTGAGGGAAACACAAGTACGAAAATGTATAAATCTGTTACTGTACCCTCATGGTGATTCACTAATTAAAAAATAAAAAATGAGCCTTCCGGACCCAGCCTGCTCCGCAGCCCTGAGCACCCCGCGCTTCCCTCCCCTGTGGACTGCCAGCCGAGTGGCCGGCACGCTGACCCCAAGCGCCGCCACCATTCTGTCTTCCGGCAAAAGTCTGTGATGCTCCTTCGACCCGCCCTTCCGGACCCACCCCGCGCTTTGACCGCTGCTGGGTTGTGGGAAAGGGGCGTGGCATAATCGGCAGGGGGCGTGGCCTAAGAAAAGTGGGCGTGGCCTCGTCACCGGCGGCCAAAGCTCACACGGCGGCAGATAGTTTCCTCAACATCCTATCCAAGACTAACATCCTAGCTATTCGCAAGCAGTAGGACAATAAAACACAACACTTCACAGAAGGATTGAAGGAAAACATCTTAGTAGGAGACCAGATTCTACAAACGGCAAGTAAAAAGGCAACCACTATTAACTGAGCCTATCCACAATCCTTTTTCGCAACAAAAGGAAACAGGGATACCCATCTTCAGGGGCCCTGTTTCATACCACAAGAACAACATGAAGAAACTGCGAAAATCCCCAGTGCAAGCAGAGGACGATCAAAGGAGTCCGGAAACCTCAATGGGCGCTTCCTACAAACTTGACCTCTCTCATAAAGAATTCAGAGTTGAAATCTTCAACATGTTCAATGAACTCAATGCAAAGATAGACAACTTTAAGGAAGACCTGGCAGAAACAATACAACAGACAGCCGACAAAATACGGGAAGAAATGAGAGCAGAAATAAAAAACTTTCATAAAGAAATGAAGGATTCGGTACATGAAATCAAAAACTCTCTGGCTGCCCTCAACAATAGGATGACTGCAGCCGAAGACAGAATCAGTATGCTTGAAGATGAGCTGCAAGAGGCCTACAGGCAACAACAAACCATGGCAAGAGACCTCAAAATAGCTCTAGCCAGAATCAGAGTCCTAGGGGATGATTTCAAGAGGAACAACATTAGAATCATTGGACTACCAGAACCACAGGGAACCAACCCCAACGAAAAAGACACAGTCAAACAAATCATTGCGGAAAACTTCCCACAGCTAGACAATGCGGGCATCCAGATTCAAGGCGCCCGAAGAGTGCCAGCTAAAAGAGACCCTAACAGAAAAACCCCAAGACATATCATAGTTACAATGATGGACATCGTTCAGAGAGACACAATACTGCAATCAGCAAGGTCCAAAGAAGGAAATTGCATACAAAGAAGCACCCTATTCTTGATCGTTGAGGGAGGCTAGAACTCCGGATTCCTCCTCTCATTTGGTGAAACGTGATACTCCAAGCATAGCTCTTTTGATACCCAAATAATGTTCTCATCCTGTTTGTGTAGGGCTCAGGTCTCTGAAGCAGATGTTAGTGCAGGAAGAATGGTGGAGTCGAAAAGATGTGCCTGGAGCGGGAGGTTCTTGTCCTCTTAACCAGTTCTTCAATGCTCTTGAAGGTGACACACGCTGCTTTCTTCCTCCTGCGAAGTTGTGGCACCAAGTCGATCCTCATATTGCGTTCTCGACCCAGGTACATATAGCTGATGCATTCGGAGATGTTTGTTCTGTTGAGAGCAAATGGAACATCAGGGACTAGTTCATTTTTCATGAACATTGTTTTGCTGAGATTCAGCTGCAGTCCAACCTTAACACACTCGCGGTCGAAAGCAGCCAGTATACGTACTGCTTGGCTAATGTTTGGTATTATTAGAATGATTTCATCAGAGAAGCAGAGGTGGTGTAGTTGCCCAACATCTATCTTCAGTCCCATTGCTTCCCATTCCTGTCGTCGCATGACTTTCTCCAGGGTGGCACTGAAGAGTTTCGCTGAAATGGTATCACCCTGCAGAACCCCTCTCTTTACGTCAATGATCACATCCTTGTAGAATGGTGAGATCCTTGGTGGCGAATCCATAATACAGCTCTGGAGAATCTTGATGTCCTGAGTATGAATGCGCAGTTTGGCTACGACTTCAATGACCGCTTCCGTCTCAAAGAATCAACGGCCTTCTTTATATTGATGAGCATTAGACAGAGTGGCATCTTGAACTCTCACGAAATTCAATGAGCTGGGTCACTGCATGGATAAGGTTGATCGTGCTGAATCCTTTCTGGAACCCGGCTTACTCGCATAGTTGTCCTTCATCTAGTGTTCTGCCTATTCAGTTCAGGATGACTCAAGTGAACAACTTGTAGACGATGGACAACAGGCATATTGGGCGATAGTTGCCGATGTCATGGATGTCTCTCTTATTGTACAACAGAATGGTCCTGCTGGTTTTCCATTGGGATTGAATCTTGCATTTGGACAGGTAGTGAGTGAAGAGTTGAGCCAGTGTACTGATGAGTACTGTCAGCAGATTCTTCAGGTGTTCTCTTCTCACATTGTCTGGATCAAGTGCAGTATGTGTCTTCACCGACGAAATGACATGTTGGATTCGGAAGGAGGACGTTGGGTATGGCATATCCATCCTGCAGAATTTGGTATGTGGTCAGGTGGACGTGGCTGTTGAAGAGATCTGAGTAGAAGTCTGAATAATCCTCTACATTGCCCTTCTGGAAGATGTGCAGAATCCATCATGATGTCAGAGGACAGTCATCTTGGTCTTGCATTTGGAGAAGGACAGGTGAACACTGTGAGTACTTTTCCCAGATTCTACTGCATTGGCCAACACTACTGCACTTCTCTCTTTGAGGTCTTCCTTATCTCTTCTCTGCAAAGATGTGCGAGCTCTGATGTTGGGCTGTGATGGCCTGAGGCTCGTGCCAAACCACGTTGGTGAGCTCGAGAGTTTCCGAAGACAGGCATCTGTTTGTGGCTTTCCCACTCTTGTAGTCATGGAGGTGCTGAACCAGTCATTCATATTCCTCATTGATGTTGTCAACAATAGCATCTTCCCACATTGCCGCAGTAGTGCCAAAGAGCTCCCAGTTGGTGGTCATTTTGGGAGTTTTCTTCTTAAACCTTTATTTTGCAGTCCTTTCTACCCACTCTGTGAAGTAGAATCTTGCAGGAAGTAGACGGTGGCCCGATCCCGTTTGGAATTTGGGACAACAGCAACATGGGTCAGGCAAAACCTTCGATTGAATATGAAGTGGTCAATTCGTCGTGCAACTGGCCACCGGGAGTCTAATGTTTAGATTTGGACTTCTGGAACTGTGAGTTACCATGGAAGGTCTTGGTCAACATGATGAACTCAGACAATATCTGACTCTGTTCCTTCCATTCTAAGCTATGGGTCCAGATGTGCATTTCTTCAGGTGACATTCTCACTCCGATATTGGCTTTAAAATCACCAACAATAATCTAGTAGAAGGTATCGTTTTTTCTTTATAGAACTTCTCCAGCTCCATGTACATCTTCTCAATTTCTTCTTTATCCTAGTTGGTTGTTGGTGCGTAGACAACAAAGATAAAAACTGCCATCAGTGAACCACATCTATTCAAGCGTAATTGTCCAATTCGGGTTGTTAGGCATTTGAATGAATCATTGCTCATGGCCAAGTTCGTGTTGACAAGGACAACGACACCACCAGCTTCTCTGTTGTCACACGTTCCTTGAAACAGTTCTTCTCCAGTGTCGAAAATGGCTTGATGTGATTGACGCCTTCTCGTTTTGTTCAGACCAATGATATCATACTTCATCTTCTGCGCTTGCACCATCAGGTCCTTGATGGATGCTTCCAATGCCAGCATTCATGCGTTGCAAGTACAGTCATTTTAGTTCTTCTTCATTTGTCAGTCTAGTTTGTCCCTGAAATTTGATCAGACTCTCCTTGCTCATCCTTCTTAACACTTCTGTATTGGGGGATCTTTCGTTATCAGGCGAATGAGGTTCACTGTTGTTACTGTTTTTCGCATATCGATTATGCCACACATAGCTTGCCAAGCTCTGCCGTGTGGGCGGGGTACTCCCGATAGCTTTCCAGGGCATCTGAGAGGGATGGAACCTTTTACGGCGGCCTCCAATTGGCTTTACAGGTGTTTCTATGGTTCACACCATATTTGAACCCCATCAAATATGGTGCGGAAATTATAAAAACGTGTAGTGTCTTATGGTGTATCCAGATAGTGTCCTGGAGCCATGCGGTGGCTGGGAGTGAAAGGAGTGGAGGTCTGCCAGTCAGTATTTATCGGGGGCCAGTAGGGTGGTATCTTTGGGTTTGATCCCTGGGGAGCTGGAGATTGGAGGAGGCAGACAGAGGATCTTGTTTCTGGTTCCTATTGAGCCTAGAGTGCAATGTCGCAAAGTTCTGCTTTACCTGATTCTGTGGGGCTTTAATCATGCATAAGGTTCGGCCCGAGTGTCCGGAAAGCAGCCTGGAGCTGGTGGTGGCTGGGTAGTAGAGGTAGTGGAGGTTGACCAGTGAGGTATTTATCTGTGCCCATAGGGTGGAGCATCTTGGTTTCATTCCTGGGGCACCGCAGATTGGAGGAAGCCACAGAGGATCTTGTTTCTGGGTCTTGGATCTCGGGTCTCCTTGAGGCTGGAGTAAAGAAAAAATCAAGAATAGCTGAATATTATTGCCTAGTGATTTCTGAACAATTTGGTGGGGTAGTGGGGGGTGGTTGTTGAGGCTGGGCTGGATCATGGCCCTGGCGACTGTGTGCAAAGAAATCTGTGAATTTCATTCCCTAAGTGAAAACAAAAGCTTTGTTTAAGTCCCTCACTCTTCATCTATCCCAGACCCCTATATGTCCGGGTCTTGATCCTACCGCAGAAAAGAGGGGAAAATGAAGCTTTCTGACAACAAAGAAGCTGGTTCGGATTATTCGAAGCCTGGCCCTTTAAAGCTATGACCAGAAATGTTGTCATCGAATAAGGGTTTGTTTGTCCCCCCGCCAACACCACCGTTGGTCTTTTGGGCCAAAGTGCCTTCAGATTCATTTGCTGTCTTAGGGAGCAAGAAAGTTAAACAGAAGGTCCCAGAGGGTCGTTTTTTTCGCAGGGCACCGAGTGGTTACTCTGAGAGTCCTAAACCTCTGTGTTCACTGCCTTGTGAGCAGCAGTGTTGCTCCATGACCGTGGCCGGTGATGGCAGCCCCTCACCTGGCACATACCAAGTACCAATTTTGAAAGATTCATCTTACAGAAAGAGTGACCAAAATACAAAGACAATAATATCCTAATATAAGTCAGCAAAGCTTCTTCAAATTTGTTGAAACCTACGGTGGTCAGATGCTAGCATTTTTCTCTCTTGGTCAAGACTAGTTCTGAGGCGGGGAACTAGTATCTTCTTATCAGACTTGGGGACACAGAAATGAAAACACAGGACAAAGGGATTCAACCTTCCACCAGTGACTGTCTTCACTGGGAGGCTGTTTCTGCCAACTCTACATAAATGAGAACACAGAAAGGAAAGGGACACTTGTAGGCTGTTTCTCTAACTCAACGGAAATGAACAAGAAAGGCGGGGACGGGGACACTCATAACAAACCACTCAGATGCATGTCTGGCCGGAGAGGAACTTAGCCATAGTGGATCAGCCTGAGAGGTGACTTGCGGCCAGTGTCTAAACTAGCACCACCCTAGACCATATGTTCCTCGTGGAATCGCAGACAGCCCAATCGGACTCCGTAACCTTAAAGGGATCTTAAGGATGCCAAGTCGTGGAGCCATAGACTCAGTACAAGGACGAGGACGTCCAAGACTGCACAATCACTCACACATACACACACACACACACACACAAGACAAGGGAATTCAAGCCTTTCCACCAGTGACCGTCTCGTCCTTATATTAAACGAGCATCAATATAACTAAAAAATTTAACCAGATCCTTCTTTTTAACTCTTACTCCCCTCTCTCTGAATGAAGACTTGAATTCCTGAATAAACTGCTGTTCCTTAGGCAAACAAATTCAGGAATGGCGCGTCCCTTATTTAAGAGATCACTGAGTTCCGTCCCGACCTTATCCTACGAATGGGGATCAATGGAGGGACCTTTCAATACTAACCAGGGACAAGAGACATCAATGAAGGAAAAAAATTTTACCAGATCTTTTTTCTTAACGCTTACTCCTCTTTCTCTGAATGAATTCTTGAACTCCTTAATAAAGCTCTGTTCCTTAAATAATGAATGGCCCATGCTGAATGGGATGGCAAATGAAAATAGGTACCTGTTTTCTCCCTGCCTCCGAAGATCGCTCGGGCAGCACTGATCTTACGGGGGCCTCCAATCCGTTGCTGGTGCCGTCCTGTAGTTGGCCGTGCTTCAGGTCCCTGTTCTGGGCGCCACTTGTCCTGTCCCGCGGGACTAAGTTATTCAGGGTCTGAAGAGGCACTACCTGAAATAGCAAGGGCGAGAAAGAAGAGGGAGACCAAGCAAGGAACTGTTGTCAAGGTCTCGTTTATTGAAGGCAGAAGCACAAAATATATAGGCTGTAGGGCAGGCCAGAACAGGGATCCAGAGGGGATCCCGAGGGGTATTTGCCTAAGGGGACATGACGGGCCGGAGCATGATTTGTCTGTGCTTTTTTGTCCCCAGCACAGGATGTCTGTCTCTGTAACTGATCAGCTATTATCTGTGACGCATATATTTTCATAATATCCTGGTGGCTAATCTTTGTTTAGGGAACGGCCAAGTTCTCTTTCCCAAGGTTTCGGCCCCCAACAGGCTACTTTTGGACTTTTTAAACTCTTGGGTTTACAGCACTTAGTGATAACTTTGACAGGGGCTCAAGAGCGTCCATGTGGTGCTGGACCTAAAGTGACAGTAGAGCGGGAAAGTTGATTGTCTTGTAAGCAATGGACATGGGCTGAATTCCCGGCATCCCAAGGGGTGCCTCTGAGTTTTCGGGTGGGGGTCCCCAGTCGAGGAACATAGAGATGGGGGACCACAGGTTGATGATCAAAATGGCCCATTTAATTCAGAGCTAAAAGTATATTACAGAACATGTGAAGAGGGTTGAGATAAAGGAGTACATTTTGGTGTCAGGGAAATTTACACTTGATCTGAGGCAAAAGGCCGAAGAGCGATGTGTGAGGGTCATTTACTAATATAAAGCGTTGCAATGGAGCCATTTCTCTTGGGGAATTAACTCAGAAGACATTCTGTCTGACATCTCTATGGTTTATTTTCCTTTAGTTTTATACATTCAACAATTAAGTTTATTTCTTATTAATACTTGCAGTTATTTCGACCAAATACAAGCGGGGCCTGAGGGCAAACAAGATTTTTACCATAAATTCCAGACTACGTCTTCAGGCTGGTTCAGCTTTTCCTTCTCCTTGGGGGTCCTGTTCCTTAAGTCATAATACTTTCATCAAGAGTGTGCTTTGATCATTTCTAGACTGTCCATTTTTGATGCTTAGTAGCATTGCTGCTCTCCCCAGATCATTCCAAGACCCACATCGAAACAGCCCTTTGTGGGTGTTAGGAACTATAGCAACAGAAGCGTTATCACTAATCTGTTATTCAATGTCTGTGGGGACAGGACATTCTGAGTGAAGCTTTCAGTGATCTCTTGGCTAGAAAGAGGAGCTCAGACTCGTGTGTGAAGGTGAGTGTCTGAGGAACCTCCCTGCCTCAGGCCTGGGCAGTGTGGGGTACCCTGAGCGCATGGGATGTGCGCTGCCGACTCAGGCTGCCTCAGGCTCCTGAATCCAGGCCTCTGTGCTGCTCTCACACTTCTATTACCCCGTCTGGACTCTCCCTCAAAACTGACCCTGCACATTACTTTCTTGGCATTGTCATTATTCATCCTGATGTGTGATTTACAACCCTTAGTCCCCCCCGCCATCTGTGCCTTAGCAGGCTGGCTGCACTGTCTACACTGTTGCAATGCTTGGAAAATATCATCTGCTTTTTTCTGTATTGAATTGTGCATATTCAAAAAATAATATGTGAAAGGAGGGCCTTGGTGGTGGCTCTCCCTCTCACCACATGTGTTCCGTGGTCTCGTGCTGCTTCCTCCACCCTGGGGCCACAGATGGTGATAGTCGGGCAGGTGAAGGAAGGAAAGCGTGCCAGGTGGTTGGTATAAATTGCAGTTTATTCCAAGGTCATATTCATTCCCCTCTGCTTCTGCTGTTTCTCTCTCTATCTACATAGCCCCTTCCACTTTTACACAGCCAAATTTATATAGATATTATGTAGGGTGGGGATACAGAATTGATGGTGAATATTAACCAATCATCAGAGGTAGGGCCAGTCCTCCAGGATATGAACTCATGGACAAAATCTCATCTAAATCAATTACTCCAGATTACTGGGGTATCTGCTCATGTCCTCGATTTCTTCCAGTGTGTTTTCTTTCTTCTTCCTCAGCTAGTAATCCGCTTAAATTGTTGTAGTTAATTTACATCTAATGTTTCTAGCAATGCCATTTTGTATGAGCACAGTAAGAGATATATCAAGCCTAAAGTTTGGTTCTTCCTGAGGACATCTCATTATAGATTCCAGAATAAAGTCCTTAGGCCAGGTTAGCCTTCCTAACCCCAGCAGGGTCCTGGTTCAGTTATCTCTTTTGGGTTATGACAGTTTGTTCATGACCATGCTCTTAGCTTATAGTTAAGTATTGTGGCACTTTGGCCTGGCCCATTTTGATGCCAAGGTAGCACACAGCTTGCCCTGGGTCCTTGCAGTCCCTCATCAGGACCCTGTTTTTCGGGTGCTAGGAACTAAGAGCAATTGAGGCTTAAGTCAAGAAAGCAGTTGTTCAGGAGTGAATATTATTTGGAGTCAATTGACTCCCCAATTACAAAACCATAATATTAACAATCTTCTAGTGTTTATACAAAAAGGACATTGCTTTAAGTAATCTATGTAATGGATAGACAATAGTAATATTAAACTTAGAAGATCAGTGTCCTTAGAAGGATTTTACCTTACAGGTTATTAACAGAATCTGATCCGGGGGAATAGGTGATTCACTGGTTGGAGAAGAGAGCACAGAAAAGAGGTTAAACATAAACAAGGGAAAGAGTGATTCCAGAGCACTGTGTTGGGTATAATCAAATAAGCCTAAACTCTCTATGGCAAGAGAGAAAGAACAAAGTAAAGTTATCCTACAGCGAATGAGTGAGCCACCATAACAAAGCTAGTTTGGGCTTGAGTAATAGTAGTGGGGACTGTGCTTACTGTGCACTTTGCCAGCCCAGTTCAATAATCTGCATCCTATACTTGTCCTGAGCATCACCGGGTCTGGTAAAAAAGCAAAACCTGAACATCCTGTGTGATGCCATGCTGCTTACAGTGATCCTCTCATCACATATTCTGTTTGCTGTGGGCCTGTTTGGATTATGAGAACCATCAAGATGTCCTTCACCCGCACTGCCTGAGTCAACTACATTTCTTTAGACAAATTCTGATATTGTGTATTGCATTTAATTTCAGAACTCAAATCACAGATTCACGTTTTGGCATTACAGCAATTTGATTTGGGAATGAGGTAATTGATTATGAGTGAGCTGGTAAAATTTAAAAATTGGGAACAGATATTATGCTGGCAGGATACTCAGTAGAACAAGAATGTGATTTTTATGGTGATGGACTGGGCAATGCAGAGAGGAACTCTACAGCCTAATGCTTGGGGTAGAGGCCCTTAGCTTCACTGGGTGGTGAAATCACTGCTCAAAACGTAAAGAAACTTCTACTCTTTCTACATCAAAAATGTGATATTTCATTTGATTAAAGCTGGTAATTGTATCAAAATAACAAATTTGGGGTTGGAGTGATAGTACAGCTGGGTACTGACTTTGTTTTGTATGTAACTGACCTGGGTTCGATTTCCGGAGTCCCATATGATCTCCTCAGCACCACCAGGGTATTTCCTGAGTGCAGAACCAGGAGAAACCCTTTGTGTTGCTGGGTGTGACCCAAAAAACCAAAAAGAATAAAACTAAAAAAAAACGGTTTGAGGGCACTAGTGATACTACATTGAGAAGGACATTGCTTTGCATGAGGATGGACAGTCTGTCCCCAGCACTACATTTAGTCCCTAGGGACCCTCAGGAGTGATGCCTGAGCACGGCTTGTTGTAGCTCTAAGAAAATACAAACTACAAAACTAAAGGACCAAAAAATGTATTGAGGGTCTGGAGTAGCACAGCAGGTAGGGTGCCTTGCACGTGGCCAACCTGGGTTTGATTCCCAGGATCCCATAGGGTTCCCTGAACACCGCCAGGAAAAATTCCTGAGTACAGAGCCAGAAGTAACCCCTGTGCATCGCCAGGTGTGACCCCCCAAAAAAACCCATACATTGATTATGAGAGCCAAACTTTTATGGTGAGATGTTTTGAAAGGCCCTTGTGGTTTGTCTCAGCTTTGTGGGGATGCAGTGTTTCCTTCAATGCATGCATCAGACGCTCCACACTGAGCTTGAACCGAACCCTGTCTCGAGTCTATTTTATTTTCTCTTGGAATAGTTGTTAGCTTTCTTTTTTATTATTAATAGTGAATCACCGTGAGGGTACAATTACAGATTTACAGGTTTTCTTGCTTTGGTTTCAGTCATACGATGCTCCAGAACTCATCCCTCCACCAGTGCCCATTCTCCAATGATCCCAATATCCCTCCCATCTCCCAATCCCATCCCTCCACTCCACACCGCCTGTGTGTCTGGCATCTCCTTTTGTGTTCTCTCTCCTTTTGGGTGTTGTGTTTTCAATATGGGTATTGAGTGGTCATCATGTTCTATCTATAGTCTACTTTCGGCATGCATCTTCCATCCCGAGCGGATCCTCCAACTACTTTAATTAGTGTTCCCTTCTCTGTCTGAGCTGTCATTTCTCCTAGCATGTGAGGATGGCCTCTAAGTCATGGAGCAAACCTCCTGGTACTTATTTCTACTATTCTTGGGTGTTAGTCTTCTATTCTGCTATTTTATTTTCCACAGATGAGTGCAATTTTTCTATGTCTGTCTCTATCTTTCGGATTCATTTTACTTAGCATGATAATTTCCATGCTGTCCTCTTATAAGCAATGTTCATGACTTTATCTTTTCTAACAGCTGCATAGCATTCCATTTTGTAGATGTACCAAAGTTTCTTTAACCAGTCATCTATTCTTGGATACTCGGGTGTTTTCCAGATTATGACTATTGTAAACAGTGCTGCAATGAACATATAAGTGCAATGTCATTTTGACTATACGTTTTTGTCTCTCCGGGATATATTCCCAGAAGTTGTATTGCTGCCTAAAATGGGAGCTCATTTCTAATTTTTTGAGAAGAGTCCATACTGTTTTTCAAAAGGGCTGAAACAGTCGGCTCTCCCACCAACAGTGTAGAAGGGTCCCTATCTCCCCACATCCACACCAACACCTGTTCCGTTTGCTCTTTTGGATGTGTGCCAGTCTCTTTGGTTTGAGGTGGTATCTCAGACTTGTATTCATCTGCAACTCCATGGTGATTATTAAGAGCATGTTTTCATGTGCCATTCATATTTCTTTCTTCAGAAAGTTTCTGTTCATTTCTTCCCCCCATTGTCGGATGGGGTTGATGTGTTCCCTTTCTGCAGAAGGAGTTATTTCCACATGTGCCTGTTCTTTGACTTAAAAAATTCACTTAGGGTCTGGAACACAGTGTGTAGGGTGTTTGCCTTGCATGCACCTGTCTCAACTTCGATTCCTAGCATCCCATACTGTCCCCTGAGCACTGCCAGAAGTAATTGCTGAGTGCATGAGCCAGGATTGACCTCTGTGCACTGCGGGGTTTGACCCAAAAAAGCAAAAAATATCACTTAACATACAGGGGCTTTCGTTGTGTTTCTTTTTTTAATAAGGGACAAAGTCAATGGCTCAGGCCTCCATTAGTCACATAAATAAAGGATAAAGTGGCAAGCTGATAATACACACAGTATTTCAACCCTGACCCCCAAGATAGAATATTTAAGTAAACAGGTAGAAACACATCATGGTCCTTATTCAAAGACCTGGATAACAGGAAAATTTTGCTGTAGAACACTCTGTGTTTTCAAATATATTCCTGCGCAACAGGAGCGAGTGCGGGATGAGACTCATGCAGATGTGCTGACTCTGGGCTGTTGTGATTCAGCACCCAGACCAACCTGGGTCAGTGGGATGGAGCTGGGGTTGTATTTTTGCCCAGCTGGGCCCAGGAGTGACCCTGGTTCAGGAGAGAGCACCAAGTTTCTCATACCTGTGTGCCCTGGGGGAGGGAGAATACAGTTTTGTCCATGCTGAATGCCTTTGGCTGCCCCCATGGCAGAACCACTTACAGGGCTGTGGTTGCCTTGATGCCAGCCTGCACCGGTGCTGAATGCCATGAGCAACCGGGCTGAGCCTTAGCTCTTTCCTGAGACTCTGGGGACCTTCCTGTGGGGCCCAGCTAGGAGTCCCGGGGCTGAGCCCAGGCCTCCTGTCTCCACAGGTAGCCTGGATCCCAACTTGCTTTTGCATAAGTAGGAGAGGAAGGAGCATCAGGCAGTGTCTTTCCCAGATGGGTCTGTGAGGTGGTTCCTGAGGGTACGTCTGGTCAGTGTGAATCTGGATCCAGAGCAGGGACTTCTGGTCAGGACCCTGGGATTTTGCATCTCTCTGGTGCTCTCGGCTCTCGTTCTCCCGCCAGGTCTTTGCAGTGAACCTCCTGCTGATCCTCAGGAATAACATGCTGGAGATGACGGTGACACGCTGTCTAACAAACTGTCTGCAGGTGAGGGAGAATGACACAATGACATGTTACAGTGACAGCAGTGCACACTCTCTATGGACAACTGAGTTTTTTCAGAAGGGAGCCCTGAATAGGCTACTGACATATTCTCAAACTCTCAAACTTTCTCCTACTTGAGGCCACAATTATGTCTGTTTTTTTGTATTTGTCTTTTGGGCCATACCAAGAGGTGTTCAATGTGTACCTCTAGATCAGTACCCTATGATCACTCACTCATGCCATGTCTAGTGGATCGTATGTTGTGTCAGAGGTCCAAGTCTGACTTCTTGAATCTGTTTTGTTTTGTTTTAAGAAGTGATTAGGGCCCACACGAAAAAATTCTCAGGATTCCTCCTGGCTCTGCACTCTGGCATTCTACCTGGCAGTGCTTGGGGGACCATATGGGACAATGGGAAACACGAGCCCTAGCCACTGTCTCAGGGTCCATTTTCCTGTTTCTCCATCCTGCTACTTTGTTTCCTTTTGTATTTATAATTGTGCCCGAGTGCTCAGCGCTTCCTAATGGCTCTGTGATCCTGATTCAGATCCCAGGACATGCATTTCCCCTATTTTTCTTTCCTGCTCTGGAGAGCCTCGCCTGCTAAGTCACACAATTTCATGTTCTCACACTGCCATAGCCACAGTTCTGGAAATATGCTAGTCCTTGTGAGAAAAAGCAAGGGCTCTCTGGGACTGGCAGAGGTGTTTGAGGTCAAGACACTCTTTTTTTTGCTTTTTGCGTCACACCCGTCAAAACACAGGGCTTACTCCTGGCTCTGTACTCGGGATTTACTCTCGGAGTGGCTTGTGGGACCATATGGGTATGCTGGGAATTGAATCAGGGACGACGGCATGCAAGGCAAACGCCCTACCCGCTGTGTTATCACTCCACCCCTCAAGACATCTTTACCTCTTCGACAAGGATTTGGAGCTCTGTGGTGAGTTTAGAGTCCTACAGTCCACACACAGCTTTGAGTCACTCTCTGGACATTGAGTGTCCCCTTATCATCCCTACAACACGTGGTGTGGGGATGCGGCATGGGGAAGGGTGTGTTTAGTTTTTTGATCAGTGTCATTTTCTTGGGTTCTTCTGGGTCTGTACTCTGATGTTACTCTCTGCTTGATCACTGGACAAGTATTCATGGGTTTTGTCCTTGAGGTGACTGTGTACAAGACCGGCGCCACCTGGTAACATCTAGTAGAGTGTTTTCATTTCACTGTAGTAGATCTAGCTTCCTTAAAGTAATCACTGAGTCCTTTAGTCCAGAGTGTGGAGGTGTTTTTGGAGGTGGTTCTTCCCTACAGGAATGAGGAGAGGGAAAGGCCTTGAGATCCTGTAGGGCACTGGGATATCTCATCTTAAGCTCCATGGAATGAGGTCAGATAGCCTCCTGCCCCACTGTGTGTCCTGGCTCTGGATGTGGTGACTTCTCTCAACACAACCGTGACCTTCACCCACGAGGAGTGGACATGCCTGGACCCCTCTTAGAGGATCTTCTACAGGGACATGATGCTGGAGACCTACCACACCTGTGTGCCATCAGTGAGAGCTGTCGGGGATGCTGCCAGTACCCAGATGGACCTGCATGAGATTCCAGCGGCTAGGCCAGGCTTGTTTCGGACAGGGTGCATGATTTTGATGTGTCAGGAAGTTTGACAGCCAGGAGAATAGCTTTTTCTCTAGTTCCTTCTTATTTCTTTATACCAGCCTTCACTCACACTTTGCACTGACGAGCCCCAATAATCACCTGCAGGAAACCAGAGCTACTTCAATTAAGTGAGGACACTATGCTAGAAGATCCCTGGAGGTGCCAGCATTACATACAGTCACCTCAGGGAAAAATACCATTGATGCTCAGGGGTTCCTTTTGACTATGCACTGAAAATCACTTTTGGTGGGCACGTGGAACCATGTTGGATGCCAGTATAGTATCAAACCCGGGTCAGCCACATGCATAATATACCCTGTGCTATCACTAAGGTTTCTCTAACTAGTTCCTTCATTTACTAAATAAATTTTCTTGGGGCCAGTGCAATAGTATAGGTTGTATGCCATTGGACTTGGGCACACCTGCTCCAGGTTCCATTCTCAACAACCACGATGTCCCTGAGCTACAGCATGAGTATTTCCTCAGTGCATATCCTTGAACAAGCCCTTGTCATTGCTGGTTATGACCCCCATACAAACAGGATCAATTTACATCAGTTACTACACTATTCCTTCTATTATTACAGTGTTGCTTTGGGTTTTGTTTGGGGTCATCTTAACTATTCTGGCTGGGTGAGTGCTGAATGACCACTGCTGAGAGCACTCATTGGACACTTGCCTGCTGGACATTGCACCTTTGTCAGCAGCTTGCAAAGCGCATGCCTTTGCCACTGTACTATCGCTCCAGGTCTCAACTTCATGTATTTTTTGTTTGGTTTTTAATACTGTGGTTTTGGGTCCACAGTAGATGATGCTTAAGCTCACTCCCAGTTCTGCATCCAGGAATCCTCTTAGCAGTGCTTTGGAGACCATATGGGATGTGGAGGATCGAACCTGGATTGGCCACATGGAAGGCACCACCCTACTTGTCATAGAGTCTCTCCAGTCTCATTTTTATTTTTCAAATGTCATTATATTTCTTTGAGGGGGTTGATTGCACACCCGACTACGCTAAGGGGTTACTCCTAGCTCGACACTCAGGAATTAGTCCTGATGGTTCTCAGGCGACCATATGGGATGCTGGTGATCGAGCCCAGGTAGGTACATAGGAGACAACACTGACCCTGCTGTTCTGTCACTCTGGCCTTGAAGCTATGGTTTGTAGTGAGGATTATAGGTTTCTATTGCACTGATCCACAACGCATATTTCTTTTATTCTCTCCAGGATAATGACATGTTCTCTACCAAATCTAGTTATCCAGGAGACACGGTTACACAGCCCCAAGTCTAAGAGAAATAAACCCAAACCCCACGCCATCACCAGGGCCATAATGCGGAGACTGGCATAAAAGTCATTAAAGGCTAATTTAATGCCTTGTCCTTAGTGCCACAGACATTTGAGTTATGAGACTTATAACTTCCCCAAAAATGCCCTTGGTCTTTCTATCTCTGTGAATAAAATGCATTTTCTCTTGGTAAAGTGCAGAAAGATGAAAAATTAGATATTCTTTTTTTATATTGAGTATTTAACTTTCTTGTTAATTATCATTTTTTGGGGGGGCACAGCCAGCAGTGTTCTGGGCTTACTCCTGACTCTACTCAGGAATCACTCCTGGTGCCCTTGAGGAAGGGCACTGTGGGCTGCAGGGGATCAAACCAGGGTCAGCTGTGTGCAAGGCAAGTTCCCTCCTGTGTGTTTTCTTGCTCTCACCCCAGGACTTAATTTTGATTTGTTCTACTATATTTCTGTTGAATATTATAATATTTTTGGTTAGAGTGAACCCAAGGGGCCTGAGGGAGAGGACAACAGCTTTGCCATGCCTGAGAGTGATAACAACCCGGATCCTAACCCGCTTCTTCATCCCAGAGAAGAAGCATCATCTGGCAATGTCTCCCATTTCGTGTCTGCCCTTGTGTATCCAAGGGTGCAGCTGGTCAGGGCATTCTTGCTCTGAAGAAGGCACTTGCAGTCAGGGTTCTGGGGGCTGTGCTCCCATCTGGTGCTCACGACTCTGACTTCTCCCTCAGGTCTTTGCACGGAACCTCTTGTTTACCTTTGGGATGACAGAGTCTAGAGATGATGGTGATGTGCCATCTGAAACACTTTCCCCAGGAATAGGAGAGTGACATGATGATATCATGCATTGACTGGGCTATCCCTCCTTGCGAGTTTAGGAAGATGTGGGATGTGTTGCCTGTCGGTGATAAGTTTTGGGGTATAGGACTGCATGTAGGTGTGATTGATTAAGTAATTATGCTGGACACCCAAGAGATGATGTATTTCAGAGTTAATCAACTCCCAAATATTAGGAGCATATTATTTCTGGTCTTTCTGTGTTTAAGTAAAGAACATTGCTTTGTAGTATAATATGAAAAGGCTATAGGGGAAGGGGAAGTAGAAAAACAAGTAATTCATTTCAAATACAAAGTTGAGAATCACCAGAAGTTTTGGCTGACACAAAAGTAACTAAATCTGGGAATATAAAAATGAAAGGTAATGCACAAAGGAAAGGGTAAAGATAAAGGGATTGTGGGTGCTGATGAGAGCATTGTAAGCTTTTGGAGGGGGAATTCACTGATAAATCTTAAAACACTAGGGGTTAATATCCAGCAAAAACCTAAAGAAATTCTGTTATTTTTTCACACCAATGAAATACTGTGATTTTTTTTCTTCAATAGAGAGTAAGGACCCCCACTGGGGCCATGTAATCCCATCAGTTGCTAATTTCGAGAAACTATCAAACTGAGGTATCTTATAGCCTAGTTCTCCCTCTCAGAGGACATGGCAAGCTACCGAGAGTTTACTGCCCACCTGGAAGAGCCTGGCAAATTTTCTGTGGCATAATCTTATGCCAAAACCAGTAACAATGATGGGCCTCTTTTCCCTGATCTTAATAGAGCCTCCAATGCGGCACCATTGGGAAGGATAAGGAAAGAGAGGCTTCTAAAATCTGAGGGCTGAAACAAATGGAGACGTTACTGAGACCACTCAAGAAAATCGACAATGAATGGGATGATGATGAGGAGGAGATGATAATGATGATAGTAAGCACAAGTGGTACTTGTTTAAAAGAACTTGTTTGTGGGTCCTAATGATAGTGCTGTGTGAATGGCACTTGCTTTGCAGGGAATGGAAACCTTGGCTCCATCCCCAACATCCCATAGGATCCCCAGGGCCCCACCAGGAGTCATCCCTGAACACTCCTTGGTGTGTCCTCTCCCCAAATTATACAAACAAAAAACACAGAAGAAAAAAGCTCATTATGCTGAGAAGCTCATTGACCCTGAGAGTAATGTGCTTGTGCTGAGATGTTTTAAATGGCCTCAGTGGCTCATCTAGATGAGCTACACCTAGACTTACTCGGAGCATTAGTGTTGCATCCAACTTTCCACACATGGGGACATGACCCCCAAATGAATCAATAAACACAAAACATTGTGAATATCTGAATATTATTGCCCTGTGATTTCTGTGTAACAATTGTGAGGATGGCAGGTTGGTGGGGCAGGGCTAAGGCATGGTTGTGGAAGTTGTTTTCAAAGGAATTGTGAATTTTATTTTCTTAGTAAAAAAATATAAACTATCTCCCTCCATATGCCATCTCTTCAGCCCCTCACTCCAATCTATCTCAGACCTGGCTACTCCCAGATGTTCGGGTCACCTGCTCCAACTCCAGAAAGGGGAAAAACATGAACATTCCTGGCCTGGACTACTAGGAACCTGGTCCTTTAAAGGTTTGACCGGAAGTGCAGTGATGTCACAGAATCCAGGCCTTTTTAACTAGGAATTTTCTGCCTTTCGGGCTGAAAAGGTTTTTTGCCGACTTTGCTGCTGAGGTTAGGAGGGGGAGAGTAGCACAAAAGGAGGCACCAGAGGGAACAGGGTATTTTCCATTCTGGCCGCTGAGTGGTCGCTCCAAGCACCCAAACCTCTGCCATCTTCGTCTTGTGGACGGCAGGGTCGCTCCGAAAATGTGGCTGGGAGCAGCAGCTCCTCACCCGGGACCCACCGAGTGTTCCCTGAAAGGTTTACCTCTCTTATCCAGAGTGTCTCCTGCCCGCACGCCTGCCTTTCTTCCCCAGGGACCCTCAGAGGGATTAGCTCCAGCTTCCCTCCCCACCCTAGCAGAGCTCTCAGCAGCCGAGGACCACAGGAACCTAGCTACAGCCATGCTCGAGGCCCCTCTCCACACGTTCGGACAGGCCTCACGCGTGAAGGTACCGGCAGAAGAACCCAGGTGTGTGTAATCCCATCAACGGCTAAAATCCAGGGACTTGAAAGCAAGCTCCCAGAAGCGATATCTCGTAGCCTACTTTTCCCTCTGGGAGAAACTGGCAAGCTTCTGAGAGTTACCTGCCTGTAAAAAACTAAAGCTCGCCGAGGGGCGAGTGCACTCTCGGGCCCGGAATTGCTGTGTGTGCCGTTGGTCAAGGGCAGGCGACGGAAGGAAGAAGGCCAGACTGGCTGCTCGATCAGTTTATTTCATTCTCTCTCTCTGCTTCTCTCCCGGCTCTCGGTCTCTCTCTGGATCTGTGTATCTGGCCCCCGTGGATCTCACCCCCCAACCCACTCTTACCGCCTAGTTAAATCTCCACAGCATGAGGGGGTTGGGGCGTACACATAGGTGTGGTCACCATCAATAGGGTAAGGTTCCTTTCCCTTAGGGGATGCATCTCCTAGGACTTAATTCTCTTTCAGCAGGAGGATCCACCCAAGGGTGGAGTCCCATGAATGTGTTTCTCTTCTCCTCAGCCAAACATATAAGAATTCATAATATTAATTATTTTGTATGGACACAATAAGAGATGTATTAAATCTTATAGAATTGCTCTCCTGGGGCCATCTCAATCTCAGGCTACAGTGCTCAGGCCAGATAAGTCTTTCCTATCCCTGGCAGGGTCCTAGTCTCATAATTACTCTTGGATCATGACAGCATTTGTCTATGATCAAGCTCTTAACTTATAGTTAAGAATTAGGCACTTTGGCCAGGCCCATCTCGATGCCAGGGTAGCACATAACTCACCGCTTGCCCTGGATCCTTCCCGTCCCACGTCGTGGACCGTGCTTTGAGGTGCTAGGAACTGAGGGCAACTGAGGCTTAAGTGGAGAAAGCAGATGCCCAGGAGGGAATAATATTCGAGGCCAATTAATTCCCAAGTTATAAAAACATAATATTGTCTTCTTGTGTCTATACAAAACAGACATAGCTTTAAAGTAAATTATTCAAAAGGCACAAGAAGAGGAGAAAGGCAATATTAACTTATATAATATAAATTCAGTATCCTAGGAAGGTCTGACCTTGCAAATTAGCAGAGTCAGATTAAGGGAAATCCGAGGATTAACTCTTTTGGGGAAGAGAGCATGGAGAAGTGATTATAGCTAAACAAAGGGATGGGAGAGATTCGGGAACACCTTGATGGGTGTGACTGGGGTAAGCCTAAACTCCGGGGAAAACAGGGACAAGCTACTTGTGGCAAGCAGGGAGAGGACAAAGTAATGTCATCCTACACCTGCCCACATGGCACAGCCTTGTGAGCTTGGCTGTGTATTCATATGCTATTCATATGAATACACCACAGGGTTTATTCATATGCAAAATCCAGTAACAAGCTGGATCCCATTCCCCTGACCCTGAAAGAGCCTCAAGTGTGACATCATTGGGAGGGCCAAGTCGAGATCTCAGGGAAAGGACAAATGGATAGGTTACTGAGCCTGCCCGAGGAATTGATGATTAATGGGATGTTGTGATTGTGATTCACTGATTTCATGGGAACAAGGGAGTTTTTACTGAAGAGAACTTGTTTCTAATAATGCATAAGAGGGGATGCTAGTCCCATGAGGAGGGTGCTGGATTTACATGCATCCGACCAAGTTCTATCTCCGGGACCCAACTGGGTCCTCGGATCACCACCAGGCATGAGCCCTGAGCTTCTCCTCGGCCCGCAATATAAGACCCAGGATGGGAGGAGGTGTCATGTGGTCCTGGAAGAGGAGTTTGAATGGAGAAGCTCGTTTTTAAAGTTAGGAGCTCGATTTCTTTTTCCACTTCGATTCACCCCCAGCAGTGCACAGTAGTACTTCTGGCTATAAACTCAGGAAATACTCCTGGCGGTTGCTGGGGGTACCATATGGGATGCTGGGAATCGAACCCATGTCGGCTGCGTGCAAGGCAAACCCCCTACCCGCTGTGCTATCCCTCCAGCCCCAGAACAACATTTTTAAAGTTAGAAAATAACCAGTTTTTCCTTTTAAGTGTATGTATTTGTGTTTTAGGGCCACACACGGTGTTCCTTAGGGCTGAATCCAGGCTCTACTGCTCAGGGATCCCTCCGGGGGTTCGGGGCCCACATGGGGTGTCAGGATGTGAGGCCAGTGTCCTTCCCCTGACCTTTCCTCCAGACCCCAACCAGAGAGAAAGTATCGCCATAGGGAGCTCAGTGTCCCCCAGATCTGAGGGGCCGTGTGCAGCCAATGCCATGATAGTTCCATTGCTGAGACACTTGCAGCATCAACGACGGTCATAGCGGTGGGGTAGGGATACTTCAGGAGTGTCCCCAGGCTGGTCCTTTGCTGGCCGCCTTTCATTCCTTAGGCACAGTAGTAGGGGCTCAAATGTCCATTTTTCTCATCAAACGGACCTGGAGGCACCTTTTTTCTTCAAAAGAAATATCTTTTTGAGCCACAGCCAGTACTGTTCTGGGGTCACTGCTGACTGCACTGGGGGATCTCTTGTTGGTAGTCAGGGGATTCTATGGGAAACCAGGGAGCAATGCGGGTCAGGTGCATGAAAGCAAACATCCTCTCAGTGTATGAGCCGCCTGCCCTAGGATTGTTGGGGACAAAGGCTCATTTTACACGTGCTTAGGTTTCAAAACCATGTCACCGAGCTTTTTAATTTCCATGTCTTAACACATGCAGTAAATTCTCGGGGTCTGGAGAGATGCAGAATTTTTATAAAACACAGAATGGAAGTGGGGGGATGCGTCAGAGTGGGTTTACTTCTCCAGCCTCTACAGTCAGGCAGCACACCTTGCAGTGCTCAGGAACCTCTTGGGATGCCAGTAATGAAACCCGAGTAGGACACTTGCAAGACAAGCACCTCGCCCACTTTACTATATCGCCAGTCCCTTTGTTCAGGAAATTTTGAATTTCTTATTGTTTTTTAATTGCAGTTTTGGTTCCACAGTACACAGTGCTCAGGGCTTACTCTTGAATCTGAGCTCAGGCATTGTTCCACAAAGTGCTGGGGGTGAACCCTAAGGGCTTTTCAAAATTGAACCCAAGTTAGCTGTGATGAGAAGCTTCGTATCAACTGTACTATCTCTGCTAACCCTCTATGATTTTATTTTGCTCCAGAAAAAAAATTCTGCTTTACCTGACAAGTTTTTGAGCACCATCTCATCCCCACTGTCCATCTCTACCAGGCCATTGGCGCCCCCTGCTGTTCTGGTGAATATTTGTAGTAATGGGTTTCTAGGGACCAGCTGCCACAGGTTTTTTAAATGTCTCACTCTAGGGGTCTGTGCAGTTATACAGCGAGGAGGGCGTTTATCTTGCACTTGCTGACCTAGGTTCGATCCCAACATCCCATAGAGTCCCCGGAGCCATCATCTCCATCTGTGTCTCTCAAATTAAAAAAATGAAAATAAATAAAGGGTGCAAGTCATAGTACAGAGGGTAGGGCACTTGCTTTCCATTTGCAGAACTGGGTTTGATCCCTTCACCCCATACGCTCCTCTGTCCATTGCCAGAATTGGCACAGAAATAAAAAGTTATCAAAAATTAATGATAAACTAGAGTGTTAGTAATGCAGGTTGGGCGCTTGCCTTACATTTTGTTCCCTTGCATTTTATAGGTTTCTCTGAGCACGTGTGGCTCAAACCACACAGCTCCCGCCTCCAATGTAAAAGTCTCAATCCAAGATTACAGAATTTGTCTTGACATCTGAGCACTCTTTGATCTTCCTTTGGGGGGGTTGATTTACATGACTATTTTTGTTTTTAGCGTCGTTAGTTTTTTCTTTTCTTCTTTTTTTTTTTTTTGCTTTTTTTGGGTCACACCAGGCGATGCACAGGGGTCACTCCTGGCTCATGCACTCAGGAATCACCCCTGGCGGTGCTCAGGGGACCATATGGGATGCTGGGATTAGAACCCGGGTCGGCCGCGTGCAAGGCAAACTCCCTACCCGCTGTGGCGTCGTTAGTTTTTTCTAGTTGTTGATTTTGCAACTTGAGATGGTCAAGGACTGCACCTCTGTCCATGTGTCTCTGGACACAGGAGAGCCATGTCGTATCCCCAACTGTAAAGCAGGTGCTCAGGCCTCTGAGCTCCTCTCCCTGGGTCTATCTCACTACTCGGGAGCAGATGGGGTGGGATTTGGGGCCACACCTGACAGTGCTTGGGGGCCACTCGCTGCTCTGTGCTCAGGCTACCAGTGAACCATGAATACCAGGGAAGACCCAGGACTTCCCGCTAGCCTACATCCAATTCAGCCAGGTGTACCCTTTCATTCCTACCTTCCTTGGAAGTTTGTAGATGTAAACATTCTGCAATGTACTCAACAAGAGTCTATCAGGAGGAAAAGAAGGAGTTGGAGGCTCCTAACAAAATTTTGTGCTACCACTATGAAGCTTTTAGACCAAATGTAATTTTCCTCTCCTTTGTCTTATGCATAGTCAAATACCAAAAACTGACTGAAATCATGCATTCTGTGAAAACCTGGCCTTTATGCTCAGAGCTCTTCTGGGTGTGGCTACGAAAAATAATCAAATCTCTGAACTGATCCTTGAGAATATGTCACTGGATTTCACACCTCTGTGGTTGGCAGATAACTTCATCTTTGATTGAGCTGGGTGTGGTTTGGAGTGGAGATGGGGTTCTGCCATAGCAGCAGTGCTCAGGGATCTTTGTCTGGGATTCAGGTTGTATAGTTGAGTCTGCTGCATGCATGGGAAGTGCGCTGCCCACTAGTCTCTCTTCCTGGCCCCTGCTGGCAATTCAAACCTTCTGATTTATATCCTGTACTTTCAGTGCAGTGTCACATTGGGAGCTGCTCGTTTTCAGCAGCCCTGCCGTGTCCTCTACCAGTTAAGCCTCATTGCTGCCTCCCTTCATGCCTGTCTGTGTCCTTCTCACAAGGTTCACAAGATTTATATAGAAGTAGAATTCCTGCGGTCAGCGAGATGCCAGGAGTGCAGGTCCTGGCCTTGCAAGCAGCCTGCCACAGTACAATCTCCACAAAATGCTGTGCCCTCAAGTACCACCAGGAATAGTCCCAAAGTTCTGCTACTTGTGGCTTCAACACCCAAACCTGCGCCCTATGAAACTGACTGAGAGGAGTTTATGCAAAAAATACCCTTTTTTTCTATTGGATTTTGGGCATACCTTGTAGTTATTGCTTCTGGTACCTAGTGGGGTGCTAGGCACAGAACACAGGTAAGTCGTTGCAAGGCAAGTACCGTAGCAGACAGTCACTGTCATCCCATTGCTTATCGATTTTCTCAAGAGGTCCTAGTACCGATTCCATTGTGAGACTTTTTACTGTTTTTGGCATATTGAATACCAAAATTGCTTGCCGGGCTCTCCGAGAGGGACGAAGAAATTTAACTCGGTCGGACACTTGCAAGGCAAACATCCTACCCACTGGGCAATTGCTCCAGCCCTTAGTTCAGTACTAAGTATAAATATATTAACATGGAATAAAATATCTGATTATGTTTCTAATCAGTTTTCTCTTTGAAGTCTGCACTACTGCAGGCAAGCACCAGTGTGTCACACTATGTAAATTCAGAAATACCATACTACTACTATTACTACTACTAGTAGTAGTAGTAGTAGTAGTCTAGTTAGTATTCAGCAAATTATAGATTCAGCCTTTCAAAATAGTGACTTATTTTTGGTTAGATGTCATGCTTGGTGATCCTCAGGTGTTACTCCAAGCTCTGTGGTTACTGATGTCTTTATGCACTGCTTGAGGACCCCTTGAGGTGATTGCAATTGAAACTGGGTCAAGCATGTGCCAAGCAAGCACCCCGTGCTCTGTGTTGTGTCTGTCGATATCATTAAAAAATTTTTACACTGTTAATGTCCAGGAATTTATGATATTAGATGTTCTTGGTTCTCTTTAGTACACAACTTTTAAAAAATTTATTTTACATTGTTAGTACATAGTAACAGAACTTTTTAAATTGGTTTGTTTTTGTTTATTAGACTCAGTCATCTGTGCTCCTAGGTTACTCCTGACTGTCTGCTCAGGAATCATTCTTGGTAGACTTGGAGGATCCTATGGTATGTGGGGTCCATACCTGAGTTAGCTGCATGTAAAGCAAATGCTGTATCAGATTTGATTACACTCAGGACCCAGAAACTAATTTTTATCTGTTCTGCCAGTTTTCTCTTTTGATGTTAAAACATTTTGTGTTAGAGTGGACCCAAGGGACCTGAGACCCAAGGGACCTGACAGCACAGCAGGTCAATGCTTGCCTTGCCCTCCCTGAGAACCTAGATTCAAATCTGCTTCTGCATCCCCTAAAGAGGGAGAAGAATCTGGCAGTGTCTCTCCTCGGTGTTTCTGTGAACTGATGCCAATCAAATCAGATCATTTCTGGATCCACTATAGGACTTCTAGTTAGGATTATGTGAGTTTTGCTCCTCTCTGGTGCTCACACCTTTGACTTCTCCAGGAGTTTGTCAAAGCTTTGGTGGAGATACTCAGGAATAACAGCCTGAAGATGGTGTTGTGGGGCTGGAGAGATAGCACAGCGGGTAGGGCGTTTGCCTTGCACGTGGCCGACCCGGATTCATATCCCAGCATCCCATATGGTTCCCTGAGCACGGCCAGGGGTAATTACTGAGTGCAAAGCCAGGAGTAACCCCTGTGCATCGCCAGGTGTGACCCAAAAAGCAAAAAAAAAAAAAAAAAAGATGGTGTTGCTCCGTCTGACACACTGTCCCCAGTTAGGAGACTGACATGATGATGTTCTACAGTGACAGGAACGCATATGCCTCTGGGTGAAATATCTGGGCGTCATTTCAGGAAGAATGCTGGATGTGGCTTCGGTTGGAATGACCCATTATACTGTCTGTGGTCACTTTTGTCCATGTTCATTTGGTTTCTGTGTTTGGCTTTGGAGCGACCCCTAGTGGCTCTTAAGAAAGGCTCCCAGTTTAGTGGTTTATTGTCAATCCGGGTCTCCTGGACAATATGGATGACGGGCTAGTCTGACTTTTTGTTTTTGTTTTTTGGTAGGGCACTTGTTTGTGGTGGGGGCCACTCCTTGTGATTCTTCAAATTACCCACTCTGACATTGCACCTGCAGTGCTTGGGGGACCATATGGGACATTGCCACATTCTCAGTGTACTCTAACTCCAGCTTTCTAATTTGTTTCCTTTCGTATTATTTTCTTGCCACCGTTGAGGGGCTCGGCGCTTCTTAGAGAAGAGCTTGTATCACACCGGATGGGCATCACGGGTCCCAGGGTGTGCTGGCACCTGTTATGACTGCAGAGCCCATAATTTGCAATTCCCTATTTTATTTTCTCACTCTGGAGATCCTAGCCTTTTCCACCACAGTCTCATTTCAAAACGCTGCTGTGTGTTTCGTTCTGAGCCTGCTCCATTTCCAGTGAGAGCGAAAAGAAGTTCTCTGGGGCCAACTGAATTCCTGTGGGTCAAGTAACATTTACCTCCTTCTAAAGGGATTTTTCCCAGCCCTGAATTGTGAGTTCAGAGTCCTACCGGCACATATGTCCACCCATAGCTTTGACATTCTCACTGGATATTGTGTATCACCTCATTCCTAGAACAGGAATGTGAGATGTATCATAGGTCAGGGCGTGTCCAGTATTTTGGTCCAACCTAGTGTTGCTTCTTTTTATAATTTACTTTCTGAGTAACACCCAGTGATGTGGGGGTGGGGTTACTCCTGGCTCTGAACTCAGGAATCGTTTTTGGCGGTGCTTGGGGGACCATATGGGATGACGGGGATCGAACTCAGGTTACCGACATGCAAGGCAAAGGCCCTAACTGCTGTACTATTGCTCATTTCTAGCGGTACTCGAGGACCCTGTGGCTGCGAATGATTGAACTTGGTTGCAGCTTCAATAGTCAGAGCATTACCTCCAGTACAATTGCACAATTCCTTCAAGTTCAAGAATTTTTTTCGTTTTGATTTCGTTATGGGGGTCACTGAAATGCTCAGGAATTACTTCTGGTTGTGCTCCTGGAGCATATGGTTTGCAAGGAATCAAACCATATTTGTGCAAAGCACAGGTGTCCTACCTGCTATAATCTATTCCCCAACACAAGTTGTTTATTTCTTAGGGCTTCATCCATCAGGTCCTAATCTATTTCAGTGTTTAGGGTTAATTGCAGTATTTCTTGGGATAATGATACTTCAGCATGATTCAGTGTTTTCTCTGGGACAGAGCAATCGAGAACCCATCCCTTAACCAGTGCCGATTCTCCACCACCAGTAAACCCAGCATCCCTCCCACCTCCCAGTCCCATCTCCCGCACCCCACCCTGCCACTGTGGCAGGGTATTCCCTTTTGTTCTCTCTCTCTAATTAGGTGTTGTGGTTTGCAATAAAGGTGTTGAGTGGCCATTGTGTTCGGTCTCTAGTCTACATTCGGCACGCATCACCCTTCCCCCACATGGCCTCCGACCACATCTTACTTGGTGTTCCCTTCTCTGAATTGCAATTGGGATAGATTTTGACCAAGGAAAATATCCACCTGATGGGCTCTGTCCAGATCTGTTAATTTTTTTAACCTTTTTTAAAAAACAGTGGGTCGTGCCATCTCTGTCTAGTTTGGGGTTTCTTTTGCTCTTGGACTTACTGCACTGTCACTGTCACTGTAATCCCATTGCTCATCGAGTTGCTTGAGTGGGCACCAGTAATGACTCCATTGTGAGACTTATTGTTACTGTTTTTGGCACATAGCATATGCCACGGGGAGCTGCACTCAGTGATCACTTTTAGAGGGACTCCAGAAAACATATATGGTGCCAGGACAGAGAAATATATACAGAGTGGTGGGTGATTGTCTTATAGGAAGTTGAGGCAGGTTCAATCCCCGGCATCCCATATGGTCACCAAGCACTTCCCAGGTGATTCCTGATTACAAAGTCAGGAGTGAACCCTGGTCATCTCTGGTGTGGACCTGACAAAGTTAAATACAGTGCTGGCATCAATCGCATATCACCTACATGTAACGCCAGGGCTATATTGTTTGCACGATTTTCAGGTCTCTCCTTTTCACTCTTAAATAAAAACTGGGGCTCTATGTCACTGATAACCAGTAATCTGCCGCACATTAAAAGTTGTGATACTCAGGGCTGGAGCCATAGCCTTCTTTGCCTTGCCCGTGGCCAACCTGGGTTTGATTTCCAGCATCCCATATGGTCCACCGGTCACCGCCAAGAGTACTTCCTGAGTACATGATCCAGGAGTAACGCCTGTGCATCGCCGGGTGTGACTCTAAAAAAAAAGAGTTGTGATACTCTTTCATGCCTTTTGAGGAATTTGCCCGATTTCGTATGGACACATGGGATTAACCTGTTGCTTTTCCTTGTCATTCTTGTCACTGATCCTTGACTCTGGGAGCAGGGCATTCCGAGGGGAAACCTGCGGTGATCTCGTGGCTGGAAAGAGGAGCCCTGAGGCTGAGGAGGAGAGGTGTTTGTGCAGGAGGGTGTCTGAGGACACTCCCTAGCCCTGCTGTTTTTCAGTGTGTGGTTGTGCTGAGCGCGTGTCAGACAAGTGACTCTGTCTGGGGTTCGGGCTCCTGGATCCGGGTGTCTGTGATGTGCTCACACTGCTCTTCTTCACCTTGGAATTTCAATCACAGAATAACTGTGCATTTTGGATTGTGACATTGTCGTTTTACTCATCGTTCTTCTATGTAGAATACTTCATGGGATTCAAATCCTTTTGATCCCCTGTCTTTGCCTCACTGACCTCACTAGATACCATCCAATGTACAGACTCGAGTGCCTTTCTATGTCCTGTTTATCTTTGCCCTCAGATCATTACATTGGTTGTCAAATAAAATAAGAATTTTTCACTTGTTTTTGAGCTCTGTGATACTCAGCTTTTCCTGGCAGTTCTCAGGTTACTTTTTTTTCTTTTATAGTGGTAATACCAGGTAATGCACTGGGGTTACTCCTGGCTCTGCACTCAGGAATTACTCCTGGCGGTGTTTGGAACACCATATAGGATGCTACAGATGAAACCAGGGTCAGCTGCGTGCAAGGGAAATGCACGACCAAGTGTAATATCGCAAAAGCCCCCGCAGATACTTTTGGCAGTGCTAAGAGATCAGCCTCATAGAAGGCAAATGACAGACTTGATTTTCTCTCTACCCACTAAGTAAAGGTTTTGCCTTTATGTTCAAATTGTGAAGCATTGAGCCCATAATAAAGCTATATTGGACCAGCACTGTAGAACACTGGGAGAGCACTTGTCTGTCCCATCCCGCGGGACCAAGTTATTCCAGGGTCTGAAGAGGCGCTACCTGAAATAGCAAGGGCGAGAAAGAAGAGGGAGACCAAGCAAGGAACTGTTGTCAAGGTCTCGTTTATTGAAGGAAAGTATACAGAATATATAGGCTGAGGGGCAAGGCTTTTGCAAGGGGGCCAGGGTGGATCATGCGGGGCATTCGCGGGGCATTTGCATAAGGGGAATCAGCAGGCTGGAACATGATATGCCTTATGCCTGTCATCTTTGTTGGTCTCGTCCTTGGTACGGGATGTCTGTTTCATAATACAATATCTTGGTGGGCACTCCCTGTCTGGGGAAATGGCTAAGTTCTCCTTTTCCCAGTGTTCCGACCCCCCACATCTCCCCCTGTGTTTTTATATCTGAAAAAATTGAGGGCTACAGAGAGCCGCCTGGGTTGGTGAGGCACCGTGTCTTAGGCTATGTAACGTGCCTCCAGACACGAGGGGGCAGAGGCTCTGTCTTAGGCTATGTGAGGGGATTCTTACTCTTGCTATCACTGTGCTCTTATATGTGGTGCTTGGTTATTTCTCTGCCAGCCGCCCCCTAGGTGAAGCTAAGGGGAGGTTGCACAGGTTAAGCGCTAGTGAAAATGTGATGGGGACTCAAGAGGTAAGGCCTCACACTACTCCTGTCATGGAGACCCCTTGCTGCTCCTACTTGGGTCTGGCGTTACACTATTTCCCGTCATAGGCTAACCTCACAGCTGACCCGGAGTGGGAGAGGGGATGTCAGGGTGCAGCGTCCCTGGGAAATGAGCCCAGAGCCTATGGTACCAAGGGGACCCTAATCTTTCAGCTAAGGGGGAGAAGTTGAGCTGGTCCGTCTCTGGGACTTGGTCAGGAACTCCCTCTTTAGGAGGCGGAATTTGTCCAAGGCGATGATAATGAACATCAACCGTGCTTCTGGTGGCCGAGTCGATTTTCGACTTAATAAAAGAGGTTAAGCGACTAAAGGCCCAAGGGCCAAAGGATAGTAGTATCAGGAGACCCATGAGGAGTCCCAAAATACTAGGCAGTAACGTGGACAGCCAGGGTGAAGTGGAAAACCAAGTTTGATACCATGACTCCTGTTTTTCTCTAGCCCCTTTTCTTTCTTCCAGGTTCCTTTTGACCTTATCAATGCTATCCTGTACTAGACCTGTCTTGTCTGCATAAAAACAGCATTCCTCTTTAAGGGCTACACAGAGTCTGCCCTCTTGTAAAAAAAACCAAATCCAAACCTCTGCGGTTTTGTAAGACTACTTCAGAGAGGGAAGTTAAAGAGTCCTTTAAATCTTGCAGCCCTTTCTGCAGTTCCTGAATGTCTCTGTCTACAACCTGGCTGAGTTGATTGTACTGCTGTTTGGAAGTAATTAGGGAGGCAATGCCAGTGCCAGCGCCTGTAGCGCCTAGTCCTAAGACAACAGCTAGGGTTATTGCTGTGAGTGGTTCTCTTTTGTGGCGGGGTAAGACTGCCCCTTTTTCCCCAAAAAACTGAGAAAATCCTCAGGGTCATGAATGGAGAGCCTGGGAAACAGGTGGACCAGGACACAGTAGTCTCTGGTGCACAAGAAGGCACTGTTCTCGACATGAGTGGTAAGGCCAGCAGAGCAAGCAAAGTAAGACTCAGGCGGGGCCGAGACATAGGTGAAAGAGGCATCCACGCGCTGGAAGACATTACAAATGTCCTGCAATTCAAAAGGAGGGAGCATTCCGGGTCCTAGAAGACAAAGACCTGCACCGTGGACCTGACCTAAGGTAAGGCCGTGGTCCTCATCTGGGGACCATCTCAAGGCCACGGGGTCGTTGGTGAACAAGACCTGAGCAAAGATTGCAACACCTTCATAAAAGGGGGGTTTTGGGGGAAAGCAAACCCAGCATTGCTCGTATCGGGCTGAATGGGTAGCATGAAGGGCCTCAACAGATGCATTCACCATTTCCAGAATTAGCTCAGAGGAGGAAGGACTCCCTTCAGGAGGTGTGGGGCGAAAGTATGTGGGCGTAGGCTCGGCTACTGCTGGTAGGGTGTTCACCAGAGGTGGAGAGGGGTGTGGGTGCTCTCGGGAAGGGGGGTGAAGAGCTGAGTTAGCCCCGATAGCCGCTTTATGTAGGCTGGAAAGCTTCTTTTTTTTTTTTTTTTTTTTTTTATTTTAAAGAAATATTTTATTGAACCACCGTGAAAACAAAAAAAAATACAAAGCTTTCAGGTTTAAGTCACAGTCAAATACTGATTAAACCACCATCCCTTCACCAGTGCACCCGTTCCACCACCAAGAACCCCAATGAACCCCCCTCCCACCCCACCCCCCATCCAAGTAGCTGATGATATTCCCATTATTCGCTGGAAAGCTTCTTAAGAAGACGGATACTAAAAAGCAGACCATAGTCCCTGTAGGACATGTAGAGGCGCAGTCCCCATTGCAGGTCTCGAGAACTAAGCCAATCATGTTGTCTGCCACTGGCTGTGAAAGAAATGACAATGGGGTTACACCAGCCACCGACGGGGCTCAAGTGGTCACATGGGGTTCCAGGAAATCCGCCGAAGCTCCAATTTGACGGGCGCTTGGAGGGGCTGTAGCCTGGGGGGCGCTTTACAGTGATGAAGTCCCGGGAGGAGGAGGGGTTCCAGTACGTAGTGCCGGTGGTTTCGCAACCCCAAGAGGCACAAAAATAGTCAGAGGCCTGGCTGCATTGATGTGAGAGTGAGCGGTTTTGATGGGGGCCTGGACACACAAAAAAGTCAGTGTGAGTAAATTCTGCTCACCTAGCGTAGTTGGTACAGCCGGGTATGTGGGAGTAATGATCAAAAATGTTAGGGGTCCTATCCAGGGGCCAGAGATATTCATGGGTGCCCCACTCAGAGCTGGCTCCTAGGGCCAGCTGACACAAGTCCACTCTAAGCTCGGGCCAGTGGGGTTGAGTGCCAATGGAAGAGGAGGCTCAGACAGTATCGCCTGCTTAGACTGAGGCAGAAAACTGGCAACGCCCAGGCAAAAAATAGCCAAGTCCATGAAAACAGCATCCGAGGCAGGTCCATGATGTCTCTTGTAAGAGAACAGAAAAGTCTGTCTCAGGGGTGGTTTCCCCTGGTTCAATAATATAATTTAACTAGTCTTGCGGGGAGTCACTTGACTCCTGAGGTTTGTTATGTAATTTCACCAATCTCTCAGGGAGCCATCTAGCGCCCTGATTTTTGTTATCATATACACAGACTTGTCCTTTTCCCCAAATGAGGGCGGGGTCAGGGCCATGCCATGAACCGGTGGCAGGGTCTTTCCAGAGTATTTGAGCATAATTATCCTTAGAGGAGGGGTGCCACAGTGATCGGCCGCCGAGCGACCAGCGTCATCCAGTGTAAGGAAATTCAGGACGAACAGGGCATGAGAAAGCAAGAGGCGAGAATTGCCCTTGAAGGTGTACAATGTCTCCTGAGCCTGCAGCTTTAGGAGAGTGTTTTTGAGCGTCTGGTGGGCACGTTCAACAATGCCTTGACCCTGGGGATTGTATGGAATGCCGGTGACATGTTTAATTCTTAACTGAGCACAAAAGTCTTTGAATTTTTGGCTTGTATAACGAGGACCATTATCAGTCTTAATAATCTTGGGCTGCCCCATTATTGCAAAAGTAGACAGCATGTGGGTAATCACATGTTTAGTAGCTTCTCCTGCTAGTGCTGAAGCGGAAAGGAATCCACTAAATGTATCAACAGTAACATGAACATATTTAAGCTTGCCAAAGGTGGGGATATGAGTAACATCCATCTGCCAGAGTTCACTAGGGATAAGCTCTTTGGGATTGACGCCATAGTGAGGTTCAGGCATGAAAGGTAGGCAGGTCTTGCAGCCTTTAACTATAAGCCGGGCTTGCTGTCTAGTAATACCAAACATCTGGCGTAACGTGGAGGAATTTAAATGATGAAGGGCATGGGCCTCCTGCGCGTCCTTGAGTGGATCAGGAGTTAGTGCTAGACCCACAAGTTGCGTGGCTTTATCTGCCAAATCATTGCCCTGTGACAAAGGTCCAGGTAAATCAGAGTGTGCACGAATGTGCCCAACAAAGAAAGTGTGGGACCGACAACGGATGCATTTTTGAATGTCAGAAAACAATTGGAAAGTAGCAGAGGATGGTTGAATGGAAGGAACCGTTTCCAAAACAGTTAATGATCTAACAACATACTGGCTGTCTGAGAACAGATTAAATGCTTGTAAAGGAAAGATTTGAAAAAATTTAAGAGCTGCAAACAATTCCACTAACTGAGCAGAGGAAAAGGGAGTTTTGATGGAATATGCCCTACCATGGTCGACGTAAGCAGTATCCCATTTTGTGAGCCATCAATAAACAAGGTTAGGGCCCCAGGGATGGGTCTCAAGATGGTGTTTTTGGATATAATAAAGGGGGTAGTCTTAAGAAATTGTAAAAGCTTGTCCCCGGGCAGGTGCGTGTCAAACTGTCCCTGATAGCTAGACAAGACTGCCCAGTCGTCATGACGGCTCTGTAGCCATCCAATTTGTTCTTTAGAATAAGGGGTGATAATCATGTCAGGGTCACGCCCAAAATATCTGATGGCAGTTTTCAGTCCAGAGAAGATCAATTGTCCCACTAGCAGAGGATAAGGAGGCAGAACTTTGGAAAAAGGACGCAGGCATATGAATCCACATAAGGGGTAGTTTTTCCTGCCACAACAGGGCAGAAGGCGAGTAAAGGGATGTGAAAATAATGAGGTATAGGACTTTGGAAGGGTGAAATAGCCACAACTCCGATGTGCAATGGCGGTTTCAACCAGTTTCAGGGCTTCCTCAGCAACTACAGAGAGGGACCGAAGAGAAGTAGGATCTGGGTCACCACGGAGTATATCAAATAAAGGTTTAAGTTCCCCAGTAGTTAATTTTAAGTAAGGTCGAAGCCAATTTATATCCCCTAATAATTTTTTGAAAATCATTGAGGGAGGTGAGAGAAGATCGTCTGATCTGAATTTTCTTTGGGTGTATGAGGGAGGGGTCAAGCTGGAAACCCAAAAAGAGGAACGGATACTGAGTCTGGATTTTGTCTGGGGCGATAGTAAAGCCGCAGTTTTGAAGGGCTAAAACTATTTCTTGCGCAACCTGCTGCACTTCTGCAGGGAAAGCTGCGGTAATCAGTAAATCATCCATGTAATGAATAATGTATGCATAGGGAAAACGCATCCTAAAGGGGTCAATAGTTTGGGCTACATAGCGCTGGCAAAGAGTAGGGCTATTAGCCATGCCTTGCGGAAGGGCCTTACACTGAAGGCGAGGGTTGGGTCCTATATGGTTAGTAATTGGGACCGAAAAAGCAAAGTGTTTGCAATCCTCAGGGTGTAGGGGAATGGAGAAAAAGCAATTTTTTATGTCTATGATTATTTTTTGAAAGCCTGAGGGTATAGCAACTGGTGATTTGGGAGTCCAGGTTGTAGCGCGCCCATAGGTTGCATGGTCTTATTTACACTCCTAAGGTCTTGCAACAACCTCCAAGTCCCATTTTTCTTTTTGATTATGAATATGGGGGTATTCCAAGGGGAAGTAGAGGGTTCAAGGTGGCCTAAGCATAATTGCTCCTGCACCAGCTCACAGGCTGCCTTGACCTTTTCTAGGAGCATGGACCACTGATCAATCGAGACGGGTTCATCAGATTTCCAAGAGATTTTGTCAGCCTGGAGTGCAGGGGAATGGGTGGATCCAGAGAAAGTCTTTAAAAATTCCCAAGCTGACATCTGAGATTAACCCCTTACAACCCTAAGCTAAGTAGTTTTAAAAGTTTTAGTTACGAGAAATCTTGGAGATCAAATAAAACACAGGTACAATACGTTTTTCGACCAATTTTGCAACTCTAGAAAATAATATTTTAAACTGAAGCATTACTCTTTGAACCTGTTTTCATAGATCACAATTATTTCAACTCACAAGATTCTCTAGGTCAAATAATTCTAGTCCAGTGCAGATACAAATATATACATTGGTATAATAGCATAAGACCTTTGGACTATCAATTTTTGTGAAACACGGTAAAACCTTCTTTGACTTAATTTTGATAGTTTTTGTACTTTAACAATTCTACAATACAAACATGCTTTCAAACACAGAAAGAGCCCTTTGGGTATATATATACACATATATATACATACACATACATATATATACATACACATATACATACATACATACATATATACATACATACACATATACATACATATACATATTTTAACCAAACTTAGATAATAGCATAGGAAAAAATTTTGGAACTGTCAGTTTATGGAAACATAAGAAAACTTTGTTTATTTTGAGGGTTTCTGTACCTCTGTTGCTTGAAAAACAGCTAAATTCCTCATTAAAATTAGTTGAGGCTTGTAAGATAAAACCTTGCACTTTCTGAATTCTTATTTCACTTTTTAGTTTTCTGGCTCTAGTTCTTTAGCTTTTTCTAGATATAACAGATACTGGAATTCAAAAGAATTTCAACTGTTAATAACTATTAATGTTCTTCCAATAAGAAATTTAGATTAAAACTTTCCATTTCGTTGTAGGCGCCACATTCTAATTAGAAATCTTTGTTTAAACCTGATCTAACAAGTTCCAAAGATACCTAGATCTTTTAAATTGCTGAGCTTCATATCACTCTGATCTCTCTAGATTTTGTTTGCCCAGGTTTAAGAATTACTGACTTCAAACTAGCTCTAACACTCAAGTGTTCCACAGACAGACAGACAGACAATAAGTTCACTAAAAATTAGTTCACTAAAAACACCACACGTACATGTGCACACGTCTGTAGTTGATCTCTCGATCTGACCCTTCAGAAACGGCAGGGAGAAAACTGACAGACTGAGAAAGGAAGGAGCAGTCCCCAGGGCAAAGTTAAGCCCTGTCGGCCGATTGGGAACATTGCTCCCCATTTCCCTGCCTGACCAGCCAGTCTCCTGCTTATTAAAAATGGGTCAAGAAAGCACTTTTGTTGATATAAGCTGGCAAAACCTCTTCAAATTTGTTGAAACCTAAGGTGGTCAGATGCTAGCATTTTTCTTTCTTGGTCAAGACTAGTTCTGAGGCGGGGAACTAGTATCTTCTTATCAGACTTGGGGACACAGAAATGAAAACACAGGACAAAGAGATTCAACCTTCCACCAGTGACTGTCTTCACTGGGAGGCTGTTTCTGCCAACTCGACAGAAATGAGAGTACAGAAAGGAAAGGGTCACTGTTAGGCTGTTTCTCTAACTCGACGGAAATGAACAAGAAGGGGGGGGGACGGGGACACTCATAACAAACCACTCAGATGCATGTCTGGCTGGGAGGAACTTAGCCATAGTGGATCAGCCTGAGAGGTGACTTGCGGCCAGTGTCTAAACCAGCTCCACCCTAGACCATATGTTCCTCGTGGAATCGGAGACAGCCCAATCGGACTCTGTAACATTAAAGGGATCTTAAGGATGCCAAGTCGTGGAGCCATAGACTCAGTACAAGGACGAGGACGTCCAAGACTGCACAATCACTCACACACACACACACACACACACACACACACACACACAAGCCAAGGGAATTCAAGCCTTTCCGCCAGTGACCGTTTCATCCTTATATTAATGAGCATCAATATAATTAAAAAATTTTACCAGATCTTTTTTCTTAACCCATACTCCTCTTTCCCTGAATGAATTTTTGAACTCCTTAATAAAGCTCTGTTCCTTAAATAATGAATGGCCCATTCTGAATGGGACGGCATATGAATAGGTATACCTTTTATGTCCCCGCCTCCGAATGTCGCTCGGGCAGCACTGATCCTTCGGGGGCCTCCGATCTGTTGCTGGCGCCGTCCGGTAGTTGGCCGTGCTTCAGGTCACTGTTGAGGCGCCACTTGTCCCGTCCCGCAGGAGCAAGTTATTCCAGGGTCTGAAGAGGCGCTACCTGAAATAGCAAGGGCGAGAAAGAAGAGGGAGACCAAGCAAGGAACTGTTGTCAAGGTCTCATTTATTGAAGGAAAGTATACAGAATATATAGGCTGAGGGGCAAGGCTTTTGCAAGGGGGCCAGGGTGGATCATGCGGGGCATTCGGGGGCATTTGCATAAGGGGAATCAGCAGGCTGGAACATGATATGCCTTATGCCTGTCATCTTTGTGGGTCTCGCCCTTGGTACGGGATGTCTGTTTCATAATACAATATCTTGGTGGGCACTCCCTGTCTGGGGAAATGGCTAAGTTCTCCTTTTCCCAGGGTTCTGGCCCCCCACACTTGTCTTGTTATCAGCTGACCTGATTTCAATAAGAAGCATCCTGTATAGTACCCTAGTATTCCTGGGTCTGGTCTACAAAAGAAACCGCAAAAAATCTAGTGTGTGATTGCCAAGATCCTCATGGATATCCTCAAATAGTTCTTTCTTCTCCTCTGCCTATTCCGCTACTTTGCATTCGTCTAATTCTTTTTTTTAAATTTTATTCCACCACCAAGAATCACAATATACCTCCCCCCTTCCCCCCACCTCCCCAGCCCCACACCCCACATGTGTAAATGGTAAATTTCACTTTATTTTCACTTTACTTTGATTACATTCAACATTTCAATAAAAAAATTTCACTATTATTGATTTGGAGTTTCTCCCCCCTAAAGTCGATCTGCTGAAAAGAAAGCATTTGGTAATTTGTTTTCCATTACTGAGAATGAAGAGATATGAGGTCCGGAGGCCGCACTAGCAGCAGCATAGTTTTGGATTTCTGTATTTTAGTAACTAAGTCTAGTGAAATGTCTGCCAGGAATCACAACATTGTAAGCTTGTACCTTTCAGCTACTTTATATTCCACATATGAGTGCGATCTTTCTATGTCTGTCTCTTTCTTTCTGACTCATTTCACTCAGCATGATACTTTCCATGTTGATCCACTTATATGCAAATTTCATGACTTCATGTTTTCTGACAGCTACATAGTATTCCATTGTGTAAATATACCAGAGTTTCTTTAGCCAATCATCTGTTTTCGGGCACTCTGGTTTTTTCCATATTGTGGCTATTGTGAACAGAGTGGCAATGAACATGGAAATGCAAATGTCATCTCTACTATACCTTTTTGCCTCCCCGGGATATATTCCAAGGAGTGGTATTGCTGGGTCAAATGGGAGCTCAATGTCTAACTTTTTGAGAATCGTCCATATTGTTTTCCAAAAGGGCTGAACCATTCGGCATTCCCACCAGCAGTGAAGGAGAGTCCCTTTCTCCCACATCCACGCCAACACCGGTTGCTTTTGTTTTTTGGGATGTGGGCCAGTCTCTGTGGTGTGAGATGATATCTCATTGTTGTTTTGATCTGCATCTCCCTGATGATTAGTGATGTTGAACACTTTCTCATGTGCCTCTTAGCCATTCAGATTTCTTCTTTGGAAAAGTTTCTGTTCAATTCATCAGCCCATTTTTTGATTGGGTTGGCAGTTTTCTTCTTGTGGAGTTCAACCAGTGCATTGTATATCCTTGTTATCAACCCTTTATCGGATGGGTACTGCATAAATATCCTTTCCCATTCTGTAGATTGTCTTTGTATTTTGGTCACTGTTTCTTTTGAGTTAGAGAAGCTTCTTAGTTTGAGATAGTCCCATTTATTTATCTTTGTTTTCACTCGCTTGGCCAGTGGCGTGTCAGCTTTGAAGATACCTTTGGCTTCAATGTCGTGGAGGGTTTTGCCGACCTTATCTTCAATGTACCTTAGGGATTCTGGTCTGATGTTGAGGTCTTTAATCCATTTTGATCTGATTTTTGTACATGGTGATAGATGGAGGTCTAAGCCCATTTTTTTGCATGTAGCCGTCCAGTTTTGCCAGCACAATTTGTTAAACATGCTTTCCTTGCTCCACTTCACATTTCTTGCTCCCTTATCAAAGATTAGATGGTCATATATTTGGGGGTGTATGTCAGAGTATTCAACCCTGTTCCATTGTTCTGCCGCTCTGCCTTTGTTCCAGTACCATGCTGTTTTAATGACTACCGCTTTGTAGTAGAGTTGGAAGTTGGGGAGGTTGATTCCTCCCATTTTCTTTTTCCCAAGTATTGCTTTAGCTATTCGTGGGGGCTTATTGTTCCATATGAATTTCAGTAGCGCTTGCTCCATTTCTGTGAAGAATGTCAAGGGTACCCCTATAGGGATCGCATTGAATTTGTACAATTGTACAATGCTTTGGGGAGAATTGCCATTTTGACAATATTAATTCTTCCAATCCATGAGCAGGGGATATCTTTCCATTTCCTCGTGTCCTCTTTTATTTCCTGAAGTAGTGTTTTATAGTTTTCATTATACAAGTCCTTTACCTCCTTTGTTAAGCTGATTCCGAGGTATTTGATTTTTTGAGGCGCAATTGTGAACGGGATTGCTTTTCTCAGGTCACTTTCTTCTCTCTCATTATTTGCATATAGGAAAGCCATGGACTTTTGGGTATTGATTCTATAGCCTGCAACTTTACTATACGAGTCTATTGTTTCTAGGAGTTTCTTGGTAGAGGTTTTAGGGTTCTCTAAGTATAGTATCATATCATCTGCGAATAGTGAGAGCTTGATTTCTTCCTTTCCTACCTGAATGCCCTTAATGTCTTTTTCTTGCCTAATCGCTATTGCAAGTACTTCCAGTACTATATTGAACAGAAGTGGAGAGAGTGGGCATCCTTGTCTCATCCCTGTTCTCAGAGGGAAGGCTCTTAGTTTTTCCCCATTGAGGACAATGCTTGCCATAGGTTTGTGATAAATGGCTTTGACAATATTGAGGAAGGTCCCTTCTATACCCATTTTGGCAAGTGTTTTCATCATAAACGGATGCTGGATCTTGTCAAATGCATTCTCTGCATCTATTGATATGATTGTATGATTTTTATCTTTTCTTTTGTTGATATGATGGATTATGTTGATTGATTTCCGGATGTTAAACCATCCTTGCATCCCCGGGATGAATCCCACTTGGTCGTGGTGTATGACCTTTTTGATGAGTTGTTGAATTCTATTTGCTAATATTTTGTGGAGAATCTTCGCATCTGTGTTCATCAGGGATATTGGCCTGTAGTTTTCTTTTTTTGTGGTGTCTTTGTTTGCTTTTGGTATTAGGGAGATATGAGCCTCATAGAAACTGTTAGGGAGGGTTTCTGTTTCTTCAATTTCCTGGAAGAGCTTGAGAAGGACTGGCAAAAGGTCTTCTTTAAATGTTTGGAAGAACTCACTAGTGAATCCGTCTGGATCTGGGCTTTTGTTTTTGGGAAGACTTTTGATTACCATTTCAATTTCCTTGATGTAAATTGGACTATTCAGGTACTCCAGGTCTTCTTGGTTCAGCCTGGTGAGATTATAGGAGTCGAGGAATTTATCCATTTCTTCTAGGTTCTCTTGTTTTGTGGCATAGAGATTTTCAAAATAGTCTCTGATGATCTTTTGAATTTCATTGGTTTCTGTTGTGATGTCCCCCTTTTAATTTCTGATTCGGCTTATAAGGGTTCTCTCTCTCTTTCTTTGTGAGTCTTGCTAGTGGTTTATCAATCTTGTTTATTTTCTCGAAGAACCAGCTCTTGGTTTCATTGATCTTCCGGATTGTCTTTTGGGTTTCCATGTCATTAATTTCTGATCTAAGTTTTATTATCTCTTTCCTTCTGCCTGGTTTTGGCTCCTTTTGTTGGTCCTTTTCTAAGGTCTTGAGCTGTGAAGTCAAGTTATTTATCTGGGCCCTTTCTTCCTTCCTGTGATATGCTTGCAGAGCTATAAATTTTCCCCTTAAAACGGCTTTAGCTGCGTCCCACAGGTTCTGGTAGCTCGTGTCTTCATTCTCATTTGTTTCTAGGTACCTTTTGATTTCTTCCTTGATTTCCTTTCTGACCCACTCATTGTTCAATATCGAGCTATTTAATTTCCAGGTGTTTGATTTGGTTTTCTGCATCTGTCCACGATTAAGTTTTATCTTCAGTGCATCATGGTCTGAAAAGATAGATGGTATAATGTCTATCTTGTTGACTCTGTTGAGGTATGTTGTGTGGCCCAGCGCATGGTCTATTCTGGAAAATGTTCCATGTGCACTGGAAAAGAATGTGTATTCCCTTTTTGGGGGATATAAAGCCCTGTATAGATCTATTAGCCCTCTCTCTTTTATTTCTTCCTTCAAAGCCAGTATTTCATTGGTGAGTTTTAATCTTCTAGATCTGTCCAGAGGAGACAGTGCGGTGTTGAAGTCTCCAACTACTATTGTGTTGCTCGAGATATCCTTCTCAAGGTCTCTTAGCAGCTGTTGTAGGTATTTAGCTGATCCCTCATTGGGTGCGTAGACATTTAGGAGTGTGATTTCTTCCTGATGTACACTTGATTAATAAAAAGTGGCCTTCACTATCCCTTGTAATCTTTATCAACCTGAAGTCTATGTTGTCCGATACTAGTAAAGCCACCCCGGCTTTCTTGAGGGCGTTGTTTGCTTGCAGGATTGTTTTCCATCCTTTGACTTTGAGTCTGTGTTTGTTCTGGCTATTCAGATGTGTTTCTTGCAGGCAACAGAATGTTGGGTTGAGTCTCTGAATCCATTTTGCCAGTCTGTGTCTCTTAATTGGTGAATTCAGACCATTGACATTAAGGGAGATTATTGTTATGGGATTTTGTGCCATATTTGTGCAAGGGTTTGTTGTGCTTGTAGGGGTTATTCTTGTCTCACAATAGCCCCTTTAGTGCTTCTTTCAGGTTTGGTTTTGAGTCTATGAAGTTCCTGAGCTGTTGTTTATCCCCAAAGTAGTGTATGATTCCTTCTAGTTTGAATGAGAGTTTAGCCGGATAAAGTATTCTTGGTGAAGCGTTGATTTCATTGAGTTTTTTCACTATATCCCACCATTGCCTTCGAGCTTGGAGGGTTTCCTCTGATAGATCTGCTGTGAGCCTAAGGGGTGCTCCTTTGTATGCGATTTCCTTCTTGGACCTTGCTGCTTGGAGTATTGTGTCTCTCTGGAAGATGTCCATCATTGTAACTATGATATGTCTTGGGGTTTTTCTGTTAGGATCTCTTTTAGCTGGCACTCTTCTGGCGCCTTGAATCTGGATGCCCACATTGTCCAGCTGTGGGAAGTTTTCCGCAATGATTTGTTTGACTGTGTCTTTTTCGTTGCGTTGGTTCCCTGTGGTTCTGGTAGTCCAATGATTCTAATGTTGTTCCTCTTGAATTCATCCCCTAGGACTCTAATTCTGGCTAGAGCTATTTTGAGGTCTCTTGACATGGTTTGTTGTTGCCTGTAGGCCTCTTGCAGCTCATCTTCAAGCATACTGATTCTGTCTTCGGCAGCAGTCATCCTATTGTTGAGGGCAGCCAGAGAGTTTTTGATTTCATGTATGGAATCCTTCATTTCTTTTTGAAGGTTTTTTATTTCTGCTCTCATTTCTTCCCTTATTTTTTCGGCTGTCTGTTGTATTGTTTCCGCCAGATCTTCCTTGAAGTTGTCCATCTTTGCATTGAGTTCATTGAACATGTTGAGGATTTCAACTCTGAATTCTTTATCAGAGAGGTCAAGTTTGTAGGAAGCACCCATTGAGGTTTCCGGACTCCTTTGATCGTCCTCTGGTTGCAATGGGGATTTTCGCTGTTTCTTCATGTTTTTTTAAATAAATTTATTTATTTTTAATTAATGAATCACCATGAGGGTACAGTTACGGATTTATACATATCTGTGCATACAAAGTTCGGGAACCCATCCCTTCACCAGTGCCCATACTCCACCACCAGTAAACCCAGCATCCCTCCCATCCTCCCCAATCCCATCTCCCCCACCCCATCCTGTCACTGTGGCAGGGCATTCCCTTCTGTTCTCTCCCTCTAATTAGCTATTGTGGTTTGCAATAAAGGTGATGAGTGGCCACTGTGCTCAGTCTCTAGCCCTCATTCAGCCCGCATCTACCTTCTCCCACATGGCCTTCGACTACATTATAGTTGGTGATCCCTTCTCTGAGTAGCCCTTTCCCCAGAATGTGAGGCCAGCCTCCTAGCCATGGAGTCAATCTCCTGGTAGTTGTTTCTACAATTCTTGGGTGTTAGTCTCCCACTCTGTTATTCTATATGTCATAGATGAGTGCAATCTTTCTATGTCTGTCTCTCTCTTTCTGACTCATTTCACTTAGCATGAAACTTTTCATGCCGATCCACTTAAATAAAAAATTTGTGACCTCCTTTTTCTAACAGCTGCATAGTATTCCATTGTATAGATGTACCAAAGTTTCCTCAACCAGTCATCCGTTCTAGGGCATTCGGGTTTTTTCCAGATTCTGGCTATTGTAAACAGTGCTGCGATGAACACACATGTGCAGATGCCATTTCGATTATACTTTTTTGCCTCTCTGGGATATATTCCCAGCAGTGGTATTGCTGGGTCAAATGGGAGCTCAATTTCTAATTTTTTGAGAATCGTCCATATTGTTTTCCAGAAGGGCTGAACCAGTCGGCATTCCCACCAGCAGTGTAGAAGGGTCCCTTTCTCGCCACATCCTCTCCAACAGCGGTTGCTTTTGTTCTTTTGGATGTGCGCTATCTCTGTGGTGTGAGGTGGTATCTTGTGGTTGTTTTGATCTGCATCTCTCTGATGGTTAGTGATGTAGAGCACTTTTTCATGTGCCTTTTGGCCATTCGTATTTCTTCTTTGGTAAAGTTTCTGTTCATTTCTTCGCCCCATTTTTTGATGGGGTTGGATGTTTTCTTGTAGAGTTCAACCAGTGCTTTATATACCATTGATATCAACCCCTTATCTGATGGGTATTGTGTAAATATCCTTTCCCATTCTGTAGATAGTCTTTGGGTTCTGGTCACTGTATCTTTTGCGGTGCAGAAGCTTTTTAGTTTAATGTAGTCCCATTTGTTGATCTCTGTTTTTACTAGATTGCTTAGTTCTGTGTCACCTTTGAAGATACCTTTATCTTCAATATCGTGGAGGGTTTTGCCGACCTTGTCTTCAATGTACCTTATGGTTTGTGGTCTAATGTTGAGGTCTTTAATCCATTTTGATCTGACTTTTGTGCATGGTGTCAGGTCAAGGTCTACGCCCATTTTTTTGCATGTGGTTGTCCAGTTGTGCCAGCACCATTTGTTAAAGAGGCTTTCCTTGCTCCACTTCACATCTCTTGCTCCCTTATCAAAGATTAGATGATCATACATTTGGGGTTGTATGTAAGGGTATTCCACCCTGTTCCATTGGTCTACGGCTCTGCCTTTGTTCCAGTACCATGCTGTTTTAATTGTTACTGCTTTGTAGTAAAGATTGAGGTTGGGGAGGGTGATACCTCCCATCGTCTTTTTCCCAAGAATTGTTTTAGCTATCCTTGGACGTTTGTTGTTCCATATGAATTTTAGGATTGCTTGACCCATTTCTTTGAAGAATGTCATGGGTATACTTATAGGGATCACGTTGAATCTGTATAATGCTTTGGGGAGTATTGCCATTTTGACAACATTGATTCTCCCTATCCATGAGCAGGGTATATGTTTCCATTTCCTCATGTCCTCTTTGATTTCATGGAGTAGCGTTTTGTAGTTTTCTTTGTAGAGGTCTTTTACTTCCTTGGTTAAGCTGATTCCGAGGTACTTGATTTTCTGGGGCACGATTGTGAATGGGATTGCTTTTTTTATGTCCCTTTTCTCTGCTTCATTGTTTGCATATATGAAGGCCATGGATTTTTGGGTATTGATTTTGTAGCCTGCAACTTTACTGTATAAATCTATTGTTTCTAAGAGTTTCTTGGTAGAGGTTTTAAGCTTCTCTAGATATAGTATCATATCGTCTGCAAATAGTGAGAGTTTGATTTCTTCCTTTCCTATCTGAATGCCCTTAATCTCTTTTTCTTGTCTAATAGCTATTGCAAGTACTTCCAGTACTATATTGAAGAGGAGTGGTGAGAGTGGGCATCCTTGTCTTGTGCCTGATCTCAGAGGAAAGGCCCTTAGTTTTTCCCCGTTGAGGATAATGTTTGCCGTAGGCTTGTGATAGATGGCTTCCACTATCGTGAGGAAAGTTCCTCCAAACCCCATTTTGGCGAGGGTTTTCATCATGAAAGGATGTTGGATCTTGTCAAATGCTTTCTCTGCATCTATTGATATGATCATATGGTTTTTATCTTTGCTTTTATTGATATGGTGGATTATGTTGATTGATTTCCGAATGTTAAACCATCCTTGCATCCCCGGGATGAATCCCACTTGGTCGTGATGTATGATCTTTTTGATGAGTTGTTGGATCCTATTTGCCAGTATTTTGTTGAGGATCTTCGCATCGGTGTTCATCAGGGATATTGGTCTGTAATTTTCTTTCTTAGTGGTGTCTTTGTTTGCTTTTGGTATTAGGGAGATGTGTGCTTCATAGAAACTGTTTGGGAGAGTTCCTGTTTTTTCAATTTCCTGGAAAAGTTTGAGGAAAACAGGCAGCAGGTCTTCTTTAAATGTTTGGAAGAATTCGCCAGTGAAACCATCTGGGCCTGGGCTTTTGTTTTGGGGGAGGTTTTTGATCACAGTTTCAATTTCCTTAACATTGATGGGTCTATTCAGGTATTCCAAGTCTTCTTTGTTCAGTCTTGGGAGATTGTAGGAATCGAGGAATCCATCCATTTCTTTTAGGTTCTCCTGTTTTGTGGCATATAGACTTTCGAAGTAGTCTCTAATGATCTTTTGAATCTCACTGGTTTCTGTTATGATGTCCCCCTTTTCATTTCTGATTCGATTTATTAGGGTTCTTTCTCTTTCTTTCTTTGTGAGTCTTGCTAGCGGTTTATCAATCTTGTTTATTTTCTCGAAGAAACAGCTCTTTGTTTCATTGATCTTTCGGATTGTCTTTTTGGTTTCCATGTCATTAATTTCTGCTCTAATTTTTATTATTTCTTTCCTTCGATCTGGTTTGGGTTCCTTTTTCTGGTCCTTTTCTAAGGTCTTGAGTCGTGAAGTCAGGCTGTCTATGTGGGCCCTTTCTTCCTTCCTGAGGAATGCTTGGAGAGCTATAAATTTTCCCCTTAACACGGCTTTAGCTGCATCTCATAGGTTTTGGCAGCTCGTGTCTTCATTCTCATTTGTTTCTAAGTATTTTTTGATTTCTTCCTTGATTTCCTTCCTGACCCACTCATTGTTCAACATTGAATTGTTTAATTTCCAAGTGTTTGACTTGATTCTCCGTGTCAGTGAGTGGTTAGCTTCTATCTTCAGCGCATCATGGTCTGAAAAGATGGTTGATACAATTTCTATTTTTCCGATTCTATTGAGGTATGTTCTGGGGCCCAGTACATGGTCTATTTTAGAGAATGTTCCGTGTGCACTGGAAAAGAATGTGTATTCTTTCTTTTGGGGGTGTAAGGCCCTGTATAGGTCTATTAGGCCTCTCTCTTCAATTTCTTCTTTCAGAGTCAGTGTTTCCTTGTTGAGTTTTGTTCTTGTCGATCTATCTAGAGGCGATAAGGCCATATTGAAGTCTCCGACTACTATTGTGCTGTTAGTGATGTCCTCTTTGAAGTCTGCTAGGAGTTGTTTTAAATATTTAGCTGGTCGCTCATTAGGTGCATATATGTTTAAGAGTGTGATTTCTTCCTGTTGTACATATCCCTTGATAAACAGAAAATGACCTTCGCTGTCCCTTTTAATCTTTTTCAACCTGAAATCTATGTTGTCGGATATTAGGATGGCCACTCCAGCTTTTTTACGGGGGTTGTTTGCTTGCAGGATTGTTTTCTATCCTTTGACTTTGAGTCTATGTTTACTCTGTTTGTTCAGGTGTGTTTCTTGCAGGCAGCAGAATGATGGGTTTAATTTCTGGATCCATTTTGCCACTCTGTGTCTCATTATGGGTGCATTTAGGCCGTTGACATTGAGAGAGATTATTGTGATAGGATTTTGTGTCATATTTCTGTGCTATTTGTTATTTTTATGTGGCTCCACCTTGTCTTACAGTAGCCCCTTTAGACCTTTCAAGTTTGGTTTTGCGTCTATGAAGGACCTAAGCTGTTGTTTATCTGAGAAGTAGTGTATGGTTCCTTCGAGTTTGAGTGAGAGTTTAGCCGGATAAAGTATTCTTGGTGAGGCATTCATTTCGTTGAGTCTTTTCACTATGTCCCACCATTGTATTCGGGCTCGGAGGGTTTCCTCTGACAAGTCTGCTGTAAATCTGAGGGGTGCTCCTTTGTATGTAATTTCCTTCTTTGACCTTGCTGCTTGCAGAATTGTGTCTCTATCCATAGCATCCATCATTCTGACTACGATATGCCTTGGAGTCTTTTTATTCGCATCTCTTTTTGCTGGTACTCTTCGGACTCCTTGTATCTGGATGCCTGCCTTCTCCAGCTCTGGGAATTTCTTAGCAATGATGTCTTTGACTGTATTTTTTTCATTGGGTTACTTCCCTGTGGTTCTGGTACTCCAATGATTCTTATGTTGTTTCTCTTGAAGTCATCCCCCAGGGCTCTGATTCGCTCTATAGCCATTTTGAGGTCTTTGGCCATGATTTGTTGTTGTCTATAAGCTTTCTGCAGCTCATCTTCTAGGTCGCTGATTCTTTCTTCAGCTGTAGTCATTCTACTGTTGAGGGCATCTAGAGAGATTTTTAATTCGTCTACCGATTCCTTTATTTGTGTGACTTCCGTTCATAGGTTTGAGATTTCTGTTCTCATTTCTTCCTGTATTTTCTTGGTGGACCGTTCCAGTGCTTCATTCATCTCCTCCCTTAGTTTATTGGATGTCTGTTCCATGGTTGCTTGGAGTAGGTCGACTCTCCTACAGATCTCCTCTCTAAATTGTTTATCTGAGAGGTCGTAGATGTGAGTAGCCCCCATTGATGTTTCTGGAATTTTTTCTTCTCCCTCTCTTGGTGGAGGGGATTTTCGCTGCTTCTTCATATTGTTAAGGAAGTATAGAGTTTGGTGTAGTTATTTATTCCTTTTTCTTGAGGAAAGAAGTTTTTCGGATCGTGCTAAACTTCCCTTATTAACTGACAGCTTTTATAGTGTCGGACTAAGCTAATGGCTATTTTGCGTGTTTGAGATCGCAAAAGTGAATTTTCAAAAAAAATACAAGTACCGATTGAGCTGAGGTAATTAAGAATAACTGCGGCCGCTCTGAGAGGAGGCCACGCCCACTTTTAGACCACGCCCACTAAGATACGGGACACGCCCCCAGTGTCTTCCTGCGAGGGCGGGCCGCAGTTAGGGGGCCCGGTGAGGAGCCGGGGCACGGAGGACACAGGCTGGGGCGGCTGGAGGGTCTTGGGGAGTCCAGGCGGCAGGAAGCGGGGTCGGGATGGCTTGGCCGAGGATCTGGGACGGTACCTGCGAGGGCGGGCCACAGTTAGGGGGCCTGGTGAGGAGCCGGGGCGCAGAGGACACGGGCTGGGGCGGCTGGAGGGTCTTGGGGAGTCCAGGCGGCGGGGTCTTCATGTTGTTTGTGGTGGTATGAAAGAGGGTCCTTGAAGATGAGTATCCCTGTCTCCTTTTGTTGTTAAAAAGGATTGTGGATAGGCTCAGTTAATAGTGGTTACCTTTTAACTTGCCTTTTAACTTTGTAGAACCTGATCTCCTACTGAGATGTTTCCTTCAATCCTTATGTGAAGTGTTTTGCATTATTGTCCTACTGCTTGCGAATAGCTAGGATGTTAGTCTTGGATAGGATGTTGAGGAAACTACCTGCCGCTGTGTGAGCTTTGGCCGGCCGGCAATGAGGCCACGCCCAGTTTTATTAGGCCACGCCCCCTGGCGGTTAGGCCACACCCCTTTCCCACAACCCGACAGCGGTCAACGGGCTGGGGGTGGCGTGCCGGCGACTTGGCCGGCAGTCCGGAGGGGAGGGAAGCCCGGGGTAGTCAGGGCCGCGGAGCAGGCTGGGTCCAGAAGGGCGGGTCGAGGGAGCGTCACAGACCTTTGCCGGAAGACAGGACGGTGGCGGCGCTTGTGTTCGCCGTGCCGGCCACTCGGCCGGCAGTCCGGAGGAGAGGGAAGCCTGGGGTGGTCAGGGCTGCGGAGCAGGCTCTCGTCTAATTCTTACACTGTGGATTGTGTTTGATTTCAGAAATCCATGCGCAGCTTCAGGATGTGGCACTTCCACAGTTTGATTTGGGAAAGGGATCATCTAATTCGAGTCAGCTGGTAAGGTTCACCCATTCAAAATAAGTATTTTTACGCTGGCTAGACAGCTCAGTTGACTATGCATAGAATTAGAAAGGTGGAGGTTCAGACTCCATCCTACCACTATGTTTACAGTCTTTAGAAATGACAGTGAAGAACTCGAAGCCTATTTCTGGGAGGAATGGCGCTGTAGCCTCTCTGGGGATAAAATCAATAAGCTCAGAATCTACAGAAATTCCTGTTTTTCATATTGTTAAAATCTTGTGGTTTTTCATTTGATAGAAAATAAGCACACACATCAGATTGTTTCAAAGAACAAGTTTCTTGTCCACTTCATCATGCAGTGGGAAGGACACTTGCTTTATCCAGGGACAGAAATCTGGGTTTCCAGCTCACATAGTCCCCGGAGTCCCAGCAACATTTGTCCCTAAGATCTGCTTGGTGTGCCCCATCCCAAAATAAATACATACAAAACTGAATGCGAACAAAACTGAAAGAACAAAAAAGTCACTGGTGTAGAAGAGGAATTCTCTTGTGGCCCCTGTCCTGCGTCTCAACTGTGTGGATGCAGTGTTGCCTTCAAATATGATTCCCTGGTAAAACACTGAGCTAGAACCGAACCCAGTTTCAGGTCCCTTTTATTTCCACTGAAAACTGGTTCTTCAGTTTTCTACAGAGGTTGTTAACTCCACTTAAATATGCCTGTTCATTGAAATACAAAAAACATGTACACTACTTATGACCCATCATTGGTCAGTTTTGCAAGTCGGCCTTGAAGAAACAGTAGATTAATTAGTGCAAACTTTCTGAACATATTAGTAGTTGGATTCGTGTGTTTCAAATGTCAGAAAGCACACCTGCCATGTTCGAGTATAGTTCTAAGCTTTGGAGGTTTCACATTTGTTTGTTTTTTTCTCCCCCACACAGAGTAAAGGTTAATTGAATTCTTCACACACAGTGCTTCCCAGCCACTTCCAATTCCTGATGCTTTTTCACATGGGAATTCATTGACCCCTAAAAAATATTTCCTCCTGAATGCCTTGCCACAGTGGCAGGGTGGGGTGGGGGGAAGATGGGATTGGGGAGGGTGGGAGGGACGCTGGGTATACGGGTGGTGGAGAATGGGCACTGGTGAAGGGATGGGTTCCCGAACTTTGTATGAGGGAAGTATAAGCACAAATAGTGTATAAATCTGTAATTGTACCCTCACGGTGATTCTCTAATTAAAAATAAATAAATTAAAAAAAAATTTCCTCTTGGGAATCCATCTTATGTGCTTGACTTAAGCCACCATTGCACTTCATTCCTAACACCCCAAAAGGTGGGTCGCAGGAAGAGACTTGGATGGACCTGAGCAAGCCTTAAGCTAAACGGGTTTCGGAAAGGGACAGCATAAGCACCATAAGTAGTATGGTAAATGAAGAACACAGTCATGGAACAAATACTTACTTGACCCAAAAAGAGGTAACTGATTTAAAGACTCTGTTGGAATTAGAAAACCAAACATGGCCTGAGAAGTGTGCACTGCGAAATATAGAGAGATGTTCCCAGGAACACCACCCTTTTGGCTGGGTCTAGTGTATATATAAAAGCCTATATCACCTACCGGGGTCCTGAAAAATAATTAGTAATATATTAAAAGAGTAGATCTAATACAATTGTTTAAATGGATTACTGACAAAGGAAATGAGAGAGCAATACACCCTTAGGAGGAATCTATTCCTTCTGCAGATCTCCGACGAGGAATCCAGAGTGGATTCTATAGTGCTGGAGCCCCCAGATGATATTCTGTCCTTTGGTGGATGTCCTGGAGGAATTTCCCCTCAAGTTTCTTTAATGTGAGCATTGTTTATGTTAATGTTCCAACACATGCATATATAATTGTTGCCCAACAAGCTTTCACGATTTCTCTATAATGTGATGATACAAATAAATGGCCCCGGATTACCATCCAGCCGTGGCCCCATTTATTCATCTAATGTGGGGTGACTGGCACTCATCAGCCCAGAATATAGCAAGGGGCCACAAGACACCATGGGACAGTGAATCAGAACATGAAACTGCCTGGCTGAATTTTTTTTGACATGCAGATTTGATAGAATAGAGCAATAATTGGAATCCTTCTCTGCTGTCTGCAGGGAAGCAGCCATTCCCAGTGGAATGCCTCTGATCCTGTACACTGTGAAGAATTCTCGAGGAAGCAATCTTGGCTTCATCCACTAGGGGATGCTGAGAAAGGCAGCTTGTTTGCTGAGGGTCATCGGAAGGAAGAGAGTGACCTCACTCCAAAGAAACCCTCCCCTGGGAGAAGCTTCTCACAGTCTGTTCTGCACAAACCTCAAGCACAAACCAACCCAGTGGCTCCGTCCACGGACTGTGGGAGAGTAGCACTGTTTATAGTGAGTCCTTTAGGACGAAAGGCCGAGAAGCAAATCAATGATATACTGAATCCGTCCAAGTATAAGAATTGTGGGGGAGTTTTCCCATGTCCTTGGCACTATGGTGTTCCTTTAGAAAACCTCAGTGGACAGAATTTCCAGGAATGTCATCAGCTTGGACAAAAGTTGAGTCAAAAGTTACCGTGTGTTGACCATATTTCTATCAAAGCAGAAGACAGACCACATTCATGTGAAGAATGTGAGATTGTCCTTCGTCGATCTTCAGACCTTATCGTACATAGGAGAATTAACACTGGAGAGAAACCTTTTGTTTGTAAGGAATGTGGAAAGGCCTTCAAGCGATCTTTACACCTTATTGAACATAGGAGAGTTCACACTGGAGACAAACCTTTTGTTTGTAAGGAATGTGGGAAGGCCTTCAGGCAATCCTCACACCTTATTGAACATAGAAGAGTTCACAGTGTAGAGAAACCTTTTGTTTGTAAGGAATGTGGAAAGGCCTTCAGGCAATCCTCACACCTTATTGAACATAGAAGAGTTCACAGTGGAGAGAAACCTTTTGTTTGTAAGGAATGTGGAAAGGCCTTCAGGCAATCCTCACACCTTATTGAACATAGAAGAGTTCACAGTGGAGAGAAACCTTTTGTTTGTAAGGAATGTGGAAAGGCCTTCTGTTGGTTCTCAAACCTTAATAACCATAAGAGAATTCACACTGGAGAGAAACCTTATGTTTGTAAGGAATGTGGGAAGACCTTCTCTCAATCAGGGAGCCTTTTTAATCACTCTAAAATTCATAGTAAGGAGAGACCTCGTAAATGTCAGAAATGTGGGTAGGCTTTCAATCTGCATTCACGCCTTACACGCCATATGAAAAATCATACGGGAGAGAAACCTTATAAGGAATGTGGGGAGGCCTTCAAATTCTCATCATCCCTTTCTAATCATAGAAATAATCATACTGGATGACTTGATCTAATGACAATCCCTATGGGCAGAAGAGAACAATTCATTACATCAGCTTTTCTCTGGACAGTTGGGATCTGCAGTGCTACAAAAGTTCCGCACAGGAGGTTATAATCCTGAATCCATGGGACAAAATTTCCATCAGGTCAGTCAGTACTATAAGAAAAAGTCACATCCTGATTATCACCAAGGGGCAGTTATGCCAGATGCCTTGTTCTTGCACTTCCGTGTATTTTAACTTGTAAATAATGGGTCTCGGTGATAGAAGTGGGAGGAAGTTGTCTAAATAAATACGTACAAAAATGTCCCTTGCTTGGAATTGTCATGACTCACCACAACATCATTGTTTGCTCTCACTCTGGCTTGGCCCAGCTAAACAGGTTTGCGGTAATTATGGCAGAGATCAACCATGATGCTGCAGTAAATCGTTTGAAAGTGGAAAATGGGCAAATCTTCATTTTCCACGGCTACCTGTGTTAGGTTTTGGGGAACCAAGCACATGGGTTCAGGCCTTACTGTTGGCTCAAGTATACTTACAGGTTTTTGGAATCCAGGTCAGCCTTGTGAAAGTAAGCATACTGTCTTCTGTATCATTTCTACACTTCTTGTATACTTTTTTGGTTAATTTACATGTATGGTGAAGAAAATTACGTTAATTATCTAATTAATGTTTTCCTGGCAAGGACCCTGAATAGTGTGGATTGAAGACAGTTGAAATGAAATTCATTGTGCCAAGAAAGACTTTTCTTTTGCTTTTTGGGTCACACCCTGCATTTCTCAGAGTATACTTCGGGCTTTGCCCTGGTTGTGCACGGGAGACCATCTGGGAAGCTGGGTATTGAAACCTGGTAGTCCATGTGTAAGCAAATCCCTACATTCTGTGCTATCACCCCAACCCAAAGAAAGACATTTTTGCTATGACTTTGAAACTATGGAAGGGGCCCCTGAGTCAAATATTTTTCATGTAGTGGGAACATGGAGAGCCCTCTGCCCCCCCATCTCAGCACACAATTTCATTCAGCTGTGGTTCCTAACAATAAAGGGTGGTTACATTCCTGGATCCCCACTTAGGAGAAAAAGGAAACAGTTAAACCAAACCATCAAGGAGTCATCAGAATGATAAAAATGAGGGGGCTGGAGCAATAACCCAGCAGTTAGGACATTTGCGTTGCACATGGCCTACCAGGGTTCGATTACCAGCATCCCATATGATCTCCTGAGCACCTCAATGGGAATTCCTGAGTGAAGAGCCAGGCGTAACCCCTCTGTATCACTGGGTTTGACCCCCCACAAAAAAGAATGATAAAAATAATTTAGATTGTACAAAAATACACAGAAGTCTATAAAATGATTGGTATGTTTTGCTGTCCGTTAGCTAAATGTATGCCTGCATTCTTAGAATTCTCGATACCCTGGGAATAATTTACTGAACAATACATTGGGGGGGAGGGCATACATGACAGCGAAAAGGGATTACTCCTCCCACTGCTTAGACCACCGTTTAGCATACCAGGGATGGATTCCAGGGACCATGACAAATGCAAGTGTCATGATTATAGACTCTTCCCTCTTTCTTCATTTCAGATTTTAAATAGTGTTTCTGAAACTGACACTTGGGGTGTTCCTTGTAGGTGAGACTTCATTAATCACGAGTTGTCAAGGAATAGCGCATTGAATGGACAGTGCTGTCTGATGTTCTTACCAGACTTTGCTCCTGTTCCAGTGTCTCTCCAGCTTTCTGGGATGCGTGGCCAGTTCCCAGCTGCATCTCCAGGGCAGGCTCGGAGTCACTGCTTTCTCCCCATCTCGATTGATGACTTTCCTGAGAAACTCATTGTCCCCTGCCCCATCCACTCCCTGCCTGCCTGTATTACTTTGCATCAATCGGCAAGTGTTTTTCCTTTTGATGACTGTTGGAAAGCTTTGGTTTCACGGAGCAGTTTTGCATCAGAATTTCTTCCCGCAGTCCCCACTTTGTGACCGACCACTCCAGCAGCAGCCTCTACACTCCTTTATCTGAACTGATTCCAGTTGCATCACAGATTCACTAGGTTGGTCAAAATGATTCTCTCCGCACCTAGAGCCTGGCTCTTTGAGAGCCTGGTAGAAAAGTAAGTGACAAGACACACAGGCCTATGATTAGCTGGCTGTAAGATGGAGCCCTGAGACCAAGGAGGAGAGACTTTTATAGGTGAGGGTCTTTGGTCCTTCACTGGCTCGGGTCCTGAGTAAGAGACTAATACCTAAGAATAGTAGAAACAAGTACCAAGAGGATGGCTCCATGGCTTGGAAACTGGCCTCACACGTTGGGAGAAAAGACAGTTCAGATAGAGAAGGGAACATCAAGTAAACTGTAGTTGGAGGGCCCGCTCAGGAGGGGAGATGCGTGCTGAAAGTAGACTACAGATTCATCATGATAGCCACTCAATACCCCTATTACAGACCACGACACCCCAAAGGAGAGAGAGAATAAAGGGAATGCCCTGCCAGACACGCGGGTGGGGGGGCGAAATGAGGGGATGGGATTCGGAGCTGGGAGGGATACTGGGTTCACTGGTAGTGGAGGATACTGGGGAGGGATGGGTAGTCGAACATTGTATGAGAGAAACACAAGTACGAAAATGTGTAAATCTGTTACTATACCCTCATGGTGATTCACTAATTAAAAAATAAAAAACGAATAAATTTTTTAAAAAGATATCCTGAAGAGTTTTATGAGTAAAGACATTTTTATTGCCAAATGAATTTGAATGAGACAGAATAAATGAGACTTGAAAAAGTTTTATTACTGCAAAAAAATTGCGTTAATTGTCGGGCCCATATGAATTTTGATGCCTTGGCAAATGAGACAGCCTCCCTATTCTTGATCACTGAGGGAGGCTAGAACTCCGGATTCCTCCTCTCATTTGGTGAAACATGATACTCCAAGCATAGCTCTTTTGATACCCAAATAACGTTCTCTTCATGTTTGTGTAGGGCTCAGGTTTCTGAAGTGGATGTTAGTGCAGGAAGAATGGTGGAGTCGAAAAGATGTGCCTGGAGTGGGAGGTTCTCTTAACCAGTTCTTCAATGCTCTTGAAGGTGTCACACGCTGCTTTATTCCTTCTGCGAAGTTGTGGCACCAAGTCGATCCTCATAATTAGTTCTCGACCCAGGTACACATAGCTGATGCATTCGTAGATGTTTGTTTTGTTGAGAGCAAATGGAACATCAGGGACTAGTTCATTTTTCATGAACATTGTTTTGCTGAGATTCAGCTGCAGTTCAACCTTTCCACACTCACGGTCGAAAGCAGCCAGCATACGTGCCGCTTGGCTAATGTTTGGTGTTATTAGAATGATTTCATCAGAGAAGCAGAGGTGG